>NC_090908.1:5275256-5875256 GCF_040956055.1 Brachionichthys hirsutus
TCACTTCTATTCACATATAAAATAAAAATGCATAATTACCAATAAATCTATCCTGATAAAACTTTCCTTAAAAGCAACCACATTCGACCTGTTTGGCACCAAGTTAACTTTAATTTTAACTCAAACTTTCATCTCGCTCAAATAACTTTAAGCTTTAGAGAAGATTGCCGATCATGTGAAGTGCATGTCTTGTGACCACACACCATCTCAGCCCGTCTCCCGGCTGGCTGACGGGGTAATGAGGTGACGGCTGATGGCGGCTTGTAAAGTTGTAATGAGGGCCGATTTGTGAATGACACAGAGGGCTGGAGCGGGTTGGAGAGAACACGATGCTTAATGAGCGGGCCGGCCGGCTGAGCAGTAACCCCGTTGTACCGGCTTGAGCCAAGAAAGAAGGGGTGACAGAGGGGATCGGGAATTTCACGGTGGGACAGCACAGGAGGGCCTGATGTTATTTAGGGAGGCAATGAATAAAAGCTGGGCTGGAAGGTAAATGGGGGTCCTGACCAGCCCCTCTGCTCTGCTTATTGTGGGGATGAAATTTATGGCTGAAGACTTCCTAAGCCAAGGACTCCCCACGTTGACTGGTTAAGTGCTATGAAACAGTTCGACAAAGGAGGAGGCAAACAACACTCTGAGATGAGCGACTGCAGGAGAGGGGACAGTGGAAAACAATGTGGAAGACGATCTGCATGAGAGACACATGTCTAACGTAAACAGCTGGTTGAATACACAACCACATTCTGAAATCTGAATGAATACACCAATATACAATGGCTGCACGTGATGAATTAGGTGTCGAAGTAGAAACAGACGATTTCTTTATTATAAGAAACCCCTGCCAAATCTCTACTGAATACCAAATCTAGATTCAAGACCATAACTCTGATATGTGCTCAATGAACATGTGCTCTTGGAGAGGAAAATAAACTCTCCCATGTTCTTCTACAGTTAGACAAGACATTTTTTTGATCAGTTACTATTATTAAAACGCTAATAAACATAACAAATAATAATTATCATTGTTTCTGCAAATTAAACAGAATCTGCTTTTTATTTTTGATTTCAACCATTGCTGCTGCATTTTTAATTTTATGACTAAGCCTGGAGGCTATAGGAGCAGTTTCTATGGTTACCTGCGTCCTCTATTGTACAGAGGGTGCAATGTTCTTAAAAACTGGTTGATGCTGAGGCATCCGTCAGATTATACAGGCCTTAAATTTAACCTGCCGAACAAACAACTCACTGACCTGTTGGTGTTAATCCCCTGGAAAATCACAAATGAATGACCTAAATTTGCTGGCAATTAATGCAATTTATTTTCTGCCGGGTCCATGTTAATTCACAGCTATTAGCTGGTACTGTTAGAGAAAGATAATTTAGTTTTTATAATGTTTTGTAAAGTCATTATAATATCTATCATGCAGGCCAGTCATTTAAAAGCACTTCAGTCAGGAGAGACGAGGAGGAGGAGCAACAGAAAGAGGTTGATGAAGGAACATTCCATTTATTGTAAAACAATCCCCACTGTGAATAACACTGAGACAATTTACAGTGAAATAAAGGTAGAAATTTAGATAGAAAATTGGAAATTATTCACACTTTTCACACTTTATAATAAATAAATAAAAAGGATGGAGTTCTGTAAAACATAAATGATCCTATGGGGCCTTTAAATGGGAAATCGACGGAGCTCCAAAACGAGAGGCAACAACAACAGGAGGAAACGGTGACCGATGAACCTGCAAAGAGGAGGCTGAGTAAAATCGGAGGAGCAGATGGTGATTGGCTATAATTGTCTGTTTAGGTGTTTCTTGCCAAAGGTCCTAAAAACACAAATGCAAAGACTTCTTTAACTTGTTTGTGTCTCTATTGTATTTATTCCTGCTCAAGCGTATTCATGGTGCCCTGTCAGATGTCTAGAAAGCACAAGTTTTCCACGCGGTGTGCCTTTAACAAGCTTTTAGTGCATAGTGTGTGTGTGTGCGTGCTTGTGTGTATTGTCTTACGAGAACTCCTCGGCCCATTGAACAACATTGATGAAATGGAGATGAGTTAAAGTGTTAACACAAAGCCCTGCAGACCCCTGTGTCGCTGCAACAATGAGACAGAAGAAAGTGAGAGCCTCTTTGAGAAACAGAGAGAATGAGCAAAGAGTGAGAGGGGGAGAAATTAAGGGGCAAACTAAAAAAAAATAAAGAAAAGAAGAAGGGCTGTACCATCCTGAGAGCAGGAGGAAATGGATGGTGGGCCAAGATGACAGAATAGAAACCAAATGGCAGAAAATAGCAAGGTAGCTAATCCCTGCAGAGATAAAGCAGCTATATGTAAATGAAAGACAAGAAGTTTGGTCATCTTACTTTGATCTATGAATCGGGCTCCCCCTCCTCTCCTCCTTCACGCTCACCTTCTTCTTTTTCCTCCCTTTTCCTTGTAAGAAAATCAAGTCTTATTGAGCTTAATCTCACTTAATGGCATCCAGCTCCTCCTTTGTCCCCTTGATGCTAATAGATTCCTGTCCTTTCACGCCCCACTATTCACATATCTACTCTCAATAATCCTCTTATGGGGTAGCAATTATTTTGAGCATTTTATCAGCATTATGATTATGATTATTTTCATTATTTCTATTCATGCAGGCAGTACGTCTGAACAAGTTATGGCAGAGAATATCCTCCCTCCCACCGGCGCAGGCTTTTTCCAGAGGGCTGGCCGGTTTGCAGGAGTGAACCCCATTCAGGGAGACACATTTTCTGGGCGTTTGAACATATTGTGGAGTGAATGTAATAAGTAGCACCAAATCACCCATTCCAGCTCCTTAACACAGAGAAACATCAAGAATTTGAGGATGAAGGAGGGAGAGGGGGCGAATAATCAAAAGGCCTCCTTTCTGCAGAGCAGTAATTACACGGTCGGGTTTTGATCTTTTGCTTGTTGGGGGGCGATGAATGGGGTGAAAGATGAGGACTGTTTCACTATTTACGGGTGGCGTAGACTCCGTAGAGGGTGGAAGACGCTTTTCAACTCAGCATCACGTCAGCATCAACAGTGAGAACCCCATGAATGAGGCGAGGCAAAAGCTTTGCTTCACTTCATGTTCCGTGTGTGAATCCCTTCAATAGTAGGAGAGCAGGCAAGGGACCGGCAAGGGACGGGAGAGGAGCCAAAAGCTGAAATATTAAATTCAGTCTGAGGAGATGCCAGAAATGAAGGTGTACATTATGACATTTTCCAAGGCATTTCCCTGTCTTATGTTCATAAACTAATATGGAGCATTTTATTTTAGGAATAATCTCATTAACATTTTTATCAACAAAGCAAAGAAATTATGTTCATGAACTGACAAGTCGCAGTTTTGCTGATGAAACGCAAAAACTGTTCATTGCTAATGTTTAACTTCTGTTTCTGTCAAAATATTTCAAAAGAATTCACAGCTCCTGTGCAGAAAAAGAAATATATTATTATTATTTAATAATATAAATAATAATTATTATTATTTAATAATAATAATAATAATGTATATATCTTGCGTATTATTATTTATTATTATTATTTATTAATAATAACTATAATAATATTATTATTATTATTAACAAATGCTGATTACAACAACCCAGGAAGTAAATAGATGTCCCAGTAGGTGGATAAATGAATGGGTTGAATATAAATGTAATGAACAAAATGTATTAGATGAAAGAAAACACATGAAGACAATATAAAATTGTGTGTCAGCAACAGAGCAGCAACACAGATGACTAGGACTCAGAGCTGTTAGATATCAGATACATAATATCATAATATCAGCAAATACCCCCCCCCCCCCCTCCTCTCTCTCTCTCTCTCTCTCTCTCTCTCTCTCTCTTTCGCTCTTTCTCTGGACCCAAAATTGAGACATTTAAAATAATAGATTTTAACATTTCATGGTAAAACATGATTTGGTCCTTCTTTATAATATATAATAATTTATTATTGACCCAAAAAGCAACAATACCACCAACATCACACATTCACATTCTACACCTCCTGCGGGATCAATCAAAGCCGTGCTTCTCAATAGCAAACTAAGAAAATGAAAATGCTAATTACAGCTGTAACAAAAATGAGATTATTATGGTTACTTCATGAAACTCAACAGCTACAATATAGATCCATTGGTTTACAACACAACAGAGATTAAATGCAGTAAAATATTGTAAAGCCATTAAAAATGTTAAATAACAATTCATATAAAGTCCCTCTTCCTAAATCATCATCTTCATGGTGTCATTTTGGGAATCTTGGAGCTGTTGTGGAGTGACTGAATCTGGGTAGTCTGCAGACTCCACAGGGGCACAGGGGCCCTCCTGAGGTCCTGACAGAGCTCCACTGCACGGGGGCCAGCGAGGCCTCCATGGAGCTCTGAGACAACAGCGGACATTTAGCAGATGATGGCGAAGTGGAGGCAGAAGAGGAGGAAGAAGATGTTGCTGAGGTGAGAAGTGATTCCTGAGTTAGGAAGAGCTGACTAGGACCAGAGATTAGGGGCCACCCTCCAGTGAGCAGGAGCCGTGGGACCGGCCCTGTATTGACCCCCATCCCCACGCTCACCTCCCCCAGCAGCCGCCGCATCTCCTGCAGAGATGAACCCAGGAGGAGAATGTAGTTCCTGGCCAGAACTAGTGTGGAGATCTTGGAGAGCCGGCGTCCTGGAGGAGCCCCAGGTTGGTGGGACTGAGAGGAGGGTACAGGAGATGGTGAGGAGGCGTAGGGCACCATGACCTCCCTCAAGGCATCCATGGCAATATTCAAATCCTGCATCCGCTTCCTCTCCCTGCTGTTGATCTTCCTCCTCAGTTCTTGCTGTTCCTCAGGACTCAGCTCCCTCTGAGGTTTGGTTGATCTTTGGCCGCTATGGAGACCGAGCATGGGTGCAGGATTCAGGCGGGAGCTGACGTGGAACCCCGGACGGCAGTGGGGTACATCCTGGACAGAGCCGGGGTCACAGAGAGCTAGAGCCTGCTGCTGAGACCTGATCACCGGGTTTGATAGCACATTCATTCTCTCCTCAGAAGTGTGCTATGTGAGCTGTACTTCAGGGCAGTATCTAGAAGTACAACAAAAAAGTTGTAAAAGAAAGCAAGGAAAAAAATATTGCAGAAATCAAATCTTCATTTCCTCCAGCTGGTGATCCCGCTTTGATTTCAGCATGCAGCTGTCATCCAGCGCAACAAAGAGCCACCAAACGTGTTGAAGTTGCGTTTCAGAGGTTTCTGCCTGCACAAGAGAGAGAGAGCGAGCAATCGAGGGCTTCCTGAAGTGGTAGTTCAGTTTATCTCATTTCCACAGCTGTGTGGGGCGAGGAATGGGAGCTCACACAGTGGAAAAGCGAGCTAAATGCTCCCCTCACATACCCCCACCTCATCTCAACTCCTCCCAGAACATGGCGAGCTATTTGGAAACACAGACATGCATGACTGTTGATGTTTGATGATAAAAGGGAATCAACTGGTGGAAGATGTTGAAAACTCGAAATCATTGGATTTAAAAAAATATTATTTCAGTTGATCTTGCAGGTAGATCATTGGGATTTCCCTTAGTTCAGGAAACATAAAGGCACTGGAGATGAGGATTTACTGTATCTACATTGGTCTGGAAGCTACTGTTTTGAAAGTGTTTTGCAATTTTGTGAAGAGAATCAACCTCAAAACTTTGATTAAAGCACAACTGAAACTGGAAACTGGCCTGAACCGACGTTCATGTTGGTTCAACGTTTAGCTTTTCTCTCGGGGCTGCACGACTTTCCCCATTTAAAGCTATGGCTGCTGTTGAGAAAGAGTTCTAATTGCATCAAGCAAGTTGACATATATAAGAAGATACAATTATGAATTGCGCTTTTTACACACACATTCACACGCCAGTGGGCGACGGCTGCCATGCGAGGCGCTGGGAGCAATACGGGGTTCAGTCTCACGCCCAAGGACACTGCAACATGTGGAAAAGTCAGAGCCGAGACTCGAACCGCTGACCTACCTGGACCTGCTCTACCAACTGAGCCAATGCAGAAACAGAAACGATCAACTGCCAGTTTAGATAGCGAGGTTGTTGTTTTTAATAGAGGGAACAAACCTGGGAGGCATTTAATTGGAATAGATTTTGTATAGAAGATAAAAACTAGGGAAACATTATATGTTATATGACAAGAGGGTTTTCACTTTCACATCTTTTTGTACAATTCAACAATATGCGGTGGTGTTGGCCCTTCCACGATGAGAATTGATGAGGATATGACATTTGTTGGCCATCATTCATTTTACATTGACTGTTTCCAAACACGATAGTTTTGCTTTCCCAACATCCTTAGTTGTACTTCAAATGTGAACGTACTAAAGTTAGAGCATGCTTGACATCTGTAAGCTAATGTCACCATTGTTTTCATTACCGGATTCTAATGTTAATGCCTATTTAAATGGCGGCTCTACACAGCCTGTTCAAGGCGCTGCCTTGTATGAATGTTACAAAACAAAACAAGGATATCGCTGCTCCTCTACCTTTGAGCCGGCGCAGGCTTTTTGACCATATATTAGGTGCGTGACACACATTACTCACATTACTTAGGTGCTCAAACATATGTGTAGCACGTGGCACTGGATGCCCACACTGCCAGCAGGCTATCTACAATCCCAGACAGGAAAGGTATTAAACCTCCACTGGTTCGTCTAACACGCTGAAGAGCCACTCGTGCAGAAGTGGACTCCTTTAGTACCTAATAACATGAACGCATCATAATAACATGAGAATTAAGTTAATTGGAAAGTACACCGATTGAACATCTTGCAAGCTATCAAAATCAGGACCCGCTTGTCCTTAGCCAGAGAGTGGGCATTAATCGTATTAGCATCAGTAGTAATCGTGTCAGTGAGCAGGTTTTACACAGTGAATGGATAAACCATTGTGTGCTGGCTGCTAATTGATGGGCTTGAGGTGGAGGCCATTGTTGCCCAGCTCTGAGCGGCTACGTTAACAGAACTGGCTGGCAGAGAGCTGGGCACGGTTCCAGACAGGCAGACAACAGACCGATTGACTCCCACCACAGGTGAAGCTGGCCTGGGGCGCCCAGCAAGGCTGGAAACCTCAAATGTGCCATTCATGAGCAACAAAAAAGGCCTCAGCATTATTCACAGAAGAGTGCGCCTGGCCATCCTTTCTTTTTTTCTTTTTTTTTTTTGCACACCCCTCCTTGTGAAACGGAGGAGGGAGGGATGAAAAGGAAGGCAGGGAGGACAGGGGAAGGACAGCACCTTCACAAACAGAAAGCAAGTTGTCTGCGATGAAAGCAGACATTTTCTTTTTTTCCGCAGCCGCTCTTCTGTTGTTGTTCAACAAGTGAAAGATGTGTGTGGAGCCGCTTCCCTTCCCGGCCAGCGGTCCGGTGGCGTCCGGATGGTGCTGTGATTGAAGCTGAATGGACGGCTGCAGACGGACAGGAAAGGGAGGGCCTCATGAAAAGGGCCCGGCGGATAGCCCTCGCACCTGCAGGAGAACAGAGTGCAGACAGCAAGGATGAATGTGTGTGTGTGTGTGTGTGTGTGTGTGTGTGCTGCCTGTCTAACAATGAGAGGTAATAAACTTAAACTGAATAATGAAAGAAAACAAGACCTGATCAATTTGACTCATTATTTTCAGATCCTATTTCTGTATCAATGACGGCTGCAAAGAGCCACACATCCAAAAGTCAGAGAAGCACAGAAAGAAAGACGCTGGTGTCCCCCAGAAAAATTCACCTCCCCCACTTTTGTTTAACACACACTTACAAGGGAAAGAAAATTGAGCTTGATTTGGGTCTGCAAACCAGTATATCCGCCTCCCAGCCTCCAGGCTCCTTTGAATGAGGCTGGGCCAGGGCCGGAGCACCGGTGGCTTCAGTCAGGGAAAGACTAGCGTCTTTATGGAGCAAGGAGTACTGTCCATCTGGACAAGGCCATCCAATGGTGGGTCTGCACCTGGGAACTAAATGCCTCATCTGTGTGGTGCCATTTCCTGCAGCTGACACACAGGAAGACACCTTCGCCAAACTCCTCGCTCCAGCACATTGATGAGAAATAAACCCCAAAACGGAAAACAAACAGATTGATTCTCTTTATGGTATTCTTCATAAAGACTTCCTTCCATGTGTCTTCATTGTTTGCATTCGTGATTTTGAGTTCAGATAATGAAGGCCTGCTGTTTTGTGTTATTATTTTTTTATATATATATAAAAACAAAGGAAAGCTATGAGTCTCAATAAAGAAGCACTGAAGATGTGTTTGCTGCCTCTCTGGAGGACTCGTCATTGTGGTACTAATTTCAGAAGACGTCTCTTCAAATTGGTCTAATTAGTCAGCTATTTATTAGTTATTAGTTATTTTATTTGCTACAGCCCTGACAGGCCACCAGTTGATTAAAATCCAGACATATACAGAAATTAATAGCCAAGCTTGTCTTCACACTTTTTGAGTCACCAGTTTACTTTTATTATAAGTTCTTGGACTGAGTAACATGTAGAGTCCACACAGAAAAGCCCAGTTGTAAGAGAGCACCATCTGTTGCTTGATATTTAAAAATCCAGTTCAGAAAATCCTTATATCCTTTTTTTTCTTTGTTTCCTATCTTATGTGACATAATTTGAAATAAAAGTCAGTCACCTCAGCATCCGGTTTAATCAAATCAAATTAAATTAAATTCATTCATTCATTTTCCGAACCGCTTTGTCCGTTACCGGGTCACAGGTCGTGCTGGAGCCTATCCCAGCAGTCAGCGGGCGAGAGGTGGGGTACATTTTATCAGTTGATGCTCCTCTTCACATAATAAGAATCATGACATTTGTAATCTGTTAATCTCTCATTTATAAACTGCATTCTAAGACTACTGTTATAAAATTGAGATTGACTGCACAATTACGGTTACAAACACCTGTCTTTGAAAGAAAATGGGATTTAATCAAGAACTTTCTCAATGTCACAAACCATCCTTCACTTTAAGTTATTGCAATGGTAATTCATTTATGTTGTGTAATGCCCGGTCTCAGAACACTGTTTGTAGTAGCTTTTTTTTTTATTTTATTTTTTTATTTTTTTAATGTATTATTATTATTATTATTTGTACTTGTTGTTTCGTTTTGTTTGTTTTTTCTGTGAATAAAGTTCAAAAAAAAAAAGAAATTGAGATTCTCGCCTTAATTTGCTTAGTCTCTCTAAT
This sequence comes from Brachionichthys hirsutus, assembly GCF_040956055.1. Taxonomy (NCBI): domain Eukaryota; kingdom Metazoa; phylum Chordata; class Actinopteri; order Lophiiformes; family Brachionichthyidae; genus Brachionichthys; species Brachionichthys hirsutus. The sequence goes on from NC_090908.1 coordinate 5,284,470, forward strand.
CATAATAAAACAACTGCCTTTTGAAGATAAAAATGATATTTCTGCTAACCTTTCCTTTGAAATTTGTAGCTTACTAAATTGCTAATGGTGGAGCTGCAGCTGCTATAATGTAAGTCTTAATTCCCAAAGTGTCTTCTGTCTGATGAGGAATTAACAGTTGCAAATGACTGATTTCTCCGTGTTCCTGAAGCCGCCCAGATGCAGCAGCAACATCGACAATGCAGCAGAACAGAGCAGGACTTTTCAGAGGGAAAGGCTGCTCTGCATCAAAGCAGGGATGGCGGACACACTCATCTATTCTGCCTAACGCCTGCTCTGTGAGGCCTGGCCAAAGACATGAGAAGATTACAAGCTGTTAATAAGGTGGAACCAATCAGCTGAAGGTCTGCTTTTGTCCTTCCCAGCATGCTTTGTGAGCGCTGGCCTGGGATAGTCGGCGTTTGGCGCTGATCAGAGCGTGGCAGGGATAATGATGGTGGGAGGGTTGTAAGGTTTAAGCCCTCGGGCTGTTGGTGAAAGAGAACCTAAATGCCTCATGTCAATAGCTGCCCATGCTCAGTTGGTCACAGTTGTTTAAATGCAGATGGACGTTTGCCACGTTCGTATTTCATGCGTCTAAATGGCACTTCTGTCACACATATTTTACTTGTGTTTTCTGGCTGAAAATGTACAATCTAGCTACAGTTTTGTGGCAAATCTCAAAGTATAGCCTGAAAATCCTGACACAAAAAGTGCATATATAATCATATTTTATATACATTTATTTGTTTTAAGAATGAACCCAAGTATTCAAATTCCTCATTGTGGTCATTTTTTTATAGCCCCTAACATAGCCTTCTGTGAGTCTCTATTGTTATGGCAGATGTTCCTGTCTGAAACAAAGCCACCAGGGATTTGTTGGGTGTCTGGTAATAGGAAATTGTTAGTTAGCCCCCCCCTCCCCACCCCTAACTTAAAGAATCCTTAACACCACCTGAGATTCTTCTTTATGAGTTTCATTAATGATCAAGGAAAATGGTGGTTTTACTCCTATTTGCATGAAGGGTGGTGCAGCAAGAATAAAGTCCATGTTAGGGTGAAAGCTGATCGCAGTGTGATGGATGAGGCTACGCATCCCTGAATCCTAGAAGTGCAACAGTTCAGGTAAAGAACAAGATCCAAGATCACCAAAATGTAATAATCTGTTCCTGGTAACATTCCCAACATTTAATGAAAATGTTTTCAAGATCCGTCTGTAACCTTTTGAATTATGTTGCTATCAGACAGACAGACAAACAAACCAACGCCGGTGATTTCATAACCCCCGCCTCGCCATATGCAATAATTACTAGACTCTACCCCCAGGCAATTGGACAGAAGGGTTCCTGAAAGTACCAGGGAAAAAAATAATGTTTGTGCTGTTTTGCAAATGAATCCATATCCTGTTACTTTATTTCTAAAAACAAAAACAAAAAACAACAACACAACTTTCCTCTTGCCAACTTGGTTTCCATAGTTTCCCTTTGGACGTGCAATAAAAATTTCAAATACATGTTCACTGCATTCTTATTAAAAAATAAATTTGAAAGAACGTTGCAATTACTTCCACATTGCTTTTTGTTGCAGAACTGTTCCGTAAAAAATGAAATATGAAGTCAGTCTAATCTATTTGCAATGCTGAAACATGTTGGGGCACTTTCTATGAAAGTGTCCTTATTTCACAAAATCTTGGTAAGTCAGACTGGCAGATGGATGGTGGCTGTAAGATGATTCTTTCAGGCATTGATGGACACATCTGTCGGCCTACACTCTGTATCACACACAAACACACACGCAGCTGATCTCCTTGGGACAACCCAGAATGTCCCTGCAATGCTTTTCAGCCTCCTCCTCCTGCAGCTCATTCACCTCCAACTGTGCTCCTGCTCCTCACAGGCTCTCAGCACATTCACAGAAAATCCCCACTAAGACCTTAGATCAGACTGAAGCATCCAGCACTCTCCCTTTTTTATTCAGCCTCCTCTTGTCAATCCGAAGCAGGTTTACCACAGATGTTGTCCAAATTCAGGATTGGCCTCCCACTGAGGACTTCTGAGCGAGTGGCAGAATGATAGTTTTTTATTTCATTATTATTTGGGTTAAATAAGAGAACTAAATACAAAACTAAGATTGAGAAAAGAAAAGATGAATTTTCTTTCCTGCTGACCAGCTTACTTGTAAATCGGATGACAACTGTGCCGAGCGTGGTGCTAATTTGATTTATGGAATAGAGACCCCAGGGGAAGCAACAACGCAGAAAGCAGACATATGTTGCAGAGTAACATGATAGCAAGCATCGGTAACTTGACAAGTTATTAAGGTTGTAGTTATTAAACAGTCTCACGGTGGGATGGCCACTGTGGACAGAGAGAATCACAGTGGACAGGCCATTTCTGGCTATAAGATATTACACTGAATCCTTGTGGAAAGTGCCAGCATGCTAAGATGCTTACCAAATTGATATTTAGTCTTTACAAATTAAAAAAAACAGATCATCGTTTAAGAGCTGTGAATTACATTTTTGCGGCTTGAATAAATTCAAGAGGACCTTGATGGAGGTCTAATTCTAGTTCGAAGGTGGAAAGTTTTGGTAGGAATTAGTCATTACAGCTTTGGTCACAGCGAGTACAGATTAATGCACCCATGAATAGTATGATTCAAACTCTGCTGTGTGTGTGTGTGTGTGTGTGTGTGTGTGTGTTTCTCTGAATCCTGTCGTCTTGTCTTCCTTTGTCCAAACATCCCAGCTGCCCGTAGTGAGAGCTGGGCCAACAAACCACATGGGACATCATCCACATGGTACACACACACACGTGTGTGTGTTTACTATTTGTACCATAACACATAATTATAGTTAATGGTTCTTTTCTTTTTTGAGGAGGTTTTTCAGTTTTTCAACACCAGGACTGGAGGATTCATTTTGTAGTAGAGGTCAGAAATGTTTTAACCTTGAGCAATGACACATCCTTGCTCTATCTCTCTCTCTCTCTCAAAGGTCAAGTTGGGTTTTGTCTTTCCCTGCTACTCCTGTAAAGTGCCTTGAGATCATTTTCTGTTGTGATCTGGTGCTAAAGAAATAAAATTGAATTGAATTGAATTGAATTGACTCAATGCAGTCTGAGTTGAAGAAACACATACAGGTTTCATTTATTCAAATATTAATTGAACTCATTTGAACATTACATTTCGGGCTCTTTCGTAGTTGTCCGACGACTGCTAATTAAATCCATGATGTATTTCAAAGAGTGAGGACATGAAAGAAAGGGATAACTCTAAATTTAGATAGATAAAAATATTCACATGGTTGCATTCACTGTAAGACCAAAAGCACGTGGACATGCTATCATAACTTCATATCTGACTTCATGTTGCTGCACTACCAGCCTCCTCCTGCTTTCTTTCCTCCAGACTGTGAACCCGGCTTCATGGTTTTGCTCTCATTCAGCCATGAGATCATCAGTGAGGTCAAACTGATGCTGAGTGGAAAGTCAATGTTCAGTTCACCCCACAACTGACAAATCAGGCCCTTCAACTTCAAACATGGAAACCATTTCTTTATCAAGGTAGGGGGGCAAACTGTGTATTTTTCTTATTATTTGTTTTAGATTTGAGGCAGGTGCAGGCATCATATCATCTGACTCTCTTCAATAATGTTTTAGAGACCCTCATTCAAACTGCTGTCCAGCAGTCTCTGCTGGCCCCCGTCACATCCCTCTGAAACCTCCGTGTTTCTGCACCGGTTGATTCATGTTCCAGTCCAGAACGACTCAGTTGTCTTTGATCTTTAATCCCATCCTCACTGTGTCCTCCTTCAGTCTGTGGAACCGTGTGGCCATTCATGAATATCCAAAGGTCTGCTTACTTGACAGGATTATCCCTCCTTTCAAAGCTTGTAGGGATGATTCTTCGGCCACAGAAAAACACTCAGTGAATCTTCTCCTCTGTCGCTTTGTTTCTTTCATTCTTCTTCATGCTCTCTCAGTTCTTTTGGTCTTTGTCCCTCTGGGGTGATCTACCCAATGAAGGGGTGCTTTGGCTGCTGTTCATAGATTATTGGACCGACACCCAATAGTTATGTTAAGTTGTTTTGAATATCAGTGATCAAGACATTATCGAGAGTATCGAGACCGACGCAAGACCAATACATTTGGGGGTGGAGACCGAGACAAGACCAAGAAAGCAAGGAATTTTTAAAATTATTTTCAATTCAATTCAATTCAATTTTATTCTTTAGTGCCAGATCAGAACAGAATGTTATCTCAAGGCACTTTAGAGGTGTAGCAGGGAAAGACAGAACCCAACATGACCCACAAGAGCAAGCACTTTGACAAAGGAGGCAAGGAAAAACTTCCCTTCACCAGGCAGAAACCATGGACAGAGCCATCTGTCTTAACCGGTTGGGTTGAGGAGAGAGACACAGCGGTAGAAAGACAGAGACAGAAAGGTATGAGGAGAGTCAAAAACAAAGAGAGGTAGAGGCAGAGAGCAGGAGCAGACAAAAACATAATGTAACATATAATTAATGTGTCCATCTTGGGTCCTGTTACCTTATTATGGAATACTTTGCTATTCTGGTCTGGACTCTGAAATGTGTCCATCTCCAGAACTTGAGATGACAAAAAGATCTCAGCAGTGAACATGATTGTGCTGAAGATGAGAATTAATATTTTGAAGGCTTTGCCTGACTTTCATCCCTTTCTACCAACTCCCCATTAGTCTCCTCATTGGTTCTCTTGCTCTTGTTATGGTTTTTGTGCAGTAATGGGAAGAGGATCTCAATATAGTTGAGAGGAAAGAATCCTGACCTCAATCACGGACAGAAGGACCTGGAGACTGAGACAGAAATATAGCTCCTTGACTCTGGATATTGTCAGGCAGTGGAAAGAATACTTTGAGGATCTTCTCAATCCCATTACCATGTCTTCTATGGAGGAAGCAGAGGCAGAGATCTCAGAGGTGGACATGTCCATCACCTGGGCTGAAGTCACTGAGGTGGTTGCCAAGCTCCTCGGTGGCAGGGCACCCGGGGTGGATGAGGCTCTCCCTGCACATCCAGTCTCTGGATGTGCAGTGACTGCCTTGGTTGATCCGTCTCTGTAATATCGCATGGCGGTGGAGGACAGTGCCTGTGGTCTGGCAGGCCAGGGTGGTGGTTCCACTTCTCAAGATGTGTGCTCCAACCACAGGGGGATCACGCTCCTCAGCCTCCTGGGGAAAGTCTATTCCAGGATGCTGGAGAAGAAGATCAGACCTTGGCTAAAGAAGGAACAATGTGGTTTTTGTCCCGGTTGTGGAACACTGGACCAACTCTACATCCTCCATTGTGTGCTTGAGGGTTCTTGGTAAATCACCCAACCAGTCCACATGTGATTTGTGAATTTGGAGAAGACATTTGACCTTTGTAGTATCTTGTAGGGGATGCTTTGGGAGTATGGGACCTTTGCTAAGGGCTGTCTGGTCCTTGTATGACCGAAGACAAAGCTTGGTTTGCATTGCCAGCAGTAAGTCAAACCTGTTCCAGGTGCATGTTGGACTCAGGCAGGGCTGCCCTTTATCACCGGTTCTGTTCATAATCTTTGTCGAATTTCTAGGCGCAGCCAGGGGCTGGTAGGGGTCTGGTTTGGGGACCACAGAATTTCATCTCTGCTTTTGTTGGCTTGTTGGCTTATTAGAACTGGGCCTTCCAGTTCTGGGGTGTACTGGGGTGATTTGCAACCGAGTGTGAAGCCAGTGGGATGAGGATCAGCACCTTCAAATCCGAGGCCATGGTTCTCGACTGGAAAAAAATTGGTTTGCCCTCTCCAGGTCGGAGGGGAGTCCTCCCAAATGGAGGAGTTCAAGTATCTCGGGGTCTTGTTCACGAGTGAGGAAAGGTGGAGCGTGAGATTGAAGGAGGGATCGGTGGTGGAGAAGGAGCAGAGCCGAAAGGCGAAGCTCTCGATTTAGTGGCCAATCCACGTTCCTACTCTCACCTCTGGTCATGAGCGTTGGGTCAAGACCAAAAGGACACGATCCCAGACACAAGCGGTCAAAATTTGTTTCCTCCGCAGAGTGGCTGGGTGCACCCTTAGAGAATGGGTGAGGAGGGCATGTCCCACTGGAAGGAGGCCTCCCTTTACTGATAAGCAGTAGAAGATTGATGGCTGGAATACTGCTGCGCTTGAACTTAAGTCAGAATATTAAGAACATTCAGAAAATTAAACTCGCAATAAAGTTGCTTCTTGGAATCCTTTCAGCAATAAACATTAAAAACATTAAGTCTTTCAGAGTCTTGGTGAAGTATTGTTTTTTTTATTACATTGATCAAAACCAGAGATTCCTCCTCCAGTAACATCCAAGTAAAGTTTAGATTAAGCTAGGACCAAATTGGTATAGACATGATACAGCTTTCAGCACGTGTGAAGATGCATGTGGAGGGCACCGACTGCTGATGCTAACATCACCCCCCTACTAGCAACCTTAAAGCTCAGTAAGGCTGTTGTTGAAATTCATAAAAGTTGTGGAAGGTGACAGCTAAAGAGTCGCGGACTGTAGCTTCACAACGGTCACAATAGGACTGATTTTTTCATCTGAATGTGAAACTGCCCCAAAAACATCAAATGCTGTCCTCAGCCCTCCGTGGAGGACATCGCAAAATCTCACTGCCGAGAACCAAGGCCATCACCGGAGACCCCTCACACTCCGCCCATCGTCTCTTTGACCTGTTGCCTTCTGGACGGCGCTACAGGTCACTCAAATCGCACACCACCGAACTGTCTCACAGCTTCTTCCCATGGGCCATACGAACCCTCAACAACAATTAGAAACCATCCACTTCCCAATCAGGACTAAAACACTGTGCGATTACGGCAACAACTATGCAACTACCTCAAATAACGGTCGTTTGTCACTACTCACCTTCATTACCATCATACTTGAATTTTTATCGGTTGTGTCTATTTGCATCGCTTGACTTGACCTGTATAGTGCACTGTGCAGAGCCTATTTAATTTCATTGCATCACCATGTGTAATGACAATAAAGTGCTATTCTATTCTATTCTGAGTAGTATTTTTCTGATCCATACTGTCAGCGTGTCTTTGTATTAGAATGGTTCTCAGCATATAAGAGAGGGCGAGCAGATGAAGCTGTGTTAGAACAGACATCCGTCCCATGGGAACGAGCGACCTCTGAGGTCTCAGATTCACCTTCGAGCTCGATCTACTCGCTTGTAAGTGTTAAATCCTGCCTTTGTTTCCGACAGCTTCTCTGTTTGCTTATCTTCTCTCCGTTGTTTCTCCTTTTCTTCATCATAGACTCTTTCTGTTATTCCGCCACAGATCTTTAATCCTTTCAGCTAACACAACATGATGTGAGGAGTTGAAAGAGTGTCCGTCTGTGCAGTGTTTTCACTGAGGTTTAAATCCAGCCACAACAGTGTAAGACTCATGCTTCCCTTCTGCCCAAAGTTATGAATATTTAAACTGTCACAGAAGCAACCGCAAACTGTCAGCAACAATGGATACGTCAGGCTGCCACCAACAGTGGATGAGGATCTGTTTATTCAAATGCAGGCACAGGCATGTGAAGCCCAGCTGCTATTGGCCAGAGTGTTCAGGCAGAGCTGAGAGGATGCTGCTCAGACTCTCATTTAACTTCAGTTAAAGTTTATCTGGTTCATCTGAGGCAATCTCAGTATAGGCATATAGTATAGAGTGTGAGAGTTAGTGGTTTTCTGTCTCTGTGTGCCCCCCCCCCCCCCCCCCCCCAGAACAAGCTGGGATAGGCTCCAGCAATACCCACGACCTGCAATGGGGATAAAGAAGCTGAGGTCGTCTAGGCTACAACAAAATGATGGATGGATGGATCCCTGTGATGAACTAGTGAATTGTCAAGGGTGACCCCCCCCCCCATCCGCCACCTAAAGCTGTCATAACACTCCCCAGACCCTACACTAGAATGAATGCATGAATGAATGAATGACACCCAGCGTGAGACAAATAAGGTTCAGTATAGATATGATATACTTGATGTCTTTCTGTGCCATCAGTATATTGTGAGATTTTCCCACGACAGCTTTATCGATTGTTTTGCCTTTCTTGTCTTTCTGTCACCAGTCTTTAATATTTATTCTGTTCCAGGTGCAACTTTGTTTTAGAGTTAAAAAGCAATTCAACCTATGTCTTGTGCAACCTGGAGAGAACACCAATGAAAAATGAATGAGTGACTGCATTTAAGGGAGTCTTGTGACTTAATTATCAATTACCGTAGTCTAAATATTTATATTGCATATAATGGGTGTCTAAAGGTAATATTTCTGGAAAACAGCTCCTTTTGCTATAAATATTTTTTATGAAGGAAATCTTACAACATAATAAATGTCAACAACCACAGTCAAAATACAAAAAGAAATAGAATCAGTTAGGAAAATCTTAATTATTAGATATCTATGAGTTGTTGGATTTGCTCTTTAATTAAAAGATAAATGTGTCACAGAAACTACATTTTTATTGTGATTGTAGTGAGCGATCACACCAATGTTTGGTTATAGTTATAAATATGTCAAGGCTGAGAGCTGATAAACACAACTGAATCTCTCACTCTTTCACTTCTCTTTTTCTGTTCTGCCTCAAGCAGAACAGCCGTATTTTTGATACAATTTAAATCACATCCTTGACAAGAAATTAAAAATCATAGTTGAACGTTGACCCACTTGAGGCATTCCCTAAGCGTGCTATATACATGTTAGTTCACCTGTCTCTGCAGGGCAGGAATTATTATTATTATTAGGAGGGAACTATTGTATTTAATGTGTTATTGAAGTGAAGGTGATGAAAATCAAAATACAAATGCAAATTTAAGAGGAATGCCCTGCTCTAATTTTTATAGTAATGCACAAATGACCTCTTCTCTGAAACGTCCTACAGGACGATGAAGGACTTTGAATAATTAAATTTCAGTAATGAGACGAATAAATATGCATGAATATTCAGGAATCACTTAGTTCATATCATTCCAGGTTTAAAAGCCTCTGGAAAACATTGCAACAGGCCTAAGAAGCATCGGTCTTAAATCATCACAGGATTCTCTGCGATTTTCATCTTTAGCGGCTGTTTTACACACTCAAATATTCATAATGACGATTCAATGTAAAAAATATAAACAAAAACTCGTGGTTGCTCTCATGCTTTAAAAATAAAAACCGCTCACGAGCAGAAAGTTAATCTGGAAGAAGCCCGGCGTGCGCTGGGATTGGCTCCAGCTTGGCCCGCGACCCGATGACGGATAAGCGGTTGGCAAATGAATGAATGAAGCCCGGCGTGCAGTAATGCGATACGTGTGGGAAGACGCTGACTTACTCATCATCTGAATCAAAAAACTTTCATACGTTTATTTTAGCCTTAAACCAATATAGAGGCTGCAATTTTCCAACTGGTTTTGTGCTTTTATTAAACTTTAAATGTTCATCCGGATAGAGTTAAAGTTAGGTTTCGGTTAATTCCAATAATTACATAATGTATTTTATATGTACACCAATTTATTTTATTTTATTTTTCTACAGGCACTACTAAAGGGGTTTTTCATCACCTCAGCAAAATTTGACTTGTTATCAATTTCACTAAGGACCTTTAAAATGTGGGGCTGATTATATGCAGAGCTAAATGATGCCTTCTGCATGAAGAGAAGTGCAATTCTCATCAATCATAACTTTCTTCTGCAGCCTGTTGGTTTAAACATCCATCCAAATGAAAAATTGTGACAGCGAGTGTAGTGAAAAGGAGCATCTGCAGTATGCAGGGTATATTTTTTACTTGCACTGAACAGCTGTTTGTGCTAAATGCGTGTGTGGCCCGTGGGCATATATATAATTAGACGTGTTGACCTTCTTTTGTCTCCGTATTAAAAAATACACCGATTTTGCCCTTTACAATTAATCGTCTTTATTTTACATTTTAAATTGCAACACAATCATACATTCATCTGAAATGTCCGTCCAAAATAAGTAAATAAATATCATTTTCATTTTTTTTATTAAAAAAATAAAGAAGTGGCCGTTTCTTGCAGATGGAGAATAACATCCTACTGGAATGGGAAAAGGAACAAGCATCGGATAGGACAGATAAAATTAAGCAGGTGTAACATGTGTGGAGAGTCTCCCCAAACATTAACATGACTCTAATATATAATATATACCACTATTTAAGATGAATAAACCATCTACATATTTACACTCTACATTGTGGTTTGATTGGCCCCCAGTTAGTTAATCAATTAATCAATCAAGCAATCCATCAATCACCAGCGATTCAGTTTGATCTTTAAATAACAGAGATTCCTGGCCATCAATGTTTATTGTGCTTTGGGATCTCCGTAAAGAAACACCTGTTACTATCGAGGTTAACTATTTCATTACCGTAACGCACTACGTTAGTCGCAAAACCCCAAAACCCCAGCGAGGAGCGTCAGATCGTTGGTCTCTGTTTGTTCCTCTGACGCAGCGGAATTAACAACGAATATAAATAATAAGTGTAACAATGTGAGGAGGAGGAATGCGTGACCGCCACAAGAGTTCGTATCCATCGAGTCTGAGTCACTTTGAGTCGCCGGCCAGCCTCGGTAAGGTGACGGCGCTCATGCTGGGTACATGCGGAGGCGGCGCTTGGCACATGCTGCACGGACAAGGCATCCCGGTGCCAACGCCCCAGTGCTGGAAGCTGCTGCCCAGCGGGCCGGCGCCGGGGGCCGGGGGGGGCGCTTTGAGCAGTCCGTGATGGGCTCGAACTGATGTGACAGCTGCGAGGCCTGGTGCCGACAAAGAGGCGGCTGAGACGGCCGCCGGCGGGAGGAGCGGGTGGTGCACAGCGTGGTGCGAGGCGTGGGAAGCCGCCGGGTGTCCCGGCACCGGCCCCGCATGCGTCATCGTCCCGCAGGCGGACGGGTGGAAGCCGCCGTGGTGTCCGCTGCTGCCGTAGATTTCACTCACCAGCCGCTTCATCTCTTCCAGTGAGTTGCTGAGCATCAGAATGTAGTTTCTAGCCAGCAGCAGGGTGGCAATTTTGGAGAGTTTACGCACTGACGGTCCGTGCGCGTAGGGCATGACCTCCCGCAGCCCGTCCATAGCCACGTTGAGGTCATGCATCCTCTTCCTCTCGCGGCTGTTGATTTTGAGGCGGATGGTCTGCAGGTCGCCCTCGGACAGGAGTTTATGGTCTTTCTTCGCCAGTCGCAGGGCGAGCGCCTCCTCATCGGCGGCGGAGAGGCCGCGCAGGCCGGGAATGTCCGACGGAGAGTCGCTCTGCGTGGAGGACACTGCGCCGGAGAAGCCGCGCACGGACTTCTTCAGTGTGGACAGAAAGATGTCGTCCACTTCGGGAGATGACGGTCTGCTCGTGTCTGAGTCCATGGTCCTGGTCCAGCAGTGTTCTCTATGGACAAAGCGCCTTTCATTTAATGCCACGATCACAGAACAATCACCCATTTATTTAGGGTAGGAAAAGCGAACATTTATTAACTAAACAGAATTTGGAGGAACATTTCTCTTCTTTCTATTTTTATTTTTAATCACCATTTAAGGAATAAGAGATAAGTTATTAATGAGTGCCCACATCTTTTCTTTCTTTATTCTTTCCTCCATATTAACAATGTTATCTGTAACATTAACCTGCATTAATAATTAATTAGCATATAATAATAAATAATAAATATCAGACACCTACCAAGAGTATTTCCAAGCGCGATGACGAGAACACTTACACGCCACATCCACTTGTTACTCCAAATTGCATCTGACAGTTCTGTTGGCACGCCTGCGCGCGGCCGCTGGTTTTTATAGCGGGCTGAGGCTCACAGAGGCCGGGTCACCAGGACAACGCAGTTTCTGTCCAGGCTGGCTCCCTGCGACCAATCAGCAACACGCAGGGAGGAGAGGGTGGGATGGGGAGGAGGGTGACAGAGGGTCCTCCAGCGCCTGATGTAATTACCAACACACTGCATTAAGTGAAATCAGGCACACCCTGCCTACATATGGCCCTTCTCCGGAATATGTTGGTGTGCGTGTGGATGGATTTGATTTAATGGAACAAGTATTCTTATCAATCATTACAATCATTTGTCTATAGGATCCATAAACAGTGACAACATAAATCAGAATAAATTCTAGTGATATAAATACGCCCTACGCGTTGAGATCCAAAAGTATGATCGCAAACCAATAAAAATAAATATTGAACTTTTTACAGGCTGATTGACTTTCTATTGAATTTATAATCATTGTTTTTTATACAGTATCTACATACATTTGTTCGTTTTGTCTATTTTTTTAAATTCTAAAACCATCAGAGTTGCAGCCTACCGCAGTATAAAATCACCCCCCCCCTCAAATGAATAACGGATCGAAGCCTGATAAGCAGCTCAAGGTGGTTCCTGCTGTCTGTTTATGGCGCTGTTCTCCGTATAACTGCTGTCGACCAGCAGCTGCTGTTGAAGTGCATTTTAACGTTAATTAATGAAGTGTGCAAATTTGTTTTTAACGGTTATGATCCGTAACATTTCAATTAGTCTGCGGCGGGCGGCAGCGGTGCGGCCTGCCGCAGGCGCCACGGCGGCCTCCGCCTGACAGAAGGGCCCAATGCGGTGGTTTGCTGTCCGACGTAAACTCAAACTGACAGCAGCATTGTCCCGAAATACGCTGCGCTCCCCAACGAGGCCCGGTCAGCGCTAATTGCCCCTACAAGTAAATGTGTCTTCAGACTGGGCTCCGAGGAGGGAGGATGCCAGTGTTTGTTCAGGCTGCTGATTAAATATAAGGTTAACTCCGTCTCTGATGTTCCACAGACGCGGTCCTGCGATGCCTTCAAAGGTGGATTTTGATTTAAAATAGCTATTTATGATGGGATATTTCCATAAATGCACCGAGCAAAAGTTCTGATAATATTCGGTTAATACAATATTTAAAAAATGTGTAATTAAGCCTAAAAAGACAATTCCATCAAGCGTCACAAACTACTGAATGAAATGTTTATATGTGTATATATGTATGTATATATATGTATAGAAATTTATAAAAAATTAATACAATATATATAATATATATATATGTATAAGAAATTAATGTAATATATTGTATTAATTTTTAATACATTTCTATACATATATATACATACATATATACACATATAAACATTTCATTCAGTAGTTTGTGACGCTTGATGGAATTGTCTTTGATTACGGTCCAATTCAATTTGACCGGCCTGAAAATCAATCCAGACCGCAACCAACGTCAGGTCAGATGTCATCGAAACGCCAATGACACACTCGTACACACGCACGCACGCGCGCACGCACTCACACACATTTACGCGAGTGTGCGCATCACACATACACATATATTTGGCCGGTATTGAATACTTTTAACTTGGTCTTTTTAAATTGGGGTCTGAGGGTCTCTGCTAATATTTAATATTAGTTTATGGGGGCGGCTGCGGCCCGGTTGGTAGAGTGGGTCGTCCAGTGATCATTATATCAGTGGTTCAAATCCCAGCTCTGACTGTCCGCATGTCAAAGTGTCCTTGGGCAAGACACTGGACCCCAAAGTGCTCCCAGTTGGCCTGGCAGCACCTTGCGTGGCAGCAGTCGCCCACTTGCGTGTGTGTGTGTGTGTGTGTGAATGTGTTAATGTAAGGGTTAATTGTTTGAGCAGTGCAAAAAAAGTATTTTTTTTCTGTCTTACTGTTAAGCAATCAGCCTGTGATTATTGTAATACACTTTTACTGTACGTTTACTACTGATGCCATGTCATTCTCCTTCGGAGAGGAATGGGATTGTGCTTCCTTATTGGTCTATTTTGTTCTGGAACAAGAGAAGAGCAGACCGGAGCACAATAGCTCTGTGCATTTCATCCTTCATCCAGCAGTTTGCAGTATAGTTACATCAAAAACAATCAGAAATATTTCAGCAGGCTAGAACAAAAACGCTGCACTATAGTCCCGTGTCTATAGACAAAAGTACTAAACAGCAAACAATAGAAATAAGCAAAATAAATAAAAACAAATAAAATGTAGAGAAAGCAAAATGCATCTTGGTGCCAGACATATTTCACAAATAAATACTTTTTCCTGGAATGTAAAAATGTGAATGTAAAAAACTGAAAATATTAATATCATTACATGTTTATTATTAAACCATGGCCAGACATCTGATGCTTTAGCAGCCGTCACTCTTCTGGCATCAGGCTTTCTAACAGATGTTTATAGAGGTGAAGTCAACCCAGTCGGTCTGTGTAGGTTCTCAGTCATCCAGGTCATCGTAAATCACCTCTTGGGTCCTCTTGGATGAGGTGAAACGTCTTTGATCTAACTTGAACAAGTCCAGTTGACTGCTGTTCTTTACTCACTGTGATAAACCCAGTCGGTGGTCCGATTCATCTCAAAGGGGTTAGATGTGTTGCAGGGCAGGGAATCGTGCAGACAAGACAAGCTCTTCTTCGGAAACTCCTGAAACCATTTAATTATGGCATTAGCTTGTGCGTGGTGATGTTGACATGTGGTGGTAAGTGAGACATTTTCCTTTTCTTTTGACTCAACTATTACACACATGAATACTCTCATATTTTAGTTGTGTTTGATTAGTGCCATGAAAAGCAGCTCTAATCCCCAGGGTTTTTCAAATATCATGTTCTCTTCCAGGTTTGACTCTCACGATCTGCATTCCATCATTTCCATCCTCTCTCTGTTCATCAGCCTGGGTGGCGTTGGGCCCAGTGCTGTGGTGAATACCAATAGTGAGGAGGAGCATATGTGAGCCATACTTAATCCTACTAATCTGCCTCCAAACTAGAAAAAAAAGAAAAGGAACAAAACAGCAAAAAAAAAAGAGAGAGAGAGAGGAGGGTGGAAAACAGGAGAGAAGGTTTCCCTTTCTGTCTGGGGAACTGACCGACTGAGGCCAAACGAACAGAAAGACGTGAATAATGTTCTGGCTCTCCCCTCGATTCCTTTCTCTGCCAAATCTTGGAACGAAATGAAGCAAAATTCTCTCTTTTGTTGAAACCGAGTGAGGAACGTGAGACGCCGCCGCCTGCCGCCACCATCGGGGTTATTGTGCGTATTACTGTGTGTCGTGTTGTCTCCTCGTTAGATTCACATGCTGCGCTCTCAAATTAATGATTGTTGCTGTACATTTAATGACAAAGTTAAGTGCCAGTAAAAGTGATATTCTGTCCTGAGATTATTTAGGGATTATATTATCTGTAGAATTAGTTTTTATTTAGAATCAGAAAGCTACACTCTCTTATGTGGAGAAATGCAGCTTTTAATGTTTTATACAAATAAAACACAGAATGGAAAACAGTTTTCCCTCACTTTGCTAATGCAAACTATTAATATAACCTTTGCTTTTGTATGTTCCAATGTCACAGTGTCTGCAAACTGATGTCTCAGGTTTCAGATTCAAAAGCAAGAACAGAAACAAAGGACCCACACACAAGCAGTCTCCAAAAGAATCTGCTTTAATTCAATGGTTCAAAGGACCTTATGTTCAAAAAATGCAAATTACAAAATAAACATTAAAAATGGAACATAATTCAGGACAAAAAGGGAAAATAAGTGAAAGAATCACAGTGGTTCAATGACAGTAAGGTGACCAGAGCAGGGTTACAATCATCAGGGTTATGTTTATGAGAATATTCTTGACAGGCGTACAACGTTTGGTTCAAGCTGGAGAGATGCAAAGTTAATAAATGATGCGTATCCAGTAGGTTTCCTTCTTTCCCTCCATTCGCTCGACTATTGATCTTACACCATGTTAGATATTTGTTATGCCAAGCCCTCTAAGGGTCACTGACCCTTTCCATCCCAAACCAACAGAGGTGTTAATGAGTCACTGGTGATGCTCTTCTGGGCCTGCAGTGCAGGAAGCATCACTTCCTGCTTGTTTCTGAGGCCATGGTCTTGAAACAGACGGCCAGTTAGAAGAAGGCCATGTGACTGACACAGCCAATCATCAATGGGAACAAAGTGGGTTTCTGAGTGACACCTGTAGCAATGAACAGAAATGAAAGGTGCTCAGTCAGAGTATATAAAGTGTTTTTAAACTAACCATGAAATGCTGTAAGAGACAGTTGCAGCTACTAAATCCAACACCCCTGACCCCTCTCCTGGTTTTACCAGCTAACCTACCTTTTGCAGGTCTGTTCAGGCGCATGTCGGGTGAAGAGGTCACTCTAGTGGGCTATCCAAACCCATGATAGGCCACATGGATCCTGGCTGCCAAGGGAGTCTTCAGGCCTCTGTGTCTCAGGGGCTGGACAGTGTTAGGTTATCCATGGCTGGGGGCTTTATCTCTACAACAGCTATTAAGAGGTAATTAAGTCCTAACACTACAGAGCCTCCCATGGTTACTATAACATAACTGCAAATGGGAAGCTTACAAGCCCCTTTAGACGGCATGACAAATTGAATGGAACTCATTGGGCTTTGGCTATTATTCCAGCAGCCCCATCTGGCTGGGAAAAGATAAAGGGGATTTGCTGGAGGTTGTGAGGGGTTGAGTCTCTGTGTGTGTGAGACAGAGAGAGAGAGAGAGAGAGAGAGGGGGATACGGAACAGAATGGGGGCCTGGTCCAGTGTTCGGAGTGTTTTGAGGGTTCCAGGGGGATTCTTTTTTCCCCCTCTTTGGTCTGAGCTTCAATTCAACAGGCAGCCTGAGATTTGCTTTTGCCAAATGTTACAAATGTTTCGACAACCTGGTCTCTGATCCTCGGGGGTCACCCAGGAGGGCACGGGGGTACAACGGCTTTACGCCCAGAGATTTAACAAAGCAGCATGAGGATGAATATATTGTCACTTGTATTCACTCCCTCCAACCTCCAGATGCTTTTTATAAACTGAGAGGAAGGCTAGACTGAGCTGCATGCTGGAGAAAGCATGCCAGCTGGCAGTTTGTCATCAAAGTGCCTCCAAAGTTGTTTCATAATTTATCAGACGGATACTTTCAAATGTCACCAGTGGGTGTAGCTCTTTAAAACATGCCAAAAAGTTGTGGAATAAGTTTAGTCTTGTAGAACATTTTGTGTTAAAGTTATACTCAAAAGATGAAATATTCAAACATAGAGATATGTATGTAAAATGATGAGACACATTTTTATTCGTATTGTGTTACACTGGCAAGACTACAACTTATTTTTAAAACGATATGGTTCCATGAAAGTTTGCAAGTTATGTAAAATATAAAGAGAAACAGAATACAAACATTTCCAACATCATTTTTCTAATTTAAATCATAATTTCCAAGAGGATTGGTCAATTAGCAAATAAAAATGAAATGACAGAAATAGTGATGCGGTTTCAAACATTCCTTCTGATTATGTAAATTTAATTTAGTGTCTTGTCATTACATTTTTGTATTTTGGAAAATTTGTATGCCGGATGCCATTCAGGAAAGGAAAGGAGAAAAGGAGACTTAGTGGTGAAACCAGGAAGTGAAGAAGTGTAGACAGGAAACAAGGTTTGCTAAGAAGAAGAGGGACATTGAGAGGACAGAAGAGAGTAAACAGGAGTACAGGGAGATGAGACGCAAGGCAAAGGTCAAACAGAGGGCATATGATGACCTGTATGCAGGTTAGATAGTAAGGAGGGAGAGAAGGATCTGTACAGGCTGGATAGAAAGAGAGACAGCGATGGGAAGGATGGTCAGCATGTTAGAGTGATGAAGGATAGAGATGGCAAGGTGTTGACAGAGACCAGTTTTGTGATACAGTACTTGGCTCTGTCTATTTCAGATTGATCAAATTCTTTATGATTTCAGATGGTGCATCGTGAGGACACGTAGCAGTCCATGTCTTTTGGAATGAGAGCCGTCTGATTGAGGGCAGGATACTTATTTGAGACACCACTCTGTCTGACGTATCACCAACTATATCTTTTAAAATAATCTCAACCGCTGTGAGTTTAACAGAACCTGAACATTGTCGTTTTGGTGACTGCCCTATTAGACCTAAATAGTTGTAGACATAGGCCTCACAATGTAGGTGAATGAGCTCTGTAACCAAACCCAGCACATCTCGCAGTGTCTTCTGCTAACTGTGTGGGCGTGGTCGGGGCTTCCTCTCTCCTGGCTTCCTGCTGCTCACCTGACCCAACATCTCTTCCATTCAGCCCACTTCTCATCACTTATCTCACACACTCCAACTTTTATCCAACTTGTCAGCAGTTCATTTTTTCTACCACACTGTAATCTTCATCTCAAAGGCCCATTGTTGTGAATAACCTTTTGTTGTCACCCTCCGTCTTCTCTGTTGCCTTTATAGCCAAAATGCAAGTGTTGCCACTGATATAAAGGGTTTTGCAGTCAGACAGTTGAATTTGTACAAAACCAAGTTTGTTCTATGTGATTCTTGTCCATTTACAATATTATCGCATCATAAAAATGCCAACACTCCTACATGGAAAAAGTGAAACCGTCTTAATGTGTCTGAATGTCTAAATTAAAAGAACATTGTAATATTCAGACGACTGGAATTCATTCATTTTGGTTATGAGCTTCACAACATGACAATCAAATCACTTTTAAGTATAGATTAGATACCCTATTCTGAAGGCTTTGATTATACTAACAGACATGAAGCTCGTCTATGGATACATCATATTGTTCTTCATCAATCAGAGAAGGTTGTACTATCATTTGTGAGAACAGTGGGTGAAACAAGTTTCTCATTTTCCCTGTGCATCCTCAGTTAAGGGAGTCAAGAGTCTATGAGGCATTCAAAGGTGGAACATGTTGGCTTTGTGTGGATGGACATCCTAAACCAAGAGAGCATCTATCTGTGTTATTGTGGACGAGGTCCCCAACCTGCTGAAGTCACTGATAGCCATACAGTATCCTCGCTGCTGCATCACAATGGATGCAAAGGGCGCTAATGGCGGGGACCTGTCAGGCTGAACAGACCTTAACTCAAACGGCGATTGTCAGAGACAATAGATTGAGGAACAACAATGGTGTGCTCAAGCAGCCCGGGCCATTCCTGTTCTCCTGCAATTAGCGTCGTATGGAGAGACTGAGCGGTTGTGTTACATTCCTTCACTCTCAATACAAGCACGCAAGCACACACACACACACACACGCATGCACACACACGCACACACACACACCCACGCATGCACACACCCACAGACACATTCACACACACGCGTACACATAAGCACAAGCATAACGTATGCAAATGTATACACTACTTTTCCCATTCTGGACTGCCAGAGTAGACAATCTGTATCCATGACAACCTCCCATA
The DNA here is from genome assembly GCF_040956055.1 of Brachionichthys hirsutus. NCBI lineage: Eukaryota > Metazoa > Chordata > Actinopteri > Lophiiformes > Brachionichthyidae > Brachionichthys > Brachionichthys hirsutus. Next base: position 5,303,752 of record NC_090908.1, read on the forward strand.
CCACAGCCTGGCATCTCCATCCTTCCCAGTACGCTCCTCAACCCTTCTCTGCACGTGCCACAGATTATTTTACATTTATAATTGATATATTTCTGTAATAAGGCCATCTTCACATGAAATACTCAAATGTAGGCTCTCACATGTTTCGATTTCAGCAGTTCTGAAAATGTTGCATACCAGACGCTCATATGTGGCTAGAAAGAATGGCGTTATGAAAAACATCAAATGGCCAGATTTGGACACAATGCACCATTTCTAGAAAATACCTATTTTTCCTCATTTGTAATCCAGAATAGAAATTTGATTGATTTGAAGCTTAATTTGGATTTATTTGCTTGACATACACCCCTTTTATCTGGCATTTATCAAGAATCAAGAATCAAGAAATGTTTATTGTCATTCAGACACTCTCATGCAAGAACAAAAAACAGCACTCAGGTCCCAGCTCAAGGCGCACAACAAACAGTCACCAAAAAAACAGACACACATTCATTCAACGTAAAACTAAATATATACACAAAAGTGATTGCACGATCCCCAGTAGCAGCATCCAATGTAGCAAAACTTGTCCAACAAGGAAGCAGTGAATTTGGCCTCAGAGTTATCCGCTGTTCACAACTCTCACAGCATCAGGGAAGAAACTGTTTTTGAACCTGGTGGTTCTGGCCCTGATGCTGCGCAACCTTCTCCCAGATGGGAGGGGGGAAAACAGTCCGTGTGCAGGTTGGGTGGGGTCCTTCATGATGCAGGTTGCCTTTTTCCTGCACCTCCTGCTGTAAATGTCACTCACGGTGACATTTATTTATTTATTTTTTATTTTATTTTATTTTTTTATTTTTTTATTTTCCCTAGAGTCTAGGCTGATCCAATACCTGAATTTATTTCCATACAGTTACAAAATCTCCAAGGGAGGGGGTTAGGGAGGATGGTTGGTATGCATTTAACTTCACATTGAGATCACAAAATTCAATCTAATGACCCAACTCCTGATAAACAAAACCTTTCAGAGTGGTAAGTCTCCAACTAACAATAAACATGCTTTATTTCAACCTTTCAACCAGCGATCCTCGAGTACAACACATTTATTCATGGAAACTTAATCTTGATCATCGAGGCAAGACATTAAAAATGTTTTTAAAGCACCTACAAATCTTACGGTGTGACAATGACGAGGACTGAGCCAACACTGACAGACTTTGGGACCACGAGTATAGACAGGTCTCCTGCGTGGGGTCAAAGGGCCTATCAAGTTGGAGAAGGGGGGGGGGGGGGGGGGGTCTGGGGGCACTTGTCGTGCCAATATACTAGCTCTCCTTCAATTCTTCAGTAATTATGCCGTCATCAAGCCATTTTGCCTTTTCGCGAACAAGAAGAGGAAAACAAAATAAAGGCCATTCTGGTTTAATTAAACTAATACCAATTCATGTTCCAGACAGCTGCTGGAGGCATCATTAGGAACAGACTCACAGAGTGTGTGTGTGTGTGTGTGTGTCCATGATGTGAGTGGGTGTGTACCCTCACTTCCAGTCCATTGAGCTCTGGTGCCGTTACATGCTCACTGCTGCCCTGGTTTTGGTCCAACAGAACAGAATGTGGAGGGGAAGAGGGAGGTGTTAGGAGACAGCAGAAAAGAGGAGGAGGAGGAGATCTGCAGAGAGGGGGCTGTTTGTCACTGTGAATCGGCTCAGGGTGGTTCACATCATCGGGCCATTGATGACCACCCCTCCCCTGTTGTAAAACAAGCTCCTGTGGGCTTGCCTGAACAGTGGGGGCATTGTGTCCCACCCTCATAGGAAACATGCCACCCAAAGTGAAGCTAACCACACCACCCATAGCATCTCCAGTCATCTATCCATCTATCTATCTATCTATCTATCTATCTATCTATCTATCTATCTATCTGTCTGTCTGTCTGTCTGTCTGTCTGTCTGTCTGTCTGTCTATACCACCTTTTCCTCCCTGCCTTTCTGATGTTACAGCAGCTTGAAGGTGGAGGTAGAGTTGAACCTGGAGAGTGTGATCATCTGACAGCAACAGGTAGGACAAATGAGGCTGGTCTCAAGGACGGAGGGAACGAGTCTACAACATGAGCAGGAGGCTAAGGGAGGCGCAGAGAGGATGACAGATTTGTAGGGCTGGTGTAAAGGGGGTGTTCCGACTGGTTTCCATATTATGGAGGCCTAATGGGAAGATTGATGGATTGAGACAGCAAAACAAAACAAGGGGTGGTGATAAAATGTAGTAGAGTGGGGGATAGAGCGAGTCGGGATCGAGCTGAATGGTGTCTTGAAGCCTCAATTCTGAGGATGTGTGAGTGTGCGTGTCACAAGGCCAGCAGAATGAGGAAAATTTAGTGCCATTGGGGGCAGGGAGTGGGTGTGACTCGTTCACTAATTACCAGGGAGGTCTCCAGAGCTTTGGGTACAAGACAAGTGTGAAGGGTGGGAGAATGAGACAGGATATAAGAGGTTAGTGCAGGTCAATGCTGACCACCTAGGAGTCCCTTGGAAAAGATGCATTCCCCCATTCTAATTCAACCATCCCGGAGTGCCCAGTTGAATACTATAAATAAATATTGTGTCTTCTCCTCTAAAAGATGATAATTTACTGCTCACCCATTCCGTTCTGCCTATCTCTTCTCCATTTCTCAACACCGTTGCCAGGAGTTGAATGGAACTCATCCTGAGAGTTTGGAGGGCCAAGCCTGTGTTTTTTGGAGGGGATGTTCTCAAAGTTTGGAGCACCCTGGAGTGGACACACACACACACGCACACACACGCACACTAACAAACTCATACACTTACTTGTGTGTTGAATGCCACACATGCTCCTTTATCAGTCACCACCCACATGACACGAAATTGAGAGATTCTGACATGAGTGACCGTTTACAGGCAAAGAATGTGAGCTCTTTTCTTTATTAATTAAATCGAATGTTTCTTCAGGTTGGTGTTAATTAACTGTGTCAAAAGCAGACATGTTGGAATGTGCCATCGCTCACTGTTCCATTTTTTTTTTTTTTTTTTACAGATTTCTCTCCTGAAGCTGATCCGTTTGTTTGAAGTGATAAAATAACATCTTAAAAACTGCTTAACTACATTTGATAGCTGTCATTTCATTATAATGTATACATGTTTTAAATATCTATTTTTGTGTAGATAATTCATGTCATTGGACAAAACATTTTTCTTTTTCTCTCTACCTGTGTTTCCAGTCTGTAACTATTTTTCTATTTTTGCCATTTAATTAAAATAAAATGTAAACCTGCCAATAAAAGTAAAAGTAACAAGTTGTCAATCTGTTAATGGGAGTGTAAAGTTGCAAAGCAGAGAAACATCGCAATGCTCAAAAATTCTTTCCTTGATTTTGAGCACAATCTGTCTCAAAATTTCAATGATTGAAATAAATCAGAAGCACAAATTCCAAATTCCTAAAATGTTAATAATAATGCCAAACATGTTTATTATAAACATTTGCATGCATTCACTACAGCAATTGTTTTTCTTCACAAATCTTTTTTTTTCTTCACACAAGCACTTCTTTCTTTCTTGAAGATATTTCTGTCGTGCTCTGACCTTCATGGTGTTCACACGGAGGGCTCGGGAGGAGGAAGAGCACCGAACTGAGTAGAACTGAGCGATTGAAAGTCTCTAACTGCCAATGCTGCCATCGTGCCATTCAGTCAACTGCTGTAGCTCAACAGAGGACTGAGAGTGAAAGACTGGGGAAAAGAAAAGGAGTTAAAGAAAAGTAGAGTGTTGGCAGCTACTCTCGTCCTCTGCTGCCAGGAGCTCAGAAACTGTAGCCCTGACAGGGGGCACGGGGAGGGCATACAGGGATGAGAGATGTGGAAAGGCGGGTGTCTGATCGGTAGGAAAACAGGGTCTGTATTCCCCACTATGTCAATGCTGGTAAAGTGAAGAAACGGTGATGGCAGTTGCTCCAAGTCCAGTGCCTGCTGACAGAGAAAAGGCTTTTGTTTGCAGCCCAGGCGGCACACTGAACGGCATTTAGGGTGGCATAGTCTGGAATGTTGCATTATTGTTTGATTCCTAGAATTAATTGACTACTGTTGGAGAAATTACAAGACACCTGTTGTCTATGTCTATGTGAGTGTGCTCATATATGATCCCATTTTCATTTGTAGCTGTGTCGACTTGCAACCAGGATTATTGGATTTAAAGTGTTGATGCCTAATATGACAAAGCCTGCAGCATTTATATCAGCTAAGCATAAAATAGATTGTGTAAATGGCTCTAACGCGAGCCTGAGCGACCAGAATTTATTCTCGATAGGATTCAGAATGGCATCAGTAAAGAATATTTAATTTGATTATTAAAACCCCATTAACGGATTCAAAAATCAGTTAAAAATATAAAGAAACTCTGACTCACTTTTACTTTTCATGGTTGGTGTATAAAGATACCAACAATTTATAGCTTTTTAAAGATGATCCAGATTACCATGTGGTGATTGTAAATCTATTTATGAGGGGAATGAGCTGCTTGGAGGAGGTCTGCGCTCTCCGAGTACTTCATCCAACACAAGTTATGTCATTAACTTTGTTCAAAACTATTTTGTCCCTACACTGTGACTCACCACTTGCTCTGTACACGCTTCTAAGTTCAGTTCAGTTCAGACAACTTTATTTATCCCGAGGGGCAATTCAGTTTAAGCAGTCTACCAGACCATACAATACAAACATTCACAAACATAATGAGAAAATAATATATATATTAAAAAAGACACTCAGTATATTGACAATGCTCATTAATGATGATGATAATGCATTAGATGCAGTCATCTGACTTAGGATGACTTGAGGAATTTGTGCCTGTCCCTGTAGAGATGTGCTGGGATGGCCCGAACCTGTGCCGCCCTTTTCTTGACCGTCATTGAAATGCATTGTGTAAATAAGCCTTGTCTCGTCTTGCCTTCTATCATGGCCGCACCGCTCCGTTCTGCGTCTGCCTGCCTGCTGCTGCTTGATTCGCAACTTGTTCAAGCGGCTGATACAACAGCATGGGCTCCCTGTCTCCGTTGCTCGCTCTGACTGGCTGCTTTGCAGCTTGTTCGGGGGCCGCCTGCCCCTCGCGTCTCTCCACCTTTCACAATGCCTCCGTCTCTCCACTCTGCCCACCTCTGCAGCTATCACCGGATAGTGCAGCTCTTCTACGTCTTCCTGTTACTTCGCTGTGCAACTGTAGGGCCGGGCATGTGTGTTGTTGGCTATGTGTATTATAATACAGTTTATGGAGAAATTCAAGACGCCGGCCCGGCGGCCATGGGGCCAGCAGCCGTTCAGTGCTCTTCCACATTGGACATATGGCCAGTCCGCCCCTGCCCCAGGCCAGAGGTTGATGATCGACTTTATTGTGCTTGCAGTAGCATGTGTGCATGTTTATTTGTGAGTCTTTTTGCGTCTCCCTGCATGGATGCATGTGTGAGAGTTTAACTGGCAGCTGGTAATGAGGCTGACTGTGCTGTACTGGCTTCTATAATGAGGTGGCAGGCAGTGAAGGGAAGGGCTAGGTGCCACTAATGGGCCCCTATAGCTTCTAATAAGATGTAATATAGTGTGTGTTTACCAAATGGCTCCAGTACAGTTGAAAGCCTACCTTCACACACACCCACTCCACTACTGGTCCTCCCACCTGGACACAGCGACTAACTCACTGGTTTCTGCTACATATGTCTTAGAATTACTTTCTTAGATTGGAATTTGTTTTTTGCTTAATGATTCGAGTGAATAAACTCGGTAAATGTTCATTTTAATACTGTAGGTGGTCCTCACCCAACGACGTAATTGTTTAGCAACGATTTTGAGTTATGACAGGCTTCAGAAATTTAAAAGTATGTGTTTAGCAACAAGGAATCGCTGTTATGATGAATGCACTGGCTGCAGATTTGTGAGTGAGTACATACATATTTACAGTATAAACGGACGATGCGGGTGCAAATATAAAATAATTTTCATCCTAAATCTCACATTGCTCCTGGTGGCACTTCCGTCAGCATGTGTGTAGGCATGGGAATAACATGGTGTTTCATGCAGAGGAAGAGTTGCATTCAACCTTGAACTTTGACTACCTTTCTCAAACATTGCGAAACATTATGGCCGCTATAGTACACAAATATACAGTCTGATGCAAATAACCAAGCTGTGTGTCTCTGCAACAGCTGATTGGAGTGATTGTGAGTGATGGTCTGATATCTCCGATCAACTGATATAATCACAGAGGGTGGAACTGCTTGACTCTCCAGTGCAATCGCCCCCATTGTCCACCTGTACATATTATGTGTCTTTTTAATTTATTGTTATTTTGCATCAATTGAGTAATTTAATATTAGTTTTATTGGTATTATTACATACTAAGGACTTTCAACGGAAACAAGACCGCAAGGGCTTTTCTGAAATGCTCCTCTTAGACAGGGTGTTTAACTGTACTTGTACTGTAATACATACAACTGTTTGACTGTACTTGTACTGTAATACATACTAATATTTGACTGCTCTAACATTATATCTAATAAATGTATTCATTATCATCATCAGATCTGTTCCGGGTGTGGACCGGCGCGTTGCTGCATCACCCCACAAAGACAACAGCACAAAACAGCGGTTTAGTCTCACTGCATTCATCATCTCCCAATGCCTGAAATCACGCGGCAACACTTCCTGTTGACAATCCCTATTCCGGTGCCACCTACTGTTCTGGAGTGTGAATAACAATGCTTCTTAGTGGGTTTTGAATGGAGGAAAAAAATCGATCATATGCACTTTGCAGAAGTAACGAGTAACGAGAGCCTTTTTAAAATGTAGTGGAGTAGAAAGTAACAACTACTCAACTAAAAATCTAATTACAGATACTCAAAAAAATGAATATTTGGTTTTCTACATTTTACTGATATTTGTTTTGGTGCTTTCAGACTCTATGTCTCCCCTTTGGTTGCACTCTGACCTCTACCCAACCTCTGACTGACCCACTGAAGACTCTCTGCATTTTGGGGTAGCCCTCTCAATGACCTCATCAATCAAAGACCAGCAGCCAGGCAGCAGGTTCACCCTCTTTATCTGGCTGTGTTTTCTCCGTCTCCTTCTCTATGTCCATTTATCGTTCTTATTCTCTCATTCTACTTTGTCTCTTACTGCACTCTCTCTCTGATTTTGATTAGTGCACGGCTGCCAGACCTGATAAATTGTGTAGGGTTACGAGATGTTGCTGCTCAGCAGATTGATATCACTCATGTTAATTTCTTTTATCACTGTCTTGTATTCACTTGTTCAACCCCTCACCTCCCCACAAAACGGTGATTTGATGGAGCGGCTCACTGTGGCAGTGCAGGGCCGATCAGTTTGGACCTCCGTTTCATTACCTTTTTGTCGAAGGACCTTGTTCTGGTTGGTAAACTGTGATCCAAGTTATGAGAAATCATCATGCTACGTCATGCATGTAACAGTTTATGTTTCTTTTTGCAGTTTTAACATGACAATGGCCTTTTGGACAAAGTCAGATCTGTGAAGAAATGCCCAGAACTTATCACCCAGCATCAGTGCTGGACCTCAGTTATGCTCTTGCAAGTAAATGGGAGCAAATCCCCAAAGACAGGTCCAAAATCTGGTTTTAACCTGAGCAATATGTAGGAATGAGATGCCTGCATTTAGGTGTAACAGTCTAGATCAGGCATGGGCAAGCTACGGCCCAGGGGCCATATGCGGCCCATTAAGCATTTTATGGTAATCTGGCCTGCTGAACTTGAAGAAGCTATATTAATAAACCTTGTTAATGTTTTATTTTCCTTGCAATTCTAACGTTTCCCACTAGTACGGTGGACGACATGGGCCAAACGCACTTTATAAGGAAAACGGCTTCAATTCCAAAAGCAATGCAAATTCACAAACTCAAAGTCGAAATGAGGTACAAAAAGAGGAACGTGGTGCAAATGAAAAAACGTGCTGCAAAAAAAAAATGCTATATTTATTAGCACTAGATGAAGGCAACAATGTAAAATACACTGCTCAGCTCCTCATTTTTATCTGAGGGATGAACAATATCGGAGGGGGTTTTGACAATGGAGTTTCTGAAAGGAATAACATGGGGAGAGGACTTAGAGTATACGACAGGGTGTTTACTGTCATCGAAAATATGAAGCTCCATCCTGAAAATCGTCAAAACAAACCTTTGATCCGAAGGGAGACCAACAACACTGTTCCAACTAAAACCGAAAGCAAGTTTCTCTGTTGTTTTGTAAAAATGCATCGGAAACATAATTAGTTCAATAAGCATTACATCTTTCACATAATTTCTGTTAAGGGGTGCATATAAGTGGTGCACAGGTGCTCGTACATTCTCAAAATAAACAATGCATGCTAGATCAAATATAGCATGCTGTGTATACCGGCGCACCGTGACACTGCTTGTTGTTGAATTTTGACACCGGGGATGCACATTGAATAGAAGAAGGTCAATTATCTGCATCTCTTATCGTGTGTGAAGTAACGACCTTCAGGAGGAGAGTGATGATGATGAGATTATTTCAGTGCTTTTCAACAGTAACTGTTTCATTTTCAGTAAAAAAAAAAAAAAAAAGAGTAATTTCAATAAAGAGCTAAGTACTGTAGGGCTTCAAAGACAGATATTTTGTAATACTTTTGTTGTTATAATACTAAAAACTGTATTTACAAGACAGTTACAGTAGGAGCCACAAATGTGATATTATACAAAGGAATAAAGTGGAATATGGATTCAGGGTGTGTGCGTTTGTGTGTCCGTGCGTGCGTGTGCTTATCTCTTCCACAATTGTGAGAACAGCCACTTGTGATCTGATATCTCCAATCGCCGTTTTTCCATGACAATGAAAATAAATCCAGCTTACAGGCATTTCTGTTTTCTTTCAGGCCGTGCATGGTGTGAGAAAGCCTCCCTCAGTCCTCCCTCTATAAAGGATTGATCTCTGTTGAATATGTTAATCCATCTGGTGGTCCCCTTGGTCTTTCTCTCTGTCCACGAGACCCCCACTGCCCCATTCTGCCTTACCAAGTAGGAGAGAAGGGATCTGGATCACTTCAGCAGAGTCTTGATGGGCCAGGACTTCATCCCCGAGTTGATTGTGTGTAGTGGAAAGAAGAGGGCGAAGGAGAGGTAGACAGATGTAATCCTATTGACCATCCCTTTCCCATATGTCGAGCACACTGGCCTCTCCAGTGGTACAGTCAGTGGAGTAGTAGGGCCAGCTTGTCTCTCCAATCAGGGCACATTCTCACTAAAGCGCGACATCTCACACTCTCACGTGGACTCACTGGTGCAGAAAAGATTACGCTTGTTGCCTTAGTTCGTCCACTGATATATGATTACCATTCAACTCAATATGCACAGTGCAGTCATTTATAAGAAACATTTTATTTATTATTATAGCTACATAGATATACAGATACTCACTGGTAAAGTACGTCTTGCTTATGTAGACATGTGTATAAATGTAAGGTCGTTCACTGTGTTTTTCATACAAAGCAGGTCTTGTTACATTATAGAGACCTAGTTTTTACCCATTTGCAGGACCAATGCTGTCATGAATAGGATAAACTGGTTTACATCTACTCTATTATATTATATTATATTATATAAAAACATTTACTTGTATATTTCTATTAATGCAATATGTGCATAATGTCAGTTTCGTATTTCTGAATTTGTTGAGTGGCGCAATGTTGTTGATGGAATTCTAAAGTATTCTGATTCCATTGTTAAAAAAAAATTATCACTACCTTCTGTTTATTTCCTCAGAAGCCATCGGCAATGTTATGTCAGAAATAAATATGTCAAAAGGCAATTATACATACAATAAAATGTGAAATGGAAAAAAATGCATTACTTTGCTGTCATTAGTACATGACTAAAATGGTGCAGCTCAATTGTGTCTCAGCAACAGTTTAAATTCGTATTGTTTCTATCTGGTCTTATAAAATAATGTGATCTACAACAACACAGCCCTTTGTTATATTGTGAGGTGTAACTGTATACCAGAAACATGCCCACCAGAGGATCAGTGTGTGTGTGTGTGTGTGTGTGTATGAAAGTCTGTTCAGTCCTGGTGGAGGAGCCCGCAGGGGATGTTTTGTCCGAGGACCACTGTTACTATCCGTGTTGGCCATTCAGCGCCCCCATGTCAATTGGCATATGGTTGATTCATCCTCAATGGATTCATGTAACCAGAAAATACTGTCTTTCAGGGACCTGCGCTCTCCATCAAGCGGGTGAGATTAAGATGTAATGTAGAAGTGATGGAGATGCGTGGGGGGGGGACACATGAGCCTACAGAATCCACCCTTGGGGTGAGGAGAGCGAGGCCAGGGAATGCTGATGTTCGTGTTGTGTTATATTGGTCAAGTTAATATTACTTTATTCCAAGAGATACAGAACAGAGTTTCATTATTCAGCTGCATGACATGCGTCTTGTCAGCAGGTTATTTGATAACTGTGATGGAATCATAACCATTCATTCGAGTATTGTATCATCATCAGCATCACTCGCTGTCTCTGTCATCTGGAGTAATGTCTCTGACACATAAATATAAGCACAATAAATATGTTATTTCCCACACGGGACTCAAATAAATAGGAGAAATCTGCAAGTGGAACAACGGAACACAACCGCACAGAGGAATATTGTTACTACTAAAACAAAAAAGAATGGCAGTGAGCAACAGCTCTCTCCACTTTGGTTAAGCAATATTATCTGCTTAAATTTAAAGTATGGCATGCCGTTCAGGAACTTATTATATATACCGTATTTTCCGGATTATAAGTCGCGGTTTTTTTCATAGTTTGGTCGGGGGTGCGACTTATAAATCGGAGCGACTTATATATGCTTTTTTTTACAAAATCTGTGAGCGCAGAGACAGTAGCCTACACATTTCTATAACAGGTGTTACAGGGAACTCTGTGACCCGTCAGAATCTGTCGCGGTTTCTGGAGGTTCAGAGTTATCTGTCACACCTGTTATCTAAAAACACAAATTAGAAGGGCTGAATGAAAATGGCGCCGAAAAGAAAGTCATATTCCGCGGCTTACAAGCTTCAGATAGTGAAATATGGAGCCGAAAACGGCAATCGAGCAGCAGAAAGAAAGTTTGGAGTGAGCGAAAAACTTGTAAGGGACTGGCGAAAAGCGGAGGTTACGCTTACTGAAATGAAGAAAACAAAGAAAGCTAATCGCGGGCGACAAGCTAGGTGGCCGCAGTTGGAGGAACGAGTTCACGCATGGGTGCTTGAACAACGTGCTGCTGGGAGAGGTTTGTCAACGGTGCAGTTGCGTCTCCACGCCCAGGTGGTTGCCAGGGAGGTGAATATAAACGGCTTTGCGGGAGGACCTTCTTGGTGTTACCGCTTCATGCAACGCAAACGCCTCTCTATCAGAGCAAGGACGACACTGTCCCAAAAACTGCCAGCGGACTTCCAAGCCAAGGTTGACAGTTTCCGCGCGTTCATTGAAAAGCATGTAAGTGATCACAACGTGACACCGGATCATATTATTAACATGGACGAGGTCCCCCTCACTTTTGACATCCCCATGGGCCGAAGTGTTGCAGAGAAAGGGCAAAAAAGTGTGAATATCGTTACAACTGGTCATGAGAGATCACACTTCACAGTGGTGATCAAAACTGCCACCGATGGTCATTTTCAAACGAAAAACCATGCCAAAAATCCAATCCTCCTCAGTTGAAGTCGCCGTGAACGAGAAAGGGTGGATTGATCAATAAATGATGAACTTGTGGCTTACAAAGTGCTACAATAAGCGACCGGATGGCTTCTTTAGAGCACGCAAAGCTCTGCTTGTAATGGATAGCATGAGAGCGCACATCACACCACAGTTAAAAAATAAATTAAAAGTTTTCAACTCCATACCTGCCATCATCCCTGGAGGCTTAACAAAAATACTCCAGCCACTTGATATCTCCGTGAATAGGAGCTTTAAGTCAGTTTTGCGTAACCTGTGGGAGCAGTGGATGACGGATGGAGAGCACAGCTTCACGGCAACCGGGAGAATGCGCCATGCAACTTTCCTGGAAGTCATTGAATGGATCGACAAAGCATGGGCTTCAGTGACAACCGTAACCATCCTGTCGGGATTCAGAAAGGCTGGAATAATTGGAACTGCAACTGACGACGAGTCTGATGTAAGCGACGTAGAAGAGGAAGCGGCGTCTTGTCTACCTGCCGAGTTGGGGGAGTTGTTCAAAAGTGACACCGAGGATGAAGATTTCCTTGGATTTCGTGATTCGGAGTAAAACCTGATATTTTGGTAAACCTGTTAGCATGTTCTTTGTGCTATATGTTGTTTGGTGTTGGATTTTATCAAATAAATTTTCCCCAAAAATGCGACTTATCCTCCAGTGCGACCTATATATGTTTTTTTCTTCTTAATTATGCATTTTTTGGCTGGTGCGACCTACAATCCGGAGCGACGTATAATCCAAAAAATACGGTATATATAAAAACTGACGTTTGAGAATATGGACCGAACTCCGAGAGGGGAGATCTTCCCGGTGTCCCACAACTACGGTTCGGAGACAAGAACTGGAAAGTTTAACATCTAGAAGAGTATTGAATCCAGTTACCAGTACACTGGTGGAGTGATTCTGTATTTTATCGCACTGTCATTATCTTTGTATTGATTCACTCATATCATCATCATTAATCACAAGCATATTCTTTAATCATGCATAATATATTGTACAATTATAATCATGTATGGACGTGCTGACCGCCGCTCCCTTCCTCTGAAGAATGTGTTGACGGATAATCAGGAAGGCCGATGTTAGTGTTGGAGTCAGACTCATTTTATCGCACTGCCATTATCTATTGTTGCTAAGTATATTCATATGGTAGTCACAAGTATTCCATCTTTCTTTCCCAGTACATTCTGAAGAACTATAATAATGTGTGTGTGTTGAAACATGTACGTTGTGAGAATTGCAGAAGCAACCAGAGTGCCTGATCGGACATTCTGACCTTGCTACATTCCTCTCTGGCGTCAACATCAAGGCTGACTAGGCTGACTATCGCTGAGGAAGGACTATGTTATAGCAAGCTATGGTTTTAGCTGTCCTGCCTCTATTGCTGTCTTATCTCTACCCCCTCCCCGCAGAGAGGCAGGACCAATGTAACTAGGGTCCTCTGATTCTAATAAAAGGCGAGGAGACTGGCTTAGGAACTCGGAGATGAGCAGAGAACTTTCCTAGGTAGATTGTAACCGGAATCTTCTCTGACCAGCTCCCCTCGCGAGTATCAAGTAAAGTATTCTCTGTCTGTTCTTTCCTATGTGTATATAGGTTCTATGGGTTAATCTTGAACCTATCATACACATTCACCAGTTACCAGTACACATTCACCAGTTACTAGTACACATTCGCCAGGGCGTTAATTATCTCCTCATTATTGAGGATTGCCGGCACTAGTTTTCGAGCTGACTCCTTCAGAGTGATCCTCGGCTATTAATGACACAAGATCGCAGCAGCGCCGTGATAATGTCAACAATCATTCAACGAGTGTATATATATATCAGCGTTTTATATATATATTCGGTGCAGCATTTCATATATTGGTGTTTGAAATATATATCAGCGTTTCATATATATATTCGGTGCAGCATTTCATATATTGGTGTTTGAAATATATATCAGCGTTTCATATATATATATCGGAGTTCGGTCCATATTCTCAAACTTCACTTTTTATATATATATATATAATAAGTTCCTGAACGGCATGCCATAGCATGCCATATTAAAATCTTTGTAGAGTTTCCCTGGGAAATGTACCAAAAATACCTGACTGTAAACATGAATATTTCTGTTCTGTAAAGTTATATTGATACCAATCAATCATCTGATTGAGAGCCCATCCCAGCTTGTTATGGGCGAGAGGTGGGGTACACCTCAGACGTGTCGCCAGTGCATCGCGGGGCCACGCAGAGATAGACAACCATTCACACACTACGGACAATTTGGAGCAACCAATTCACCTAAATCGTATGTTTTTGGAGGTGGAAGAAAACGAGAGAAAACCCACACAGACACGCGGAGAACATACAAACTCCACATGGGTAGGATTTGAACCCGGGACCTTCTTGTTGTGAGGCTACCGAGCGCACCACCATGCCACCGCACCACCAGCAAGCACTCAATGTAAAAATAATTGTACCTCAGCTTGTGACTTACCAAATGTTTATTGACTCAGTAAAATGGCACCTATGCACTCTTTGGGGAGGCGGGGGGGGGGGGGGGGGGGGGGGGTGGTGTAACTTTCTCGACATCTCTGCTTTGATTTTGTGTTCCCACAGTTTTCCCACCAATGGAGCTGTTATTATGAGAGCAGTCTCCATCACACACCTGGTAAATCCATTGTCTTATTCATTCACAACACTCCTCACCAGAAACCCTTAGGCGTGCGTACGCACACGCACAAACACACACACACACACACACACACACACACACACACGAGAAAACGTGTCATTCCTTGTCAGCCTAATTTGCTTGTAACAAGGAGAGGTGGCCCGCCTTCCTCTAATGAGAACAAATCGCTCCTACTCTGCCTCTCTCTCAGTCCTGCTTTCCTTCCTACACTCTCTCCATCCTCCCACCCCCTTCACTCTCTCTTTACCTTTTGCTTCAGGTCTGCCTTTTGATATTGTAGCTATCTCACTCATGTCACAAATTTAGCAACATAATTGCTGCCTGCTCTCTGCTTGGGCCTCAATGCTTCCTGTTAAATGACCACAGGACAGCTGTAAAGACGGGAGAGAGAAGTTAAACTATAAATGGCAGGTAGACAAGAATGCAGGAAAGAGTTGTCAAATAGTCCGAAACTATCCCTAATTTGTTCTTAACTAATTTCCCTTTGCTTCAGTGAAAAACATCATTAAGTAAGGGGGGGGGGGGGGGGGGGTGAAAGAGAAACAGGATAACAATGATCTGCATGATTTGAATCTGTATCCATGTCTGATTTAAAGCGCTTGCCGCCTCTGACCTTCAGCATCAGTGTCTATTCTTTGTCTATTCAATATTGCATTCATTTAATCCCCCCCCCCCCCCCCTCCCCCAGTCGTTAGACAGCTGGGGCGCTGTCCAATCAGTGATCTTTGTTGATGATCTGATGCAATTTCTGGTAGAAGTGAATGTTGTTATCAATTCTGATTGTTGTGTTTTCACTTTTGTCAACTGGATTCCACAATGTATTATTGTTGCATTTTGTTATTGGTGTCTGGAGTGCACTGACTTGTATTCACCAATAGATTCTAAATCTTTTTTGGAATTTCTGAACTGTAATTGCTTACATCATGTACATGTTACTCGTTCAGAATTAAGGTAGCTGCCCCAATTGTTTGTTCATTAGTTTTCCTTTATTATTATTTTTATTATTATTATTTTCGTCTTCAACCATTTACTTTTATGGATAAAGAATATGCCTGCAACAATGGACGTATTTGGATGAAACTTTTAGGAAACGTTGGGGATGTTACCAGGGACGAATAATTACATTTTGGTGCTGATCCAGAAGAGATCCTGGCTTCTGGATCACTTTGAAATTGTCTTTAACATTGCAGTCAATGGAGTTTCAAAATGTGTTCCTCAATATCTCAGTTGATTATCGACCAATGTTTATGGAATCATGTCATGTCATGTAGGTTGACATTGGACATTTTAACATTGGAAACCCCATTTACGGATTAAAAAATCTGTTAAAAATTCACATAAACTCTGATTCACTTTTGGTGTATAAAGATACCAAGAACAATTTAGAATGATGATGATCCAGATCCCCATGTGGTTGGTGTAAATACAATTAGGAGGAGAATGAGCTGCCCGGCGGAGGTCTGTGCTCTCTAAGTGCTTTTCTAGTTCTGTTGATGATGATGAATATATTTATTAGATAGAATGTTAGAGTACAAGTACAGTCACACAGTAGCTTGTATTACAGTACAAATAAAGTCAAACATCCTGTCTAAGAGGAGCATTTCAAAAAAGCCCTTGCGGTCTTGTTTCCGTTGAAAGTCCATGTTTTAAATCATACTCTCATGCAAACTCTTGTCTTTGTCTCTAACAACAGATATTTTGTCATTAAATGAGGTCATTGTTGGTGATTAATTAACGAGTAGTTTTTGTTCATGGTAAACTGGGATTAGCATATTCATAAGGGCAGACATTTTTCAGACAGCTTTGAGCGAAGCAGGCGGGTCTTTTTTCCCACTGTTCTTGTTTGCCCCCATAGCCAACCTTGTTTGTTTACCAGAGTCGCACCCCATTAACTCCCATGATGCTACATGTCACAGACGAAGATTTCAAAACACAGTGAGGGAGAGAGCAACAAGACACATATGCCCCCATATTCACAGTTGAGTGCGCACGCCGCTTGGATTACAGACTAAATTGGTCTGGGTTACAAACTGATTACCATGTCCTGTAATATCTTATTTGTCAAGAGGGACTGTTAAAACCTGTTGCACCTCTTTAGATTAGACCCGTAAATTAATAACCACCATCACCACCAATTCTAATGTGTTGTCAGTTTTATTTTGGACTCTGGACTGTGTGTGACCTCCTACATACAACATATGCTAAGGTCATTTAAATGATCACATCTAAAAAAAATATTTGTTGTTGCTCCTAAAAAGAATCATAATCAATACATTTTAAAAATATCACATTAACCATCATTATTAATTAGTCCCTACTGTATACACAGTAAATTCTGGACAAGTGACAGTAAATATTAAACTCCAACTAATGGAATAAAACATGCTGATGTGTTGGGGATAGTATTTTGTGCGACTAAAATGACAAAGCCCTTTTGTTTTATTATTTTGCTTCTTTCTAAACCTGTGGGGTTTTTTGTTTGTTTGTTTGTTTGATACACAACAAATTATGTTCTATGATGGTACGATGGTCATGCAGCCGGATCCTCCGCTGCGCCGTGTGTGTGTTCAAACTAAAACAAAAAAACAACCTATCTCTCCCTGTCAGAAAATCAACAATAAGGAGTGGAGCAATAAGGACCGGGCGCTCCGCGTCGTCCAAACAGGGATCGAAAGGAAGAAATTGTTACAAAAAAATAGAGGCCACTGAGAGCCACTGATTCCTGAAGGATTAAACTGAACTGCTCTGATTTGCCGTTCAGCATCTGCTCTTGTTTTGAAGTGTGATCCAATCCAATATATGTTTGGATTGTACAAAAAAGCAACATTTAATGACTTCCACAGAGACGACATCAAAGATTTCACATGCGTGCCTGTAGTATCACCGCTGAACCCAGATGGTCTTTGTAAAATGAGAATGAAGGGGCAATAAACACACACTCTGTTTACCATTTTATTATTGCGTTGTGTTTAGACATGCATGTTTTAGTTGTGCAATACTCAGGATGTCTGCAGTAAAGCAGAAAACTGAATGTATTTTGAAGGATAATTTAATGTGTTGTAAAATGTTTGAACCGTTTGTTGCAGCAAAGCATCATTTCTGTCTTTTCTGAAGTCTGTCAGAGCAGGGAAGTCCTCTGCAGAAAATCTATTTGGTTTGCACTACTGTACATGATGCTAGTGAAAAAAAAAAAACATTTTTTCTTTTCGTGTGATAAATGTGAAGAAGCTGTGATGCAGCAATCGTCTTTTGGTAACAAAGAATTCATGTCTCTCGTCCTTTTTTCATAGACCGAATTTCAAATACAGAATTGGTGATTCTAACTAATTACAGACTTAATTTGGGGTATCCTCTACCCCACAATGAAGAGAAGCCTAGTTTTCCAGTTGCTTCCTGTCCTGGTTCCAGAGTTCTTTTCCCAAACCTGGAACCAACAGGCACAGACACGATCCAGGCATTTATGATGACTCACCTCAATATCTTTTTCCTAAAGGCCATGAAACACACACACACACAGAGGTAAAACACACAACAGTCTAAAATGTACAAAATGATTTATTCCCTATCCATGTTGGAGTCCTTGAATAAGTGTGATGGATTAAAAAGTATGATTTAGAGGTTCAGGGCAACGACGTGCCCTAATCCCATCTATCATCATGGGAAATCAAAGAAAAGATCGGTATCAGACACACAAAATAGTTTATGATTAGCACTCATTTCAGGCTGATGTATAAAGGAGGTAAATGCAAATTGAAACCGTGAGAAAAACAACCTGTTTTAGACTGAATGCTTCGTGTCATCATCTCGTTTCTGCTGGTACCACCTCAGGACTAGGCTGGGATACTTCGCTCACCAAACATGCAGCTTTCCAGCAGAGGTCCTCATATGACAGTATCACTGACTTCTGACAGCAATTACAGATTTTGTGTTAAACAAGCACAGTTCACAGGGGGTGACTGTGGTTCAGTTGGTAGAGTGGGTAGTCCAGAGATCAGTAAATCGGTGGTTCGAATCCCAGCTCTGACTGTCTGCATGTCGAAGTGTCCTTGGGCAAGACACTGAACCCCAAATTGCTCCCAGTGAGTCTGGTAGCAGTCGTCCACTGGAGTGTGAATGGGTGAATGTGAGGCCTGCTGTAAAGCGCTTTGAGCACCGCAAAGGTGGGAAGAGCGCTATAAATGGATATAGCGCATTCATATCTTACCCGGCCCCGGATAAGCGGAAGAAGATGGATGGATCTGAAAGGACACTTTAAAGGTCCTCACAGTTTGACTGGACAAAGATGGGATAATGTTGCTGTGGTAAAGACTGAAGAAGAAGCTGATGAGAATGATGTTTGTCCTGTTATTACTCCATTATTGACCAGGTATAGACTGCTGCTTCGCCTCAGCTTCAGTTTCACTTTGGTATATCAGACCATTATAATGATAAAGGGACTGCAAAATGTGACAGCCGAACTAGAACTGAACCCAAATGCACGACTATCACGATGAATTATAAATAAACATTCTTTATTAACAAAGTGTGAAGAAAAATCACTCTTTCAGAAGAAAGGCAAAATCAATTGACAATCACTCAATTGAGAAAAAACCTCAAAGATTTAGAAAGCTACAGAAAACAAATTTGTGCAAAACTAGACTTCTCTATAGACAAGGTGAAGGGAACAGCTGGAAACTATCAGGGCGGGGCAGACAATCACACTGGCACACCCTGCAACCACCTTCACGCTACACAAACTAGTAGGAGTGACAGTGAAGTTTATAGTGTAGAGGTGGGAATGCACCAGGGATCAGCTCTGAGCCCCTTTTTGTTTACCATGGTGATGGATGAACAGATGAGGTGAGACAGGAAGTTCCTTGGAATATGATGTTTGCAGATTACATTGTGATCTGCAGTGAGAGCAGGTAGAGGATAATTTATCAAACCAAGTGTTGTAAATTGATCAGCAGGAGCCATTTGATGGCTCTAGTAAATTTGGTGACATTACAGTGAATAAAAGTTATTGAATATCTGTGTTGTGTCTCTCTTCGCTGTTGCAGCGGTTTTGCAATTTGCAGATTGTCCCTTTCCACTCGTCTCACATCCGGCTGCACGTAGACACCAATGTTATTTCTGCAGTTTGCAAGACAGCTACTTTTGAAAAAACTGAGCTTGTAGTATATTGTCTACCCTACAATGATGGGAAAGAGGCATCGTTTTTTTTTGACAACGTATCACCAATGAGCAGTGGCGTCGTTAGGCCTATTTTAGGGGGGCTTCAGCGCCCCTAAATAATTTTGGGTTGTTTTATAAAAAAATTGTTTTTTGTTTTGTTTTGTTTTGTTCAGTAACCAAAAAATGCGGACATATTCTATTAAAGCCACCAGAATATATGTTTAAGAACATGTAACCTGTCATTATTTACTTAAATCTGATCATGAATCAGTTTCCCCTCACTTCATGACGAAAGGTAGAGAACCCGTTCCACCTATTCTTATAGAGAATGCTTGCATCACTGAAACTCCAGTCCACGTTTTCCCTGTGACCGCGCTAATTGTAGGACGTCGGTCCCTGCAGCGTGTTTGAAGCTTTAGGAGAAGAACGTGAACGGATGGATGAAGAATGGATATAAGAAAGTTTTTCAAGAAAGTAAGTTTATCACTGCTGGTAGTAACATTTAGTTATTGTGTGATAGATTTAAGGGAAATGCACAGATGCATATGGAGCTGTATGGGAGAACTACAGCCCTGAGCCACGCCCAAAGCCTCCCTAAATCAGGTGCAGAGACCTGCAGAACCTGGAGGAACCTGCAGAACATGGAGGAACCTGCAGAACCTGGAGAAACCTGCAGGTTCACGCACTGACTAGAACTCAGACACAGTGAAAAAAGAGTTACTTTTCCCTTGTGTGGATAGGATGGTTGGCGAGCTTGAGTTAAGATTTAAATGTGTCCTAAATGTGAGAACTTCTTGAGTGGATCACAATTGAATGAACTCTAAAAACACTCCAGCCTGAAAACAGAGGAGGTTCTGGTGGCCAGAAAACAGAGGCTGGATGTTCTCCCAAAGATATATTGTCTCTGCACAACCTCCTTGATTCAGACATGTTTCCTTCTCTGAAGGTTCTACCAAAGTTGTCCTACGGTGCCCGTAAGCAGCTGCTTGGTCCTACTGAAAGGTCCTAGCACTGCGTCGGTTGCACTGCGTTGGTTGCACTGCGTTGGTTTCACTGCGTCGGTTGCATTCCTGGCTGCGTCAAACGAGCCACAAAATACTTCACAGTCTTGCAGTCATTGAAAAAGACGAGCTTCAGAATCACAACAGAGTGATCGACTCTTAGAAACAGACGGCGTTCTTTGATGCTTCCATCCACCAAGTAGCTTGTAATTTTAGCCATTTTGTTTCTTGTTAATGCTGGAAACATCCTGTTACTGTCTAAAACTGTTTGTTGTTGTACTGTATTGAAAAACAGACTGAAATAATAATAATGTATAATTTATCAGTCCTTGTTAGCCGTTTGTGAGGTTTTGTGCTCGTACGCTACATTTGCTCACATCCTGTGCATCTCATGGGGGCTAAGCCCCCCCTGTCCTTAAAACCTAGTGACGCCCCTGGCCGTATATAAGCCGGACCTCCTGATCGGTGCCTCATAGCGAACCGGCTTTCTTGTCGCCGGTTTGCACGTGCACAAAGTTACAAAGAGTGAAACAAACCAAAAAAATTTAGAATCAGATGCAGCCATCGAAAGAGCCACATCTGGCTCCCGAGCCATAGGTTCCTGACCCCTGCCTTAGAGTGTTGGTGGCTCGGCTCAGACAGCCAGTGCGTGATTTGACAAAATGCATCTTGTCCTTCTATTTTTTATGGATGTGGCCTCATCAGCAATGCGACTGTTGTATCTAATTGATATTTCCATAAAACACGGCCACATGAGTTAGTACAGTGTAATCCGAGTGAAGTAAGACGTAGTCATGTGATAAAGAAGAAACAGTAGATGCCACTGACCAGAGGCATGACATCATCATGAGGGATGACGAATTCCTGTTTGAACTTAGGAATCCTCTGAGACACTTTTTCCATGTGTATCATGATGAAACTACTTTCATCATAACTGTCAGCTTATTTAAATAAAAAAAACTTTCACAATGGTGGTAATCTTCCTTTAATTCCAAAACAGATGCACATTTAAAGTGGGAGACAAACCTTTGTAAAACAAATTTATGTAATAAGGATGTAGAGTTACTTAACATTTATTTACTTCATAATTCTTTTTGGATGCATTTTCACCAATTATTATTCCCGTCTGGAATGTCTCACCCTATCTGTAAGGGAGAGCCCAGCGACCCTACGGAGGAAGCTCATTTCAGCCGCTTGTACCCGCGACCTTGTTATTTCGGTCACTCCCCAAAGCTCGTGGTCACAGGTGAGGGCAGGAACGGACATCGACCGGTAAATGGAGAACTTTGCCTTTCAGCTCTGCTCCCTCGTCACCCGACGGATCGGCGCTGCGTCGGCAGTATCGCGTACATCGGTGATGTCTATCGCTGTCGTCTCCCGCTCCATAAAGTCTCGTTCAGTGTTCACCACACACTAAAACATTTTTTGTTCGCCAGAACATTACCACCAAAAATAAACTTTATGCAAGGAGAATGCCGTGGAGCGTGGATGGGCGTCATGGGTACGTGCGCACGCATGTGCACACACATCTTGTTCACATTTGTGTGCACAAGCAGACGAGCGGGTGCTCGCTGTGTCGTCACAGTGGGCGCGATTTCTTCCGTCTCATGTTTCAGGAGGTGATTACAGACCTATCCAAACTACGAAGGATTGACTGAATGCTTTGGGGTTGATAAGGACCCAAAATCACCATAATAGTGTAGAAACACGGGAAAAGTGAGCTTTTCATAACATGTCCCCTTTAATACCAAAGATGGATAAATATTTCCATTAACTAAGCGAATCAGGTCTGTCAAGTCAAATGGCAGGTAGTCACATGGCATTCGGGGGCAGTGCCTCTGGACCGGGGTTGTGGTTCCCCTTTTCAAGAAGGGGGACCAAATGAGTTTCCTTCCCGGGGTAGCTGTGTGCACCCTCAGAGAGCCGCTGCTCCTCCACATTGAGAGGAGTCAGCTGAGGTGGCTGGGGCATCTATTTTGGCCTCCTGGACGCTATTTTCTGGACGTCCCACAGCAAGCAGGCTGTGGGACGAGCTGGAGGAGGTGTCTCCCAGACATTGTTGCTGAGACTGCTGCAGATCCCGAGAAATCTGAACTCATTTGCTGAAATAGCTCCAACCTACAGCTAGCACTCCTACAAAAGCAGCAGTTGCTAATACTACATTAAGCCACAAACAGTCGTTAGGTTCATCTCTACATAGTTCTGCCTTCATAGCAGTAAGTTTCTTTCGTTTTTCGTCAAGCTCATCGATATAACTTTGAATCGTTTCTTCGTCCAGAGTATGAATATTCTCAGGAAAACGTCTAATATTTTCAGCCATTCTGTCTGTAGTTCACACGTATTCCAATTCTGGAATATATAATCCTGCTTCCTTTGATCTCAGGAAATCTGCTTTTGATGTTTTTAAAGCAGTGAAAGTCTGATGATGTTTGGTTTGTGATGGCTTTGTGACTACAAAGTGAAAAGTACGATACTTCGTCTTTTTTTCTTTCAGCCATCTTCTCCAAAGTGTTTCTAAAATTAGTGATCTGACAACGCGATTAAAAAGAGGGACGTTTACTTCCTGATCTCACAAAAGGCCGTTGTGCGGTC
This sequence comes from Brachionichthys hirsutus, assembly GCF_040956055.1. NCBI lineage: Eukaryota > Metazoa > Chordata > Actinopteri > Lophiiformes > Brachionichthyidae > Brachionichthys > Brachionichthys hirsutus. The sequence goes on from NC_090908.1 coordinate 5,326,917, forward strand.
CCCTTTTGCAAATTGACTGCTGTTTTTGACAGCAAAATACAGCAACCCCACTTGAAAAGTGTTTCTGCCTCATCTGCGTTGCCTAGGCGATAGATAGATAGATAGATAGATAGATAGACATGTATGTTTGCCACTTACCCACTGAAATGACTGGTTTGACACTGTTTTTGAATGCAGACCGATCCGCTATCAATCAGCGTTTGTCCCTTTCCCAGTGAGCAGAACGCCGTATATAAGCCGGACTTCCTGATCGGTGCCTCATAGCGAACCGGCTTTCTTGTCGCCGGTTTGCACGTGCGCAAAGTTACAAAGAGTGAAACAAAACAAAAAAAATTAGAATCAGATGCAGCCATCAAAAGAGCCACATCTGGCTCCCGAGCCATAGGTTCCTGACCCCTGCCTTAGAGTGTTGATGGCTCGGCTCAGACACCCAGTGCGTGATTTGACAAAATGCATCTTGTCCTTCTATTTTTTTATGGGTGTGGCCTCATCAGCAATGCGACTGTTGTATCTAATTAATATTTCCATAAAACACGGCCACATGAGTTAGTACAGTGTAATCCGAGTGAAGTAAGACGTAGTCATGTGGTAAAGAAGAAAAAGTAGATGCTACTGACCAGAGGCATGACATCATCATGAGGGATGACGATTTCCTGTTTGAATTTAGGAGTCCTTTTTCCATGTATATCATGATGAAACTACTTTCATCATAACTGTCAGCTTATTTAAATAAAAAAAACTTTCACAATGGTGGTAATCTTCCTTTAATTCCAAAACAGATGCACATTTAAAGTGGGAGACAAACCTTTGTAAAACAAATTTATGTAATAAGGATGTAGAGTTACTTAACATTTATTTACTTCATAATTCTTTTTGGATGCATTTTCACCAATTATTATTCCCGTCTGGAATGTCTCACCCTATCTGTAAGGGAGAGCCCAGCGACCCTACGGAGGAAGCCCATTTCAGCCACTTGTACCCGCGAGCTTGTTCTTTCGGTCACTCCCCAAAGCTCGTGGTCACAGGTGAGGGCAGGAACGGACATCGACCGGTAAATGGAGAACTTTGCCTTTCAGCTCTGCTCCCTCGTCACTCCGACGGATCGGCGCTGCGCCGGCAGTATCGCGTACATCGGTGATGTCTATCGCTGTCGTCTCCCGCTCCATAAAGTCTCGTTCAGTGTTCACCACACACTAAAACATTTTTTTTTCACCAGAACTTCACCACCAAAAATAAACTTTATGCAAGGAGAATGCCGTGGAGCGTGGATGGGCGTCATGGGTACGTGCGCACGCATGTGCACACACATCTTGTTCACATTTGTGTGCACAAGCAGACGAGCGGGTGCTCGCTGTGTCGTCACAGTGGGCGCGATTTCTTCCGTCTCATGTTTCAGGAGGTGATTACAGACCTATCCAAACTACGAAGGATTGACTGAATGCTTTGGGGTTGATAAGGACCCAAAATCACCATAATAGTGTAGAAACACGGGAAAAGTGAGCTTTTCATAACATGTCCCCTTTAATACCAAAGATGGATAAATATTTCCATTAACTAAGTGAATCAGGTCTGTCAAGTCAAATGGCAGGTAGTCACATGGCATTCGGGGGCAGTGTCTCTGGACCGGGGTTGTGGTTCCCCTTTTCAAGAAGGGGGACCAAATGAGTTTCCTTCCCGGGGTAGCTGTGTGCACCCTCAGAGAGCCGCTGCTCCTCCACATTGAGAGGAGTCAGCTGAGGTGGCTGGGGCATCTATTTTGGCCTCCTGGACGCTATTTTCTGGACGTCCCACAGCAAGCAGGCTGTGGGACGAGCTGGAGGAGGTGTCTCCCAGACATTGTTGCTGAGACTGCTGCAGATCCCAAGAAATCTGAACTCATTTGCTGAAATAGCTCCAACCTACAGCTAGCACTCCTACAAAAGCAGCAGTTGCTAATACTACATTAAGCCACAAACAGTCGTTAGGTTCATCTCTACATAGTTCTGCCTTCATAGCAGTAAGTTTCTTTCGTTTTTCGTCAAGCTCATCGATATAACTTTGAATCGTTTCTTCGTCCAGAGTATGAATATTCTCAGGAAAACGTCTAATATTTTCAGCCATTCTGTCTGTAGTTCACACGTATTCCAATTCTGGAATATATAATCCTGCTTCCTTTGATCTCAGGAAATCTGCTTTTGATGTTTTTAAAGCAGTGAAAGTCTGATGATGTTTGGTTTGTGATGGCTTTGTGACTACAAAGTGAAAAGTACGATACTTCGTCTTTTTTTCTTTCAGCCATCTTCTCCAAAGTGTTTCTAAAATTAGCGATCTGACAACGCGATTTAAAAGAGGGACGTTTACTTCCTGATCTCACAACAGGCCGTTGTGCGGTCCCCTTTTGCCTGCTGCTGTTTTTGACAGCAAAATACAGCAACCCCACTTGAAAAGTGTCTCTGCCTCATCTGCGTTGCCTAGGCGATAGATAGATAGATAGACATGTATGTTTGCCACTTACCCACTGAAATGACTGGTTTGACACTGTTTTTGAACGCAGACCGATCCGCTATCAATCAGCGTTTGTCCCTTTCCCAGTGAGCAGAACGCCGTATACAGTGGCGTCGTTAGGCCTATTTTAGGGGGGCTTCAGCCCCCCTAAAACTGTTTGTTGTTGTACTGTATTGAAAAACAGACTGAAATAATAATAATGTATAATTTATCAGTCCTTGTTAGCCGTTTGTGAGGTATTGTGCTCGTACGCTACATTTGCTCACATCCTGTGCATCTCCTGGGGGCTAAGCCCCCCCTGTCCTTAAAACCTAGTGACGCCCCTGCCAATGAGTTATTGATGTCAGAAGTCCGAATCTGTGAATATATTTCTAAATTTACTGAACTATATTGTCAATCATCATAGCATGACAGAGTGGCAAATAAATCTGAACTAATGATTTCAAAGAATTATTTCATAAAATAGGTGTCTGAGCATAGGGGTGCATGTACGTTGAAACGTTCTGTACTGTCTGAATATAGAGCGACCCCCCCCCACACACACACACACACACTCACACACACACAACATTTATCATGCACATCTGACCACCCCTGATATGGACCCCAGGGAAGGTAGCTGTTACTCATAATAGCTAACTCATGAAAAATAAACAATGAACTAGAGAGTTTACAGGTGGTGGTGCAAGGAGTAATATGCAAGCAGCAGCCACAATATCAGCAGGCAGAGGGGGAGGTGGGAAATCACACCGCCTAAATAGCCCACCAAACTGAGAGGCTGTGTTTCATAACAATTGAGAATAATGCCTGTCATGGTAGCATAATGTGTAGCTGTACAGCCCCACTTGTCTGCTGGAACTCGCTCTCAGGCTTTGCTCCATTTGTGCTTTCAAGCACCTTTCTCTAACATCCCGCTGTCAAAGTTAACAGAAAGTTAACAGAAGGGAGAGAAACAGGAAGAGGCGTGACAGGCAGGTGGGACAGTCACCGACTACGACCATCAGTAGGGATGTGTGTAGATTTGTGTGTCACTATGTCTATGTAGTATCAAATCATAACAGGTAATGAAGGTGAATGGTGTGGTCACTGGGTGGTCAATGGTGTGCTTTTAGTCTTTTCTCCAAACCAATCGGAAGTACAGATAATACTTGTTGGTAAGTATTGCAGAGTTGTTTTAGTCTTCTTACCACATTTGTTTAAAAAAAAAAAAAAGAGAGAGAGAAAGAACATTGTTAGTCTTATTAAAGTCAACACCTAAACCCATTCTCCTCGTTATACTTTCTATTCTTTATCCTGTTCTCTGGTAATCCCCCCCTTTCAGGGTGGCCCTTTTCTATTTAGCCTCTCTCTCCCTCTCCTTTCCCTTCCCGTCTGTTAAGGCTATGCAGCCTGAGCTGTCAGAACAGCAACAATCCCGGTCCATTAGTATGGTAATGAGTCTGCCGGCCGACAGGTGGCCTGCTAGACAGCTCAATTAAAGTGCTCATTAAAGAGGAAAGTTAACGAAGCTGCAGCCTGGTGTCAGGATGGATTTAACACACAATGTGATGTCACAGGCCAACAAATTGCTGGTGAGTAGGGGAGTGTGCACAAGTGTGTATTTTCCTGTCTATGACCTTGTATGAATGTCCATGTGTAGAAATAAGCAAAGAGCGTGCCTGTGTGTGGTCAGAGATTGAAATAACAGGTCAGAGAAAGTTAGATGGACGTGACTAACAAGGCAGAGATGGAGCGCTGCGATCAGTTAAGATTAGAGTTGTGAAGGAGGTGGAAAAAAATAGCCACTCAATCTTGGACTTCTTTCTTCAGGCTCGCTCTAGCTGAGGCCTCTACATCATTAACTGGAAGTATATTGTGATGATGTAAGCCAAAAACTGGACATTATTACCTCCACCAAGGTGAGGCAGAGGTTGTGTAAAGGCCGGCGTCTGTCTGTCCGTCCCTCTGTTAGCAAGATATCGTAAAACGTTCTGAACAGAGCTGGATGACATTTTCAGAAAACGTTGGGAATGTTACCAGAAACAGATTATTAAATGTTGGTGATGATCCAGAAGAGATCCTGGATTCTGGATCACTTTGAATTTTTTGTTAACGTTGCAGTCAATGGGGCTTCGAAATTTCTTCCTCAATATCTCGGTTGATTATTGACCAATGTTTATGGAATTTGACACAGTCATGTAGGGTGGGGACCTCTATCCTACCACCAAACTTCATCAGGATCGGATCCAGAATGACATTAGGAAAATTTGAAAACCCCATTTTTGGATTCAAAAATCATTTGAAAATACACATCAAGTCCAATCCACTTTTCATGGTTGGTGTATAAACCCTAACCCCAAGAACAATTTATAACCTTTTGGTGATGATCCAGTTCACCATGTGGATGGTGCAAATCTAATTATGACGGTAATAAGGGTGACAGTGGCTCAGTTTGTTGGGGCTTGGGTTGGAGAGTCCACCGGTTCACCTGTTGCAGTCCCAGTCCAGATGACGTATGAAGTGTTTCCTGGTGGCTGGAGAAGGACCAGTTCACCCTCAGAGCACTGCCCTCACGACCCTACCCAGTGCCTTCCGCCAGAAGGTGGCGAGAACAGCTGGGCCCAGTTGGGCTCGCATAATATAACATAACATTCATAATGTTCTTTTTCATCTAGATATAACTTCTGAACTGTCAAATTGAAACTTGAAATGAACTTTACTACTGGTATCACTGTTGGCTCTCGAACCACATTTTCTCCAGCTCTTCCTTCAGCTCTTGAACATTTTCGTGTTCTTTTTTCTGATGTTGCTATCACACGGGATTTACTATCACACGGGATTTACACCCAACCACCTCACCCCCATCAGCACCTGCCACCCATTTTGTTTGAGGCACATTGTGCTTCATCAATCTCTAACTGGGATAGCAACTTCTTCTTGCGGATATTCGAACATTGAGCTAGTAGTTGTTTATTGCTCATTACCCCCACCGAAAAGGAGAAGAGGGTATTGCAATTGGGTGCGTTTGTTTGTCTGTCTGTTTGTTTGCTTGTTTGTTTGTTTGTCTGTCCGAGCGCATAACTCAAAAACCAGTAACCCAATCGACTTGAAATTTTTACACAAGCAAGGTTCTGTCCGTGGCTCGGTCCTCCCCGAGAATGGCGTTGATCCGGATCTGCATCCAGATTCTAGAATTATTTTTACATCTGGAATTGTGCCTGTGCTGTAAACTGCCACTTTAAGAGGGAGGGACACGAATGGCATGATGGGAAAAAGAGTCCAGAAGGAGTCTTGTAGTACGTTCCGGAGCAGCAAGCTAGAGCAGGTTTGGCCCCTCTGATCCGGAAGCCCTGTTTACTGTCTCACAAGATCGAATAGTCTTTTGGAGGCGAGGGTCTGCAAGCTCTGATTGTCTTTCTAGTTGTGGATGTGGGACTTCAAAGCAACCATTCTTCCCACATTCTCTGCATGTACCCTGTAGCACTGCATTATGGGAAAATGTAATAACTTATCACAACATTATGTGAAAAGTTATTATTTTGTGTCATAACACCACATTTTGTAATAACTTGTCGTATTTTATAACAAAATTCTTGAACGCAATATGTAATAAAGTTTGCCGCATTTTGTAATAAGTTGTACATAATGCACCGGTTATTACAAAATGCAGATGTTAAACTTTTTTTAATGAAGAAAATGTAATTATTCGGTGCATTATGTAATAAACCATCAAAATGACATCTATGCTGCATTTACACAAATGGAAGTGGAATAAAGTTTTTTCTATTCTATATTTATTTTTGTCTTTTTTCTGCTTTCTAATCACATATTTGTGATTAGCACATATTTGACATACACATATTCCAGATATGTGTATGTCTGCTGACATTACAGCGCACTGATAATGTTTGTGTCCGTAACATGCATTTAGTGCACTTTTTGTTTATAAAAAAAATTAAACGTCTGCATTTTGTAATAACTGGTGCAACATGTAACAACTTATTACAAAATGCAGTGTTATTACACAATGAAATAAAAATGTATTAAATTTGTATGTAAAATGTATTAAATTTTCACATAATGCAGCGTTATTAAATAATGCGGTGCTATATCCCCTCTTGCTTGCTGCTACTGTAGTAGCACTCCCTGTTACCCTGCTACCTGCTCCACCTATGTCTTGTTCCAGCAGTCAACTTGTCATCAGGTGTCCTGGTTCCCCAACACCTGACGCAAACCTTCTTAACCTGGACGATGGTCGAGCCAGTGTGACTTTATTTTTCTTGTTCCGCTCATTCCGAGGAACCGGCATGTCGTGTGAAGGGTGTTGCCTAAGGGCCAACTGGATCTTACCATCCTGACCGGGATTCAAACCCCCGATCTTCCCTACCAAAGTCAGCAGCATTATCACATCAAAATTATTATTTAGATCTGGATCAATTGTACATAGTGGTGGAACACTGAGGTGCCCATGCATGGATATATTTTTCTTAACTGATAATGTTTAGTAATATTGGGAACAAATATATTTACACTCTTTGAGAAAGTGAAAGAATCAGCACTTTAGATCCATCCTGCCCAAATAATTAACTAAATCCATTGACACATTTTCAATAGATGAATAACTTTAATTTTGTCTTCTTGTCTTTAACGCTAACGGTAAATGTTGTCTTTTCTTCAGACAAAAATAGTAATTTTCAAGGTATTTTGCAGACAAACACAAAACAATCTGAGAAACTTGGTGGAAATATCATAATTTTACACACGGAAAACATGAAACTGCTGAACAGACGTAAGACCCAAAGGACATCCTGCCTTTCTTTGTGACTTGTGTGTTGCTCTGTGTCTTGATGTGCACTAATGTGACAGCGGAAAGGCATGAGGTGATCTCAGCACAATGGAGGAAAAGGCACCACACTTGGCTGGCTGGCTACTTTGCTCTTTTCCAGGCTCAGAGCAGAGACAACATGCTGAGTGAAAGTCAACTTTAACAGAAGTTGAGGCCAGTCTTCAGCAAAATCACAGTGAAATTCAATCATAAATAGTTTTTAATGTGTCCACAGACACCTAATAGGAACTGCTGCACTGTTTTTGGTTTACGTGTGGTCCCATGCAGGGATGTGAGCTGTTGGGCATTGGTGTTGAGTGTACCAATGTGTCTGACATTTTGTTTTGTTCCAACATCTATTTAACAAGGTTAATTTGTTTTGATTGCAGGATTCCAGGGACTCCATTCCAGGCAGCATGATGGGGTAAAAAGATGAAGGAACAGAAAACCAGAAGAATCTGCATAAGTAAAGGAGGCAAGGGTGCCTATTATTGTGAAAGGTGGCCATGCCGATGATTGACAGACTGAGAAGAAGAGAGGTGGGGGGGGCATGGTCATAGAAGTGAAGCAATATGCATTCAAGGACCCAATGAATACACCCCAATTCTACAAAGCCACATGCTAATGATGGTCACCATTTAATGTGTCAAATTCACAATTCTCTTCATTCCTCCCTCTTTCTTTTCCTCTCCTTTATAGAACTAATTGCTCTATCCCGTCCTTTTTTACAGAGGCTGTTGGTCTTAATTAAAGCCCATATTGTGACGTCTGTGCCCAACCTTCTCCTCCTGATGCAGAGGTATAGATGCACGTCTCTGTAATCACATTCACAGCACAAGACCACCTTCCATCATTTGTTAATGTCTGCATTAACAAATGAATTATGCATGGAATGTGCTTCCTAAAACACTTGTTTGAGTTTTTGATGGTTTGATTATTTTATCAATAGACTGTTGACCAAGATTAGTCAAGATGAAATATGGAGGCAATATCAAAAATACGATAGGTGGTTCCGGCATCGGATTAGAAGGCTTCCTGAATGCCTCATTTTGGAGGTCCTCAACCAGCAGGAGAGCCTGTCTTGGAACCATCTCAGGACAGTTTGTATCTATCTGGCCGAGGACCAAAATCCCCCAGAATGACCTGGAAAGTGTTTCTGGGCAAAGGGACGTCTGAAAAATCAGTTTAGCATGGATGGACAGATCAGTAATAAGGGAAGTTTTTCCTTGCCTCCGTTGCTCTTGTGGGTCAAGTTGGGTTCTGTGTTTCCCTGCAGGTCTTTCCCTGCTAATCCTGTAAAGTGCCTTGAGATAACTTTATGTTGTGATCTGGCGTTATATAAATAAAACTGAATTGAATGGAATTTATAATAAATATTCCAATAACAACTTACTGAATGTCCATCTACACGTAAATGAATGTTTAGTTTATGATATATGTTGGTTAAATGGAGAAAAAATACTGCAGCTCGAGTCCTCAACAAAATTAGGAAGTATGACCATATTGGTCTAGTAGTCAGGTCTCTGCACTGACTCAAAGAATTGACTTGTACACATCTTTTCATGGACTTGCATCAAGTTACTTGTTATCAGTGCCCTGCTGGAGCTTTATGAACCATGTTGGACTCTGAGAACCTCACAGTGCGGTCCCCTGCGGGTGCCTAGAGTCAGGTCTAAACATGGTGATGCTTCATTTCAGTTTTGTATGCTGCATAAGAATCAGTGTGTTCTTGCAAGTCGTTCTTAGATTAAGCCCATCTAAAACTTGAAACCAAAGCAATTTTGTGATGACAACATTTTGAACTGATGATTTTTCTTTGATCAGAAAAAATGGGTGTGTTTGAAACTGGTATGTACTTCATCATCCGTGAAAGCATTTCCCTTTCTCTAGGGTGCTCTTGACTCAATGCCACCTCTGGGGCCTAATCCTTTCATCAGCATGCCAGGACAGCACAGAGGGCCCGAGCTGGAGAAGTGGAGAACAGGGCCCTGACGTTCCAGGCACTTTCTAAGACAGAGCAAATAACATGTTCTGGTCAGTAAATTAGCTTTACAGCACTGACAAAATGTATCAATTTAAAAAGCTGTAACACTGTGGTTTGGCTGCATGACTCAGAAACACATTACAATTAAATAACAATTAAACATTGTTTAATTCACAAAATAAGACGAAGACTATTTATTTTCACACTGGTGAATTGACGTATTCCCTTCTGCCTGGACAATATGTCTATACTTGAATTTTATGACACCAAGTAGGATGTGATCATTTGAAACTTTCCACATTACATTTTTAAATATATAGAAATTGAATTGATATTGTGGGAAAAAAAGACAATTTAATTGCGGAGTGTTTAATATGCTGTTATGTCATTGCAAATGACATGTCCACTCCGATGGTAGCAACGGACCTTGACTTGGGAGTTTTTCAGGACCTCTGCATAAATTGTAGTGGCCAAGAAATGGTAGTGACTTATTATAAGATCAGTAAATATAAATACATCATTAATATCCAGGAATAGAGTTGTGGGGTGTGTTTTTCAAGATTACTATTGCATAATCATTTCTCCCTCCATATACTGGTTGGTTCCTCAATCCAAAAATACAATTCTTAACACAAAATTGGTATAACTGTTTATGTATAAACTATTCTTTAGTTATTCTGCCAACATTCAGTTAAACCACTGCCAGTGGAAGCAAATGACAATTATATACAAGACAAGTATAATGTGAAAGCAAAAATACAGTAATGTTGCTATGGAAATGTTGTTTAAAGAAATCACATAATAAATGTAAATCAATGGCTTTATATTGAAAGTAAAATTAGAGCGAAACCAACACCCACTGTAAATTTTCTACTGTGGTTTTTGTTGTACTTGCTCTACAGGACTGGAATATACTGTACAGCGGAAACACAGGATGCCTTTAGAAAATATTTAATAATTTGGAGTTGCTCAAATTCTTTGCTCCCAAAATGTTGCTCATGTTATCTTACTGTCTTTTCCCCAAAATTATTGCCCTTTAATGCTGATATTAGACTGCCATCTAGAGTTGTAAATAATTTCTACAGATTTGGAAAGGCAAATACCGGTACTCCAAACTATACAAAACAGTCTTTCAAAATTAACAATTGTCAAATGAATGGTACCTCTCTAAACACACAAACATTTTAAACAATGAATTGTTTTTATTTTTCCAATGGATAAATGTAATAATTTTGCTTTTCTATGGATTCAAATTCATTCAAAATATCAGATTTTTCACTGGACTGGGTTGAAATGTGTATTAAACAGCCATAACATCCAGGATAACAGAGGTTGATGCTTTTTAGTTAAAACATAGAAAAATAGAAAAGCACTCAAAGAGCGCAGACCTCTGCCAAGCAGCTAATTTTCCTTATAAGTGGATTGACACCATCCAAATGATGATCTGGATCATCATCATAGGTTATAAATTGTTCTTTGTATCTTTATACACCAACCATGAAAGGTAAAACTAAATTTGAGTTGATGTGTATTTTTTACCGATTTAGGAATCATAAATGAGGTTTTCAATATTAAAATGTAATATTCTTTCCGCACCTCATTCTGGACCACATCCAGAAACCAGAACACATTTGGCATAATAGTGGTTATCGGACCCCTTTATGACTGCAATTTTGGGTGAGTGAATTAAACGCATATTTTACAAGATATTACCCATTATAAATTAATGGGAATTAACTAGAAAATCAGTCATACATTCTTAAAATTCATGCATCAATTTTGTTTGCATTACCCCTTGAAATGTATTTAAGCAAAAACTAATAAAGGAAAATAAAGATAAATAAAATAAATAAAGATAAATGCCAGTATCAGTAAAAAAAACTAATTTAATCAAGACAGAAATACATTTATTATACATTTCATTAATTCTGCAATTAACACATTTTCCTACACCTGGAAATCAAAGTGTATTAATGGAGGCAGGTCCATGGTCGTCGGGTTTGATCTTGTGGTGAACGGAGGAGTACTGCTACGTGCCGTGCCAGTTCCTTTGGCTAGAAGGACGGACACTGCTGGTGGTTCATCCGGCACTCATGGTCATTGAAGAGGGGCCGTCACTTGTGGTCATCCAACTTGTGGAGGGGGAGTGCTGCTCGTTGTTGGGTGAGTGATCAAGCTGGATGGTCCGGGACTGCTTGTGGGCCAGGTGGTACTAAGTTCGTCCGGATTACATTTGGAGTGGAGGGAGCAGTACTGGTTATTGTTGGGCCAGTGATTGTGGTGGAGGGACCAGGACTGCTGGTGGTCCAGCTGGCGCTCGTGGTCGTCGAGGAGGGCCCGGGGGAACACACACAGCTCAGCATTTGTTGCAGAATATCCATTTTGTGTTCATCGAAACAGCCCCAAGTTTCCCACTACTCTCTTTGTGTGTGTATATATTGTTTCTTAAGAGTTAGTTTTTGTTTCTGATTTTGATTATGTTATGATGTGTGCCTTAAGCCGTGGGCCTTCACACGATTTTATTATGTTTGCATAATGATAATAAAGTATCTTGAATCTTGAATCTTGAATCTTGAATCTGAGAAGGAACAGAAGTCGTGTGAAAACAGCCACAAGGATCTTTCAGCCCTGCCTCGACGCTTCGGACTGGGACATGTTCAAGGAATCATCTGTTGATATAGAAGATGAACTGGGATAGATGTTGTGAGCAGCTGGATTTCTTACTGCAAAAACATTGTCATATAGAAAAAGCAGTGAAGAGCTATCCCAAGAAGACAATTGAAGAACTTCTGCATAGAAAGCAAAAAGACATTTCTCTACCCATTTACTCATCTTCATATGTTCAGTGTATACAGCCTCAGTCTCAAATGGACACTAGAAATTTAGAATAAACCAAAGCAAAAGTAACTTTCTTGTTTTACTTCCAAGCCTTTAATTAGCATCAACAAAAATAAACTTTTGCATTATATACACTTTGTAATAAAACCAGTTATTTCTTTACATTCTCTTTCATTATGTTTTGTTTTTATTCAATGTTTGTATTTATAATAACATATTTTTCATCTAAAGACATGCAACATAAATTGGGGACGGGGGGCTGAAACAGATTGATTGCATTTCCTTTAAAATCCATGCGGTATAAGAGCAAATTGAGTTACGATCTCAGTCAAGGAATGAATTACACTTGAAAGTCAAGATGACTAGTCCGTTTCAAGGGGACCAAACAGCGACAGTGTGAAAACGACCTGAGGCCAGGGACAGCTCATCCTTGGAGGTCTGTCGGGTGAGTTCTTCGACTCTTCTGCAATTTGAGACCTGACCACGAGAGGGAGCCAGACGTTTTCCTGTTACAGGTTGTCGAAATTGTAAATACTGATCTCACGGTGAGAAGGTTCTGGATTTGATTCTGTTCTGTGCAGAGTTTGAACGTATTCCCCATGTCTGCGTGGCGGATAAAGCAGCTGTAAATTATATCTTTACCTCGGAGGAGGTTTGTGTAATCGCCGGCCGCCTGTCAACAAGATGACTCAAAACGTTCTGGACGGATCTGGAGGAACTTTTTATGAAATGTTGGGAATGTTACCAGGAACTGATTACATTTGTTACCATTTTGGATTTTGACCTGTGCCTCTGGCAAGCAGAATCATCTGATCATTCTTCTGAGAAATAAATGCAAATAATTTCTACAACTTCGTCTCATCCGTGACTGCAACGCAACGCTTACACCTCTGATGTACTGATAACATTCATAACATTTTAAATTCTATCTGATTTTTGAAGTTGTGTAAGCAGTGCGTAACAATCAAAAGATATTGTCAGAAGTGGGATTCGAACCCACGCCTCCATACGGAGACCAGAAACCCCAACTCGTAGGAAGGCAGAACCTTGAGTCTGGCGCCTTAGACCACTCGGCCATCCTGACAACTACAAGCACGCTTCATAGGGGAACGTATTTAACAGGACCTCCACGGGGAGGCGGCTCATTCGACGTTTCATAACTACTTCCGGGGATGTTCACGTGACCACTGCCACCCGGACGTCAAAGCGTTTCCGATCCTTACGCAACTGGATTTCAGGCGCTCTCCTTCTCTTTATCAGCTGACCGTATTAAAGGGACACATTTCTGTTTGGAATGTCGATTTACAGAAATGCCGTTTGGTTCGTCAAAGGACTTCAGGAATATACAAAGTAAGTTGAAGGGTTTCTGCCGCAATTAAGAGAAAGCGTCGTCTTGTCGGCGCTGCGTTAAATGAACCTTTAGTCTGACGTTTAGATTGTTCTTGTAAACTCTCGAGGCTCATTCGCGACCAACTCGTTTACATTTTGCTTATTTTCATTTATCGGTCAGTCAAACACATCCGCGGATCAAATTCCATTTTGAAATGTAAATATTTTGGGAAAATATTTAAACTACTCTTTTTGCTTGAAGCGTCTTCTGCTTGCTTTATTTAGTTTATTCCTTGTATAAAATGAAAATAGGTCACATATTTCCAACTTTCCATTGCATAGATTTGAATTGATTGTGCTCTCTGAGTGCTTTTCTAGTTAGTGCTCATTTGTTTTTACATGATAATGTATGTTATTCCTCTAATTTATCCTACTGTCAAATATAGGAGCTTTTTTAAATTATTATTAAAATGTGATATTTTGTTTGTTTTTTTTGCCTTTGTCTGCAGCTAATATTAAAAATGTCCAAAAAATATTAGGCACGTGCCAGGCAGAGCTCAAGAGATGTTGCTTGTTTTATATTAGCATATGGGGCACCAGTGGCTCAGTAGGTTGGGGCTAGGGTTGGTAATCAGAGGGTCAGCAGCTCACGTCCCGGTCCAGTGGCTGGAGAGGGGCCAGTTCCTTCTTTCTAGTGGTCTAAATGCCACGTAATGATTTTACTCTCACTCTCCTGCCTCTCATAATCACAGGAGTGGCTATGAAGCAGCAGCGAAACATTTTGCTCCGGCAGACCTGGAGGTTGACCTCAGTGGAAGGTCCTACATGATAACTGGAGCCAACAGTGGGATAGGAAAAGCCGCCGCAAAGGAAATAGCTCAGAGAGGTGAGTGTTTGAGGTCGACAAAACAAAAGTCACTTTATGCTTCTGTTGCTCACCTTAAGTATTTGGAATTAGTGGATTCCAATATCTACACCAACATACTGCCTGTAAATAGCGGATGGTTTGCTTTTCCAGTAACCATTGGTTTATTTCTTCACTTTCCAGTCTGAACTCTTTCAAAGAATATTACAATATTTGAAGTGATGCAAGTTACTGCTGGCTTGTCTACTGGTATTTTTCATTTCTGAGTATGCAGGCGGAACTGTTCACATGATCTGTCGTAACAAGGATCGAGCAGAAGCAGCCAAAGGTGAAGTTGTGGAACAGAGTAAAAATGACGTGAGCAATTTGTAGCATGACTGTTTGTGTGTTCCACATTAGAAATCCCTTTCGTGTTGCTTGTCCTGATGTTAGAACCTGAGGAGAACCCTGTTCCCGATCTCTATCAAGGATCAAACGATTGTGTCATATCTCATATGTCAGACTGATTGTAAAGTTCTCTTGAGAAAATCATGTGATTGGGGTTGCATGGTGGCATCTTGCACTTGCCCTGGGGAAATCGAATTGAGTGTATGTTTGGAGTTTTGTTCAGTGAAAGTCAAATTTCAATCTTTATTTCAAAAGTTTTGATTGTGTTTTTTCCCTGATTATTCCCAGAATGTTCACGTCCACATCGTTGACATGTCCAGTGCAAGACAAGTGTGGGAGTTTGCCCTGAACTTCTCACAAAACAACACCATACATGTACTGGTAGGTGTTCTGGATATGTGTGGGTTCATTTGTAATACACACACACTGGTGTGTACTTTGTAGAGTATACTAATTTAATCACCATTTATCTGTTCACCAGATTAACAATGCGTGCTGTATGATAGACCCGAGAGCGTTAACAGAGGAGGGTCTGGAGAAGAACTTTGCCACAAATATTCTCGGTAGGAAGAGATAAGATTACCTGAAATACTCATTCCAATACAACAAATCATTTTTATTCCATGTTCAGCTCTGCTGTGTCTTCGTTTCTTATTAAAAGGAAAAAGTTCTTAAATATTAGTTTCAAAATATTTGAAAGCATGTCTGCAGTGTGTCAATGGTCCACACTGCAGGCAGGTTTATTGGTACCAGAGTGTTGATCTACCAACCTCTGGCTGCAAAAATCTTCTTTTTCTATTTAACAAATGAAGCTTATCATAATAAATGCTAATCAAAGGGGAGTAGAGTAAAAATTGAACATCAAATTTTGTACTTCACAGCTTTTGATATTTAGCTGTCGGAAATGATTGTTGTTTGTATCATCGTCCAGCACAACCCCTGGTCTGTGTCGAACTTACTTTCAGGTTCAGGTATCTGACATCATCAATCATGTTATTGGTTTCTGCTGAACGACTGACAGTGTGTTTGTTTATTATTTTCAGGCGGGGGATTAGTTTACAAATCCAATTCCAATAGAAGGAGAAACATGTTTTGCAGTTTACGCTACCTCGGAGAAAAAATAGAAATGGATTTGGGATGTAGAATTCCTATTTTTAAATATGCTAGGTGTTTTGTCTTTTGCAAAAATACATTCATTCTCTAGTTTTATAGTTGCATTTGAACCCTGCCTCAGCAATCTTTTTCATTCAGCTCATTCATATTAATTTTTTGTATTGTAAATCCTATTGGATGATGAGCTAATTGTTTTGTTCCATTCCGTGGTGTGTCCTGTCTACAATCAGGGATCGTAAAAAGATGCGGATGCTTTTAAGACCTTGCTAAACTCTAAACTTATTATTATTATTATTATTTTCAGGTACTTACATCCTCACCACAGCTTTGATACCTGCACTGAAGAAGGTGGAAGACCCAAGAGTGGTGCGTTGAATTTCACTCGAGTTAAAAATGCTGAGCAGAAATATGTTTTGAAAAGTAAAAAAAAAGAATTCTCTGATCACCGTGCAATTAAATGTGACTCTTTATTAAAGGTGAAGCTAACGGATTTGCCTCCCAGGTAACTGTGTCATCGGGCGGCATGTTGACACAGAAGCTGAATGCGGACGACCTCCAGTTTGAGAAGGGGACGTTTGATAGCGTCATGGTCTACGCTCAGAATAAAGTATAGAATCTTCTTGTAGCACAGAAGCAGTAGCCCAAACAGCTGACTAGAATGACTGTGTTGTGTTTCCTTTTTCACAGAGACAGCAGGTGATTCTGTCGGAGAGATGGGCCTCTCAGCACAAAGAGATCCACTTCTCCTCTATGCACCCTGGCTGGGTCGACACACCAGGCAAGATACGTGTGTCAAAGCTAAAGACCAAATGATTACCCTCCAGTTTAAAGTATAAGAAGTCTACTGTCAAGTTGTAGTTGTGGTTACTGCTCAGATTGCACTGTGAATTCTGTCTTTTATTTGGCATTTTATGTAAAGTAGGCTTTTTGTTGTTAGGTGTCCGGACATCTATGCCTTCATTCCATGCTAAGATGCAGTCCAAAATGAGAACGGAGGCCATGGGGGCCGACACAGTGGTGTGGCTCGCTGCGTCTGCAGCCCCCCCAAAGCAGCCGAGTGGACTGTTCTTCCAGGGTCAGAAGCATCATCAGTCTCTGAAATGCACTTCTTCTTTTTAATGCATCGCAACAAATTTTTCGTCTTGATAAAATATGTCAAAGCACATCTCATGCAGGTTAAATTATTATAATCCCCCCCCCCCCCCCCCCCTGAACCATCCCTGAACAGAGGAGATGGATTGAGACTCCATCGATCAGCAAAGTAGAATGCAGTATTGACATCTGTCCCCAAAATGTCTGGCCCAAAAGGAGTATAAATATCTGGACTCTGTACCAGTATTTAGAACTGAAGTAGCCTCTTGGATGGGAGGTGAAACATCTTCAGCCAAACTTAGACAAGTCCATTTGATTCTTCGTTATTTAGTTTCAGAAGCAAAATTAACGACTATAAATAGATCTCAAACCAAGAAATCGGTGATTGATTTTGTAGATAAGGTGGAGGCTGCTGTTTCTGTGAAACTGCAATGCATTGCGTGACCCATGTCTTCTAGCAGCATCTTCCGGAATGTCAGCATGCTTGTCCTTCATTGTCATATTTCTATCAAATGTTTCACAGATCGCAAAGCGGTGGGGACTCACCTGCCTCTGGCCTCCTCCAGATCCACTCCACAGGAGGAGGAGAAGCTCCTGGCTGCTCTGGATGAGATTGCCCTCAAGTTCAAACCGTAGCGCCTCCAGACATACTTAAGCGTCTGCACCACTGTCATCACTGTTCACCTAATCGTCTCTGTCTCAGTGTTGCCTGAAGGAAGGAGGAGTGTATGATGCCTTAATATAAATGAAACACACAATGCCAAATGTAGTCATTTCCATTTAATGTATTGTCTAACTTGAAATGATTTGATGCAGTATTCTTTTTTTTACCCGGATACGAGTGTTTTGTCTAGACAGTCCATAAAGATCTCCTGAAGGAAGATGAGTCGAAGAGACCAGAGAGAGCTCAGAGCTCCATGAGCAGGCGATTTGTGTTTGTTCACAATTCTATCTGAAGCCGATCTGTTTTTAAAAGATTAACACTTGAGGGGTTGCGTTTTTAAGTCTTGTGCAATATTTGTTCCCAGAAGAAAAATGAACTAATCACAAATATGCACTGCAGCACAAAAGTGACATGCAAATCATTAATGCAAAAGTACAAACTATTGAATCTTTATTTTTCTTCCTTCATCCAAGAGGCTTCTTCAGTTCCTCTTGGAATAAAGGTGAAACATCTTCAAACAAACTTCAACAAGTCCAGTTGATTCTCTGTTTTCGGCTCTTCTTGATTCAGGTGTGTGTTTGAGCGACACAAAGTTGTCAGCAGTGACGCAGCGGCTGGTGTTTTAGGATTTGCTAATATACAGTTAGCTGCAAAAAAAGAAACCAACCACAGAATCGGTTGATTCAAACGACTTTCTACGAACTAAAACTTGAACATTATAGTTCAGTTACGAACTAAAATCATCGTCATGTGACAGTAATGTGTGATGTGGATGCTAAAAAGAAAATCTTACTTCATCCATCCATTTTCTTCTGCTTTGCGGGTCACAGAAATTATACTGGCACCTATCCCAGCTCGCTATGGGTGAGAGGCGGAGCACACCCCGAATGCGTCGCCAGGGCACCGTGGGGCCACACAGATACAGACACGCCATTCACGCACACACTTTGGACAATTTGGAGAAATCAATTCACCTAAATCGCATGTTTTGGGAGGAAACTGGAGAAAACCCACGCAGACAGGGAGAACATGCAAACTCCGCACAGCTGGGATTCAAACCTGGTACCTCCTTCCTGCGAGGCGACAGCGCTAACCACACACCAGGCAAATACTACATATGATATCGAGTACATGTTGCTTTTGGGTTCACTGCTAATGTAGCCGGAGATCCATGTGTGCCTCTTGTTTAAAAGGCTGGTAGTGTGGTGTGTGTTCTATTTTGATTTGTGATTTGAATAAAACACAAGCAAGTACACAACACCAAGGTTTGTGTGCTTAATAATGCTGCTTGACCAAACAACCGAAACCAAGAATAACTGGCAGACAGCATCACTCGACCAATTATTGAACAGAGTGGAGCTCCTGAAGGTCGGTCAATGAGACACTGGTGAACTGCTGCAGTAACACGAACTGACCAAAGTTCCAAGCTGCCAGGCTCATGGGCCTTGTGGCAGCAAAAATAATCTTCCTTTCTTTAAACTGTTAATGAGTCTAAGCCTAGAGTCCTCTCCTGTCTGCAGTTTACTGAGGCCATATGTTCTGCTGCCCTCAGACATTAAAGGATCAACATCAGAGCTGAATGTTGAGATTGCGTGAGAGTGTCATCGCCCGTTTGTCACAACATGCCTTTCCGTTCTGCTTGGATGAAGATGTCTGAGTATGCTGCAGTTGCTGTATTTGCACGTGAGTGGATGTGTTGTCTGACATGGAAGGAACACCTATCTAAGCAGAAAGCAAGTTACGGGATGGAATGGGCAGAAATTAGAGCTCTAAATCAGACAGCTCTTGACATTTTTCATCGTCTGCGAGAACATTCAGAACATAAAGATGTTTCTCTCTTTTTTCCCATTTTTTTGGTGGTTAGAATCCTATTTTAAGGATGTTAATGTCATGTTAAAAACTACCAAGATAGAGTGCAGGTTTCCCTGCATGTCTCTTGTGAAAAGAGAACAGCAGGGGTCCGTTCCCATGGTTGGGGGTAAACAGTGGCTGTCCTCTGGTGATAGCACTGTCTGTGTTTGCCCTTGGACCGTGGGAGGTAAGGTTTACCGTTACCGAGCAACAGTCTGCAAGTTCACAACACCGTTGTTGAGCCACAATAAAAGGTTGCAGGTTGTAAACTGGTAGAAGTGGTGAGAGAAATGACAGTCTGTCGGTACTCGGCAACAGCTGGTTAAATGTGCAGGCCCACAATCACACAGCTGTAGGCCAGAAAGCCAAAGAATGATTCAAATGTTTGGCTTCTGGACTGCACAATACGGTGTTTAGATTTAGAAAAAAAACAAAAACAAAGTGCAATCTGAAAAAGTATTTGAACAGTTATTACAAAATTAGATTTTTAAACCTTTGCACTAAGACACACAATATTAAAGATAACATTTGCTAATGTGTGCTATTTTCTTGTGTCGAAATATTTTAACGTTTCTTAAATGTTTTACACTTTAATAAAATTATTCTCAATAGAATGAAGATAATGCAAAGGCTCCAAGAAGAAATCACGTTAGTGAAATGAACTAATGAGACATGGATGTGCAGCGAAGATGAGAGAGAGGAGCTCAGTGCATTATGGGATGTCCCCCAGCAATATAAAAGCATACAGCAGCAGAGCTAGGGACTCGCCTAAACTAGTCCTATTTATAAGCTTTATAAATTATGTTTAACACTAATTTCACATTGTTATGAGCGCGACATGTTACAATGTACGAGGAATTTGGCCTCCTGGTCTCTCGGCATAGAAAAGAGGAGCCAGGCGCAGACTGAATGATGAGACGGATATATAATATACCATATATAATATATAATATATCATATATAATATATCATGTATAATATATAATATATCATGTATCATATATAATATATAATATAATGTATAATATATAATATATCATGTATCATAATATATAATGTATCATGTATCATATATAATATATAATATAATGTATAATATGTAATATATCATGTATCATAATATATAATGTATCATGTATCATGTATCATATATCATATATATCACCAGCTTGGTCTGAAATCTCATTCTCATCCCTTTGAGTCTTGACCGGGACTGAAGAGGAGGACAAATGGGCTGAGAGTGTTTGAAGACAATCACCTTTTTAAATCTGAGCCAATCACGGGCAGGAGTAACAGCGTCTGACGTGCTCGTGCTGAGTTCACTGTCACTGTTTTACTATCGGAAATAGCAAAATCACAACATGAACGTACCATTTATAGAGAAGACTTTGGTGCGTCGCACATAACAGGCATTTCTCAAGTTATTTTATAAAAGGCATTTCAAATGTTGTCTTTGTGAGCAAATATCATGAATTCCTGTATTTTAAATATATCTTAATCCAAAATGCACCCCACTGACACTTTTGGCGATCGACACTGCGTTTTGAATTCGACATGATGGGGATGATTGTAGATTTTAACAGTGCATCATTTCAGGAACAATGCATTTAATTGTTGGCATTTTCAAAAACATTTTTAACATG
Organism: Brachionichthys hirsutus; assembly: GCF_040956055.1. NCBI lineage: Eukaryota > Metazoa > Chordata > Actinopteri > Lophiiformes > Brachionichthyidae > Brachionichthys > Brachionichthys hirsutus. Next base: position 5,347,971 of record NC_090908.1, read on the forward strand.
AATTTTGTTTTGGAAGACTATTTATTCTCTTAATAGAATAATACAAGAAAAGCTAAAAATCATCCAAAAATAATCTATCCTTGTTTCATTTAAAGTTTCCATTCTACGCCTGTTAGTGCGCAATTGCGCATGTGCCTGGATTTCCCACTGGGATCAATAAAGTATTCTGATTCTGATTTACAGTATTGGACAACAAAATAGCAGCCAGCTTTACTTGTGACAATTTGAATCACAGCATTCATTCTGTGGATACACATTTGCTGTTCATTTTACGAACAGCATTTGAAGGCACCGCAGTTTCGAAGGAGAATTCTGCAAAAGGACAGAGAACGTGTGACCAGCATCCTCCGGTAAATCCCTCACACCAACCGGAGGAAGAGATAAAGAATTTCTCCGCTTGTGTGATTTGACGTCACTGCCGTTACCGACCGCCGTGCACGGCTCCCGGTCCGCAGCTCAGGTCCTTCAGACAGGAATTCAACCTGCAGTCTGAATCTGGGTCCTGGGGCTGGACCAGAATCGTTGCTTCTTTCCAATGGGATGGAAAGTAACTGAGTAAGTAGCCGCTCAGGAACCAATGATATGTCGGCTCTGGCAAAGTTTTTGATAATCAGCTGGGGTGAACATTCGCCTACTTAAAGCAGCACCCTGAACGCATCATCGCCCTATTCTTTTGTCAGCTGTCATTTTCTCCACATTTCCATCATTTGATCACATTTGTATGACGTCATTCCACAACCAGACAGTTTTACGTCATGCTTTGGGGGCTGGTTTGGGTTCTGGAAATTATATCGCGAATGTTTGAGGTCGATAATAGAGCTTCGTCAGATCACAGTGTTTATATGCAAATGTGCTGATGTTGTATAAACCCACATTTTGTTCTTTGTTAAATTTGACTGATTATATTTATTTAATCAGGAACATAATTTACATAATCAGTGATGCGCCTGCCCCCTATCAACCCTGATTCCAGCAGTAATCCTCATGGACATTGTGAGGGATGATGGTGGACTATTCAGTCTGAGATGCTGAGTCTGTGAAGGATGTTCCTGCTTCACAGCCAATCCCGCAGGTTTTCATCACTAGCGAGTCCAGAACTGTCACATCCTTCTCTAGAAACAGGGAACATCCAGCCAGCAGCACCAGCGTAAAGCTGCTGGGATTCATCAAGCTTCACAATACAGGCCGAGTGTTGCGTGTTTTAACCAATGGCATGTTGTCTCAGGCTGCACCTTCCTGCAGGTTAGGGTTAGGCTCAATGATCCCGCTAAACTGCGCTAGTGCGTAATTACGCACAGCTGATACGGTCTTCGAGCAGCGAAAATCTACGTTGCGCGCAAACAAAGATCCAACCTAAATTGAAAATAACATAAACACGTAAAAGTTCATTCTGTGCTGTTTTCCACTGTGAGTCAGAGAGTGGCCGGTGATTGGCTGCTCCACGCACTTTGAGATTTGCTTTCAAATGTAAAGTGCGTTTAAAATAAAATGTATTATTATGTTGTTGCTCAAAGTTGTCCAAAGTTGCTCAGATACATAAAACATTGGAGGGACCGAGGGTTTTAACCATTGTCCTCACGCCTGTTATAGGAGTGGGTTAGATGGGTCAGTTGGGACTTAGTCAAAGACATAATGGATAAAAAAAAAGAGAGAGGTTTTCTCAAACTCTTTTGAAACACTGGAATTAAATTTAAGTCTTAACTTTTAAGCCAACAAGTCTTTGAAGTCCTCAGATTTTCTTTTGACCCTTTCAACACTTCCAAGATGTGATAAGATTAAAATGTCTGGAACAGAACAGAATTTATTTTTTATTTTTTTGTCAACCTCATTTACTATTCCATTGATTTTTGATTATTTTGCCCTCTAAACTACTTAATTAAATTTATAACAGAAATGACATTTTGACTCTGATGCTAAATAACCTAACATTTATGAAGCAAAGAGGCAAACGGCTACCAGGTTGAACTGACCTCAGGCTGTCTACTAGGACTATGGCATCTGAATGACGTCTGATAATATTTATGTTGGTTGTTTTGAGGTCACCTCATGATTGGACACTGATAACCTGTGCTGGTTGTATTTGTCTTGATTGTCTGTCTTCTGTTATAATTTAGGAAAGTATTGTAGTAGTGGCTCATTTCCCCTGGGGAGTCTCAGATATTCCTGGGCACCCTTGAGTGCCGTGTTTTGTGTGTGACTAGACACGTGTGTCCAAAGCACGACTGGAAATGCCCCTACGGCTGATGGGAATGCTGGCTGACATCCAGCCACAATCAGGTAATGCTGATGAATACATTCAATTTGTGTTATTTGCTCAGCAGCAGTTTCTTTGTTTTCCAGGGATGGAGCATGCTCTAAAAGGAACCGAGCTCTTGCTGCGCATTAATAATTGATGACTTAGTTGCAGCTTTTCTCAAAGATTAAGGTCACATGACTGGAAAACCACTTCATCTGTCGTCGATGCGCTCACAGTAGAATATTCATGAACATGCAAATTGTTTGTTACCTCCGCCGGTGTTGGATTGTCTGTCTGTCTGTCTATCTGTTAGCACGATAACTCAAGAAGGTCTAGACTCCAGACGGATCTGGATGAAATGTTCAGGAAATGTTGGTAATCTTACCAGCAACAGTGTACTATATTTTGGTGATGATCCAGAAGAGATCCTGGATTCTGGATCACTTTGAAATTTTGATAACATTGCAATCAATAGAGCTTCAATATCTTGGTTGATTATTGATCAATGTTTATGGAGTTTGACACAGTTATGTAGGGAGGAGGTCTCTATCTCACCACCGAATTTCATTTAGATCTAGATTGCAGATCCTTTTGCGATCTGGATTTTCCCATTTACTTATAATGGAGGCTTTTTTGAAAAATCAGATCTTGTAAAATATGCATTCAATTCACTCACCAAAAATCCCAGTCATAAAGGGGTCCGATATGCACTATGATGTAAAAGGTCTTCTGGATCTGATCCAGAATGAGGTCAGGAAATAAACATTAAATGTTAACATTAAATTAAATTAATCCAATTGCTAAAGGTTTGTTTTCATGGTTAACGAATATAAAAATATAAATAAAATAAATGTACCGGTAGGAACATTCTTTTTTGTGTAAATCACAATATAGGGAGACTGAGGTGCTCGGCGGAGGTCTGTTCTCTCCCAGTGCTTTTCTAGTTATACATGGGTGATTGAAAATAGTAGTTTTTCTTCATCAGCGCTTTGACCCACCCTCTTTCTTCTTTAGTCTGAAGGCATTTTGTGAAGGCCTGTTCTTGTGTCGTCAGACATATCAGTGGAATTTAATGAATCCATTAATAAGTAATTTTGTACAATTCTCAGGGGTTTTGGGAATTAGTAACAACTCTATAGCTATCACTAAAGCGCCTGGATAAGGTTGCATCTCCTGTAAATCATCACGAGTCTAAGGTCTTTAGTTATTTCTTAATTTTGTCAAGTAAAAGTCAACAAAGACTTCAATCATCTGCCATCTTGAAGTTAATGCTGCATCAAATGGAACTTAATAGAATAAAACATGTTTAGGTAAGTGATACCTTATAGAGTTAGGGATTCCAGGTTTAAACCTGTGTGTGTGTGTGAGTGTGTAGGTGTGTGTGTGTGTGTGTCAGCCCTGTGTGTGGACAGATGGGATAAGCTCCCGTCCCGAAGACCTTCTACAGAATATGTGGATATATGTAATGGATGGATGATTTGACCATTTCAACCCTATTGCCCTGCCCTATAATACCAGTATCCACAGTATTTATTGACTTCTGAGGGTGTAAACCTCACATTGGATTGAATTACAGGAATACCTTGATTTACGAGTATAATTCGTTCCAGGACCGAGCTCGTAACTCAAATCACTCATATGTCAAATCCCATATAAAATATCTGAAAATGTAATCCGTTCTGGCGTCTAAAAACACTCAAATCAATGCTAATAACCGTTTTAGTTGCTATAAATACATGCACAATGATATAATAAATGATATACAGTATTATTCTAATATAAAATGAGCTTTTATTATGAGATTACCTTCGAGACAGACGGTAGCACTAACAGAGTGCTGGAGGAGGGGGGTAGGGCGGTACACACTTTATACGTACACTTACATAAACTGACATGATAGTTATTACTCTGGAAGGCTTTGTGTTCTTGATAGAATCCTTTTGTTTGAGGATTGTACATATCGTTGATGTACTTACGGACACCACATGGTGATCAATAATCTTATGCTTCATCTCCATCGCCATCATCATCATGCATCTTTTCTTGTCACTGCCATCCTCACCACTCGCTTTCTTTGGAGCCATCACTTATAAGGAAAACTCACAGATACAGCCAAAACCACGTAAATAGTGGAAACACGGGAGACGCAGGAGACGAGTACGGAAGGTGGTGAATACCTGAACTGAACGAGTGCAGCGCGCTCGGAGCGCTCAGCCGTCTAGCTGCAGCACCTGGAATTGCTCGTGTCTCAAAGCGAAATATTTCTCGTGTATCGGAAAACACTCTTAAGTCGAGGTATTACTGTAGCTATAGCGCAGACTTCTCAGAAATGTGTTGTACTTCTCAGGCTGTGGTTTATTTTTACCAGCAGGGATATATATATATAAGCATTTTTTTTTAATAGTACAAAACAGAATAGAATTTAGACCGATGGCTTCAGTCAAAAGGCACACAGCAGTCTCTCTTGAGAGGAATGCCACCTCGACCCAAAAGCACATTGATTGCACATGGATTAAAAACTCATGATTGTGAGGTTCTCATCATTACCACTGAACCTGAATAACCATGATCCGAGTGAGTCCGAGGCAGCAGCTCTGCATCAAGCCTCACGCGTGAGCCCACTGTCTCTGGAGAATCTCCTTTATTCTTGCATCCCGCTTGCAGAATTCATTGCAAGTCATCCCCTTGTGTCCCATTAGAGCACAAGTCACAGCCGCATGCACAACTCCATGAAGGCCGCATGACTGATGCTGTCTGACGGTACCTGTGTGACTGTATCACCCATTTTTTCATCTCCAGCAGCAAAATCAATGAAGGCATTTGTGGCTGGATGACAGGCAGGAGTCTCTACCTCCTTTATAGACAACCACTCATTACCAGTGGAATAATTAAGAATCAAGCAGCTGTAGCTACAATAAACTGCCTCTGGGAGGCATGGGGAAATGCTGCTGGAGAAAAAACACTTAATTATAACGTTTTACGATGCATGTATGCACCCTCAGAATGCCAATATTGTTCGGAGTGAGTGATCCTTCATAGCTGAGCGGGTTTGAGGGATGCAGTGCATTTACAAGTAGAGCTACTTACTGTGGCTGTACTGGTGGGAAATGAAGGCTGGAATGAAAAGGAACGTGTTTTTAACAAGCTGCCTGAGCGAGGGAAGGTTACTTGATAAAATGCTGACATCAGTGCTGAGCATCCATGTGCTGTCAGTCTGACAATGCTGTCTGGGCTGCTTGGCTGAGAGGACTCCTCAAATAAACAGTCCAGCTCCCTCTACTGTGAAGGACATGCAGAGTGGATCAGCCCCCTCCACATGTAAAAACAGACTCTCACCATCAGTTTCTCAATCTGAGAGCCAGCGTGCTTCACAAGGCCACTGAACCCTCATTTCTGCTGCTGTTTTTATACTCATACTTCTCTGGACAAATGCAGAGAGTTGCGCCAGGAAGGGTATCCGGCGTAAAAAAATCGAACATGCGAATCAACGTAAATAAGAAAGTCATGCTGGATCGGTCGAGGCCCGGGTTAACAATGACTGCCTGCAGCATTGTTAACCCACGGGACGCTGCTGGTAATTGGATTACTGTGGGTCGAAGTCAGAGACGAAGAAGAGTTAATTAATAATAAATGCTAGCTACAGCGCTATGCATCACAAAAACAGCAGATATGTGTCAGCAGCAGTAAAACTAATATAATCACGCAGTGCAAACAGAACAGTGCAAGTTACCGGCTGTAAAATGTTCATGAGTCTTACAGCCGAGGGGAAGAATCAGGCGGTTTTATATGGTTAGAATATTCCTTTCTAAATCTTGTGTTCCCTGTAATGTGAAATGTCCTCTAATATGACCTTCATCTCATAAAAATGTTATTACCCTGCATCAGGTTTATTTGTATCGTCAGATTTTTTTTAAACCGAGACCAGCTATTCATAATTATGGGTGATGGATGATATATATTTGGAACCAGTTGTGGTCCAGCAGGTAGATAGGATGAAATTGTAGTTGTGACCCTCCATATTTGACTTCATCCGCCATCGTTTCTATCGAACACTGATGTGAGCGGCGTGATCAGTGGGAGAATCTCCTCATGAATTCTTTTCTGACTGTTCACTCAGGTAATAATCAACATGTAGGGCGGGTTTCTATAGTAAATCTGACACACAATGGAGGTGGTTGCTCTAAAGGTAGCTCAGCTTCACTGACTGTCAACCCTCTCCACCCATCATCTGGTGTAATCACGAGTAACTCTGGAGACAGGGCTCCAGCTGGGCTTGTTCTCCATCCGTATCCAGCCACTTTCAACAATCGTTTTCCACTCCTCTTGCTTCTTCTTCTTTCTCTACGCCTCATGCTCTGATGTTTCTCTTGCCAGACCTACAATGATTGCCGAAAAACTACGTTCAGGTGGAGAAAAATTATGCAGAGGCAAATATTTTACCTGCAGCTGTGAAGATTGAAACATCATTCCTGCATCTAATTTTGATCAGTAATTTCTCCTCAAATACTTCTGCTGTTACCTCCCTCCGTGGGAGGGTATAACGTGAAACTGTTTATTTTGCCTTCAGAGTGTTTATTGTGCATTATATAGGTTTAGTGCTCTGGAAAAAAAAGAAAAGAAAAAGGTTTAGTGCCCTCTATTGTGATTTAACGTGATCAGTATTAATCAATAAAGCTAAATATCCTGCTGTCACTTTGTCATGTAAGCATGCAGCAGTATATGGAATTTCCATCTCTTATGTAAATTCCCTACACAGGTCCTATGAACAGCACAAATCACATGAAATCTGATCTTTCTCCTTTTGATTTGGCCACATTTGAATCAGAGATTCCTGCTGACGTTATTGTGGTTTGAACAGTCGGCTCAGAATTCATGCAGCTTTTCTTCTACTCAGGACGCTCACATCAGTGTTAGCATGACATGATCACATGACGTAAATGTAATTCATAGAAAAATGTTTCAACCATATCCAAACGTTTTTGCCTTCTTGCCCTCGGATCAACCTTTACCACAGTATTGTTACCACAACAATCAATTCAGTGTATTGAATGTTGGCGTCACTGTTAGTCATTCTGAAATTGAACTGGCATATGAATTATTGTAAAAGCGGGGTTAGGGTACACAGCTGCTCACACTGATGGTGGAAGTGTGCAGCCTGGTCTGCACGTGGTGGACGAGGGTTTGATTCCTGCTAACGGCCTTTTGCGCACGTCAAACCCAAACTCCTTCAGCTGTCCTATTTAATAAATGTAAGACTAACAACAACCAGATGACTCTGTCAACGTAGTTTATAGAACTGCGGTACCGAGAGTGACCCGACCGGCACGGCTCGTTTCCGGTTCCATGGATCCCGATCCTTAAAGAAGAAGAAATCAACACGCGGTACTTTGAGCTATTCTCTCATCGATTTCCCATTTATACGGTGAAGGCAGGGAAACGTCGTTCTCTGTTTCCTGTGTTCATGTGTGAGAGTGGGATGTGGAGCCAGATGCAGAATGCTAATGAGAAAGCCTCTGTGCTGCTCTTGCTGATAGCTTGAAGGCATCCCCTGCTCGTGTGCAGGTGTGTGCACGCTTGTATGTTTGCTTTCAGGTCAGAGCGCATCTTCACCATGGACTATCCTGGAAGCCGCTGAATCAGCACGCTTGTGTCTAGGAAAGAGGTTGTAGGTGACATAGGCTCTCTATTTGGTTGGTAAAACATAAACTAAACTACATTGCCCACATCCACCTTCCTCTTTTTCTCTCCTCTACTGTGTTTCCACCCCATGAAGTGATGAAAGACAAAATGCATTGATGCATCCGATCTGCAGAACAACTGTGTTTTACAGCCTATCGCTAGCCCGAATCGTCGTGCAGAAAAATGGTCTCTAGCAGTTCACAGCCTGTTTCTTTCATTGTTGAGATGATGTCAGTGAGTTTCAGTATTCACACATCCTGTATTCTGTACCGCTTCAGTCTGCTACCTGTGCTGTAGTGTGAAGGCTCATCATCCCGAAGGACTCCCAAGCTTTGTACTGTTTTGATGGCAAATGTGTTTATATTTCTCCCTCCCATGTGATGCAAAGACTTTATGAGCTGCTGTTTCTCAGGAAGTGTGAAGGAGGAGGGGGGTGACGGTGGCGCAGTGGTTGAGCGGGGCGTCCTGTGATCGTGGGGTTGGCGGTTCGATTCCCGGCGCAGGTGCAAGCGTACGCTGTCATTGTGTCCTTAGGCAAGACACTCCACCCACATTACCTGGGCGCATGCGCACGCGGCAACCAGCAGCAGACTACAGTTGAAGTGTTTTTTTTTTTCATTTTCTAACCGCTTATTCCGCTATCGGGTCGCGGGCCAAGCTGGAGCCAATCCCTGCAGTCAATGGGCGAGAGGCAGGGGCAGTTGAAGTGTAACTGCTGTAAACCAAATTGCCCTCTGAGGGACAAATCAATAAGAAGTATTTAGTATTTTAATGTTATTCAGAGGCATTGACGGTCAACAACACTGTGATTCTTCTCATCTGCTGAGGTGATTGGCTAAAGCTAAATATTAATACACACATCCATTTTGTTGCCGACTGAAACACAGGCGTGTCTCTGCTGACCAGCTGATGTACTTCTCAACTCCCTGCTTGATTATTTAACATGGTCCGCCCTCATTTTCCCCTGTGGATATATTCTTGTTCCAGCTTAGTGTCTATGGTGTAATTGAAGAAGTGACTGCCACCAGGAGCAAAATCCTGCTTTATAGCAAACGTGCTAACTCGATTTATTTCATATATGGAGGAGAGTGAGGAAGGCAAGCTGACGATGAGGTATGTAGCTGTTGTACAAGAGACCCAACTGTAAGAGGGACTGTGTGGTACACAGACACGGATAGATTGATCGGCAAATTGGATTTCAAGGCTTCCCATCAGGAGGGCTGGGACCATTTAGTGTGCTGTGCTGCAGGCATGGTGATAATGACAGTCGGCTCCATTTCACACATGGGGTTTCAAATCAGCCATTACAGGCTCATGAGGAAGCCTGCATTCATTGTGCACGCCCGTAGACTCATCAGCCAGCATGTCTGTGAATGGAGTTCCTTTCATAACATTTGACATCTAAATGCTACTTTAATGGGGTTTGCCTTGGCCTCTCTTTTCTGCCAGACCTATGACGAGTGGGTGGAAAATGAAATAATGAATCAGGTTAATGGGTCATACTTCTGGCCCCGTTTTACATTTATGTTGCCAGGTCAATAAATGAGACACATGTACTCTGTCTGTGTATTTGGCTGTTGCTGAACGGAGCAGTACATTCGAACGCATTGGGCTATATACAGCACCTGAAACAAAATGCAGTTCTGCTACTGAAAGTATATTTTCTTGCAATGGGTTTAAGCATTTTTCTTCAGTAGTTTAAAGCAGGCCTGGCCAACCCTCGGCTCCCGAGCCACATGCGGCTCTTTGTCCTGTTTCATGTGGCTCTTACGTTTACGTCGAATTTTGTGTTGGCGCAAATGGCTCATCTGTGATCATTGCCAAAGTGCTTGCTCTTCAAGATTCAAGATTCTTTATTGTCATTATGCAAACATAGTAAAATCGTGTGAAGGCCCACGGCTTAAGGCACACATAGGAACATAAACGAAAACCAAAATCTCTCTTAAAGCAACGATATATATACACAGAGAGAATGAGACAGAGAATCAGCAAACAATAGTGCAAAATAGCAACAGCAGCACAGCGGGACAGCGGGACAGGCACAGAGCAACCATTCCGAGTCCCAGATCACTGCAAGGGAACGACTGCTTTCACAGCTCGGGGGAAGAAGCTGTTCCTGAGCCTCGCAGTGCTGCTTCTTATTGTCCTGAACCGCTTCCCTGATGGGAGCGGGACAAACAGTTTGTGGCCCGGGTGGGTGGGGTCTGTGGAGATGCGTCTGGCCCTCCTCTGGACTCTGGAGGTGTAGACACAGTCCAAATCAGGCAGACGGTGACCCACAATCCCCTGAGCTGTCCTCACCACCCGGGATAGGTCCTTCCTGTCCTGCGCCGTGCAGCTGCCGTACCACACGGTCGCACTGAGACACAGGATGCTCAATATCGTGGCCCGGTAAAAGTTTTCAAGCAGCACAGAGGAGAGTCCAGCCCACTTCAGCTTCCTGAGGAAGAAGAGCCGTTGCTGGGCCTTCTTCACCAGGTGTCTGGTGTTGAGTGTCCAGGAGAGGTCAGAGGAGATGTGGATGCCCAGGAATTTAATGTTCTTTACCCGCTCCACTGCTTCCCCTCGTATGCACAGAGGGGCGTGTTCAGTCTTCCTGGACCTCCTGTAGTCCACTACGACCTCCTTGGTCTTGCTGGTGTTCAGAACAAGGCTGTTCCTCGAGCACCACAGCATCAGGTTCTGGACCTCCTCTCTGTAGTGGGTCTCATCGTTGTTGGAGATGTGACCCACCACAGTGGTGTCGTCCGCAAACTTCACAACCATGTTTGTGGAGTGGACGGCAGAGCAGTCGAGGGTGAAGAGAGCAGGGCTGAGAACACAACCCTGGGGGGTCCCAGTGTTCAGGATAAGAGGGGAGGATGTGGTGTCTCCTATCCTCACCACCTGGGGCCGGATGCTGGGGAAGTCCCTGACCCAGCAGCAGAGCGATGGCGACAGTCCCAGGCTGTGGAGCTTCAGAGCCAGCATGTCCGGTGGGATGGTGTTAAAAGCTGAACTGAAGTCCACAAACAGCATCCTGATGTAGGTGTTGGGCTGCTCCAGGTGAGTCAGGGCCGGATGCAGTGTCAGTGAGACGGCGTCCTCCGTGGAGCGGTTCCCCCTGTAGGCGAATGCAGGCTGTCCAAACCAGCAGGGATGGCGTCCTTAATGTGTTTAAGGAGGATCCTCCTCTTGTGTGACAAGTTGGGTTCTGTCTTTCCCTGCTACACCTGTAAAATGTCTTGAGATGACTTTCCGTTGTGATCTGGCACAACATAAATAAGTGAATTGAATATTGACCTTCCTCCCTTCGCTGTTGCATTTGATTGGCTCAACGCTACCTCCTAATATACGGCTGCTTTTACCACTGCTGTGCCTGCTTACAGCCTCACAGAGAGGGAGACACTTGTTTTGTTCCTCTTCTAGTGGTAAAGTTGCTCTGTTCTGACAGAACAGCTGTGTCATCACTTTGATATCAGACACATCACTCAGATGCAGATGCAGATGCAGTGACCCACATTCTTCAGCAGAAACTGCAGACCCACATCCAACCATTATGGGAGTTGAACTTATTACACATGTAACTAATGGTTATTTATGTTGGTAGTGATGTAACTTGTTAGTTAATCATTAAATATATAAAATGTCAGCTACGATGAAATTCTGAATGCTCGCTGCATTCCATGGTAAATTCTTGGCTCCCAGGTGATGACTCCTAATTTTCAGGGCTCTGGAAAAGGGCCATTTATTAAGTATTATCATCTGGGAGCCATGAATGTCTGCACAAAATGCCCAATACTGAGGAAGACTGTTAGATCAAGTCAGCTACACTTTCCCTCAGTGACGGGGTTAATGGCTTAGATGTAGTCCAGTGGGTCAGACCTGCTGCTGCTTCCTGGATGAGTCACTTCGCCCTCAATAGACCTCCATCAAGTCACACATCACTCTATTGATGGTCAGGCAACAACGGGCCGCCCTGGGCTCCACAATGACCCCGTGGCTGCCAAGCAATCGAGCCTCACAAAAACTAACACTGGCAAAGGACATTTATTTACGCCATTCTGAATTTCTGCTCACCTCCCCCCCTCAATATGTAAACATTCCCATCTCGCCAAGGGGGTCAGCAACAATGCCTCGTTCCTCCCCAGGGGAGCTAACAGTAGCAGCCATTGTGGGGGCTGAAAGCATTGCCTGTGCAGCGTCTATCGACCGTCCTCGGTGTGTATAATTATATGGATGACGGATGCCTGTCTTTTTGGTACCCGCTGTCGGTTCTGGAAGTCCCCTGCGTCCACCTCATGCATCACGCTTTTGGGGCTGCCGGGGTTTCTGACTCAGCACTAAATCGCTCGCTCTCCTTCATCTCCTGGTGCTGCTCCTCCCTGAGTCATGAAGGTTTTGCTAAATTTAGAAGACCTGGAAAGGCAGTGGTGTGGCAAGTTATGAGATTTTGTCCGTAAATGTTTCTCCCTCGATGCGCCTCGCTCCTCACGTCGCAGTAAAGGCTCAGTGAGTCTCCCGTGGTCGAGTGAGGACTCTATGAATTATTGAGCCAGTGGTGGGGCCCTCATCAATTATCTAGCCTGGTGTCACCGGGCTGAGCAGGCCAGCCGAGTGGCTGCACCTCTTGATGGTTTCAGTACCGCCTTTTCCACGGCTCTGATGACATCACAGGGCATGAACGAGCAGGCAACATACCCTGCAGGTGGGGGTTCTCCTCGCCGGCTTCTGAAGAAACATGATGCCTCATCATGTCTGGGTTTTGCATTCTTTCTCGTATTTTGTGTGCCTACAGTAGCTGTAGACTATATTCCTTTGTTTTTAAACAGTTAAAGTTATATTCAATTTTGTAAAAACACACATGCTAACTAAATTAATCCCACATGAAGTCAGGTTTGTGTGTGTGACTGTGTTTATGTTGTGTCTGTGGAGATGAGGGACACACGCTAGCATGCTACATAGCATGATGACATCACCTGTCCTGTTTATTTTCACAGGCAATTCTAGATAACCATATGTGAAAAAAAAATGTATGTAGAAAAGATTTCCAAGGCATGAGCTTTGTGAAGGGCAGAATAATGTATCATGACTCAGAGTGTAGTCATTCAATAAAACAACCAAAAACAAGCCAAAGAATTTTGTGCAGATAAAAGTTGTCCTCCAACTCAAACAACAATGTACCTTTTGACCATGACGCATACCAGCATTCTCTGACGCCATGAGCCCCGTGGTGAAATCAGTTTGGTGCCTTTCAAAACTGCTAAGAATTACCGTTTTATGACATTTACAGGTTTGGGTGAGGTTTAAGCACAAAACTTACTTGGTTAAGATAGTAATGGTAGTTTGGGTCAAAATCAGGCTGAGACACGCAACAATAATAATGACTTGCTTAAGTTTAAAGAACCTTGAAGTCATGGTCAAAAGAAAGAAGTCAGTCAGGGTAATGATCTAGGAATAGTTATAGTTATAGTTACCATCAGAGCTGGTTCTACCAGGTTATATTGGGGCGGGCTGGTAGAAATAACAGGTTAAACATAGTTAGCCCAGAGGTCAGAGAACTGGACTAGCAGCCTGAAAGCCTGATCCAGCGAGAAGCTCTCCCCATAGCCAACATTTACAAAATAAGTAAATCGTTTTATTTAAATTGAAACTGAAAAGCGAGAAAGAAAACGAGATTTAATAAAATCTTCATTCATATTTTAACAATTATCGACGTACAATTTCTTAACTGGCCCAATAAAGTATCTTCTGTTGGTTTGAGAAGCGTCACTTTTTTAGAATGGTTTTGGTTCACTATAAAAATTGGAGGGTACAAAAACACATGCAGACAAGTCACTGAGCTGATGGGAAGAATTGTTCAACATGCAGTGTAGTAATATCTAGATCCGGCACAGACAGCATGTTTCCAGTACGTTATTCAATGCAGATTAGGTTTCCAGACGAGGCCCGCCATCAATGACGTCAGTAACTCAACTATATATGTACTTTATACATAATATATTCAGGATAGACCATTCTGATGCATCTGAAATGGGGGTCAGATTGCAACTATGACCCCCGGGTGTGTCCCTGGTGTGAGTCCCGCCTGATTTTGGTGCCATTACCTTCCTGTATTTTACCAGTGTCCCTCGAAAAAGGAATTTTATCTCAAAAGAATTCCTGCTAAAATAAAACAAATACATATTGCTCAACTCATAATTTCCTCCTGTTACTGTTTAATTGTAACGCATTCATTTAGACACGTTATCTCCCCGACAGGTTTGCCACGCTATGTTTCTCAGAACGGTGATGCATCATGCAGGAATACATTTTGACTCTTATTCCTACCTTGGTAGGATTTGAGAGCTCCCACATGTGATGCCGTGTGTTTTTAGAGTGTGTGATCCAGCAGCTGGCAGAGCAGCTGTCGATTCATTCTCTGAAGCTGATGGTTGGTCAAGGACTAGTTAGTGTTGAAGCACGGCCAGGACGGTGACATGGCAGCAGCACCTGCCTGCACTTTGTTCTGTGTGTTTGTGTGTCTGCATTGGGAAGTACCTCATGCCTCAGACCCTGCAGCCGCGTCTACGTTTCCATGCCAACCTCAAGGGCTGTTCATGCCGGAGCATGCTCAGTCTGGCTCCTTTCCCTGTAACAATAGCCAGTGAGAGAACCCCCACACACACTCTATCTCTCTCTCTCTGTCTCTCTCTCTCTCACACACACACACACACTCTACTCCAGCTCGCAGTAGGAGAGAGACGGAGAGGAGAGGCTGCCTGCTGCGCTGCGGTGCTTAAGACACACACCAGCCATCACACACACCGCCATTACAAAGGTGAGTACACAAACCCACAAACACTAGTCTGGGTATTTGACTGCGGAGATGCGTTACAGCATCAGCTGTTTTGTCTCTCCAGCCAGAGCCAGAATGAAGACAGCCATTGCAGGTGGAACAACTAGAGCTAAAAAGGAAGCATGTGCTATGCGTTGTGAGCGTCAGGACATGGGTTTTTATTTTATATCTATCTGTGTCATTTATTTAGTTTTTTATTTTGCATAAAATAGCCTTGAAAGAGCCTTTTCCCTTCATGGATCTTGTCCTTTTATGGTGTAGTAGTGTAGTGTATTATTGCTTAATAATGTATGCAGCCTTTCCTTGGAGGAAAGTCGGGGAATGACAGCAGGTGTAATGTGATGCTTTGTGTGGATATGGATAACTCTGAACACTTCGGCTCAGTTGTTCCTTGCTTCCAGACCCACATAATAACCAAATCAAGCATTTTGAAGCTGCTTTTTACATTTGCTTGATCCACAAAACTCTAAATGTTATATTTTCTCTGAGAAGAAAAGGAGAATACAAATCCAGACCGGTGGAAAGCTAAGCATCTCTGAAAACATGACTTGATCTGCTGGTAGAAGTGGTGTGAGGGGCTTCTCCTTGTCGACTGGTTGGCCATTAAAGAGCGTCTTTATGTGCTGTGTTCAGTCTGCGTGAGAGCTGAGCCTGACTGGTGGGCAGATATTCATTCTAATCTGGTAGTCCCACCCCATTCTCACGACCTGCATCCCACAAGATTAATACGTGTGGCTGGTAAATGTGTGCTTGATCGATATTATATTCCTCCGCGTCCAACCAGATCCTTCTTGTGTTTTTGTTTGGGCAGCCTGTGGCCTCATTTGTAAACTAGAAAGACAATCAGAGATTGCAGACCCTCGCCTCCAATAGACTATTCGATCTTGTGAGACAGTAAACAGGGCTTCTGGATCAGAGGGTCCAAACCTGCTCTAGCTTGCTGCTCCGGAATGTACTACAAGCCATCTTCTGGACTCTTTTTCCCATCATGCCATTCGTGTCCCTCCCTCTTAAAGTGGCAGTTTACAGCACAGGCACAATTCCAGATGTAAAAATAATTCTAGAATCTGGATCCAGATCCGGATCAACGCCATTCTTGGGGAGGACCGAGCCACGGACAGAACCTTGCTTGT
Source organism: Brachionichthys hirsutus (assembly GCF_040956055.1). Classification (NCBI taxonomy): domain Eukaryota; kingdom Metazoa; phylum Chordata; class Actinopteri; order Lophiiformes; family Brachionichthyidae; genus Brachionichthys; species Brachionichthys hirsutus. The sequence continues at coordinate 5,363,836 of NC_090908.1, forward strand.
GTAAAATTTTCAAGTTGATTGGGTTACTAGTTTTTGAGTTATGCGCTCGGACGGACAAACAAACAAACAAACAGACAGACAGACAGACAAACAGACAAACAAACAAACAGACAGACAAACGCACCCAATTGCAATACCCTCGCTTCCGCTTCGGCGAGGGTAACTAGAGGTGCTACCAGGGTGGGTGACATCATCAATTATCATTCCCAAATCCCAATTATTCATGGTGAAATTGACACCGCTTCACTTTTAATGGCATCATGTATGGACTTTATATAAATGGTTGATTTGTAAGGTAATTTGAAGTGTCATTATTGCGTTTTCTTTTTGTACAGTAATACATTGACTACGAGTATTACTCGTTCCTGGACCGAGGTCGGATGCAAAGCGCTCGGATGTCGAGCTATTACTGTATAGGTTTTATACAAACGGCATTTGTGGATACCTCACAGGAGATGCAAATACAGTGTAAAACAAATTAAATGAAATTGGTGCGGGCCTGTCAAATGTTGCTCTGAAACCAGTATCTGTGATATCATGTCCCTTTTAGCTCAATTCTCAACTCATTTTATATCTGTAATTGCATTTCTTTGCAAATATTGAACATTCAAGGTGACAACTGATTACTTACTTTTACAATGACTTTTACAATGACATGAACAGATCATTTCTGATTGTATGCTGAATTGACAGATTAAGCAGGTTCCTTGAATCTCAATTTAATTCACTTTGACAGAATTTACCCTCATTTAATGCCAACAAGTGAAAGATGAGATCACAGCAGCATGTTTTGTCCTGTGAAGAACATAGAGAATGACTCATGACAAACATTTGAGACCTTTGTGTGTTTACCTGACAAACCCAGTATTCACTCTATTTTTATATCATAAATATTTCACATTTACCAAGTCATCGCTTTTGGAAATTGGCCCCAGCAGAGAAGAATGATGATCTGATTAACTTTCCTGGTCCCTTCCTCACCTCTGTTGTTTTATTTTGTTTGTCCTTCTTGAAAAGGGAAAAGTTCATGGGTCAAATAATGTTCTTTCCTGACCAGTGCCTCATTGTTCTACCAGGCTTCGTGCAAATCGGAGAGACAGGGGATTTCTCCAGGTTCTTCCCACCTCATTCCAAGTTGTCCGTAGGTGTGAGTGTTGTTTGTCTCTGTGTGGCCCGTCCAGGGTGTGTGTACCCCACCTCTGTACTCAGCTGGGGTCGGCTCCAGCAATACCCGCGGCGCGCAAGATGGATAAAGCAGCTGTAGACGGATGGACAGACAGAGGGAAAGGAGAGGAGTGATTGATGGCAGTCACAGAGACAGAGTGAGAGGTTCTCCTCTACCCTGGGGGATATTGCAAAATAAATTGAGTGGACAGAGGCAGGTTTGAATCCTACTCAACCTAGATGATATTGATGCTTTGTGTGGGAGGAGAAGCGTGTGGAGGTTCATGCCAGGCTGACCAGTGTGACCAAAGGGCTTCCTGTGGTTAGTAATTAGGATTTCCCTCTGCCACTGATAAAAAGGTACAGTTCAGCGTGTCTCCATCTCTTTCAGCCTCTGTGTCTAATTAAACAGCACCGTGGTTTGTTCGGCCCAAATCTAACAAAATATGTTGTTTTTCTGGAAGCGGCTCTTTGAATGAATGAATGAATGAATATATTTATTAGATAGAATGTTAGAGTACAAGTACAGTCAAACATCCTGTCTAAGAGGAGCATTTCAAAAAAGCCCTTGCGGTCTTGTTTCCGTTGAAAGTCCTTCGTACATAAATCATCCACAATTAACAATACAAATTTAACAATACAAATAAAAATAAAACCAATATTCAATAACTCAATTGATGCAACGTAACATTAGAAAAATAAAAATAAAACGATTTTACACCGCCGATGCAAACTAACAATAAATCTAAAATAAACTACACCACTGATGCAAAATGACAATGAATGACAATAGATTACATAAATTACAATAAATTACTAAGGCAATTAATATGTGCATCTTTGGATCCAGCTCGGGCTGTTAGAGCATCTTGTGGGAGGATCTTCTGTTTGGTCTTGCACAGAATATTAAGTGGCGCCCAGGGCTGGATGTGGTGATTGATTTTCAGCCCTTAGAGCAGGTGTCGGGAACCTTTTTGGCTGGGAGAGCCATTAACACCAAATATTTTTAAATGTAATTCCGTGAGAGCCATAAAATATGTTTAAAACTAAATACAAGTAAATGTGTGCATTTTATGTAATAACACTTTTAAAGTACAATAAGTCTCTGAATAATTTTTAATAACATTGTTATGCTGTTGCTCACCAATGATGGATATTTCTTACCATTAATATGACTTCTGGTGCTGCATGCTGATGGCTTTGTGACTACAAAGTGAAAAGTACGATACTTCGTTTTTTTTTCTTTCAGCCATCTTCTCCAAAGCGTTTCTAAAATTAGCGATCTGACGACGCGTTTAAAAAGAGGGACGTTTACTTCCTGATCTCACAACAGGCCGTTGTGCGGTCCCCTTTTGCAAATTGACTGCTGTTTTCGACAGCAAAATACAGCAACCCCACTTGAAAAGTGTTTCTGCCTCATCTGCGTTGCCTAGGCGATAGATAGATAGATAGATAGATAGATAGATAGATAGATAGATAGATAGATAGATAGATAGATAGATAGATAGATAGATAGACAGACATGTATGTTTGCCACTTACCCACTGAAATGACTGGTTTGACACTGTTTTTGAACGCAGACCGATCCGCTATCAATCAGCGTTTGTCCCTTTCCCAGAGAGCAGAACGCCGTATATAAGCCGGACTTCCTGATCGGTGCCTCATAGCGAACTGGCTTTCTTGTCGCCGGTTCGCACGTGCACAAAGTTACAAAGAGTGAAACAAAACAAAAAAAATTAGAATCAGATGCAGCCATCAAAAGAGCCACATCTGGCTCCCGAGCCATAGGTTCCTGACCCCTGCCTTAGAGTGTTGGTGGCTCGGCTCAGACACCCAGTGCGTGATTTGACAAAATGCATCTTGTCCTTCTATTTTTTTATGGGTGTGGCCTCATCAGCAATGCGACTGTTGTATCTAATTGATATTTCCATAAAACACGGCCACATGAGTTAGTACAGTGTAATCCGAGTGAAGTAAGACGTAGTCATGTGATAAAGAAGAAACAGTAGATGCCACTGACCAGAGGCATGACATCATCATGAGGGATGACGAATTCCTGTTTGAATTTAGGAATCCTTTTTCCATGTGTATCATGATGAAACTACTTTCATCATAACTGTCAGCTTATTTAAATAAAAAAAACTTTCACAATGGTGGTAATCTTCCTTTAATTCCAAAACAGATGCATATTTAAAGTGGGAGACAAACCTTTGTAAAACAAATTTATGTAATAAGGATGTAGAGTTACTTAACATTTATTTACTTCATAATTCTTTTTGGATGCATTTTCACGAATTATTATTCCCGTCTGGAATGTCCTCTTTAATACCAAAGATGGATAAATATTTCCATTAACTAAGTGAATCAGGTCTGTCAAGTCTATCTGTAAGGGAGAGCCCAGCGACCCTACGGAGGAAGCTCATTTCAGCCGCTTGTACCCGCGACCTTGTTATTTCGGTCACTCCCCAAAGCTCGTGGTCACAGGTGAGGGCAGGAACGGACATCGACCGGTAAATGGAGAACTTTGCCTTTCAGCTCTGCTCCCTCGTCACCCGACGGATCGGCGCTGCGTCGGCAGTATCGCGTACATCGGTGATGTCTATCGCTGTCGTCTCCCGCTCCATAAAGTCTCGTTCAGTGTTCACCACACACTAAAACATTTTTTTTTCACCAGAACTTCACCACCAAAAATAAACTTTATGCAAGGAGAATGCCGTGGAGCGTGGATGGGCGTCATGGGTACGTGCGCACGCATGTGCACACACATCTTGTTCACATTTGTGTGCACAAGCAGACGAGCGGGTGCTCGCTGTGTCGTCACAGCGGGCGCGATTTCTTCCGTCTCATGTTTCAGGAGGTGATTACAGACCTATCCAAACTACGAAGGATTGACTGAATGCTTTGGGGTTGATAAGGACCCAAAATCACCATAATAGTGTAGAAACACGGGAAAAGTGAGCTTTTCATAACATGTCCTCTTTAATACCAAAGATGGATAAATATTTCCATTAACTAAGCGAATCAGGTCTGTCAAGTCAAATGGCAGGTAGTCACATGGCATTCGGGGGCAGTGTCTCTGGACCGGGGTTGTGGTTCCCCTTTTCAAGAAGGGGGACCAAATGAGTTTCCTTCCCGGGGTAGCTGTGTGCACCCTCAGAGAGCCGCTGCTCCTCCACATTGAGAGGAGTCAGCTGAGGTGGCTGGGGCATCTATTTTGGCCTCCTGGACGCTATTTTCTGGACGTCCCACAGCAAGCAGGCTGTGGGACGAGCTGGAGGAGGTGTCTCCCAGACATTGTTGCTGAGACTGCTGCAGATCCCAAGAAATCTGAACTCATTTGCTGAAATAGCTCCAACCTACAGCTAGCACTCCTACAAAAGCAGCAGTTGCTAATACTACATTAAGCCACAAACAGTCGTTAGGTTCATCTCTACATAGTTCTGCCTTCATAGCAGTAAGTTTCTTTCGTTTTTCGTCAAGCTCATCGATATAACTTTGAACCGTTTCTTCGTCCAGAGTATGAATATTCTCAGGAAAACGTCTAATATTTTCAGCCATTCTGTCTGTAGTTCACACGTATTCCAATTCTGGAATATATAATCCTGCTTCCTTTGATCTCAGGAAATCTGCTTTTGATGTTTTTAAAGCAGTGAAAGTCTGATGATGTTTGGTTTGTGATGGCTTTGTGACTACAAAGTGAAAAGTACGATACTTCGTCTTTTTTTCTTTTAGCCATCTTCTCCAAAGTGTTTCTAAAATTAGTGATCTGACAACGCGATTAAAAAGAGGGAAGTTTACTTCGTGATCTCACAACAGGCCGTTGTGCGGTCCCCTTTTGCAAATTGACTGCTGTTTTCGACAGCAAAATACAGCAACCCCACTTGTAAAGTGTCTCTGCCTCATCTGCGTTGCCTAGGCGATAGATAGATAGATAGATAGATAGATAGATAGACATGTATGTTTGCCACTTACCCACTGAAATGACTGATTTGACACTGTTTTTGAACGCAGACCGATCCGCTATCAATCAGCGTTTGTCCCTTTCCCCCCAGTGAGCAGAACGCCGTATATAAGCCGGACTTCCTGATCGGTGCCTCATAGCGAACTGGCTTTCTTGTCGCCGGTTCGCACGTGCACAAAGTTACAAAGAGTGAAACAAAACAAAAAAAATTAGAATCAGATGCAGCCATCAAAAGAGCCACATCTGGCTCCCGAGCCATAGGTTCCTGACCCCTGCCTTAGAGTGTTGGTGGCTCGGCTCAGACAGCCAGTGCGTGATTTGACAAAATGCATCTTGTCCTTCTATTTTTTATGGGTGTGGCCTCATCAGCAATGCGACTGTTGTATCTAATTGATATTTCCATGATGATGATGATGAATATATTTATTAGATAGAATGTTAGAGTACAAGTACAGTCACACAGTAGCATGTATTACAGTACAAATAACGTCAAACATCCTGTCTAAGAGGAGCATTTCAAAAAAGCCCTTGCGGGCTTGTTTCCGTTGAAAGTCCTTCGTACATAAATCATCCACAAAAAAAAATAAATAAATAAAAAAAACAATACAAATAAAAATAAATCCAATATTAAATTACGCAATTGATGCAACGTAACATTAGAAAGACAAAAATAAAATGTTATTACACCGCCAGTGCAAACTAACAATTAATCTAAAATAAATTATACCACTGATGCGAAATGACAATAAATAACTTACATAAATTACAATAAATTACTAAAGCAATTAATACGTGCAACATAGGTGGACAAAAAAAAGGAGGGGGGGTTTGACCCGGAGAGAGTCGTGATGACTATCTCCGTTTCTGTCCCCCTAAAAGGTGTATTTTTAGGGCCTTTTTGAAGGAGGCCAAAGAGGTGCATGTTTTGAGGGCGGGAGTCAATCCGTTCCACCCTTGGGTGGCCGTATTGTAGAAAGATGATTTACCCATGTTAGTCCTATAGGAGGGGGTAATCAGGTTGTTGTTTGAGCTCCCTCTAGTGTTGTGGCTGTGGGTGTCACTAAATCTGTGGAGGTGTTCCGTCAGGTATGCAGGGATTGAGGGGACTGAGGGCAGAGCTGCATTGACTATTTTAAATGCCAATCCCATTTTGAGCTGTTTAACCCTGTCTTCTACCCTGAGCCATTTTAGGCTAGCAAAATGTCCAGGAAGAAGGTGGGTCATGGGCCCCAGATTGAGGAGTAGCCGAATCAGTTTGTTTTGGGAGGTTTGGAGCCTGGTTTTCAGGGACATTTTGATGTTTGAATACCAGGAGGTGCTAGCATAGTCAAAGAGGGGCTGAACGAGGGCTGCAGCAAGCGTCCGGAGAGCACTTTTGTTGACAAAAGCAGACATTCTGCCCAAAAATCTTGTTCTCTGATTGACTTTTTTGATCACCTTAGTTGCCATACTATTGCCAGACAGGTATTTGTCAAGAACACAGCCCAAATAGGTAATCTCTTCTTTGCTGGAGATGACTGTATTATCGACTGTGACCTTGAAATCATTAACATTTATCTCACGCAGAGAGTGTTTAGACCCAAAAAGAATCGATTCGGTTTTACCAAGATGTAGTGACAGTTTGTTATCAGTAAGCCAAGTACGGATTCTGGTGAGCTCAGAGCTGAGAGCCTCCTCAACCTGCACTTTGTCCTCTCCCGAAATCAGGAGTGCTGAGTCATCAGCAAACAGGAACAATTTGCAGTTACAGGCAGCATTCATGTCGTTAATGTATAGGAGGAACAGTAATGGTCCTAGAATGCTGCCTTGAGGAACCCCGCAGCTTACCGGGAGGGACGAGGACAAGGTTCCGTTTATGTCTACCATTTGTTCTCGTCCCTCAAGGTACGATTTCATCCAGTTTGTTGATGTGCTATCAAAACCAATCGCCCCTAGTTTATTCAATAGGATTGAATGGTTGACCGTGTCAAAGGCCTTCTGGAGGTCCAGCATAACCATGCCGCAATACTTGCCCGAGTCTACTTCACGCTTAATGTAGTCGGTCAGATATATGAGGCACGTGTCAGTGGAGTGGGATGTTCTGAAGCCTGACTGGAATTCAAAGAGCAGGCTATGCTCGGCGAGGTAGCGGTTGATTTGCTCCTGGATTATTCTCTCCATAACCTTTGAGATGGAACAAAGGATGGAAACAGGGCGGTAGTTGCCAGGTTCTAATTTGTTTCCTTTTTTATACAGAGGGATAACCCGCGCCGTCTTGAATTCCTGTGGGACGTGGCACTGATTGATGGATAAATTTATCAGATGGGTTACCACGGGGGCGATAGAGACAGCTGCGTCTCTGAGGAACCGGGTGGGTATGTTGTCAAGGCCTGTGGCCTTGTTAGGTTGAAGGGCAATTAGTTGTTTTAGCACATCAACGGTATTTACAGGTGTGAAAGAGAAAGTGAAAGTGTTCTTTTTAGCACCTAGCTTCTCATAGTGAGTTTGGATGTGGTCAGAACCGTACAGACCTGAATGCGGGGGGAGTTTGCTGACCAACAGGGTGGCAATAGTGGTGAAAAAGCTGTTAAAACAATTTGCTACCACCAACCTGTCGGTCGGGAGCGAACCACTTGAGTTAATGCAGATATTACTGGTTTTTGTTTGGAGTCTGTTGCTGCAGCCTAATTGTTTTAGGGCCTCCCACAGTTTTTGTGGGTTGCTTTTGTTTGCCTCAATGTTCTCATTTAAGAAATTCTTTTTGGCATTTTTTATCATTTTGTTAACCTCATTGCGTAGTTTTCTGCTTTTTTCAAGTAGTTCCTCGTTGTTGGTTTTTCTGTACTCAGAGTAACATTTGTTTCTGAGCTTGATGGCATTCAATATTTCCCCCTTCATCCAAGGTTCTGTACGGGCTCTGACCCGAACAGCTGTTATGGGTGCTATCTTATCGACTACGGACAGAAATGCAGATTTAAAGGAAGACCAGGTCCCCTCGACAGAGGCGGAGTTTAAAGTTTCAGACCAATCAGTTTCCTCCAGCGCTGTTGTTAGAGCTTCTGGGGAGTAATGCTTCATGGTTCTGCAGTTTATTGTGGTATGACAATGGGCTGCAGGTCTATGAATTTTTCGAGTGCAGAAGATCATGTTGTGATCACTTAGACTGCACTCGATGACACCACTGTTTTTGATTCTAGATTTGTCCGATGTCAGGATTAGGTCTATGATGGTTCTAGAAGTGGTGCTTACCCTTGTAAATTGCTGAATCAGCTGGGTAAAGTTATGCAGATTACAGAAGCTGCTGAAGGATTTGAAAGTCGGGGTGTCTTTCCGAAGGACATTGGTGTTATAATCTCCTATCAGAATGACCTCCGAGCTTCCCAAGCCGATCACATGCTTCTCTAATAAATCATAGAATGAATTTTGGTCTGGGGGTCTGTATACTGCGCCAATGACCAGAGGTTTAGCTCTGGGATAAATGATTTTTACCCAGACAGACTCTGTGTCTGTTCCTAGTTCTGGTAGAACGTTGAAGTTGAGGTCTGATCTAACGTAGATGCAGACCCCGCCCCCATGACGGTCCCTGTCCTTCCTGATAACAGTGTATCCCTTAATCTCAATCTCAGTGTCTTTACAAGAATCATCCAGTTTGGTTTCCGAAAAGGAGAGAATTCCAACCTTACCGTTGCCAAACATCGATGTTAACTCGGACATCTTGGATTTGCATGTCAAGCTGTTCACGTTGAGATGAATAAAACACGGCCACATGAGTTAGTACAGTGTAATCCGAGTGAAGTAAGACGTAGTCATGTGATAAAGAAGAAACAGTAGATGCTACTGACCAGAGGCATGACATCATCATGAGGGATGACGAATTCCTGTTTGAACTTAGGAATCCTCTGAGACACTTTTTCCATGTGTATCATGATGGAACTACTTTCATCATAACTGTCAGCTTATTTAAACAAAAAAAACTTTCACAATGGTGGTAATCTTTCTTTAATTCCAAAACAGATGCATATTTAAAGTGGGAGACAAACCTTTGTAAAACAAATTTATGTAATAAGGATGTAGAGTTACTTAACATTTATTTACTTCATAATTCTTTTTGGATGCATTTTCACCAATTATTATTCCCGTCTGGAATGTCTCACCCTATCTGTAAGGGAGAGCCCAGCGACCCTACGGAGGAAGCTCATTTCAGCCGCTTGTACCCGCGACCTTGTTCTTTCGGTCACTCCCCAAAGCTCGTGGTCACAGGTGAGGGCAGGAACGGACATCGACCGGTAAATGGAGAACTTTGCCTTTCAGCTCTGCTCCCTCGTCACCCGACGGATCGGCGCTGCGTCGGCAGTATCGCGTACATCGGTGATGTCTATCGCTGTCGTCTCCCGCTCCATAAAGTCTCGTTCAGTGTTCACCACACACTAAAACATTTTTTTTTCGCCAGAACTTTACCACCAAAAATAAACTTTATGCAAGGAGAATGCCGTGGAGCGTGGATGGGCGTCATGGGTACGTGCGCACGCATGTGCACACACATGTTGTTCACATTTGTGTGCACAAGCAGACGAGCGGGTGCTCGCTGTGTCGTCACAGTGGGCGTAATTTCTTCCGTCTCATGTTTCAGGAGGTGATTACAGACCTATCCAAACTATGAAGGATTGACTGGATGTTTTGGGGTTGATAAGGACCCAAAATCACCATAATAGTGTAGAAACATGGGAAAAGTGAGCTTTTCATAACATGTCCCCTTTAATACCAACGATGGATAAATATTTCCATTAACTAAGCGAATCAGGTCTGTCAAGTGTAGGGAATGTTTATGACGGGTGGAAGCTGTTGTATACTATGTATACGGCAGCTATGATCAGGTGTATCGATCGAGCGGTGGGGGAGGCTGCCATGCCCCCGCCGACCTGATGATGGAGCGGGAGGCCCTGCTGGACACGGGGCTCCAAGGAAGGAGGAGCCGGAGGGAACCTGAGGGAATGCCTGAGACGTGGCGTTCATGTTCCCACCGGTTCTGAGGATGACGAAGAAGAACATCATCTATAGTTGGGGTTGCATGCTACATGACACACTGTTGCTAAGGCTAACACATGGTGACTGTGCGCAGGGAGAGGTAATGATAATTGTGTTTAGTTTTCTTGTGGGGATTCTAGATCTCTGTCTTGTAGGGTTTCTAGTGTCTCTTATGGGCGCCGTAGGTGAGGCTAGCTCACTCACAAGGCTAGGCCTTGGAAATGTTTAGATTTTTCCACTTTGTTGCACGACACGCCTTTGCGCCGGTTTGTGAGTTCAAGCTGAGTTCCCTGGGATGGACGTTCACGTGTCCTGGAAGTAACGTCAAGCTCCCGAGGGGGGGGGGGGCGTCTGGGCTGTGACAACCCGCTGCTTTTCCATCTGCTGGACGGGGACGCTCATAGATCGGTTGCGGGGTCCTCATATACCGTATTGGCCCGAATATAACACGACCCCGGATATAATACGACCCCCTCTTTTTCAAGACTCAAGTTTGAGAAAATACTTTTTGAACACCAATTTCAATTTTTATACAGAAAATAATTACGGTACATCTGAAACAAATGATTATAACAATAAATTCGAGAGAAAAAGCATGTTATTTTGCCACATTCAAATCATGCAAAAACTGTCTCACATCTTAATATCTGAACAATTAAATATGTGAACTAAAGTGCAATCACATTTGTAAATGAATGGCTTCTGGTTTTTAAAATGTAAATAAACCAATCTACTGTGATAAAAAAACAAAATTGCAATAACTGCATAAACCATCAAAGTGAAGTCTAACTGGGGGGATCGTTGTTCTCCAGCGCCTCCGGGGTTAACTTCCAGACCACGCTGGGGACGAAGGCTGAAGCGCAGCAACACAAGATGGACGCCGGCCAGACGTGCTGAATCACTGAAGCTGCTTTATTTTACTTGCACTGTTAAACAAAACTCTGTTTCCTCTTATTGCTCGCATATCTCTGTCTCCTAGTTGCACTCTCTCTCTTTCTCTCTCACAACATATGAATAAGGAAAAACATTGCAATAAAACAATGATAGGCATTTGCTTTAGCCTGGGGAGTTCAGTACACCATTCGTTGTAACGATATCTGGCGCCATCTAGCGTTCAGAATGGGTATAATGTCTAGACCCCGAATATAACACGACCCAACTTTTTCAGCCTAATTTCAATGCAAAAAACATCGTGTTATATTCGGGCCAATACGGTAGGTTGCACCATACATTGGTTTATGGAGTGACCCAGTTGGGTCACACCATTAGGGGAAGTTGTAGGGAATTTCCATATTAGATGGGATTCCACAACGTGTTTACATGCTGACAGAACAACAGGGACGCACCACGTTTAGTTTATTATTGTAATGACTGATTTCAATTGAACGCATCACAACAGTGACATCACACAACACAGATAAACATGGGCTTAGATTGGCTGGGGCAAAGTCCCGCCTTCAGGGGACAGAATGACGTGAAGACGAAGCAGGAAGCATCTTCATTCCAATGAAGCGCGGGCACTAGAGCTGTGTTGGAATCTCAGCGCTGATATCTGAACTAACTTGTACTCTGTTAATTATATAAATGTCTTAATCTTAACCCACATTCTCCTCATTGAATACGAACCCACAACGGAGAACAAGAACCGGAAGAGGGTTTGGTAAAACCCAACACAAGTCAAATGGCAGGTAGTCGCATGGCATTCGGGGGCAGTGCCTCTGGACTGCCCCCGAATGCGTTGTGGTTCCCCTTTTCAAGAAGGGGGACCAAATGAGTTTCCTTCCCGGGGTAGCTGTGTGCACCCTCAGAGAGCCGCTGCTCCTCCACATTGAGAGGAGTCAGCTGAGGTGGCTGGGGCATCTATTTTGGCCTCCTGGACGCTATTTTCTGGACGTCCCGCAGCAAGGAGGCTGTGGGACGAGCTGGAGGGGGTGTCTCCCAGACATTGTTGCTGAGACTGCTGCAGATCCCGAGAAATCTGAACTCATTTGCGGAAATAGCACCAACCTACAGCTAGCACTCCTACAAAAGCAGCAGTTGCTAATACTACATAAAGCCACAAACAGTCGTAAGGTTCATCTTTACATAGTTCTGCCTTCATAGCAGTAAGTTTCTTTCGTTTTTCATCAAGCTCATCGATATAACTTTGAACCGTTTCTACGTCCAGAGTACGAATATTCTCAGGAAAACGTCTAATATTTTCAGCCATTCTGTCTGTAGTTCACACGTATTCCAATTCTGGAATATATAATCCTGCTTCCTTTGATCTCAGGAAATCTGCTTTGATGTTTTTAAAGCAGTGAAAGTCTGATGATGTTTGGTTTGGTGTTGTCTGTGGGGCAACCCCCGGGAACCTTCTTGCTGTGAGGACAACAGCATTAGCTACTGCCCCACCCTGTGAGAAATCTTGGTATTAAAAATACACAATGAATTAATAAATGAAAAAAGCAATATAGCTGATTTTTTTTTTTGTTTTTTTTTTTTACCTTGTCTGCATTCGTGCTCCACAGTGACGCACATAACATCAGTCACTGCTAGAGTTCTATGCAATTTTTATTCTTATAGTGATTGTGACCGTCACCTGCCCTCTTGGCAGCCTAGCCTATTCCTATTTTATTGATTTTATTACCTGCTTACTGCCGTAGAGGGCTGTGCACACCGCAGTGAACATACAACATGGACAAACAAAAAGTGACAAATACACAGTGTTCTGAGAAGAAAATGCAATGGATTTATTTGTGCCCCTTAATTCTACCCCTTCCATCCAATCATCACCAAGAGTTGTCCCAATACACCAGGTTCACATTCGTCTCTAGAGGAAAGTATGGATCACCAAGTTCTCAGATCTGAGGAAAAAGAGAGAGAGCATAGTGAGAGCCACAAGCACTGACCCAGCAACCTCCACTAACTCAGAGATCTGTGTGCGGGGTTGACTCTCTAAACGAGTTTTGATAGGTGCTGGAGTGGTGGATCTGGCATGCGTGAAACCTCCACCTAAGAACGGGGCAGCCATCCCGGACCCAACAATGGCAACATGAGCCCCCAGATCACCCCAAGCAGCCACAGCAACCCAAGAACGACCACCATGGCCCCACCAGAGCCACACGCAGAAGAACCAGTCCAGGGCCCGGGGGCGACTTACACCAACACAGCCGACGAAACCTAGGCCAGCGCAGCGGCACGGGGCACAGCGGGCCGGCCTGGCGCCCCACCAGCACCCAACACCACGCCCCCCACAACCACCCGCCCCCCTCCCAGCACCCTCCACCCATCCCACACACCCCCCCACAGTCCCCCAGCCCCCGCCCCCATCCCCACCCCCCGCACCCCCCCCCGCCCCCGCCCCCGCCCCCACCGCACCCCTCCCCCCCACCACCCAACCCACCGCCGAGCTCGGGCAGCCCCCCAACCCAGCGAACCAGCGTCTGGGGAACGGGAGTAGACAGTGCAGGGGCTTCAGCCCTATCCGACCCTATACAGCCATTTGGGAGGAGAGTATTATTCCCTGGGATGGAGAGTAGGGAGCAAGAAGCCGGACCACCGTCCCACCCCAAGCCCAGCCCGCTAAGGCTGTCTATATGGCTCCCCAGATCCCAGACTGGGGAACCCTCCCAACACCGTGAATGTGCGGACACCCAGGTGCTATATACACATGTATGTAGTGCGTTAAAATTTGGGGCAGGAGGGGCCAGACGGGGGATGCGGAGGAGGGCAACGGCGCACTCCTGCCCTGCGCCCTCCCTCTTATCTTCCCGCCTAGCACCCACGTAACCCCATGTGGTGCATTAAAATGGGGGGGGGGGGGGGGGGTTGCAGAGGGACGCTCGGTGAACGCCCCCCAGCACCAGGCCCCCCAGGTGCATGTACCCTATGTGTATATTTACAAATGTGTTGTGCTAAGGTGGTGAGTTAAGCGGCGCAGCACATGAGGCCCCAGCCAACCAGGCGGGGGGAGGAGGGAGCCCGACCCCAGTCCCCAGCCTCACCCATCCCACCCACAGGTGTCAGAGGGCCCAACCATGCACAGGGCCTGGATCGAGCGCCGCCCCCGACGCATCCCACCCATCCCCCATAATCAAGCCCCCAGGAAGGAGGGAGCCGCGAGGCCCCGGCGGGAGGCAGGATGCCGGAAGAGGAGATGCGGGGAGAGAGGGGAAGGGGGAGACCACAAGGGGAGAGAAAGGGAGGCGAAGGAGAAGGGAGAGGGGCGAGGGGGAGGCAGGACAGGAGACGGGACCAAGGAGAAGAGGGCGAGCGGGGGACGGGGAGGGTGGAGGAGAGAGGTCAGGGAGGAGGGAGGGGAGGTGAGGGGGCCATGGCCACGCCAGGTCACCAGCCGGACCCGGGCCGCTACTACCAGCAGAGGAGTGACAGACTGCGCCAGCTCAGTGCCATCCCGAACGCATAGGCCAGCACCCCCGCATGGCAACCTAGCGGAACACCGGCGGCCACCCGAGAAGCATGCGCCACCCAGCAGAGACCCGAGGAGCCGGGTTGCACATATCAAGCCACGGGGACAGCCCCTGAAGAGTTAGCCCAGCATGCCAACAGCCCAGAGATCAACCATCCTTGTGTGAAGAACATTGAGCTGGAGACTGGAGCTGAAACATAGAAAGTTAGAATGGCTGGGCGGCGATGTATTTCTGAGGTCCACTCGGTCCTGGATACAGAAACCAGGTTCCTAAATGAAAACAGAAACAAGATGAGTCATGCCAAAAAAAAAAATTGTAAGCAGCTTTACCATTTACATCGTTGTGGTGGCTTTCGCTAGCAGGCAGAATCAGGTTGCAATATTTATATTTAATGATTTAATAAAAGGAGACCAACTTTCTGTAAAATATTTCAAATATTTTTTATTAATTTTTTTGGAAGCAGAGATTTTCTCCATTGATATGTGTTCTATGAGGAGATTCAACCAATGATTGATGTTTAAAGACTGTTTATTTTTCCAGTTAACGAGGATTGTTTTCTTGGCGATGGCGAGGGCTGCGAGTGTGGGGTGCGTATGTTTCTTAGAAATAACGATTTCTGCCAAGTCACCGAGTAGACAAGTAATCGGAGATAAAGGGAACGTACAATCCAGGATGGACGACAGTCTATGTGATACTGCGACCCAGAAATCCTGGACGGGTGAGCACAACCATAGGGCATGGAAATAAGTGTCAGCAGTATTTTGGGAGCATTGAGAACAGATGTTAGATTCAGAGAAGTCCATTTTCTTCATCATATACTGAGTAATGTGTGTTCTATGAAGGATCTTATACTGGATGAGTTGAAGATTTCTGTGTTTTGTCATTTTAAATGCATTTTCACAGATTTGTGTCCAAAAGTCATGATCTAAGGTTAGTGACAGATCCGTCTCCCATTTTGAGATGGGAAGAAATATCGTATCTGTGCTTGAGAGGAGTTTATAAATCTTAGAAAGGGTCTTTTTAACTGTCGGGGAAATCTTTGTGACTTCCATAACAAATACAGGTGGCTGAGGCGGGCCCCGGAGCGTTGGAATTCTTTTCTTAATTGTATTCATTACCTGAAGATAGTAAAGGAAATTTCCGCTTCCGAGTTCATATTTTTGGAACAATTTTGTACATGACATAAACGTATTGTCATGAAAGAGATGATGGAGTTGAGAGATTCCCTTCTGTTCCCACATACCTACATGGAAAGGTTGATTGCTAGCAATATAGTTGATGATTGATTACCTCCGCCGAGGCAGGGTTTTGTGATCGCCACCGTCCGTCAGTCTGTTAGCAAGATAACTCAAAAAGTTCTGGACAGATTCTGATGAAATTTTCAGAAAATGTTGGGAATATGACCAGGAAGAGATTATTAAATTTTGGTGTGGAAACCAGAAGAGATCCTGGATTATGGATCAGTTTTAAATGTTCGGTAACATTGCAGTCAATGGAGCTTCAAAATTTGTTCCTCAATGTCTCGGTTGATTATTGACCGATGTTTATGGAATTTGACACATGTAGGGTGGGGGCCTCTATCTCAGTGTTTTCCAACCACCGTGCACCGTGAGAGATTGTCAGGTGTGCCGTGGGAAATGATCTAATATCACCTAATTAACCATTGTCGGGTGTCTGTGCTGTAATAAGGTGTGTGTGCCGCCCGTAGATCGCTCTTCAGACTCCAGCGTTGCACCGGAGCACGGTGCCGCTCAGTTCCTCTCTGCCCCTAACTCAAGCACAGCAACTTCTCCTTGCACTACAAAGTAAGAGCACACACTTCAAAATAAATGTCACGCTACTGCGCTGCATTTACAGTGTGGCAGATTAAAAAAAACTCATTTATTAAAAAACAGAAATCAAATATTTCCCAAAAAACAGTTCTTCATGCTTTGGCTTTAGCCTACTATACACTTTGTGAGTGCTTTGGTTCCCCTTTAAAGAGGGTCATCCTTGTTGCCGCACGTGACAGTGGCAGTTTGGGATCACAGCAAGACGAGCAAGTGACAGTGATGGAGACGTTTTTGAGAAGAGAAAATGCAAATGCCGAACACGGCCCTGGACAAAATTCACCACCGACTCCGCTGTGCTTGGTGTGTGGTGAGAAGCTATCCAATAACTCCATGGTGCCAAGCAAGCTCAAACGCCACCTCCAAACAAAACACCCTTCCGTTCAAGCCGAATAGTCGATGGACTATTTTGTACGCTTACGTACAAACAATGAGAAACAGGCAACTCTTTTTTGAGTTGCCTGTCGAGCGGGTCGTCCTACAATCGAGAGGTTGGCGGATCGATCCCCGGCTCAGGCACATGTGTCCTTAGGCAAGACACTTCACCCACATTGCCCGGGCGCATGCGCATGCTGCGACCAGCAGCAGACTACAGTTGAAGTGTAACTGCTGTAAACCAATTCTACCTTTGGGTACAAATATAGTCACCTTACCTTTTACCTTGTTGCTGAACTTGTAGCGAAATCAAAAAGTCCGACACTGTGGCAGAAACATTAATACTGCCAGCATGTAAAGGTAAACGAGATGCTCGGCCCTGACGCGGCAATCTTGAGAAGTTCCCTCTCACCGAGGAACTGCATGATGGCAACCCTGCTGCAATGTGCGAGGTGATTTGCACACATTTGAAAACTCTTGAAGAGAAGTTGTCATTTTATTTCTATTCAGCCTTCACAGAATGCCTTGACTGTGTTAGGAACCCACACAGCTCAGCATCTGTTGCAGGATATCCATTTTGTGTTCACTAATGAATAGAATAGAATAGAAAAACTTTATTGTCATGGCGTAGTGGCTACACAATGAGATTAGGAGCGCTGCTCCGTCTGGTGTCTATAAACAACATAAAATTCAAGTGATAACCGAACATTCAAGTAATTGCAGGATATAACAACATAAGTTTAAAGTGATGAAACAGTGCATGCAGAGAGATTGTCCAGTACTTTGGATATGTTAATAGCATACATTTGTTGTTGCACATAGTGAGTAGGTGTCCTGTTTAGTCCTGATTGTTGTTCAGAGCGCTGATGGCTCTCGGGAAGATATAAACAGCAGATCAATACATGTTGATTAGACGTTCATGGAAATCAGTCATAGCAATACCAAAATAAATGTCATGTCTTCCTAGTGTAGTGTCGGCATGTAATCATGTTGTGGAATTCCATCTGGTATGTAAATTCCCTACAACTTATTCCCTTCCCTAAACTGAAAACCAACTGCATTGGATCAAAAGACCACACGACTAGTTGAATCCATCAACAAAGTGGAATTAAGAACATAAATAAATAAAAGCTGTCATCTATGCCGTAATGAACAACTACTAAAGTAACACAGAGAATCATAGTGTACAATAGAGCTGGATTTACACAACCGTAGGTTAAGTGCTTCCGTTAGGAGCTCCCTATAAAGAGTAACGTTATTATTCTGTGTTTCATTTTACATTATTACTGCTGGAATACGTGGCTTAAGTCACCCAACCTCAGATAAGGGGGATTTGGTAAGGGGGAGGTGCCAGGAATAATAGCCTTGGTTGTATTTCGAAATCTTTGTACCAAAAATGGAATAAATTATTATGATGTTAGATTTAGCCTGCTCAGAATGTCAATACAGGCCTACAGACTTCGTAGAGACTTCTGGTGTTCTTGTTCTTCAGTCAGATCTTTGTAAAATGTGATGACAGTCAACCATGGCTCTCATTAACAATTCCTTCACCCTCTCCTCCATTCTCATCATCACATCCATCATCCTCTCCACCCTGTCATCGTGCTCATTCCTTTTCCCTCATCCCATTTTCCCTTCCAGTCCTCGTTCCTTCTCCTACAGTTTAAGCCAATTGCGAGCACGTCCTTGGCTTCTGGAGGAGAAAGAAGAGAGGCTCTTTCTCCTTTCCACTTTTGTTTAACTCCTTTTTTATTTCCTTTTTTGTCATGAAAGTGTGAGTCATGTGATGACTTCCAAAATGCCTTCAGCACATGTGGACCTTTAAAGGCCTGTGTTAGAGGCAGTTAATGGTTTATCAGGCTATGATTTATCTCTGATGGATCCTTGTTAAAGCTGACAATGAGCTGACGACAAAGGGTTTCTGAAAATATTGACTCCCCTCCAGTCAAGCCAAAGGGCAGCATTGTTCCACAGAGAGCAGGTGCCTACGAGAGCATGTAGTACAACTGACTTATAGACCCATTGCTTGTTTGAAAGGAACCAACGGTCCCTTTTTCTCGTCAGTTCTCGTCAGTAAAAGCAGGCTCGCTTGTTTGTTTTTACAGAATCTCCTCAATTGCAAACACCAAGTTATTAATGATGTATTTAATACTTTCACTTTGTAACAAATTATGAAATCAAATGTTAAGGTTTGAGATCCGTCATGGTTAATGCTCCTGTTAAGGGAAGCTTGTGGATATGGGCATCGATCTTTTTGACTCGTCCTTCTACCTCTTTCCTTGTGGGGTTTGTTGCTTTATTATAAGATGCATAAATTAATTACATTGTCATGATAATGTAATAAGATGAAGCCATTTAAATGAAAGATCAGTAGAATAGTAGCCTCATATTGTAATCACGAGACCTTTTCAGAACTTTCCATGCAGTCGAACCTCCCTGACTTTTTCCCAAACCCTCCTTCTTTATTTGGGTTTGTTAGGTTGTGCAGTTATGATAGAATTACTATCCTGTGTTTTTGAGTTGAATAAAGTAGAAAGCCTTTATTGTCATTGCATAGCTAACTTCGATTGCGTGGCGTCTGTGGAGAATTGGTGTGCTTCCCCTTAACTGAATCCATTTCTTCGGTATTCACATTGACTTTTGGCAACACAAAAAGCAATTAGGCCTGTTTGAATGACACGGTTGTGTCTTTCTCTGCTGAATGGGGTCTTTTGGAATGGTTAGCTTCCAAGTAAACTCAAAGTCAATTAGAGTCTCTTATTTTGAAAAGAGGCTTGCAGTAATGCAGGAATTAAACGGTCTGTTTTTAATTCACTTATGTGGGCAAGTAATACATGCACGTTTTTTTATTGGCAGGTTGGCTAAGGACTTTGATTGGATAAGTAAGCGATCCATTTTAGCTCTTCCTCTGTCATCAATTCTCTTTCCTCCATTCCTCACCACCTCATGCCTCCCTGTTCCATCTCATTCCTGTTGATGAGTGGCTCACGTAGCCATCTGCTGCTCACAAATCCTTTCCTTCCTTGCCCCTCCTTTTGTTTGTTAATGTGACTCTGGGGACGACAGTGATACCTTTATCGCTCTCTCTACTTATCTGTTTCTGTCTCGCTGTCTGCATTTCCTTGTGTGTGTGTGTGTGTGTGCGCGTGTGTGTGTGTGTGTGTGCATATGTATTTACAGCCGTATTTATACAGTTTCAGCTAGGGATGTCCCCGAGTCCGAGTCATTTGATGTTTAAACGACACAGAGTCCCAATCCGATATTTCTATAATACATTTTTTTTACAATTAAAGAAGAGTGATGAAACAGATCCAAGATGTCCCTTATTTTCTTTTTTAATCATCTTATTTCAACATTTAACTCTTAAACAGAGAACTTCTGTGGCGTAGCTTGAACATTCAAGTAATAAATAAAATACTTTTTACACTTTGGACTAGTGCAACAGGAATTATTAATAAATATGAATATTTAAAATAAAATTAACGGCACCGCAATCGCCAGGTTTTTGTCATCCACTTCAAAATACTTCCAGATCGCAGAAATACTGGCACTTTGAATGCAGAGTTTCTGCACCGCTCATAAAAGAAACTCCTGCAAAAGCTGTGCTGGGTGTTCTCTGCTCTCTGAGTAACTCATCTACTGTAGTTCCACCTTGCATGACATTCAAGGAGAGGGAGTTCATCTTGAATCACAGGAGAATAACAACAACAACAACAAAAATACCTTAGATGTGGTGCTTTGAAAAGACACAGCGACTCTGCTGCCCAACATAACCCGTAGTTGTAGCTCTCAGCTGCTGGTAAACCTCTGCTGTACATCTGGATTCATCTCCCAAGAGACTCGGGGTCCGTCCCTGCTCCACAAGCATTTTGCCTAATTAACTCCTTTTCTCCACACTTCCAGCTTTGATGCATTCAGTGTCCCGCAGGCTCACTCCTCCCCTCCTCTGATGACACTGGTAGCGTCGGTGCTCCTGAGAGGGCCGCCGGGCGGTGCCTCATTAACCCACATTTCACTTGCTGATGGGAAATGAAAAGGTTAGGTGTGTGTATGTGTGTGTGTCTGAATCTATTTAGTACCTTCGTGCTAAAGCTATATTTTGTGTGTTTATTTTACAACATTTCACGCCTGGTATATTGAATGCTTCCATTTGGAGTCAGAAGTCAGAGATTAAAAACAATAAAGAAGGGATCCTTTTTGCCTTCGTGCCTGCATGGTTTTAGGAACATACGGGATGTGATTCTTTGTTTGGTTGCTCACAACCACCAGAAAAATACAATCACAGAAGTTCTGTCGTGCCCTGATCCAACGGGAGGTTTTTACATTTCAGATTGTAAAACTATCTCCGATTGAAAAATAGACCAGTGGCTTATATCATTATGAAATCAAAGTATTCTGTTACTTTAGCACTCCCCTCCTAAAGCATTCGCTGTCATGGGCCAGTTAACTGGTCGATTTGTTTGAAGCGCTAACGTGAGCTGAGCACCTGATGAAGCAGAGCTGACACATGCTAACTATTGTTTCTGCCCCCAGTCTACCACGTCCCCAGCTGTTGGGGTAACGTAATCCCAGTAACCTCTCCCCTCTCCTGCTCATGATGTCCAACGTGCTTCCCAGTATCGCTCATGTCCCCTGGGATGGGCTCGAACCCAAAGTTAATCATTTGTGTTTTGAACTTGAAGTATATTATCTTATCCACCCAGCCGGCCAGACAGATGGCCGTCCACCATGAGCCTAGGTTCTGTCCAAGGTTTCTGCCCATTAAAGGGAAGTTTTTCCTTGCCTCCGTTGCTCTTGTGGGTCAAGTTGGGTTCTGTGTTTCCCTGCAGGTCTTTCCCTGCTAATCCTGTAAAGTGCCTTGAGATGACTTTATGTTGTGATCTGGCGCTATATAAATAAAACTGAATTGAATTGAATTAATCACATTAATGCTCCAAATTCTAGTTTTAAAATGAGAGATTCTCTCTCATCACAAATCCTGCTTATCTTCTGGAATCTGTAATGATGATGGTGGTCAGGTCTTACCCTTATGTAAGACACTGCACATAAGCTCCCAATCCAAAGACTGACTCTGAGCCCAGATCGAGCTGGCATCAGTGGGGCTTAACGTGGACCGGGATGAAGAGGCATAGTGCTGGATTAACACTGAGCAGCAGTGAGCAGGTGTGACATCACATGCTGCCTATGAACACTGTGTGGGATACGTATGATGGGCTTCAGCGTTCATCTCGTTCTGTAACATTTTTATGTTACAAGGCTGATTTAGATTTTCCAGACTGATCCTAAAGTGTGTGAATGCATTCAGATAATTTTTGCATGTTTTAGATGGCAGCAATAAATAAATGTATGTTTACTTTGACTTATTTTGATATCAAAACTTCACATTCAGGGATTTAACATCGTATTCAGTGGTATGTATTCTGTTATATTAAGGCTTCTATCATCCTCTAAGGCCCCGTGGGTTTGGTAAATGCTTTAAACATTTAGTTAACACACTAGAGCGCTTCCACCGTTATCCACTTGTTCCCCTTTGGAAAGCACTTCAGGATGTTGCATGCAGTCTTTGATTTATCATTACATGTCTAAACTGCTTCTTTGTCTTTCTGCTGCTGGCTCAGCATTCATCAGTCTGTGCAGCCATCTTTTGAGGCGTGTGGTGAAATACCACAGCGGCGTCTGTCTTCCAGTTCCAGCCATGTTTGAGTTCATACAGTTTGCTTGCACATAAAGCATTATAAGTGCACCATGTGGACAGCAGTTTGCCGTATTCTACCACACACTATTTGCCAGCCCAGTGTGTAACATACACTACACCATTTGTAATGCAGCGTGAGCCATTCTTTTGACTTGATTTCCATTTAAATAACTTTAATGCTACAATAATCAACATTTTCACCTTTTTCTGGTGCATTTTGTATTTTGTTACCAGTCTGCAAGTCACCCCTTTCTTTTTAAGATCACCAGCAAGGGTAGAAAACAAAGAGGTCAGAAGAAATGCACCTGGGTCAGCAGCATGCTACCCCTCCATCCTTGGGCACACAAGGAGCATCCTGACAGCATGCTGAGGCTCCAAGCCGTGCTAACGTTCATCCTCCACTCATACACCATTGTGGGAGGTGAACTCCATGCTCTGTTGGTTTTAATGGAGGGAATATTGTTATCGCTGGATTTCTGACAGACTTCTGTTTACGTTGAGTTATTTTACAGACTGCTTTCTTGCTAGTTCTGAATAAGTATTGGAGAATGTCGACTTCCAAGGTCTAAAACCTATGTAGGAGAATCAGAAAAAGTTCCCACTGTCAGTGAGCGCTCCCTCCTGTGTGTTTCAACACAGCGTCACAGTGCTGTTTGAAGAAGTGGTCCCAAATGTTCAGGACCATAAACCCAGAACAGCCTAGACCAGGGTCCCCCATTGGTTCATTTTCTTCCCGCTGGACCCCCATTAAACTAGAATTTGTTTTGCATGTTAAAACAATTTTAATTGTACCGTGCATTCCAACAGGAAGGCAACATGAAGGCATTCAGACAACATAAAACAAAGGTAGAATGAATTTAGAAGAAATTAAGATTTCAATAGAATTGATAATGATTCCATTATCACACCATGGTCTCTATCCTGATTTGGGATTCTTGCTGTCTGAAGAGTGATAATCAGAAAACGCATGAAGCGCATTTCTAGCATTCTTTAATTTTGTTACTCACACAAGCACACACACACACACACACACACACTGTTTCTTCTGCTAAGGTCCATAGTTGTGGAGGATGAGTGAAACATGAATGGAATGGACTCAGTGACTCACTGAATAAAAACAGGGGACATGGAATAATAAATGGACACTTCAATCAGCACCAATTTCCAATCCAGGCCCGCCTCATAAAAGCGTATCTGTTTCAGTGGGATTGTCTGAGGGAAGTTATTCTGTGGACAAAACAGTTAAGGGAGAAGACTCCCAGCGTAGACTGAGACGAGAGAATAATAATTGCTAAAAGTGTTTGAAATCAGCAGATCTCACGACTAACATTGTATCTGCATCACTGTTGCAGGAGAGAGCGTGCACGGGAAAAAATAGGCGATGCACAGGAAGTTCCGCCAAAATCACCCAGCGCTCCTGGGATGAAAG
The DNA here is from genome assembly GCF_040956055.1 of Brachionichthys hirsutus. Lineage (NCBI taxonomy): Eukaryota > Metazoa > Chordata > Actinopteri > Lophiiformes > Brachionichthyidae > Brachionichthys > Brachionichthys hirsutus. The sequence goes on from NC_090908.1 coordinate 5,387,705, forward strand.
TGGGGGAGGGGGATAATTGTGATAAGTGACAGGCACTTGTCAAAGCTATGGATGATGCAGCCACAAAACTCTCCATCCTGTGGGATGGGGGGGGGTTACGTAAGAGAACATGCGACTCTGTATGACAATGTTTTGGTTCTCACCGTGTTGATGAAGATGCGATTATTCATCACCCCTGCAGAGAAGTTGTTAGATGTGCTCTTTCCTGTTGTTTCATGTCATATTCTTTTCATGCTGACCTACATTCAATCTGTGTCACTGATCTCGCTGCTTTATTCTTCTCTTTGTGATGTAAAAATGTGTTTTTAAGCATACATGCAAAAAGGAGTTCTGATGTTTTGTTTGTTTTGTTTGAAGCAAGTCACTCTATTTTATTAACTTCTGTTTGAGGGGCTTTGCTGCTGCTTTTATTCACTGTTTGAATATATATCTTAATTTCTCCATCCATCTATTGTCTACAGCCGCTTTATCTGCTTTGTAGGTCACGGGTGTTGCTGGAGCCTATCACAGCTAACTATGGGCTAGCTCAGGCATGGGCAAACCCAGGCCCGGCGGCCTTTTTAATCCGGCCCGTCGAACTTGTCCAAATTATATCATTAAATAAAATTGTATTGTAATTAAACCTCATTCCTTTTACCTTTTCCCTATAATGCTACCTGTAAAAGGCCAAATCCTTTAATGCAATAGCTTTCATGTGTCATTTATATTAGCTCACACAAATACTCCATCCATCTGTTCTTGGTCCGGCCCCGCTGTCAAATTTTAGAACCTATTGTGGCCCGCGAGTCAAAAAGTTTGCCCACGCCTGGGATAGATGGTACACCCCGGACACCTCGCCAGCACATTGGAGGGCTCTCTTTATTTATTGCTAATCAAATTTGTATTTTTAATTGTCTTTTTTAGAAAGCACCCTACTCACATGCATGTGCATGCACACATTGCGGTTCGGCTTACGGTAGTTAGATAGATTATGACTAATTATTATTAATTAATTATTTTTCTCCACGGCCCCTGGTGGCCCTGCTAATATTTGTTTCCTAACCACTGATGGTGCATATCAATTACATTTGTTATGAATTTGACATTTAATGATAAATAGCAGGCTATTCACACCCAATCTGTATGCAAGCTCTCGGTATGATGCATGAAATCTGCTACTCTCTCCTGAGAGAAACACTAATTATGTAATTGTCTCAACATCTAATTCACTCTGTGAAAGCAGGACGTGGGTTGTGTTACCGTATCAGGATACGTCTGCTGCCATTCAAGCCGCAGGTCTCCGCTGCTGCTCAGAGAGGTTTGTTGTTATGTTCTGGAAAAGAAGCTCATTGATTATCGACTATTTTCTTCTCTTTGTGTCTCTTGTAGCTCAGGGCCACATCTGTCTGGCTCAGTGAAACATCCAGACAGATCGCTGCGCTAAGAAGAGACATATGAGGAAAGCAAGCACTTTGGGATCTGAGCCAATGACCTGTACGAGCAGAGAAGCAGCACAGAAGCTTGATTAAAATGGGGTAAGTTTAGATGATGAGAGAGCACATTGCCAGCAGCTGCATGGACTGGATTTATCTGTTAACCTGATCTCTGCAACGTGAAGCTCACCGCTTGGGATCCTCTGCACAGAGAACAGGAGCGATGCGCCGATAGCAACAGACGCTGACTCAGATACAGTATAACAGATCAGTGTACAAAGGCACAGACAGAACTACACACTGGAAACGTAACGCATGATAATCTGCCACAATCATATGACACATGTCACTGGAGACTGTTTCTAATAATCAATGGTGAGGCGCCAGTGTAGTTATTTTTTTCTTATTTTTTATGAATTCGATAAAAAAGTTATTTGCAGTGCAAAATGAAGGTATTCACAATCCTTTTGATTTTAGATGCAGCCTTCAAGGCATCTTTAAAATCTGTAGTAAGGCCAGGTTCTGTTTAAATGATGTTAGAGAGAGAGAGGTGTTGCCTCACGGTTGGTCTTACAGTTTGGATTGGTCGGGGTTGGAACCCACAGAGCTTAGAGTTTCATGTGTTTTTATTTAAATGGGAATAATGTTTAAAAAAACACATTTGGTTTGGGGTGGTTTAACAAAGGTGGCACGGTGGGTAGCGCTGTGTGTGAGTGTGTGCGTGAGTGGTTGTCTGTCTATGAGTGGCCGTACAATGCACTGGCGACGCGTCCGGGGTGTACCATGGTTCTCCCCCATAGTCAGCTGGGATAGGCTCCAGAAACAAAGTGGATATGAGACTAATGACGTTGTCTCGTCTAGAGGATGGATGGATGGATGGATGGATGGTTTAACATATTACAGTACTTTCTGTCAGCAGCTCATTTATAGACCAGTAAAGGTGTTCTGCACTAAAGAGGTATAACAACATCTTGTTATACCTGATAAAGGTAAAGGTTAAAAGGGAAATGATTGCTAGTTGTGTGAAACCATTCAGTGACTTTATACAGAATTCAATCAACTGGAATGAAAGGGGCTCGCCTCCATAACAAGCAGTCCAGTATTCTCTATCCAGTCTGTCCACACAGTTCTGGACTGACAGATAAAAATGTCAGGAGTGTGCAAGCAGACTTGTTAATGTTGAGGTTGGCAAATATAGCACACTGACAATTCACAGATCACAGATTTATTATCTCGTCTTCTTCACACACCCTGTCATCCCATCTGTAGAAAGCAGCTCCCGTGTGAGCCGGCACATGGGCCTGATTTATCTTCCCAGTTAACTCCAGTGACAGAGGGAGCAAAGAGCGGAGACCTCCCAAGAACCTTTTATTGTACACCAGCTGTAATTCAAACAAGGCAATAAGATAGAGAGTGGCATGCTGGGAAGCATGCTGCCTGCTCTTCACACACACACACACACACACACAGTGTGTATGCTGAGCAAGACAACAGGAAACCCTGTAAAAATAACGGTTTGCCGTTTCATACGCTCTAAGTCTTGGGAACCGATTCAATGCCATTTTTCACTCATGCACGTAATGCCCTGATCAATGGAGATAAGAATGGACAATAATCGATGGGTGATGCGATGACATATTCTGTGAGATGATAAATATTTGATCACTGTCTGCTATTCTAACTTTGTGTGAGCCTGTTCTTATCAGTGTGTTGTCGGGAGCAGATATATGGCTATGACGCATAGAATTGGTACAAAGCTTCATGGTTCTCTAACTTTAAACCTCATCCAGAAACTGGAAGACAGTTTCTGGAACATGGGGCCAGTGATTTTCTGTAATACACTGTCAAACAGACAAACCCAAACTGAAGAGATGGCCTCCAGGCTGGAGGTATTAAATGTGTGGGTTTAAGAAAGTAAATTTTTATATGGAAAAATCGACTTCCACAGAGTTTCACCGTTGAAAGAAGTTACCTTGAGTCAACATTTTAATGTCATTGGTATTTGTTCTGGGGCCTCATCTCATGAGATGCCACAAATAAGATTTGAGAGTGCAGAATAGAGATCTGTCTATTAACGCAAAGCTGCAGTGTGGTGCGATGTCCTGTTTGTGCACTGGCTTTAGCAAGCATGATGATGATACAGATGATTTGGGTTTTATTATGGGTTGGTTATGAGCCCTCTGAGTCCTAGTTTCATAATCAGAGTCATAATCACAGCTACCCTCGCTGCTGCGCCAGAGGATGAGATATGGGTGATTGCGTTTGGGCTGGGCGGTCGACATGCTATTTGTACTCATTACAGTGAGAGAGATAACTGTGATACAGCCAGTGCCGTCTCAGCAACTCTCCCGGTCAATCGCCAATTGCTGTCTGACTTGGAAGGAAAGAGCCGAGCTGGCCGCCATCGGACACCCAAGCAGTTATCTTCATTATCCTCCCCTCGATGCATGGCCTTAATGTAATTGAATGGATGCCTGTGCATTTATAAAATTACATCTAGAATGGTCATCGGCGGTGTGAAGCAATGAAAGTCACAACGCTGCTCTTGCGTTGTGATGCGACTGCAGACATAACTTCCATGTTGACACTGATGCAGGACAAGCCCAGTTGTCATCTGCATGAATGTTTTTTATCTGTATTATCATACGTTCTGTCCTCGTTCATGCAGGCTGCAGAGCTTCAGACCTGCCGACTGGGTGTCTGACGGCCGCTCGCTCAGTCCGCAGCCATGCAGACGTGAAGCCTCCACCACCGTATGACTACCTCTCCACCTCTGCTGGCTCTCCTGCTGGCTGCGCCTCTCTCCACCTCATCTTAGGCATGGAGCCCTGCATTACCAACCTTTCCCTATCCCCAGACCTGTCCTCCTTCCCTCAACACCGACCTAGTGCCCCTCACTATCCAAGCTTGCAGGGGCCTCCCTTCCCACTCTTGGCAAGGTGTAACAGCAGCACTCTGCTCACTAACCTGGGGTTGAGGTACTGCACCGGCAAACAGGCTCCTGTTGGCGTGGGGCCGGGCCAGAGTTTGAACCTGGGCGCCTGCATCCATACAGGAAGTAATGGCAGCAGACCTTACAGAAGCATGGAAAACCTAAACTGGAACACACGGACAGATTCTGGTATGTATGGCTTGAGCGCTGCCCCTTACAGAAGTGTTGACAGTGAGTTGATTTTACAATACACCTCTACTAGCCACTGGTGTGGCGAGCCTCCAGATGGGTCTATTGTGGGGACCCATGGACTGGTACCAAACTCAGAGAGTCTGGTGTTTTACCCTCGACATGAGATGCCCAGGAAGGATCTACCGCTCTTCCCTCAAGTGCTGTTTCCAAGTGGCATTGATGAATGGGAAGCAAGGAAGGGTCTCAGGGAGAAACTCCGACTCCAGAGTGCCCGGTCATCAGTTGAGCCTCTGAGGTCGCTCCCCCTACGGCCTCAGGTAACCTCAGGTGCTGCGCCTGTTGAAAAAGAGGGCATGCATCATGTAAGTTCAACAGGTGCTGGGTCCAGGACGCTGTGCACATTGCGCATTACCAGCCCTGAGGACATTAAGCAAGAGGTCCTGAGGCGCTTGCAACTCCGGCGCCAGAACAGTAGTCCGAACCTGGCTCCCCACAGCTCCCCGTCAAACCCAAGAGTGGTTAAGGCCTCCTACACAACAGACTATATTGCAGTTAGCAGTAATCAATCACATGCTGCATCTGACCGCCGCAGAGCTCCTGTGGGGCGCTTACATATTCCTACATTTGAGGAGTTTAAGAGGATGAGGCAGACGGGGGGAGAACAAAGCGACGGTTCCACAGCCGGTTCGGTGGGAGCGAGAAAACTTGATGAAGGAGGAACATCAGACAGTAATATATGTCTTTCTGATAAAACTGTCTCTCAGCCACACTCTATTGGAGGAACCGGAGAGAAGCAAGGAACCATGGAGGAGGTGGAGGCTGAAATTAAAGGCAGCAGCGGTGAAGCCCCGCAGGCCGACACCTCCTCAGACAGACCTCCCATTGACACTGTGAGCAGTAACAACACTGCAGCTCCCACCTCCTCTTCCACCTCCATGACCAGCATGTTCTCCCCAATTCGCACATGCCCATCTCCACGTTCAGCCCTGCAATCCATGGCCAGCTCAGTCCAAAACAAAGCCTCTGCAGCGCGTGGAGGTGATGAAGGCAGCAGGCGGAGGAGGAGCAGTCTGGGACCAGCTGGGTCCGTTCCTTTCCCACCCAGCAGGGAGAACTGGGAAAGGCCCTCCAGCTGCTGCCCTGCACTCCTTCTGGAGGGGTCGGACCTGTCCAGCTATGGAGCCAAGATCTATCAAATGAAGGATGGCCTCATTGGATCTGCACTGGACATCATCAAGAAGAGGTTAGTCTGGTAATGTTGTGTGTGTTTGTTATTGTCAATAGTGTTCAGGTCCTTTACTTAATGAAACTATAAAAGTCATACATTCTAAATGTAATGCAAATATACATTTACATTTCTACATTATTGGATAATTTGTAAAGCTAAATAACGGTGTAATTTTGAGTGTGACTGGGGAAACATTTCAACTACATGGCGAGCGGAAACTCATCTCTCCTTAAACAAGCAGTTTAAGCAAGTTCATTTTCCAAATTTAATTTGGAGCTGTAGACATGAGACTTCCCACCTAAAGATTTATCAGCCAAATGTTTTTTTCCAATATAAAATCATAATAAATGAAGTATATTTTGAAAGGTAATAATTCGATTGTATTCATAAAGTCCAAGTGTTGTGACCAACCTACATTAACTCAGTGCTATCTGCTGGGCAGACTCTGTAATAGCAGACCTTTTCTCTAAGGTGTTTAAGCTTCAAAATGAGTTTATAATCAAATTAAATGAACATTTAAATTAATCCAATTAGGAATTTGCATATCTTATTTGTAATCAATCCATTTGTGCTGTTGTTGTGTTGCTACGGTGTTAAGGCCACCAGCATGCTGTGTGTAATTGTACAATCACAGGATGCTCGTATGTTCAAAATTAAATGTGCTGCTACTTTTACCTCCGCTGAGGAGGTTATTTTTCTCCGCCGTTGGCTTGTCTCTCTGTCTGTCTGCCTGTAAGCCTTTTAGCAAGATAACTCAAAAGATTCTTTACGGATCTTGATGAAATTTTTAGGAAATGTTTGGAACTGTACCAGGAACAGTTGGTAAAATGTTAGTGATGATTGATGATGATGAGATCCTGGATTCTGGATCACTTTAAAATCTTCATTAACATTGCAGTCAATAGAGTTTCAACATCTGTTCCTCAATATCTCGGTTGATTATTGACCGATGTTTATGGGTAGGGTGGAGTCCTCTAACTTACCACCGAATTTCATTCAGATCGGATCCAGAATGAGGTCAAGAAAAATATTACATTTTAACATTGAAAACTCCATTTACGGATTAAAAATCTGTTAAAAATACACATCAACTCGGATTCACGTTTACTTTTCATGGTTGGTGTATAAAGATACCAAGAACAATTTAGAACCTTCTGCGCTCTCTGAGTGCTTTTCTAATTAGTTAATACCAGTAAGGCATCAGATCTGACATATTTTAAATTTTCTTTTAACAATTCTGAATCAACGTTGTAGATAATAGTATTTTTTTTGTATTCTGACTGGCTTGCAGTTCTGTCATAATCAGCTTTTATTGAAAGCATAAACTGTTGCGAAAGTGTGCGTTCGTATATAAGAGTATTTAGGAACCCTGTCCCAAATGCCAGCTTTTTTCAGAAGCTTTTATTACCTTAGCTAATCAATTTGTAATGTGATAACTGACAGGCTCTGTCCAACAGGTGTCCCATAACAGTTTTATAAAGATTTTTTACATGTGCTGTGGCGTTTTTCTGTCTCCTTGAACCCAAAAAATCAATCATAACTAGAAAGACAATCAGAGATTTTCAAGTCGATTGGGTTACTAGTTTTTGAGTTATGCGCTCGGACAGACAAACAAACAGACAGACAAACAGACAAACAGACAAACAAACGCACCCAATTGCATTACCCTCGCCTCCTCTTCAGCGAGGGTAATCAGTAGCCTCAAGTAACATGGTCAGATTTCTCTGCCATAAAATGTATTCTTTTCTATAATTATAATTTTTGTGACTTATTTGGACATTTTAAAAAGAGATAGGGCCTGAAGAGTTTTGAGAGATAAAGGGGTGGACTGCCTAAATAGTGATTATACTCATGTTGAGTACTGAGGACACAACACCTACTGTGGCCTGCTTCTGTTTTACTAGTACCACGTGTCAGTCACAGCCGCTGAGCTGTTGTGGGTTGTCCCAGATCAGTGTGAGCAGGACTGGATCTGTGTTATCAGACAGGGATGTAGGGAAAGCCTAATTCCGCTCTGTGTGTGTGTGTGATGAGGGGACATTGACATTGATTTTGGTGTTTGGGGGTAGAATGATGATGGAAAAAGAGGAGGATGGATAAAAGAACAGGAAGCTGTGAGCTGTGAATGGAAGAGCAAGGTGGACTGAATGACGGAGACGCTGTAATAAGATCGGTCTGATCCAGAATGACCATTTCAGCCCTCGACTCCTTCCTGCTCAATTAATCTTCTTTTTTCTTCCTTTGCTTTTTCCTTATTCATCATTTTAATTCCTCTGTCCCACATTCCTCTCTTTCACACATTTTTTCCACTCACCCTTTCAATGCATTCCTATCATCTTCTCATCCCTCCCTTTCATTTCCCCTCCTCTCCCTCCCTCTCCCCATCTGTCTCCCCATTATTCTGCCGTCTCTGCTCTCAACCAGCTGCAGTGCAGAGCTCTCCGCCGAGGCCCCCGTCAGGCTGTCAGGTGACCAGGACGGAGGCACTGACATCACCGGCCCCTCAACCGGTTGTCAGCCTTCCGTCGTTTCCATGGCAACGTCGACAACGGCCTGCAAAGCTGAAGCTGGCGACGAGGCTCCTGCAGAAGGATGCGTAAGGATTCCTTTCATGTCTTTTGAATGTCTGTTCTTGCTTGATCACCGCATTTTACTTCTGCTTCAGACCATATGGAATATAAATATATTTGTATTCAAGGAGGACCGAACAAGCAAGGGGACTGCGACACACACACACACACACACACACAGGCATGCACATCACTCACACAACGTGATGCAGAGGTATTTGTTGAGACAAGAACAAGCACGTACTGTCGTCCAGCAACATGTCGGTAAAAAGAGGATCCAGCCCCCCCCCCAGAGTGGCTCAGCTCTTCATCCTGCTCTCTGCATGACTCCTCTCCGCTGGCTGCAGCATTGTGCTCCTCTCTGTGCATCTGCAGAACGGCGGAGCCGGACTGGCATGAAGTCTCATCTTGCTTCCATGCTAAAGGGCTGTAGGTGGTTTTGAGAACAGATCTGGTCGAGCTGCGTTTGCTTCTTGCCTTTCAACAACGGAATCTATTTCTGCATTACCAAAGTAAGGATTGTAATTTGATAATTTAGCAGATCATGAATTATTCTCCTTGATTTCACCTCATGGCTGCAAGCTTTAAATTATGTTTCTTCCTGCCGTAGAGCGGTGGAAACCTTTCCACGCAGCTCAGTCACGTAACTGGTAGTTGTCAGACGAACGTAAATATTTCGTGGGTAATTTAAAAGCCAATATCATCACAGGCGATGCCGGGGACCTGCTTGCATGTGAAAGGGATTAACTTTAAACTTTTCATCTTGACTGGCGACTCTTCATGCTGCAGTGGGTCGGGGAAGTCCTTGTTTACCTTGCAAAAAGTCAGGACATGCTTGGGGGGGGGGTCCTATTTTTCATCATTTCAAGCTGTGATCAGAACAGATTTCCAGATGCGTGGCATTGTTAATGTTTGTTACAAGACTTCAGTGCAACATTCCAATATGAAATTTAGATTCTTGTCAAGAGACATAAGAAGAATTTGATGTGTAATGATGCTCGTCGACATGGCAGCATCTTGCTTGGAAGCTGCTCATGCAGATGTGCACAGAGACACTTAAGATGCGAGTTCTCCTCTCATCTTTTGCACCTCATCTTCTCAGAGAGTTGGTGCCTTTTTTCATCCGTTGCTATAGCAACGTGACCATTTGATTGACGTATGTATCCTTCCAAACAGCAGCACGCCGGTCTGGGCTGCAGGCGCTCCAGTTCGGATGCAGCCTATGAGCTGGCTGAGACGGTGAGGGTGCAGCGGGAGTGCCGTCTCCGGCCCCACTACAGCGATCCCATGCCAGCCGACGCCTCGAAACGCAAACAGCTGGAGATGAAGATCGCTGCCGCCGCCAGACTCCACGGCCATCGCCGGGACCGCGACAAAGACCGTGACAGAGACAGTGGTGAGTGTTTGTGGTTGCTCTGTTTTATAAATCCTTTGCATCTTTATGTAATTATAAAACATTCGTAAAGTAAATTATGGAAGAGGCAAAAAAAAGCATATGCATAATATGTTTACAGTATTTTTATTTGCATCTGTACTTAAGACTGCATCATAACCCATGAGAGAAATACTGATTTTGGTATGACTGGATGTTCATATGCATCTGTCATGTTTTTTGTTTTGTTTTTTTGCAACTACAAAAGACAATTGGACATTTTGAAGTTTGTATCAGTCACCCAAAAATATATTGCTGTGCCATAATTGGTTAAGAGTGATGCTCAGGTGAAGGGACGAAAAAAAACTTTTACAATGGAGGACAAGCATGATTAAATATTTGTCATGAATCGTGACATGGACAAAAAATCTAGACAAAAATAAGATGTGCTTCATAATATATAGAAGCACATAGTAATGAATCAAAAATGCAGTGGTATGATAAAGTATTTGATAACATTTATATATCCATCCTTCCATTTATATAATGAAACATGAATAGCTCAGCACAAACATACTTTATATTCCGGATTGGGAAATTTCTTGTGTTACTGGAGCCAAGTAGGAAAAAGTAAACAAGCAATCGGTTGGAAAAAATGATCAGTAAATATAATAAAAAATATAAAATTACATTATTAATATTAAGTTATTCACAAAGTAAAATCCCTATAAATAACAAATAGAAAATAACTACAATGAACAACAAAATTAAAGATAAAATACAATATCTCAGTGGTCAAAACTGGAAACTGGAACTTTGAAGTTGAGAGTTCTGTCTCAGAAAGGTACAGAACTGGGAAGCGTTATTGGCCATGAAAGGTTTGTCCTTGAGACGGCAGAACTGGATCCGTCTGCTGGAGAAGAAGCTTCCTGTCTGTCCAGCAGGGGGAGAAGAGGCTGGTCAGGCTCGTCCACAATGGATAACAGGTGGATCAGCCCCTTCCTCTCCGCTACAGCTTCTAATGTGAACACACGCAATCGCACACTGTAGTGGAGACAAACTGAAGTCTTTGTCTGGAGGAGTAGCGTCGAATTATTGGAGAAAGATCAAATCTATAGTTTATTCATTTGAGGACTGGTCCAGATTAAATGGGCGTTTAAGGAGGCTATCAATTCTCTGTGTGTGTGTGTGTGTGTGTGTGCATGCGTGTATGTTCTCTATGCTTGAGAGAAGAAATCCATGAACATGAACACTGATGAATCTTGCTCTGCTCCTTCTCCACAGCTCCAGCAGCCCTTCGTGGTCGCTCTGAGCCCCCTGGCGAGGAGCGACATGTTGGCCGAGGTGTGACCTGGTCCGGGCAGCATCGCTGGAGCACCATCAGCAGTCTGAGTGCCGACAGTGGCGTGGTCGGCCTCAACGACGAGCGGGAGGATGACGACAGCGAGCCTCGCCGCTACCGCAGAACCCGGGGAGCTGAGGTGGAGCGAGTAGACAGTGGCATTGGCCCGGGGCTGTCCCGCACCTGGAAAAGGCCATCGGCCTCCCTCAGAGCCTGGGAGGCTCAGAGACCCTGTCCAGACTGTGGAATGAGGGACGGCTCCTCCAAAGAACGAGGAGAACGCATGTGTGAACGTTGCTCCAAGCTGCGCACTGAGCGCAAGGAAGCCATCCTGGAGTTTCTGAACACCGAGTCGAGCTATGGCGAGGACCTGCGCATCATCAAGGAGGAGTTTTACTGCCCCATGCAGACTGCTGCCCTGCTGACAGCTGAGCAGCTCGCTGTGGTGTTTGGTAACGTTCAAGAGCTGATGGAGGTGAACGACCGCTTCACTGAACACCTGCAGGATAGCGTCGACCAGGCCTTTGACCAGGTGACCAGAACAATACAGAACCCAAACAACTACTAGATTCAGAAGTAAACTCCATCCGAAAATATGTGTTTGATACGTTTGAAGGTTTCAGAGCAGATACTGAATAGAAAACTTTCAGCAACCGGTTCGAGTTCCGTCCGTCACAATCATTCCTTCTGTTTCCCTTTAGACGTTGAAGCCACTGTGTCCCAATCCTAGTCCTAATCTTCATGGCAAAGGGGTCGGGGTTGGGATTCACAGTCATCAGATCAGTCCTGACTTTATAACCGCCTGCCTGTTATTGTGCAAAGCCCCCTTTAAACTCCAAAAACAGCATCGGGCAGTTGCTCGATTGGATTGAGGACCCGGGAATTTGTAACACCTGGAACTTGTAATCATTTTCCACAAACCATTCCTGAGCGTTTTTTTTGCAGTGTTGCAGGGCTCAATAGCTCGTCTGCAGCTGTGCAGCCCAATGCGCTGCAGCCCAATGCGCTGCAGCCCAATGCGCTGCAGGCCAATGCGCTGCAGCCCAATGCGCTGCAGGCCAATGCGCTGCAGGCCAATGCGCAGCGGGCCAATGTGCTGCAGGCCAATGCGGTGCAGGCCAATGCGCTGCAGGCCAATGCGCTGCAGGCCAATGTGCTGCAGGCCAATGCGCTGCAGCCCAATGCGCTGCAGGCCAATGCGCTGCAGGCCAATGCGCTGCAGGCCAATGCGCTGCAGGCCAATGCGCTGCGGGCCAATGTGCAGTGGGCCAATGCGCAGCGGGCCAATGCGCTGCAGGCCATGGCATACTGTGCTTTCTGACATGCTCCTATCAGAACAAGCAAGCAGTATGTGCTGCACCTCGTCTGTGGAATCAGACAGCGTGGGCCATCCTTCACTCGGGGCCACTGCCCTTCTCAGCACTTCACTGGTTCCCGTTCCTTCGGTCACTTTTTGTCTCAGTAAACTCTGCAGACCAGGAATACTCAGCAAGACCGACGGCTGCAGCGATGCTGAGACCCGGTCGTCAGCAGACACAAGTCCTTGTCAGCGATGCTGAGCTCCTTACACTTGCCGGAGGATCTATCCCACCATTGATGGGTGCCATTGTAACAAGATAATCAATGCGATTTGCTACTGATCAGTTATGTTACAGCTGATCAGTTTAAACGTCACAGAGTTTTCCTTGACAGCGATGACTTCAGCGATCGCGTGGCATGTAAATGAGTGACATGAACTATTTCTCTGATTTGGTTTGACGCCAGGGAGACGATGATCTGCTGACAGTCTACATCGGAGAGATCTTTCTAGAGTTCGTCAATATGTTGCCCGCCTTCCAGACCTACTGCCTGCAGCAGTCTATGTCAGTCAACATGCTCAACGCCCTGGAGAAAGAGAAAGAGCTGCTCAGGTACACAGAATGCAGAAAGTCTTCTAGTTGGTCTGTGTGTTGGAAGCTTTTCTTGCTACGTGGAAAAGACAGACGGTTATTATCGCCGTCAGAAGTTCTATTTTGAGAGCAGACTGGCAATGATTCATATCACGGCTAATCAACGAGCCCGGCTGTCTTAGGATTCCAATTATTCCATTCAATTAATGGTTTTTTAACCTTATTTTCTGTTTCTTACATTGTTTAGAATCTTTCTGGACGTCTCCCAGAATGACAACACGGCACTACGTCGGATGAATTTGCGCTCCTTCCTCATGGCTCCTCTCCAGCGTGTGACTAAATACCCTCTTCTACTGAGCCGCATTATTAAGGGGACTCATGAATGTCACCCTGACTATGCACGCCTCCGTGAGGCCAAGAGTCGTGTGGAATCCCATCTGGAGCACATCAACATGAAGACCAAGCAAGAGGGGAATGGCGTCTCCTGGTCCCTGCGCTCGTTCCGCCGCGACAGCCGCAAAAACCGGGAGCTCGTCAACATCGAGATGCGAGAAGTCTCAATGAAGATGGTCGGCTGGGCGAGAGAAACGGCACGATTTGTTATGGAGGGACCCCTGCAGGTGTCCCAGCCAGCAGATGGTCAGTGGTTAAGGAAGGGCAGCAGGACCCTCAAGTTTCACAACGTCCAGACTCTGCTGATGGTGAGGACGCAGCGGGCTGGTGAAGCCCCCGGACAGGGCGTTGACCCGGGAGCACGGGGGGCTCAGGGGGGGGGATGTAGGGACGGCATACAGGACGGCGTGCTGATTCTAATCAAAGACAAGAGCAGTGGGAAGTTTGCTGTGCTGAGAGAGCCCATCCATTTGGGAAACTGTGTGGTTTCGACAGATCCGGACTCCGAGGATACATTTGAGGTGCTGGACATTCGCCGCGACTCTTTTGTTTTTCGTGCTTCTGACAAATCTCGCACCCAGCAGTGGTTCCATCAGATCCAGAGATATGCTCGGGACTTTGGCAGCTGGAGGAAGAGGCGCAATGCTTTGCCCAATATCATGATCAACACAAACCAGAGCCGCTCCTGAGACTAACTACCCCCCCTCCAGCGTCACCCTGTAAAGAACCTGAATAACTCTCCTACTGCAAAAACAAACTGACCACAAGAGGCATGCGAGAGACGCCACTGCGAGTTCTTAGATGGTGCAAATGGTACAAAAGAGGCCAAGAGCTCTGTTCAGTGATTTCTCCTCTGCTGCACGCTGGAGGTGAAGCAGCTACAGACCTCCTGGATCACTGTGTTTACAGCAATAATCTCCACCAGCTTCTGAACAAGGAGCCACTGCAGGCGCATTTAAGAGGAGCCCCCAGAGGCTCAGCGCTGGAAATGCAGATCATCGTCGTGCCATGAGAGAAGCCAGGTCAATCTCCTTTGCGTTAGCAGCATGCTAAATACCAAGGTCAAGCGCTTGTGTGCCCCCACAAGCATCAGGACAGCCGAGGGATCAGACTGACCCACGGGACAGATGTGTTGGTTATTATGGGGGGGGGGGGGTATTAGCATTCAAACAATGAAGCTGATTAATCTTTTGCCTAAAAGAGAAAATCTCTGAAAGTGAAATTTTTTTCACAGTAAATTCCCAGTTACTTTATGTGCAATTGTAAAAAACAAGGGGGGGGGGGGGCTACATTTGTCAGGACTGAAGCAGCAAACATTTGACTTCCACGTTGATGACCTGGTGTTAAGCTCATTTCAGCACGGTATGATCGTAACGCATTACGCTTGAAACGTGTCATTAGTTTAAATACTTCTGCCTTCGTCCAACAATCTCCACTAGAGCTGAAATACGGCGCTTTGAAATCAATAATCAACGGCTTGCTATGGTCAGACAGCGGCTTTTTTTTAGCAGGTCCTTGATGAGCCTCAAAGATCCATCTCTTCATGATACAGGTTAGCTGTTACTGCCAGCTTGTTGCTGCTGTGCCTTGGTACTCGATTACTGTTAAGCGAAAACCTGAATCCCTTTTCAATCAGCCCCAGTAGCATCGATCACTACTCTAGAATGCCCTCTGGTGGCAGTGAGCTCACGTTACAGGTAATGTGATTCTCTACCACTTGTTTTATTTATGAAGGCTTTATTTTAAATGCACTTTATTCTATAATAGAAAGCTCTGAAGGATAACCAGTGGCAAGACCAGTTCAACTCTCCTCATTGGAGAAGGGACCTTATTGACCAAAGGAGATTTCAGAGAATCAAACCAAAACGATTTAAGCCCGATGCTATGAAGTAGCGCTAGCAGAGGTAGCAAATCACTGTGTGAGTGCAGAGTTGGTCGACTCCATGATACGCCAGTGCCGGAGGACAGCTTCCAATGAACCCTTCTGAAATGTAAAGAAAAACAAAGGCTGCTGATTTAGTTTTCCTCATTTGCATTTGATTGAGTCACTATAATTTCACCGGTGTTAATATATAGTGAATTATATTAAAAGATTTTGAGCTTGTTTGTTGTAGTTTTCTGCTTAATGTGAAATTAAAACGTAGTTTCAGCTTCAATCACTATAAGCATCTTTAGGTCGACGGATAAACCAGTGCAGGTGAAGTGTATGGAAAACAACGACAACATAGAAACCAGGAATATTAATATTTCCAAGAAAATACAATACAGCTCAAAAGTATTTAGACCAAATAAGAGATGTGTAACATACCGGTAACTGAATATTCTCTTGGATAGCAGAGAAACTTTCATCACTTGACGAGCACATTTGTGAAACAGTTTAACAGACTTTCATTGGCAGTTCTAACAAGGGTTCCAAAATAAAGGAACCAAACCAATTACAGACGACAGAGTGCCTTAATATTCAAACATTCCCTCCAGAAATGAGGCACCTGGTCTTTATGCATCTGATTCTGATAATGTTGCCAAAAACACAGACATTAAAAAACTGGCAAAGAACACAAAAGCTGCATTTTTGTTATGTTTACAAACAAAAACTACAAAAATCATCAGAGAACAGATTTCAACAACAAAAACCAAACTGGTTCTTCAAAGTCCCCTGCGTACATTAAACACACTCACACATGGTCTATCCTCGGCTGATGGCTCCTGTCATCAACGTGGGGCGGTTCCAGCCCTCCTCCGTCTCCCACAGCCAATCACCACCTGAAGCTCTACTTGTCTAAGACGGGCTCGGACTCGGGCTCCTTGGCCAACCCACGGATCGACAGGTCGTAAACCACCTCCTCGATCTTCTTCACGTCGTACTTCAGGCCGTCGTAGCGCTTCCGCAGAGGGTCGTTCTTCAGGTTGAGCAGGCGGAAGCCCGAGTCAAGGTCATTGATGAAGTTTGAGATTCGGAGTGGCCGGTTGTAGTCCCCGGCGGTGACGCTGTTTACCGCTAGCCTGGACTGGAGGAAGATGCAATGACAAGAAACAAGAATGAATGCTGGACCCAGATTCAGCAACTTCACATCTCAGGGATTAAAATGGCTTTCTGAAGCAGGACAGTGTGTGTTGGGTCATAATGCATTCAGATGCAGGGGCAGAGGGGCCTGTAGCTGGGCTTAGGGAACCGCTGACTGGAGTGATGTCATCCTGGTGACATCACAAGGTGTGCTATGCCCTGGGTGAAATAACACGATTGATGTGTGCTGATGGCACACACTCGCTGAGCGCGTCGTCATTTCATGAGATTAATCGTATTTAGCTGAAGCAGTGAAAACACTCCCATCCGCCATGTTTCTCCAGAGCTCATGCTGAAACATTCAAAACAGCGGCAGCACATTCTCAAATAAATAACGTTTGTAATACAATAGAAACGTTTCGCCTCCCATGAATTAGTTATAAACACGTGAAAAAACCTTCTCAAGTCATTGACATCACGTGTCTCCATAAAACACACACACACACACATACAGCAGACTTTAAGTATGTCCAGTTAAAACTAGAAACGCAGCACGTCCTTAGTTTTGTGGCATACTGGAAAATATTCCATGGACGGTTTGTGCATTCACGGTGTCGAGGCGAGTCGTCTGGCGCCCTGCAGGTTGACACTGAGGGCAGCGAAATCAGTTCTGATTAATCAGCGCTTTCCTGCGTTTGTCACAGCAGCAGTCAGAATGTCATTTTGGCCTTTGGTCACCACAATTTTACATATTTTGTTGCCATTGAGAAACAATCAAAGAAAGTTTGAGACTCAAAAACGTGTAAAAATAAATCCAGGACAGTTAACGGGTTGCCGAGCTGCAGTTCTACCTGCGGTCCCGGTCTTTAGCAAACATCTTAACAGCCATCAATGGACTCACCAGTTCACTGGCCATGATGAGCACACCTGCCAGGTAGTCCTCTACATCCAGGTGGAAGCCTTTCTCACGCACCACGTCAACTGTAGGGTGAAGAGGAGACGAGAGAAGATGAGGAACGCTGCCTGTCCCAGTACGAGACGCACCGTGGCAGAGCACGCTGACGCGTCGTCTGAAGAAGCTAGAATGTGTAGGAAAGCTTGAGACGTCGTTATGACTGATGGACAGACAGACTGCTGCGTCCCCATCACTTCATGGTCAGAGGGACAACACCCAAGTAACCTAACCCCCCATAAATGCTTGCGGGGGACCAGCAGCAAAAAGCGAGCGTCACAAAAACATGAATGGATTGAAGTTCATCAGAAAATCTGGAGTAGATTACAGCGTTTCGACCAAATTAAAGATCCAGTGTGACGTTTCCAACTGCTGGAAAGGTGCCGGTGCCACGGTGGCACAACCGAGATGACGTAGGAGAAGAGGACCCGCTAAGATGAGTCAGCCGTACCATGCAGAGTGAGATCAGCATCAAACACAAACGGGTACCTACTGCCGAGTATCCGAGTGACTTCCTCCCGAGTCACCAGAGTTTCACCCTCCAGGTAAACGACAAAGGCCGATAAGAAAGCCAAGCGCTGCAGCACAAAACGCCAATGTTCATGGAACCTAAAGCGGAGCCGCAGCAAAACGCTGGTTAATACATGCACCAAGGTTATATCTTGAATCAATACATTATTGAAATGTTCAACCTAAACAGTGGTAAACAAATCGGTGCTTGGACGGAAGCATCCTCAAAGTGCTTTAGGAAAAACAGTTTGGTGTGAAAGATTGTATTAATGCTTTAATCTGAACGCTGTGATCCAGAGAAGCCGTACGTCTCAGGTCCTACCTGTAATACTGCTCCGCAGGAAACTTTGTTTTGAGCTCAGCCATTTGTGTCCTGACGGTGCAGAACAACTCCCGGGCCTTTGCACATTTCACAGGAACTAAACGGAGAAAACAAAAAAACTACTATTAGAGTGAAAAAAAGAGAGGCGGAGAAGGAATAAAAATGGTCTCCTCCACCTCACATTCACACGCCAGTGGGCGACTGCTGCCATGCAAGGAGCTGCCAGACCCACTGGGAGCGATTTGGGGTTCAGCGTCTTGCCACTGACACGTGGGCAGTCAGAGCTGGGATTCGAACCAATGATTTTCTGATCGCTGGATGACCTGCTCCACCAACTGAGCTTCAGCCGCCGCTTCTACTCACTTTCTTTGAATCCAGACGGTTGGTGGACACTTTGCAGTACTGTTAGTATTTCTCTGGCATTCTGCTCCAACACCTGGACTACCTTACGGATATCCTGCAACGGAGTACATCGTGCTTATTGGATCAATGCCACTATCCCCGATCAGTAGTTGTATCATTGCAACCATGGCTCTTTAATGTTTGGTAGGATTCATAACGACTCCACGCATCTCACCTCGACCGCCATTCATGCTCACATGCATTCTTCATTTGTTGACTGTGTGTGTGTGTGTGTGTGTGTGTGTGTGTGTCTGCATCCGAGATCACGGAGAAAGCCCACGGAGACACGGGGAGAACATAAACTCCACACAGATAGGAACCTTCTCTGAGGCAATAGCGCTAATCTTTCCCCCCCAGAGCTCATCGTAGCGCAGAGATAGCACTAGCCGTCTAGCTTATAAGCGCTAGCTAAGGTCACGAAAGACCTTTTACTCGCTACTAATAACAGACTCATGTCTGTGCTTGTCTTATTAGAGGTCAGTGCAGCCTTTGACACAATCGATCATGAGATTCTGTTACAGAGGCTGGCAGGGATGGGTGTTGAGAACCGGTCCTTCTTGAGAACCGGTCCTTCTTGAGAACCGGTTCTTCTTGAGAACCGATGTCCAGCGTTTTAATTCGTTGGTATCGTTCGCCATTTTTGCAAACGATTCCCTCCTTGATTCCAGTAGAATGTAGAACGACGTCACTACATACATTTGCGTAAGATACGCAACTTTAGCACATATATTCTTTTAAAAAAGGAGCACATTTTAATTTCTAGACATTCTTCTGTAATTTATTTTAAAGAAACTATTGTTTGGTTTGTATGCGGTCATGTGAGTCTGGGTCAAGATATAAAACTAAGTTGATCGACCCGTTTGTTGAGTCTGTAGCACCGAATCGAAGATGGAATTGGAATCGTATAAATCTGATCAGTTCTCATCCCTACTCCAGATGTGTCTGTAAATCACTCAGAACAAGATTGGCGATTATATTGATATGGAAATAGTCTGTGAAGGTATGCGCGTGTGAGCAGGAGCAAAAACCTTTAGTAATGTAGCAGCCTAGCTTTGAATGGCAGCGTCCCTGCTAACACGCGTAGTTAAACGTTTAACTACGTTTGTGTACGACATTTGCATAATAAAATTCACTAAAAGCTTCCCAAATACTGTAATAAATCAAACACGAGTTGAGCGTGCGGCCCCACTTTTAACGCACTCTCTCTCTTTCAAAGCCTTATTGCAGATGGTAGCTGAAAGTTTAAAAGAGAAGTGCGGCCGGATTACACTCAACCAACACCAGAGAAAGCAGGACGGATTACACTCAACCAACACCAGAGAAAGCAGGACGGATTACACTCAACCAACACCAGAGAAAGCAGGACGGATTACACTCAACCAACACCAGAGAAAGCAGGACGGATTACACTCAACCAACACCAGAGAAAGCAGGACGGATTACACTCAACCAACACCAGAGAAGGCAGGACGGATTACACTCAACCAACACCAGAGAAAGCAGGACGGATTACACTCAACCAACACCAGAGAAGGCAGGACGGATTACACTCAACCAACACCGGAGAAGGCAGGACGGATTACACTCAACCAACACCGGAGAAGGCAGTGAAGAGGTGCGTCTGGGACCAACAGGAACACTCACTCATCACCCCGAGTCGGATGGAGCTCCCCGCACTTTGTTAGAATTTTGAAACAAATCTTTTCTATTTTCTGATAAAAATAAAAGGCATTTAAACAAAGTGCTGGAGTTCATTTTATTCAAAATTGTGACGCCAATATTTTCCCTGAGATGAATGATCGGCTCCTAATATTGGTCATCAGCCTCCTTTGCTACTAATAATCAGTATCGGCTCTGAAAGAATAGATCAGTCGATCTCTAATATATACGGGCGGCACATGGTGGGTTGGGACTTCGTTTGGGAACCAGAGGGTCACCGGTTCAAACCCCAGCCAAGACAAAAAATATGTGGTGTGGACCGGTTACTGGAGAGAGGTCAGTCTACCTCCAGGCCACTGCCGTGGTGCCCTTGAGCAAGGCACCGACCCCAAAAGCAACCATCAACCATCAAAAGCTTCAGGCGCACTGACCATGGCGGCACCCTTTATATATATACATATATGTACTGTGAACGATATAATTTCATTGTGTGTGTGTGTGCCTTGCTGACTGACATTTATATGACAAATATTCTTGATAACTAACAAACACACACACACACACATACATACGGTCGTTTTTTGCTGGCAGGGCATCAGTTTCGGGAGAATGTGTGTACCGTGCTCTGTTTATGTTTATATCCTATCATCTGCTAACATTAGCTAACATTAGCCGATTGCTAACTCTTTGCCTTTACGAGGCGGCTCGTTGACTCTCACCTCCCGGACGTCCTGGTCGGCGCTCAGGGATCCCTGGATACAACTAAACATCTCGGTGACAGACATTTCTGACCAGTCAAGCTGTTCGTAGCCGATGATTAGCCGATGATTAGCCGATGATTAGCCGATGATTAGCCGTCTGCAGCTAATTCAGACACCATCGGCGTGCACGAGACCCGTCTCCAGTGACTCCGTATTTTGTACGGCGCGTTAATTCGACGTCACCAATAGTCTTCTTCTGCGACTTCTTCTTCGCGGGGTTTATAGGCGGCTGGTCACCTTTACGAAGGGCATTATTGGGCATGGATCAGACTCCTATTTAACCACGAATGTCGCTGTCCTCGAGTTACAACTTCAAAGTATATTTGTGCTAACACGAATACTAAAATAAATAATTACATTTCCCTTATATTCTTCAAAATAATCCTGTGCATTTTACAAACTCCATCACCGCTGTCATCGTTTGTTCGCCTCTTCTTCTTTTATTTTTTTGGCGGTCGGCAACTCATGTCTGATGCGCATCACCGCCACCTTTCGATCTGGAGTGGGTTCGGAATGGATTTTACACACTACAACTTCGTATGCGGTGTGGTGCCCATAGACATAAGACATCCCATAATGTTATTAGATAGCAACCGACACTCACTTTGACGTGTGCCCACTATGGGTCGTTGAAGAAGATCGACTTTCATCCTGAAACCATTACACCCAATTAAAGTGTAAACTGGGGCTAAACCTTCTCACCCTCTGCGATTTCTAAAGGCTCCAGAAGATAAACATAGTTGTCACCGGGCCCTAAAACACTACAAAGCAAAATAAACAGTAATAGCTGGCAGAAAAAGGTTGTGATATATTCATTAAATAAATATAAGACCATGAAAACCGACTGACAGACTCATTTACAACAATCCTTGTACTTATATAATGAATTAAACAAATGTTGCTGTTAAACTACATCTCACATGGGTTTATGAGAAACATAGAAGGTGTTTTCTGACTGCAGGTCACAGACTTGATGTCTATCTGATTTATTCTTCTGATGGAGCCAAATCAGCACTTGGTAATGACATTTTCACGTGTTGCTCGAAACAACGCAAAACAGTCATCAAGAAAGTCCCAATCTTCATGATCCTTCAAGAATCAGAGGCAGAGTTTTATGCATATCATTTTATTACAGTAAGGCAAAAATATAAATTATGTTGCTTGCCCTGAAAAAGACAAATACACCTTTTAAAAATGTCAGTAGCGGTAATTTCTTTCCTTTTTTCTGAAAGAAACGTACCATCTATTCACACTCAATGGATCATATTATATTTATGATATTAGTATGCTATCCTTTGGCCACAACAGATTTGATAAATACATATAATACATGTAACTCATCCTATTACTATGGAAGCCCATTTGTTAAAGAAAAGATTTAAAAGACATAAATCATAAATAGTAACAACAAAAGCAAATCAGTCATAAACTAAATCCATAAAAAATAATAAGAGAGATTTTGGCATAAAATCATAAGATGGTGCTCAGCCTTTCAAGTGAAAAGTGTGTGTGTGTGTGTGTGTGTGTGTGTGTGTGTGTGTGTGTGTGTGTGTGTGGCCACAAAGATCAAAATAGAATAAAATAGGAAATAGAAATAGAAATTGTCAGGCTGAATCAAGCTTAAACTAAATGTAAAGATCAAATTCCGTCGTGGCTCATGCGCTCCACCATAGAGTTCAGCGCTCTCCACTCGTAGTTTTTATATTTCCGATTACCTGGAAGGCATCATCTGAGTGCGCTGCTGACGCAGGAGCGCAGCGTTCAGCCGCCTGTTGCGCCACACGGCTGGTTTCTGCGTTCGGACTGTCTGCGGTCTGAAACGGGTCGCGCCTCAGCTCAGCGGTACCGAGTTAAGAACTTCCGGGGTTTGAAGCCGTGCTGTGAACCTGAAGCCTTGAGATGGAGAAACCCGCAGCTGAAGATGACTGCGTGGATTCAGGAGCGGAGACCGGAGGGTGAGCAAAGCAGACTCCTACCGGACAAGTCACCATTTCCATTTTCTATGATCGATCTCCATCTGATTGTAACAGCAATTATTTTTGATTCATAGAGCTGTAATTTAACAGAGATTTTTTGGAATACCTGTATTTTTTTTTTTATATGTGGCTGCGCTCTTCTTTGAAGTTTCACTTTCCACGCTGCCACGATCCAGTTCTTGAATGATTAATTTTATTTAGAGAGCTGTTCAAGTCAACTGATAAAAAAGATAATTTATTTTGTCGCAAAATATATCACTAAGAGAGAAGTTCACTATCAGTTTGCTGATATATATAATATTTATTCATGTCTGGAGCTTTGCTTTCCTGTAGGATTCAAATGTGACAATTATACTAAAGTATTGGAGCGTGATTTTGTTTTTTAACCTTTTTTTTTAGCCTAAGGAGGTCGTGTTTCTGCATCAACATCTATTTGTTTGTTTGCATGACTTGATTTTCATGAATCCTGGTGGGAGGGATGGTCATGGAACCGTTAAATTATTGAAGGGAATTCTTTTCTTAGAAATTGCAAGCATTCTTTCCCCAGGATGTTCTTCTGTTATGTATAAACCAACTGATAGATTAGTGCTGTCATGTAAAAAAAAAAAAAAAAAGACCAATTTAGTTATTGATCAGTTATTGAATCAGTTCAGCAGACTGCTGAATTGATGTCTTCACTCTCTTTCTGCCTTTAGACAGAGAAGAGTCCCCGTTTCTGCTGTGGTATGTCAGACTGTTGTGGTGTTGTTGTAGTGTTTGTGTGTGTTTTAGTGAAGGATCCTGCAGGACTATCAACTCCTTTTCCCAGACATCATCAGAACAGAACTTTATAGGCTATTTTGTGTTTCATCACTATTTAGATGTGAAGAGCCATTGGGTGGGAATTGGGAAATAATTACAAAAATATGAGCCTTTTTAATTCCTCCTGATATACTATGAAAAAATATTTAATTTCTAAATGATTGATTTCATTGCTCTATAATTTTCTAATTTGTTAAGCCATTTATACTAGTGATCGACCTATATGTTTTTTTATGGCTAATACCTAGTGATTGTTAGTAGTCAAGGAGGCTGATAACCGATATTTGGAGCCAATATTCATTTGCAGTAAAAGTGAAAATATTGGCGTCAAAATTTAGACAATAATCAACAAATCTTTGTTTCAAAATTGTAGCAAAGTGCAGGGAGCTCTCAGCAGCATGTCTAATAAAGTTAAATGAAAAATTAACAATTAAATAGCTTTCTGCCATTTTAAATAAAAGTTATAAAGTAAATAAAACAAAGTTAGATACTTTTTGTTTACAGAAATGTGAGTCACATCAATTATTAATCCCAGTTGAGAAGCATTCGATTTTGGCGCCAAAAGCAAAGTTCCGCATGCTCTCCAGTGAGACGGCTTCTCTACGCTCTCCGGAGTTTCTACTTTCTGTGTCCATGAGCGGCCCCGCATGTACAGCTCACTGCTGATTGGCTGGTTTACCCATGCCATGTGTGTAACCAATCATATGTTGCTGTGGGTCGGACAATGCTGGAGACAAAGTAGTGACTGCAGAGTGCAGACAGAGAGGCATCGCTGCATCAGAGCCAAAGTAAGCCAGTTTTACATTGATCTCTTATTGGCCGTCGGATTAATAAAAAAGGCCGATGCCGATATGTGTCAAAATGACGAATTTCGGCCGATTATCAGTCGACCCCTAATATATGCATGTAATAACTGTGCCTTGTGCTGTTTTAGATTCGTTCTCCTAAATTAAATTTTGCTTGGTGACTTTAACAAGTGAAATCTGAGCCAGGAACTTCCCAAATACTGACAGTTTATTAAATGCCCCACCAGAGAGGAGAACACTTTGGATCACTTAAACTACTGTAAGCAGCGCCTATTGCTCTCTGCCCCGAGCCGCCCCGGGACTATCAGACCACGTGATGCTCCACCTCATCCCAGCATACAGACAGAGACTGAAGCGTGCTAAACATGTAGCAAGCACAACTAAGACCTGGACTAGTGAGGCTGTAGAGGAGCTGCGCACGTGTCATGAAGAACTGAGATCTGGACCCACAATGCAGACAATGCAGTCACCAACAACATGGAGGGCACTTCATCAAAGGCCTCCACCGACACATCACCCACTCCACCCCCCCTGCCCTCTGCATCCAGGAGCAAGAAGTGCACAGACAGTTCATGAAGCTGAACCTGAGCTTGATCGAATCAGACTATTCTGAATTAGGTGTGTACATGAAGGATGTTTATTCCGATCAGGCTTTTACTCCGAATAGATGCGTCCATTTAAACGTAGCCTGTGTGTGGCCCTGCATTGAACTGGAGGCTTGTCCATGGTGTACCCCACCTCTCACCCATAGACTGATGGGATAAGCTCCAGCACGACCCGGGACCCGGTAACGGACAAAGCAGCTAAGAATATGAATGAATGAGTGAATCAGAGTATGCTGAAAAACACAGTGAAATATCAGGCCTAAGAGTTCTCTTTACACTGAAAGTATGATGGAAATGTAATTTGACATTCGTGCATTTATACCGATATTGTTAGTTATTATGGGCGCTACTATTTCATGAGCTGTGATCTGGAACTGAACTCCAGAGTGTGGATGAAAGCGCCAGTGAAAATGTGCTGATGTGAAAGGAAAAGGATGGACGTTGAGCTGATAACCAGTGCACCCCCACCTCCATCAGCTCACATCCTCCAGCGCTGCTCTGCCTTGCATCGTTTCCTTTTCGGCTCCCGTATCACAGACTGCAATGCTAGAATGAGTTAAATGGCATATCAGCACAGGCTCACGTAATTCAACATGATGTGTAGTTAAGTGACAAAATCTCTTAGGGTGTGGTCTTGAACTCTAACAGTGGCTAATTTCTATAGCTAATTGCTACTGAAAGCATTGATAAATCGGAGGTAAAACAACATTGCAATGATATTAAATTCATTTGTTTGACACAAAGATGATGTCATGTTAATGTGTACAGTATGTCACCAAAAATCACCATCATCAACGAGGCACACAGCGAGGTTTTGTTTTCAGCTTGTTCTCAACAATAACTAGAAAAAGACAATCAGAGATTGCAGACCCTCGCCTCCAAAAGACTATTGGATCTTGTGAGACAGTAAACAGGGCTTCCGGATCAGAGGGGCCAAACCTGCTCTAGCTTGCTGCTCCGGAACGTACTACAAGACACCTTCTGGACTCTTTTTCCCATCATGCCATTCGTGTCCCTCCTTCTTAAAGTGGCAGTTTACAGCAGAGCACAATTCCAGATGTAAAAATAATTCTAGAATCTGGATCCAGATCCGGATCAACGCCATTCTCAGGGATCGCTGTTACGACGAGCGGAATGCACTGGCTGAGGAGTTGTGAGTGATTTCGTACATATTGTTACGTACCAAGTCAGAGTAACATGATTCACAGGAAGGGGAGGAGGCAAAATGTAGAAAATATCAGGAAATAACGGTGCCACAAGTTTGACTGTTCATCATTATGTCCAAACCTTCTTGGCGGAGGTAAATACAGTCCTGGGGTTGGTGTCCCTGCAGATAGAAACCACTATGCTATGTCTGTGTGTATTTTTAGTGACCTTTCTATATGGATCCCTCCAATTGTTTAGCCAGATGTCAGCATTTCATGTGAAATAGGAGTATATCATCCTGTAAATCATGTTCATTGTAAGTCACACTGTAATATAAACTCCTGTCTCCGCTCTCTGCTTTTTGTCCTCTTCTTCTTCACATTGCCTCTGCCTCCCTCATCACTGTCGTCTTCTGCAGGTCGGATTACAGTCCCTTGTCCTCAACAAGCAGTAAGTAAACCAACGGCAACACCAACATTTGCTAACATTGATTCAAACATACGCAGATGAGGCCCAGAAAATGAAATGAGCTCTGGCTGCCAGATCTCCAGGCCTTTCATAATGGAAGGATTTTACTCAATATTAGCCCTTTAATCCAGTCTGCAGGAAGCTGCATTATCCCACGCCACACACAAGTAGGAAGTGTAGAACCACACACACACACACACACGGGGACAGAGAGAGAGAGTGGCAGTGATACAAATTTGACAATTTGCATTAGTCGTCCCCAGAGACATTTTATTACATGCTTCTGCAGCATGATCATCAGCCACTTTGGACACACAAATATTATGTGTATTTGTATAAGTAGCATGCAATGTGTTGTGTGTGTGTGTTTGTAAAACTATTCAGGTGATTTTGATCACATGACATTTTGATACTTTGTTTAAAGTAGGCATATTATGAAAAAACACTTTTCCCATGTTTCTACACTCATATTTGGTGCTTTCGGCTTATTACCAACCCCCAAACTGCTAAATGAAACCATCCTGGGTAGTTTGCGTCGTTCCGTAATCAAGCATTGAAACATGTCTGGCAGTACTCTTTTTGTTTTTGACATCACAACGGGGGGACATTTACAAAATGTGTGTGCACTCTCCCCGTGTCTGCGCTCCACACGTCCACACTCTACCTGTGGCTCGTACATGAGTCCAAACAGAAGGAGAGCAGAGTGGATAAAGTTTATTATTGGTGGTAATGTTTTGGCAAAAAAAACGTTTTAGTGTGTGCTAAGAGTCACCTCACCGGTTACCATGGTAGCATGCAGCTGCGTGCAACGCTATGAACGTACTTTCTGTTTCATTTTTGTTTCTGACAGAGCAGTTTGAGACAGAAAAGAGGGACGCTGTCCTGCAGCATCTGTTTGCTATTTTGACCAAAGACTGTCACAGATATTTCACATAAGTGTTTGAGAACTGCGTTAACTTGTGGAAAAAGAGTATAATATGTGACATTTAATATCTCGATCAGGTTACAGTTTAAATAACATCGGTGAAAAATCATGCTTTTTTTCATGTCATTTCTGTGTGTTTTTGTGTGTTCTATGACTATGAAGATGCGTGTGTGTGGAGGTTGTGACCTCTCCCCAACCTGGCTGCCAGATCTCCAGGCCTTTCATAATGGAAGGATTTTACTCAATATTAGCCCTTTAATCCGGTCTGCAGGAAGATGCATTATCCCACGCAGGGGCGTCACTAGGTTTTAAGGACAGGGGGGGCTTAGCCCCCAGGAGATGCACAGGATGTGAGCAAATGTAGCGTACGAGCACAAAACCTCACAAATGGCTAACAAGGACTGATAAATTATACATTATTATTATTTCAGTCTGTTTTTCAATACAGTACAACAACAAACAGTTTTAGGGGGGCTGAAGCCCCCCTAAAATAGGCCTAACGACGCCACTGTATACGGCGTTCTGCTCACTGGGAAAGGGACAAACGCTGATTGATAGCGGATCGGTCTGCGTTCAAAAACAGTGTCAAACCAGTCATTTCAGTGGGTAAGTGGCAAACATACATGTCTGTCTATCTATCTATCTATCTATCTATCTATCTATCTATCTATCTATCTATCTATCTATCTATCTATCTATCTATCTATCTCTATCTATCTCTATATCTATCTATCTATCTATCTATCTATCTATCTATCTATCTATCTATCGCCTAGGCAACGCAGATGAGGCAGAGACACTTTACAAGTGGGGTTGCTGTATTTTGCTGTCGAAAACAGCAGTCAATTTGCAAAAGGGGACCGCACAACGGCCTGTTGTGAGATCAGGAAGTAAACGTCCCTCTTTTAAATCGCGTTGTCAGATCGCTAATTTTAGAAACACTTTGGAGAAGATGGCTGAAAGAAAAAAAGACGAAGTATCGTACTTTTCACTTTGTAGTCACAAAGCCATCACAAACCAAACATCATCAGACTTTTACTGCTTTAAAAACATCAAAAGCAGATTTCCTGAGATCAAAGGAAGCAGGATTATATATTCCAGAATTGGAATACGTGTGAACTACAGACAGAATGGCTGAAAATATTAGACGTTTTCCTGAGAATATTCATACTCTGGACGTAGAAACGGTTCAAAGTTATATCGATGAGCTTGACGAAAAACGAAAGAAACTTACTGCTATGAAGGCAGAACTATGTAAAGATGAACCTAACGACTGTTTGTGGCTTAATGTAGTATTAGCAACTGCTGCTTTTGTAGGAGTGCTAGCTGTAGGTTGGAGCTATTTCAGCAAATGAGTTCAGATTTCTTGGGATCTGCAGCAGTCTCAGCAACAATGTCTGGGAGACACCTCCTCCAGCTCGTCCCACAGCCTGCTTGCTGTGGGACATCCAGAAAATAGCGTCCAGGAGGCCAAAATAGATGCCCCAGCCACCTCAGCTGACTCCTCTCAATGTGGAGGAGCAGCGGCTCTCTGAGGGTGCACACAGCTACCCCGGGAAGGAAACTCATTTGGTCCCCCTTTTTGAAAAGGGGAACCACAACCCCGGTCCAGAGACACTGCCCCCGAATGCCATGTGACTACCTGCCATTTGACTTGACAGACCTGATTCACTTAGTTAATGGAAATATTTATCCATCTTTGGTATTAAAGGGGACATGTTATGAAAAGCTCACTTTTCCCGTGTTTCTACACTATTATGGTGATTTTGGGTCCTTATCAACCCCAAAGCATTCAGTCAATCCTTCGTAGTTTGGATAGGTCTGTAATCACCTCCTGAAACATGAGACGGAAGAAATCGCGCCCACTGTGACGGACACAGCGAGCACCCGCTCGTCTGCTTGTGCACACAAATGTGAACAAGATGTGTGTGCACATGCGTGCGCACGTACCCATGACGCTCATCCACGCTCCACGGCATTCTCCTTGCATAAAGTTTATTTTTGGTGGTGAAGTTCTGGCGAAAAAAAAATGTTTTAGTGTGTGGTGAACACTGAACGAGACTTTATGGAGCGGGAGACGACAGCGATAGACATCACCGATGTACGCGATACTGCCGACGCAGCGCCGATCCGTCGGGTGACGAGGGAGCAGAGCTGAAAGGCAAAGTTCTCCATTTACCGGTCGATGTCCGTTCCTGCCCTCACCTGTGACCACGAGCTTTGGGGAGTGACCGAAATAACAAGGTCGCGGGTACAAGCGGCTGAAATGAGCTTCCTCCGTAGGGTCGCTGGGCTCTCCCTTACAGATGGGGTGAGACATTCCAGACGGGAATAATAATTGGTGAAAATGCATTCAAAAAGAATTTCCATTTCATTTTCTCACCGCTTATTCCGCTATCGGGTCACGGGCCAAGCTGGAGCCAATCCCAGCAGTCAATGGGCAAGAGGCAGGGTACACCCTGGACAAGCCGCCAGTTCATCGCAGGGCAACACAGAGACAGACAACCAGCCACACACACACTCACACCTACGGACAATTTAGGGTCACCAATCAGCCTAGGCTGCATGTCTTTGGAGGTGGGAGGAAGCCGGAGAACCCGGAGAGAACCCACGCAGACGCGGGGAGAACATGCAAACTCCACACAGAATGGCCACAAGCCGGAGACGAACCTGCGACCATCTCGCTGTGAGGCAACAGTGCTTACCACTGCACCACCGAGCCGCCCCCAAAAAGAATTATGAAGTAAATAAATGTTAAGTAGGGCGGCTCGCAGAGACAGTAGCCTACACATTTCTATAACAGGTGTTACAGGGAACTCTGTGACCCGTCAGAATCTGTCGCGGTTTCTGGAGGTTCAGAGTTATCTGTCACACCTGTTATCTAAAAACACCAATTAGAAGGGCTGATTGAAAATGGCGCAGAAAAGAAAGTCATATTCCGCGGCTTACAAGCTTCAGATAGTGAAATATGGAGCTGAAAACGGCAATCGAGCAGCAGAAAGAAAGTTTGGAGTGAGCGAAAAACTTGTAAGGGACTGGCGAAAAGCGGAGGTTACGCTTACTGAAATGAAGAAAACAAAGAAAGCTAATCGCGGGCAACAAGCTAGGTGGCCACAGTTGGAGGAACGAGTTCACGCATGGGTGCTTGAACAACGTGCTTCTGGGAGAGGTTTGTCAACGGTGCAGTTGCGTCTCCACGCCCAAGTGGTTGCCAGGGAAGTGAATATAAACGGCTTTGCGGGAGGACCTTCTTGGTGTTACCGCTTCATGCAGCGCAAACGCCTCTCTATCAGAGCTAGGACGACACTGTCCCAAAAACTGCCAGCGGACTTCCAAGCCAAGGTTGACAGTTTCCGCGCGTTCATTGAAAAGCATGTAAGTGATCACAACGTGACACCGGATCATATTATTAACATGGACGAGGTCCCCCTCACTTTTGACATCCCCATGGGCCGAAGTGTTGCAGAGAAAGGGCAAAAAAGTGTGAATATCGTTACAACTGGTCATGAGAGATCACACTTCACAGTGGTGCTGGCATGTTGTGGAGACGGATCAAAACTGCCACCGATGGTCATTTTCAAACGAAAAACCATGCCAAAAATCCAATCCTCCTCAGTTGAAATCGCCGTGAACGAGAAAGGGTGGATTGATCAAGAAATGATGAACTTGTGGCTTACAAAGTGCTACAATAAGCGACCGGATGGCTTCTTTAGAGCACGCAAAGCTCTGCTTGTGATGGATAGCATGAGAGCGCACATCACACCACAGTTAAAAAATAAATTAAAATTTTTCAACTCCATACCTGCCATCATCCCTGGAGGCTTAACCAAAATACTCCAGCCACTTGATATCTCCGTGAATAGGAGCTTTAAGTCAGTTTTGCGTAACCTGTGGGAGCAGTGGATGACGGATGGAGAGCACAGCTTCACGGCAACCGGGAGAATGCGCCATGCAACTTTCCTGGAAGTCATTGAATGGATCGACAAAGCATGGGCTTCAGTAACAACCGCAACCATCCTGTCGGGATTCAGAAAGGCTGGAATAATTGGAACTGCAACTGACGACGAGTCTGATGTAAGCGACGTAGAAGAGGAAGTGGCGTCTTGTCTACCTGCCGAGTTGGGGGAGTTGTTCAAAAGTGACACCGAGGATGAAGATTTCCTTGGATTTCGTGATTCGGAGTAAAACCTGATATTTTGGTAAACGTGTTAGCATGTTCTTTGTGCTATATGTTGTTTGGTGTTGGATTTTATCAAATAAATTTTCCCCAAAAATGCGACTTATCCTCCAGTGCGACCTATATATGGTTTTTTCTTCTTAATTATGCATTTTTTGGCTGGTGCGACCTACAATCCGGAGCGACGTATAATCCAAAAAATACGGTAACTCTACATTCTTATTACATAAATTTGTTTTACAAAGGTTTGTCTCCCACTTTAAATGTGCATCTGTTTTGGAATTAAAGGAAGATTACCACCATTGTGAAAGTTTTTTTTATTTAAATAAGCTGACAGTTATGATGAAAGTAGTTTCATCATGATACACATGGAAAAAGGATTCCTAAATTCAAACAGGAATTCGTCATCCCTCATGATGATGTCATGCCTCTGGTCAGTGGCATCTACTGTTTCTTCTTTATCACATGACTACGTCTTACTTCACTCGGATTACACTGTACTAACTCATGTGGCCGTGTTTTATGGAAATATCAATTAGATACAACAGTCGCATTGCTGATGAGGCCACATCCATAAAAAATAGAAGGACAAGATGCATTTTGTCAAATCACGCACTGGCTGTCTGAGCCGAGCCACCAACACTCTAAGGCAGGGGTCAGGAACCTATGGCTCGGGAGCCAGATGTGGCTCTTTTGATGGCTGCATCTGATTCTAAATTTTTTTGGTTTGTTTCACTCTTTGTAACTTTGTGCACGTGCGAACCGGCGACAAGAAAGCCAGTTCGCTATGAGGCACCGATCAGGAAGTCCGGCTTATATACGGCCAGGGGCGTCACTAGGTTTTAAGGACAGGGGGGGCTTAGCCCCCATGAGATGCACAGGATGTGAGCAAATGTAGCGTACGAGCACAAAACCTCACAAACGGCTAACAAGGACTGATAAATTATACATTATTATTATTTCAGTCTGTTTTTCAATACAGTACAACAAGTACCTTATTTTCTGGACTCTAGGCCGTTACTTTTCCCCCACGCTTTAAACCAGGTTTTACAATGGCGCAGCTCGTTTATGGATTTTTAAAGGCAAAAGATGCCGCCAACACATTTATCCTCTTCACATCAGACCAAATGAAATGATCAAACAGGTCGCAGTGGACCAATAAAACTATTCAAAATACATCAAACACTCACTAAATTCTCATGCACACACAGACCTGTTTACCAGTACGCCTATGGCAGACAATATTCTGAACTTAATTCAGCCATAATCAACAAATCGTCACGTTTCAACCAAATATTCTGTACCACAAGCAAGAAAAGTCGTAGATTTGTGTGAAGCTGTTTCAAAAGTGTGAAAGCAAGGATATATACTACGGGTGTATGAAAAGATCGATTCTGCAATATATCGCGGTATTACATCGCACGATTCTCCTTTCGACTCAAAATCCGTCCAAATCGATTTTTAGTGTAAATGCAGCGTCTTACATATGTGCCGCACTTAAACTCCCACCCACTAGTTGGCAGCGCAGCAGAGCTTAGCAGCCCACCTGAATAAGACTAATTGATTCAGGCCCTTACTTCCGGTGTCCACCACCAGTTTCGGAGGTTGTCGATCATAGACCCCCGGCCTAGGGTGTCCTGGTGATCGTTATGGACAAACTGTGACGAGCACAGAAGCCCAAAAACAGAACACCACTCACGTTCAGATCGGGGAGGCCGTTCATCCCAGTCATCTGCCGCTGGGTATCACTGAAGTCCAGCAGAAGAACAATGGAGTTCTTCCCCATGTTCTCCCCGTGTCTACGTGGGTTCCCTCCAAGTTCTCCGGCTTCCTCCCACCACCGAAAACATTATATTTAGGTGAATTGGACATGAACTGGCGGCTGCTGGGATCGGCTCCAGTACTACCCACGACCCGGATTTCAGCTAAAGCGATCAATGAGATAAGTGTGTGTGTGTGTGTGTGTGTGTGTGTGTGTTTGTGTTTGTGCGAGTGAGTGCTTATACTCAGAGAGGGTTAGCTGTTCCGAGTAACAAATTATATATTTAGGCCACAAGTGAGCATTGGTGAGACTGTTGCAACAGAAACACAGAATACTAGAATACACTAATGGAGACACGAAGCTGTTGGGAGAACATATACATGAATATGTTACACGCAAACTGTAGAAGTCACTCCCAGGCGAGGCTTAAAGTTTACTTCATAGCTCTCATCCCAAAGACAAGCACACTGGGATGAATTTAGGTTATCCAACTTTTACAGGTAATAGTGGGAGAGTGGAAACATTGAACAAAATTAACTTGGCCTTGTAAATGTTAACATTTCAGTGAGTCTTTTATGAGTCACAGTTTGGTGCAGGATTGATAGTTGTATGACAAATGGCGGGCAGTTACTGGCTGACATCTGATTCGTCTGTGACAAGCTCGCGATACAAAGTCATTGTGATTATGTTCACTGTATGTGGAAAGACTGACAGCAGGTCTGTAGATCAAATCTCAGTCATGACAAGCTGCAGATGAACTGAAGAGGAATGAACAGCCAGGAAGTGTCAGTTGAAGGAAAAATGAAAAGACTTGTTTGGATTAGGAATTGGGATTAATAAAAGCAAATGAATTTCCACTGTGCACTGGTATATATCAGGAAGTGGATTAAATACTTCAGGATGAAGGGGAGCAGCCTGCCAAGTTTGACTTCCTTCCTTGCACTTATTCACAGTCTGCTTTGGCTTTTTTCAGCTCTTACAACCAGCTGAACGTTGAGACAGAAAACTTAAGAGACCTATATATAAATGAAGAATCAAATGCATCTGTTGCCTTATTTTTTTCCTTATCATGATATTAAGAAACTGTAATTTTGAACATCAATTGTCCCTATAAATAGTTTTTACATTTTCCAATAACGAGTGAATGCTTACATAACGAATACATGGGAGATGCGTACATTCATTCATTCATTCATTCATCTTCCTGGCCGCTCTTGTGCGTTACCGGGTCGTGCCTGTCCCAGCAGAGAACGGGCGAGAGGCGGGGTACACCCTGGACAAGCCGCCAGTTCATCGCAGGGCCACAGGAAGACAGACAATTAATTGCACACACATTCACACCTATGGAAAATATAGAGTAACATGCAAACTCCTCACAGAAAGGCCACAAGTCCTGTGACCTGTGACCTTGCTGTGAGGCAACAGCGCTAACCACTGGGCCACCGTGCTGCCCTTGCGTACATATAATTAAGTTAATTAACTGAGTATTCAACAGTTTGTGGCTCATGCCTGATGCACAATTGTAAATTCCGCTTCGACACAAACATTAAACTGATCTTGAGCCGTGTTTCAATGCGTAACAGAGGATTGTCTAAAATCCAGTGTTGGTTCTTTTCGGCTGTGTGTGAATCCCTTTCTAGCTCGATGGAGTATAATTTGCGTGCACCAGGGTTGTGTTTAGTCTCTTAATTACCTCCGTCGAGGTGAGGCGGAGGTTATGTAATCGCCGGCGTCTGTCCGTCTGGCCGTCTTGTAGTAAGATACCTCAAAAAGCTCTGGATGAAATTTTCAGAAAATGTTAGGAATGTTACCAGGAACAGATGATTAAACTTTGGTGACGCTCCAGAAGAGATTGTGGATTGTAAACATTGAAAACTCCATTTACGGATTCGAAAATCAGTTAAAAACACACATAAGGTCTGATTCACTTTTGGTTTTCATAGGTGGTGTATAAAGATACCAAGATGATGATCCAGATCACCATGTTGATGGTGTACATTTAATTAGGAATGGAATGGGCTGCTCGGCGGAGGTCTGCGCTCTCTGAGTGCTTTTCTAGATATTCAGTGTTGTGTGTTGGTACAACATGAATTAAACACATCGGTGAGAATAACACAAATACAGCAGTGCTGTCTTCGTAGGAGAGTGTGGTGTTTTAACATCAAGGCTCTGAGGACAAAAACAGCTCGTCTGAAGTGTTCCCAAATGTGCATCCTCCAGAATAATGTAGTGGCTGCGGTTTCTACTGAACATGCTGCTGTCAGCTGTTTGTTCTGTTTGTTAAGGGGTTAATTGGGGCAGACCTTCCAGACAGCCTTGCTGTGGCCTCCTCGGGAGTTATTGATTGCGTTCTTGCTGCGTTAGTCATTAATTAGTTGCAGAGAAAAATCTGTTGTGTCTTGACTCTGAGCTCCAGAACAGTGAGTTCAGAATGACGAAGGTGAGGTTGAACATTTTCACGGATTCTTTCATCGAAGAACCATCTTGAAACTAGAAAAGCAATCAGAGAGCGCAGACCTCCGCCAAGCAGCTCATTCCCCTTATAATTAAATTTAAACATCCACATGGTGATCTGGATCATCACCAAAAGGTTATAAATTGTTCTGGGTATCTTTATACACCAACCATGAAAAGTAAAAAAAAAAAAAAGGAATCTGAGTTTTTTATGTTAAAATGTAATATTTTATTCCTGACCTCATTGTGGATCAGATCCAGAAGATATGTAGCATGACCTTTATGACTGTGATTTATGGTGAGTGAATTGAATGCATACTTTAGTTTATAAGATATGATCTTTTTGAAAAATCTCTAAGTAAATTGGAAAATCCAGATTAAAAAAATAATAATATGCAGGTATACGGATCGCTTTCAAAATTTGATTTGATGTAAATTAGACCAAGACCCATCTTCAGATTTATTTTCATCAAGATCCATCCAGCAGTTTTTCCATAATCCTGCTAAACGCAATCTGTACCCCCATTTTTAGGAAGAAAATGCGACAGTATCTGCAATCCGGATCCGATCCAGATTAAATTCAGTGGTAAAATGGAGACCCCCACCCTACTGAAGTAGGTGCCTGTAACTGAGTCAAATTCTATCAGCATTGGTCACTAATCAACGCAGATATTGAGGAACAGACTTTGACGCTCCATTGACTGCAATGTTCATGAAAAATTCAACGTCAAACCCCGAAATAGCCAACCCCCCCAACCAGACCTGGATGCATCCCAACAAAACAGCTCACCTGAGGGGGGGGGGGGCAACAACCCTTCACTTTATAGCTGCTAATGACTCCAGGGGATGCGTTGCTCAGGTTTCATGACTGCTGGGGAGCATTAGCATTCATAGAGGAAATCACAATACTCCTGGGGTCTTATTGCCTTGGTGGTTTTGTATCTAAGTATCTAAAGTTTAAGTATCTAACTGAAGAAGCATCTTTGATGAGAGGAGAAACGTCTTCGATCCAACTTGGAAAAAGTCCAATTGATTATATTTATTAGATGGTGATCCATATCTTGGATCTATAGCAACGTTTTTGCTAGCAGGGTTTACAAAAGGTAACTGAAGCAGAGCAAGAACAGAACAGCCTGAATCAGAGTTCGGCTTCAGGGTTTGATATTTTGAAATCAAAAGTAAATATTTAACAGAACGTACAGAAATGATAGTCGAGGCATTTTAGTTTTCTTGGCACCAGTCAGGGTGACGTATGAGTGTTGGAACTTTCTTTTTCTCTTCTCTTCTTTTCTCTTCTTTTCTTTCCACCAGACGACAAAAAGGGGCCCACATCTTGAATTTCCTCTTTCAGATGTTTTGACTTACACTGAGGTCCAAACTAGTTAAAGCTTCGGCTTCACTCCTTATACCCACACAAACACACTCCGAGGCATTAGTTGAGTCGGTTGCTAATCACTCTCATATGTGCAGGGGCCACCAGCAGGCTGCTGCTGTAGCTCACGTCGTCACAGTGAGCATGTGTTAACACTTACTCAGCGCAAACGTAAACATTTATGAGTATTAAAAAACACAGGCCTGACTGTAAATGAGCATGAAGATTTTCATGTGTGTTGAAGATGGTTGTGCACACGTGTGAGTGTGTCTGCAGGCAGATCATCAGCTTCAGGGGATTAAGAGCTTAGAGACATGGTCCTTCAGAGCTTTACACTCAAGCCTCTTCGTTCCCGTCACTGGGCTGGGCTGTCATAAAGCATTCTCCTCTGAGCCCGTATCTGAATCATCATTATAAATACACAAGGTGTGTTGTATTGTTTCATGACGTGGACCAGGAGATTAAACTCATTACCTTGTGTTCTGGCTGCTGAGCGGTCGTTGGTTTATCAGTGACAGATGCCTTTTTGAAAGAATTGGTTAACTTGACAGGAATTACAGTCAACCACTGAGCAAAGCTGCCTCCGTTCAGTTCGCCAGTACGTTGATTTGTGCTTCAATAATGTGTCTGATTTATTACCCGCGCCGAAGGGGAGGCGAGGGTATTGCAATTGGGTCTGTCCGTCTGTCCACGCGCATAACTCAAAAGGTAGTAACACAATCGACTTGAAATTTTTACACAAGCAAGGTTCTATCCGTGGCTCGGTCCTCCCCGAGAATGCCGTTGATCCGGATCTGGATCCAGATTCTAGAATTGTTTTAAGGCATTGCGAGCTAGGGCACTTGGAGGCGAGGGTCTGCAATCTCTGATTGTTCAGCTCGTTTTATGCTTGTCAAGTCAGCTACAGACAAACTCATTTTAATAAAATTCCTGTCAACAAGGTTTAATCGAGGAGGATGTAGGGGCAGCAATGTTTCCATAAACAAGGCTGATAAAGACTTTCGTATACAGTAGTCCCTCGATATAATGCGGTTCATCTTCCGCAACTTCGCTGCTTCGTGGAGTTTTTTAATGCAATTTCAGATTTGTTTTTTGCACTTGAACGCGCCTTGAAACGGTGCAAGGACGAAGGGGCGCGGTTGGAGGAACTGTGAAATACGTGCAAGTTGCTATTAATAACTTCTTATGTGTTCAACCTCGTAGGATGATCGTTAAAATTAAAGTCGTTATTTCTAAAAGCTATTATGTTTATTTGGTCAGCGTTTGTTTTATAGCGCTCTTCTTCTCTGTGTAAAAAGAGGCTTTTATTTTGTAGGAGCATAAACGTCACGTCCCTTTTAGGCTTCGTTTCTTCCTGTTGATGTATGTAGCCGTGCTGCTGTGCTAAGCTATCCAATAAAGCAGCCCACAAGAGGCTAAAGACAGCACGAGTAGAATATTTGTTCTTTTGCACTCCAACCTGCTCTTTCCTCGACCTGCACGCCTTAACATTATTAATAAGAAAACGTTTACTGTACGTACTATATATTTTTATTTCTCAAACAAATGTTTTGTTCTGAAAACAGGTTTTGATCTTTGGTTTCATTCTATAATACTGAAACAATCTATTTAGATTAATGCCTGCCTGTTAAACGTGTATAAAGTGTGTGGTGTGTGGTTTTAGAACGTAACCCCCGTGGAAAATGAGGGACTACTGTATATATTTAATTTATTAACCCCTCCCCCCAACATGTATTATGGAGGTACAGAAATATTCTTTAGTTTTTCTCAGTTTTTTATTGTGCTGTACCTTAATTCTGTGATTCTTGAAATTGTTTTTATCCATTGATATATAAGTGACTTCAGGAGGTTAATTATCATAAAAGCCTTTAAGCCAATCACCTACCAGCTCCTTTATATAAATTACACTGGTGAAAATGAGATCTGTTTAAATTTGACATTTACAATGACTGCCTTTTGTAATTTGTAATTACTAAACAATTTCTTTGTTGTTTTTCTAGATTTTCTTTTTAACCTGGGCTTTTCTGCATGCTGTTTGTTTAGAGAATAATGTACTATATATGTCATATATCATTTGGTACTCTTTAGATTTTATATCAAATATATCTTGATCATTTTTGAAGCACATGTGAACTGTGCATTCTATCTATAGCAGGAATGATCAGATATGTTTTCCTCCAGTTTTCTCTATTTTTATATTTATTTCTAACTGACCCTAAACTTGTGGCTCTTGTTTTGACTCATGCCAGCTTTAGTTGTAAAGTACTTGAACAGGGGACAAGTAGATCACATTTTCAGTGTGTGGTGACAGACAAAGGATCTCACATGCAAAGCAGAAAAACGTATCACCAGAAAAGTACAACACATGTAATGGAGATGAAACTAAAGGAGATGAAGGATTTTAAAGAATCAGTAAAAAGTACTCAAATGTCCTCATTTCTGCTCTGTTTAACTTGTTTTCCACTGTTTCATTGAAGCAGAAATAATGGATGTTGGTCCTAAAAAATTCTTTAAAAAAACACATTATAAGAACATTGTGTATTTAATGTTACTTTGGAGGAATCACACTGTCACAGTCAATCACAGTGTCATGTGTTGTGCAGTAAATACTCTTAAAGATCCTGTGTTTGGTGTCTTGATGCCAGCTACATGTCCGGGAGACAGGCCTTTATTCTAATGGGATTACGCAGTCATTAATGAGAGTGGTGTGTGTGTGTGTGTGTGTGTGTGTGTGTGTGTGTGTGTGTGTGTGTGTGCACCTAAAACCTGCAATAGATCAGTGTCCACCCTGCTGTAGTCGTCTCTTGAGACAAACTGATCCGCACGAGGACACTTTGTTCTTGTTGATGCTGTTTAATTGCAGGTGAATCTAAAATAAATTCAGTGAATTGAACAATTCAAGTCAGATTGTAGCATTTTATTATTAAAAATAAGTGAAATAACATTCCCCAAAGCTCAGGGCTGCCTAACTGTAATGAAGGCCTGGGAACAGGAACCCAAGGAAATACTAAAGTCAGTCCTCATCTGCTGCATCCATTTCCAAGAGTTAGAAGAGAGAAATCCAGGATTCCTGTCCTCGACTCCTGGTTTTCCCACCATCAGTTCAGATCACTTACACCTGAGTGGAGAACACAGGACAATGAGTCAGCGCTACATCAGCAGCAGAGAAAGAACAAGCAACACACTGCGTCAGGGCTGATCACCATTTTAGCATTAAAAGCACAAACATGCAGTGCAGAACTTTTGTCATTCCCTCTGGCATTGAGGGTTATCACACAAACGGGATGTGCAAAGCCGTTGGCCTCATATCTCTAGGTTAACGGTGCAACTCTGACAAACCCATCAATGCTGGTTGGAGGCCACCCTCTCATTTGCCAGCCAAGCCCCTGAGGGCTGAGCGACTGCTTCCCCAATCACAATCTTTTCCAAATAAGTCTGAGTTCTCTAATTTTGCTATTCTGCACAAATAAGAATAAATCTAAGTAGAAGATGCAATAGCGGTCAAGGTCTCAAAATGTGAAAATGTATATGCCATCATTCCATATTTGTTTTAAATATTTTAAATGCATCAAGGCCTGATCCCTAGCCTGTGTTTTCATATCTAAAGGCCCCCTTTAAGTAAAGCTGCCTTGTAACCTCAGCTTGACATTTAGAAAATGTTTCCTCCTCGGTCAGGTAGAAACTCTCCTTTAGCAAAGGTCAACAGGACCCATGAGATCGAAGCCGTCTCGGATTGGCCTCCCGATTTAATGGAGGGATTGTGGCATCAGCCAAGCAGTTTGCTGTGCCAAGGACAAGAAGACTGCGTGCCTTTTCATGAACTTGAAATGGGACAAGACCCCTGAGAAGTCAGATAAAGACCATCGGAAAGAATGAGAAATGGAGCTGAGAAGGTACAAAGTGAGAGAGCAGAGGACATAATTAGCCGATAGTTTGGGAACATTTCAGTGGGAGATTTGCTGTACCTGTAGTGAGGTGCCAAGCTGGTCCGGTTCAGGGATTTTGGGGAAGGCTACACCTGAATGCATCACTTCCACTGGGATCTGAAACACTCCTCTGGGCTTCAGTACTGAGCTCCTAATGGCACCAATGAGCCTTCACAGAGGAGCCCCGCTCTACATGGGTCTGCTGGGAAAAGGAGAGACGAGAGGGATAGAGGAGGTAGAAAGGTGAAAGACGGAGAAAATCTGGATGAGTGAAATGGAGAAGGGGGGGGTGGGAGAATTATGGGAGGAGGGAAAGGGGGAGGGGAAAGAAATGGACAACTGGAACAAAGATGTCAGGGAATTAAAATAAAACAAAGAGGAAAAAACAGCTTTGGTATAAGGCGGCATTATGTCTGTTTAAAATGAAATTACAGTTTGTGTCCCCAAGAGACAAGTCAATTATCAGTTATTGAAAGGTAAAAGAGCAGGCCTAGACTAAATGCAAAAACCTTTCTCCCGTGAGAATGTATGTTGTACATACTATGTGTCTTTTTAATTTATTGTAACTTTGCATCTGAGGTGTAATTTATTTTGAATTTATCCGTCCATCCATCCATTGTCTTCCGCTTATCCGGGGCCGGGTCGCGGGGGCAGCAGCCTAAGCAGCGAAGCCTATACTTCCCTCTCCCCGGCCACTTCCTCTAGCTCTTCCGGGGGGATCCCGAGGCGTTCCCAGACCAGCCGAGAGACATAGTCTCTCCAGCGTGTCCTGGGTCTTCCCCGTGGTCTTCTCCCGGTGGGACGTGCCCTGAACACCTCACCAGGGAGGCGTTCAGGAGGCATCCTGAATAGATGCCCGAGCCACCTCATCTGGCTCCTCTCAACGCGGAGGAGCAGCGGCTCTACTCCGAGCTCCTCCCGGATGACTGAGCTTCTCACCCTATCTCTAAGGGAGAGCCCAGCCACCCTACGGAGGAAGCTCATTTCAGCCGCTTGTACCCACGATCTCGTTCTTCAGGTCACTACCCAAAGCTCGTAACCACAGGTGATTTTGAATTTATTGTTATTTTATATCTGTGGAGTAATTTATTTTTAATGTATTGTTATTTTGCATCAAGTTAGTAATTTAATATGAGTTTTATTTGTATTGTTAAATGTCGATAATTTATGTACTAAGGACTTTCAACGGAAACAAGACCGCAAGGGCTTTTTTGAAAGGCTCCTCTTAGACAGGATGTTTGACTGTATTTGTACTGTGATACATGCAGTCTGTTTGACTGTACTTGTACTCTAACATTCTATCTAATAAATATATTCATCATCATCATCATCAATGTACTGGGCAACATTGGGGGGGAGGGGCAGATTTGGATAGGCATAACATTTGAGGAGATCCTGACTCCAGGTGGGCGGCCTTCTGCTTTCACTGGAGATCTGTATCTTTAGCTAATTATTGCCTCCCCCGAGGAGGTTATGTTTTCGTCTGCGTTGGCTTGTCTGTCTGCCTGTTTATTTTGTTTGTCTTTTAGCAAGATAACTCTAAAGGTTCTGGACAGATCTTAATGACATTTTCAGGAAATGTTGGGAATCTTACCAGCAACAGTTGATCAAACTTTGGTGATGATCCACAAGAGATCCTGGATTCTGGATCAGTTTGAAATTTTCGGTAACATTGCAGTCAATGGAGCTTCAAAGTTTGTTTCTCAATATCTTGGTTGATTATTGCCTGATGTTTATAGAATTTGACACAGTCATGTAGGGTGTGGATCTCTATCTTACCACCAAATTTCATCTGGATCGGATCCGGATTGCAGATAATGTCGCGATTTCTTCCTAAAATTGGGGGTACACGTTGCGTTTAGCAGGATTACGGAAAAAGCTTCAAAAGCTCCAGATCCAGATGAATCCGCCATTACTGAAAGTGTGCTTGTTGTGAATAACTTCTAAACTAATAATGAGGCATGGTTAGTTTTGCCTTTGGAAGGCTTTGCACTCTTGTTAAGGTTAAGGAATCTAAAAATATAGATAAAATAAATGTAGGGCCGTCCTGTTTGGTCTAATTCATCACAATATGGGGAGACTGAGGTGCTCGGTGGAGGTCTGTGCTCTCCGAGTGCTTTTCTAGTTGT
The DNA here is from genome assembly GCF_040956055.1 of Brachionichthys hirsutus. Lineage (NCBI taxonomy): Eukaryota > Metazoa > Chordata > Actinopteri > Lophiiformes > Brachionichthyidae > Brachionichthys > Brachionichthys hirsutus. Next base: position 5,431,192 of record NC_090908.1, read on the forward strand.
AGGTTTCATTATACAGAAAGATATTACAGAAAGAAATCAAGTAAACGGTAATAACAAGTCTAGTTTGGCTTTATCAATGTCGTCATGCTGATAATAATTTGATCTGTTTTTCCCCATGCCCTTCTCATCCCACTTCTTCTCTTGCCATTTTCACCCTTTCTTATCTTGACTTGTATGTGGAGGTGAGTTATCCATGGGGGGGCCTCAGGATCCCTTCCTCGTCTGCATCCACCTCATCGCCGACCCTGGCCAAGGCAAATTCCTGCAGCATGCCGCTGATGCTGCGCTGGCATGGGTTCACCCAGAACTGCAGCTCTTCAGAGTCTCAGAGCGTGGTTCCGTCTCCCAGCGGCCCCGGCCAAAGCCCCATCTAAACAGCAGCCTAGGTGCAACCGGCCAGCCGGCCATGGCGGTCATTCTATTCCTTCAAGAGGCGTTTGGTGGTGAGGATCACATACTGATGCTGCATCACGCTCTGCAGAGACCGCCTTGGCAATATCATCACACCGAAAAGGTCAGCAACGGCCGGCGGATGCTCCCGCTGACACCATGCAGTCAAGACTTTTTCACTCTGTCTCCTGGCACGCCACTCTGGGCCGTGCGTCAGGTCCATTATGGGAAAGAAATTGTGCGATTTACTGTTTATTGCCGATCTGAGCATTATGCCGACATGGTTCGACTTTACAGGCTGTTGCTTCAACGGAGAGTGGCACAGAAGAAGGAAGACTTTTGCTTTTTTGTGGTATATTCCAACCCGGATATGGAGATCCAGTTGTCATTTAAGAGGCTTCCGCGAGGTCAGAGTCCAGTGGCGCTGGCGTCGGCTGTGATAGAGGTGCGAGTGCGAGATGTCGGGGCACTGGTGCCTCTGCTGCCCCACCCCTGCAGCCCAATCAGTGAGATCCGCTGGCAGACAGAGGACTACGACGGAAACAAGGTCTTGCTACAGGTGAGAGGTTTGGATTCATGAATGGATGGTTTATTTTTACTCCGTTTTTAAGATTCACTTCATACAATGGTGGACTGTAAATACTGAACTATGTGTAATATATTTATTAGATAGAATGTTAGAGCAGTACAGTCAAACAGACGCTGTCTAAGAGGAGCATTTCAAAATAGCACTTGCAGCCTTGTTTCCATTGACTGAATGGAACAGAATTCCCTAACCTGGAATCGAACCCTGGCCGCAGCGGTGAGAGTGCCGAACCCCAACCACTAGACTACCAGGGAGCTCGCTGAGTCTATGATTTGTGTTTATGTAAAATTGCAGCAAGAACGTTCCGGATTCGAGTCCGTTCTGTGTGGAGTTTGTATCCGTAGGTGTGAGTGTGTTTGTAAGTGGTTCACTGTCTGTGTGGCCCCGCAATGTGCTCGCGACATGTCCAGGGTGTACCCCGCCTCTCAGCTGGGATGGGCTCCAACCCCTGTGACCTACAAGGTGGATAAAGCGGCTGTGGATGGATGGATGGGAGAGACATTTGCAGTATTTAAAACTGTTTTATAAAATATTAACTGGTTAAGTATGTTACCATCTTATACTGATTACCTCAAAATATCACAAAATCAATTTAATTGTAATTTTACTGCCACAGACCGGTTTCATGCCAGGCAATTTTTTCGCAGACCGGGGGGGGGGGGGGGGTGTAATTAAATAAAAAAAGAGGAATATGATCTTACCAATAAACTTTATATTATGCACTTTCAATAACTATTAAACAAGTATTACACCAATATCTACTCACCATAAATTGTGGTCCCAATAATTACTTCTGGCCTTCATGGTTTTTTGTTTCATAAATTCCACATTCTTGTGTTTTATTCCGGCGTTCTGGTCTCTATGTGCCGAAGCAGTTTTGATGAAGCCAGTCAGCTGTAGGTAAACCCGAGTTTTAAGTCTGACTCCTGGTTTGTCGGTTAAAATAAGTTTTCTTTTATTCCTCCTCTCCTTCCTCCTCAGTTGGACTTTCCCACTAGCAAAGAAGCTCTACAAAGACGTTTGTTTTTTAATTTAATTGTTGCTAGTTTACGGCTGTTTTTAGTAACGTATCAGGTAAAGCATGAAAATTCACAGGCAAATATTACGTTGGTGAACATCCAGTCGTTTTTCAAAATAAAACACCTTTTAGACGCTAATAATCAATACAACGGAAATTGTATGCATTAGTTATTCTTTCTGTGCGGCCCGGTAACAAATGCCTCATGGACTGGTACCGGGCCGTGGCCCGATGGTTGGGGATCACTGCTATAGACCAAGGAACAAGTGACTGTTTATTTTTCAAATTAAAATGTTTTTATATGCACAATAAGTTCTAGAAAGCTGATGGTCCGGCCACCTTAGTCGCTAAGTTGCAAGGCAAATCAAGATTTACACACTGTGAAATGCCTGCATGCTTCTGAATGATCACATACACACACTCACTCATCTACAAACACACACACAAACACACACTATGGTCCTTGTTGGCCAGGTATTAGTTTCAGGGAGATGTGTGTCCAGTCAGTGGCAGATAAGTAGTCTTGATCATTCAAGCTGATTAGCAGCAGTCCATTACTGGGATTGGAACAGCACAGAGGGAAGCCGTTAGCTAATCCATCTAGTTACATTCTAAACTAGAAAACCACTCAGAGAGCGCAGACCTCCGCCGAGCAGCTCATTCCCCTCGTTATTGGATTTACACGTCCAGATGGTGACCTGAATCATCATCAAAAGGTTCTAAATTGTTCTTGGTATCTTTATACACCAACCATGAAAAGTAAAAGTGAATCAGAGTTGATGTGAATTTGTAACTGATTTTGAATTCTAATGGCTTTTCAATGTTAAAATGTAGTATTTTTTCCTGACATCATTCTGGATCAGAACCAGATGAAATTCAGTGGTGAGATAGAGATCCCCACCCTACATAAATGTCTCAAACTTCATAAACATCAGTCAATAATCAACCGAGATATTGAAGAACAAATTTTGAAGCTCCATTGACTGCAATGTTAACTACAAATTAAAAGTAATCCATAATTCAGGATATCTTCTGGATTACCACCAAAATTTAGTCAACTGTCCTCGGTAACATTCCCAAAATATCCTGAAATTTTCATCAAGATCTGTTTGTAACATTTTGAGTTATGTTGCTATCAAACAGACAAAAAAACAAACCACTGCCAGTGATTACGTAGCCCCTCCCTGTGACACTTTGTTTCCTGTGGTGGGGGGTACAACGGCTTCCTGACAAAAGAAGGTGACAAGAGAAGAGAAACAAAAGGAAGGAGAGCGTAACGTGCCTTTCACACCAGAGCATGCTAACTCGCCATTACACGATAGACTGATGCTGTGAACGTGCCACCTCAGCGTTTAGCTGAGGCTCCAGCCTCACAGAGCCGAGTGCATCGGTACACACACTGTTTAGCTGTGCTTCTATTCAGAGGCCACATCCTTCCAGTGTAGTACTACAGCAGTACTGTACTACTATTACCACAACTGCAGCTTTTACTGCAGCCTGCTTTATTTCCAGTACTACGGTACTCTACTACGCCACAACTCGAATATTCCTACCATGGTGATTTGAGGATTGTAAATCTGAAGGTTGTACACACAGAATAAATATTTAGATTGTATCAATCATGATCAGCAGCAACAATTGATTAATGTTACAAATGCAGACTCATGTACGTAGTGAATTGCCGTTCAGCTCGAGTTCCCAGGAAACATTTGCTAATGATATTTACTCTTGTTGACACAGAACATATGGAAATCTACAAACTCCCCTCTTTTCCTGTGATCTTTGAAATAATTGTCTGGAGGCTGCTGTGTGGAAAGTTATTGTTTCTGCTGGTATTGTCCGTTTGGGAAGCCAGTTGACAGAGAAGTCATGAGACCAGAAACATGAGGCATTTTTCCAAATTGAGAGGAGGAGGGTTTTTTTTAATTCTAAGAGAAGACAAACATGTTGAGAAATTAAACCAACATGATGATGGAATGAATCCTGCTGAACGTTGGAAGAATATTTCCACATTCGTGTTGTAATTCGTGTTCTATTCTTTACTTTTCCAGACTATGTACTTTGTAGATAGTGATCAGACTGCAGAGATACTGTGTAGTACTTTCTGTATTTTGAGTGGTCTGTAAATAGAGGTGCGATGCCTATGGGGCCTCGTCTGGATGCTAATGAATTCTCTGGCTGCTTCACTGGCTGGGGTGAGAACAAGGAGCATGGGGAGGCTGTTAGAAGCCCCAGGGTGACCTTGTACCCCTTCCTCCTTCGATCTGCTGCCTGTACGTTACGTGAGGCGTCCTTGATTGCGTGAAAGGGAGACGTTAATAGTCCTGAATGTTGACCTCCTTTCTTTGTAACTCTTGTACCCTCATATTTAACAACCTCCACAGGGTGTAAAACAAAATGGTAGAGTTGCTGTGCTCCCATTCCAAACAAGACATAACTGCTATTTTAAGTAAAATCTATGCATAGCTGCTACACGCAAAGACAGATGTTCTTTAAATGAGACAGAACTGCGATAGATGGCCGACACACATTTTCACCTCTCTGTAGTCCTTATAATTTAAGATTGTAAGCCTTATCTTAGAAAAATCATTATGACAAGGTACAGCAGCAAAGCAGAGGTGTAACCAAAGAGACAGTTGTCTAGATCATCGGTCCCCAACCTTTTTCCTGCCACGGACCGGTTTCATGCTGTGAAATATTTTCGCGGACCGGGGGGGTGTATAATTAAATTTAAAAAGAGGAATATAATCTTACCAATAAACTTTATATTATGCACTTGCAATAACTATTAAATAAATATTTCATAGTTACACAATATCTACTCACCATAAATTGTGGTCCCAATAATTACCCTCGCCGAAGAGGAGGCAAGGGTATTGCAATTGGGTGCGTTTGTTTGTCTGTCCGAGCGCATAAGTCAAAAACTAGTAACCCAATCAACTTGAAAATTTTACACAAGCAAGGTTCTGTCTGTGGCTCGGTCCTCCCCGAGAATGACGTTGATCCGGATCTGGATCCAGATTCTAGAATTATTTTTACATCTGGAATCGGGACACGAATGGCATGATGGGAAAAAGAGTCCAGAAGGAGTCTTGTAGTACGTTCCGGAGCAGCAAGCTAGAGCAGGTTTGGCTCCTCTGATCTGGAAGCCCTGTTTACTGTCTCACAAGATCGAATAGTCTATTGGAGGCGAGGGTCTGCAATCTCTGACTGTCTTTCTAGTTTCTTCTGTCCTTCATGGTTTTTTGTTTCATAAATTTCACATTCTTGTTTTTTAATCCAGGGTTGTTTTGAACCCTTCATTGCTCGTTAACGAAGCTAATCAACTGTTGATAAACTGTGTTTTAAGTCTTAATCCTGGTTTCTCTTCTTGGAGGTCATCACCTCCTCTTCCTCCTCTTCTTCCTCCTCAGTTGGACTTTTTTCATAGCAAAGAAGCTCTCCAAAGACTTTTGTTTCTTTTTATTAATTTTCAGGAGTTCACGGCTGGGTTTTTTTAGCAACGTGTCACGAGGCGATTGTTACGTTGGAGAAAATCCGTTGTTTTTCAAAATAAAACACCTTTTAGACGCTAATAATCGATACAACAGAAATTGTATACATTAGTTGTTCTTTCTTTGCGGCCTGGTAACAAATGCCTCACGGACCGGTACCGGGCCGCAGCCCGGTTGTTGGGGACCCCTGGTCTAGATCATAGTAGATCTGGATTCTGGTTGCATCAAACAGTGGTCGAGTATGCTAATAAACCAATAAGTGTAAATGTGAGCAAAAGAGTACACACACACACACAGTATTTAATGATTACTGATTCGATTTATTTTCCATCCTCTTAAGGTCCAAGGTTCACACTTCCATAACCAACAAGATTCCTGCCACATTTCCAGAATCCCTGAGAAATCCTCAGCTCCGTCCACCTTCACTCGAAGTGCTGCGTCTCACAGGAACCATCGGCACCACTGTCGGACGGCGTCCCTCAGAGTCTACCGGACACCCAGCAGCTCCCACCCTCTGGTCTGTGAAGAGCCAGATGAGAATGAGCAGTGGGCAGGCCAGTACCATCCAGACAGCTGGAGGGGCAAGTGGTCCAAGTCTCTCTACTCGCTACCGAACCTGGGCTCGGCCAGCTCTCACTCCACCTGCTCCTCTCCTGGCCCCTCTCCCATCCCCCATCACAGGAGCCATTCCCTCCACCGGAGCTCGTCCCTCATCCCACCCTTCCGACTCAATGTGGACGCTCTGATTGGGGCAGAGGAGACCAATGTGGACACCGGGGACAAAGTAGATCCAGGCAGCAGTATAGACCTTACAGTGGTTTCTGCATACATCAAATCAATCCTTCCAAAATGTTCTCGGCCATCATCAGCACCACCACAAGACATCAGACCTTCCCCCTCCCCTGGCATCCCAGAGAAGTCCTACAAGTCAGCCACCCTGGGCCGGACTGCAGACAGCTTCTCTACCAACACTCCCTCCACCGTGTTGGGGTTACATAAGCAAAGCACTAGTGCTAACACAAGCGATGCTCCATCCCTGAGTGATGTCTCCATAAACCAGTCTGACAGCTGCAGCATTGGTAGTATGCCGGTTGAAGAGACGGACAATATGGATGAAGAAGAATTCTACATTTGATCCATTGTTAACTGAGAGGACAATGTGGTAAGAGACTCCAGGGCCGAGACGCAACACAGCTCTATTCTGTCCCCTGGTGTTGGACAGTAAGACTTAAATGACGAGGACACCTATTGGAGCGCTTGAGACAAACTATTGACCTTTTAGTCTTTATGTGATGCTGTTTTTTTTTTCATATGTAGATTCAAACTTTGAAAATATCAGGTTATAGACATTAGCAAATGAAATTACACCTTGAAAGAACTAATCACATCACTGTGTAAAAACAACACTAACCAATAAATGTGTTTCTCCATTACTGCTGTGCTAAACGCTACCACTTGGAACAACATGAGACTCTTACCTCATTCAACAGGGTGTCTCCACTTCTGTTACATTTACATTACATTTTTTTCCATCTCAGACTCTTAGAACATTTCACACTGGACTTCAAGCAGCTTGGATTCTTGCCTCTCCATATCTCTCTCATCCATATTCTTGTCGATGAGACACGGTATTAGCAGAAGAAGAAAAAAAATCAATTTACTTCAATATGACTTCCGGAAGATTTTTTTTCAAAACGCAGTCTGTTTCCATGGTAATGGCTGATGCCTTTGATTCTTTATGATGTCACCAACACTACTGGAAAACAGCAGAGTAATATACTGGCTTTCTATTACTCTCAGTGTCTGCAGAGGTTGGTTGCTTTTGTGCTCAAGACTAGTTAGCCAGCTGATCATGGGAAAGCATCTGTTCTGTGTTGTCAGTGAAATATCTGCGGACATCCTGAGGATGACTCGGGCGCCGTGTGTGTGTGTGTGGTTTAACTCAAAAAAGACGGGCATACTGCTGCTTAGGAATTCAGTCCACCTCTCCATTTTTGCAGACTGTTTGATAAAATTCAATAATGACACAAATGAGACTGGAGTTTATACCATTCTACATCATTTTAATAATTCGGATATATAGAGAAGATTTTGGGTTCAGTGTGACTAATTTGACAGGAAATGATTCATACGTGTACACTTTGAAGTAAAATCATTTAAGATCCATTATATATTTGGTGTATTTGCATATACACAAATTATCAGCTAACTGAAGAACCAAATAAATTAGGAGCACTTTAAATCGCTCAGTACAAAACAGTCTGATTTTACTGACAACTGCAGTCTCTACGTGATTCAACCCTTAATGACAGGAATCCTTAGGTCTTCATTGCGATGCTTTACATGCTACAACCTGCACACCAGCTTCTGGCAGTGTTCCTGAGGAATCTTAGCCCATTCCTCCTCCTGACTCACTCCTCCAGTTGCATCATATTCTTGGATATGTGCTGTAACCACATTCTTGAAATGTTTTCTATGGAATTCTTATAGAATGATCCTCTAGAATGATTCAGGACTTCTTCTGGAACCAAACCTTGAGGTCTATGTGGATCGATGCCCTTACAGACTTGCAACATCCTCTTTCTCACAAAAGGAAACATTTTCTTCCAGGATTTCCTCATCCTTAATGAAATCCATCTGAACCTTTACACACTGCAGGTTTCCTGTGTCTGAAGATGCAAAGGAGCCCCCTGCCAAGTTTCACTGGAGGCAGGGGGCTTTTCCCAGTGTCAACTTCATTCCTCCTCCAGACATACCACTCGTCCAGAAGGTCCAGTTTGGTTTCATGGCTCCACAGAACAGCATCCCAGAACTACTGGGTAGATGCTTCTGAGCTACGAGAGTGACTTTTCCTGTAATCATTACAAATGTATGTAGAATGTGAAATAAAGTTCTTGTTTGATTTGCTGGTAAATATTAGTTTGCAATAAGGCTAAAGAGGTTGGATAATTTTGCTTCCAATAGTAGCAGTAGGTCAATAGTGTATTTTTAACATATAAAATGAGTCCACTTGAACATCACGGACAATTTTAATGTTTTTCTTGTGGTAAGATCTTCAAAATTGAAAAAATAAATAAATTCAATTCAGTTTTATTTGTATAGCACCAGATCACAACAGAAAGTTATCTCAAGGCACTTTACAGGATTTGCAGGGAAAGACAGAACCCAACTTGACCCACAAGAGCAAGAACTTTGGCAACGGAGGCAAAGAAAAACTTCCCTTTAACAGGCAGAAACCTTGGACAGAACCTAAGACTCATGGTGGACGGCCATCTGTTTGACCGGCTGGGTTGAGAGAGAGAGAGAGAGAGAGAGTTAGGAGGAGAGTCACAAACAAGGAGATGAATAGGAGACAGAGCAGGAGCAGACATAAATAAACTGTATGAAGCTATAAATGCTAATGCTAGTGATTTGGGCATCAGTGTTGAGGGACACAGGTCCAGGTTCTGCAGCACCACAGACAAGAAGGACCTGCAGACAGAGACAGAAAGAGGGACAAACAGGGAGAGCGAGCACAAGACTTTGTACAGTGTACTGTACAAATATTGGACACACTTAATTCAAGCACAAGTAACTCGACCCATTTCTTGATTTGTCGTGTTTATTAGGCCTTAAATACTTATTTCAGGGCTCCTGCTGTAAGCATAAAGCTAACTATTTATTTATTGTGAGAGAAAGGTCAAACATTGCACATTTATTACAGCTATTTTCACAGTCCTTAACTTGATATGTCCATTTGAGAGGGACCATTTAAAAATACTTTTTGTTGGTCACTTTGCTTCTCTCACATGAACACTCCAAGTATCTCAAACTTTAATCAATAAAGCAGGTCTTTTCGTTCAACCAGTAGTAGCTGGTGATATGGAGGGCAGTGTTTGACTTCATAGCCACACTATGAACGTTTAAGCGTCATTAACCTTCAAACGCAGCACGAAGTGACTCTGAAACCTCAGCCAGCATCTCGTGACATTCCAGCGTTCAGCCACGCCCAGGACAATGACGTCACGGGTTTTGACTGACGAACTACAAGGCTGACCAATGAAATCTCTCGATAGATCTGGGTCATCCAATGCGAGGCTGACTCCCACTGGTGCGTGACGTCAGGGGCGGGCCAAACCTGTGGACTCCGAAGACGTCAACTGGGCAGGAGAAACCCAGAGAAGGAGTCTGTCGATAGAAGAAGGGGCAATGGCGCGGGGCAGTCGGAGTCTCCGAAGGGTCGCTGAGTGCTTCAGGCCGTCTCCTTCAACGGCCAGCCGGGAAATACACACCAGGAGCAGCGTGAGGTAAGAACTCGTTCATGAACCCGGATAACCGGACACACCTCAAACAGGAAGACACGCAGAGGTGAACGTGTTTAGAGTTCAACTTAATCGGGGTTAAAGAGGTCGCAGCTCCGCTCGGATGGTCGTCCTGGAGTAGTCCTGTCTAATGGACGGAGCCCAGGTCTCCTCACCACTACTACTAACTAGTACTACTACTACTACTGATACTACTCACTACTAATACTAGTAGTACCAGGTCTCCTCACTACTACTACTAACTAGTACTACTACTGCTGATACTACTCACTACTAATACTAGTAGTACCAGGTCTCCTCACTACTACTACTACTAACTAGTACTACTACTGCTGATACTACTCACTACTAATACTAGTAGTACCAGGTCTCCTCACTACTACTACTACTAACTAGTACTACTACTGCTGATACTACTCACTACTAATACTAGTAGTACCAGGTCTCCTCACTACTACTACTACTAACTAGTACTACTACTACTAATACTAGTAGTAGTACCAGGTCTCCTCACTACTACTACTAACTAGTACTACTACTACTGATACTACTCACTACTAATACTAGTAGTACCAGGTCTCCTCACTACTACTACTACTAACTAGTACTACTACTGCTGATACTACTCACTACTAATACTAGTAGTACCAGGTCTCCTCACTACTACTACTACTAACTAGTACTACTACTACTAATACTAGTAGTAGTACCAGGTCTCCTCACTACTACTACTACTAACTAGTACTACTACTACTAATACTAGTAGTAGTACCAGGTCTCCTCACTACTACTACTACTAACTAGTACTACTACTACTGATACTACTCACTACTAATACTAGTAGTACCAGGTCTCCTCACTACTACTACTACCGGTTCTACTGACCCCAGCCACCAGGTGGAACGTACCGGTGTGTACTCTGCTTCGTTACTACTACCCTCCAGAGAGAGATCAAACATGGAGCCTTCTTGCTGCTCGTTTCTTGTGTTTCTTTTTTGTTAACTTTGCTCTCATTATGGCTCCCAATGAAGTACAAATTGCTACCGGTACTTGTAGTGTGGCTCAGAAGCCTAAGCGTATTCAAAGGAGTACCGTAGTCTTCCTCCTCCATCTGTGCCACACACTTTCAACAACCACGGTAATTGTACTATTATTATGTTTTAGAATAGTATTAATGTACTGCACTTTTAAGGTTCTTTAGTTCCTCTCTATATTTTGATAGCCCCATAAACCGACGTTTCTGGGCCTGGAGGACGGGTCGGCCGACTTTACGCTCATTTCAACGGGAACGATCGTTTCTGTTTGTCAGAGAGCAGATAGTTTGAGAGCAGATAGTTTGAGAGCAGATAGTTTGAGAGCAGATAGTTTGAGAGCAGATAGTTTGAGAGCAGATAGTTTGAGAGCAGATAGTTTGAGAGCTGAGCTCCGTCTGTGATGTAGAACAAACGGCCGCTGCCTCGGCTCAGAAACCCTGCAGAGGTATTACTGCCATCTTCAATAGGGAACACGATGAGAATCAAAGGGGGTCTGAGGGTCATCGTTTACCCGTTTGAACCTTTGAGAATGCAGTTATTGATCGGTCTGTCTGCCTATTGATGTTCTGGTTGGGTCTCTTTCTGCGCCCTTCTGAGGCTGGATGTGCAAACTGTCCTCTGGTGCTCTACTCTGGGCTCCAATGTGTGAACTGTAACCTTCACATCTGCACCCTTATATAATATATTGCTTTGTATTATATGCAGGAGTTGCTAGTTTGAAGTCCGTAAAGGATCAGGGATTTGAAGCAGCCAATCATAACAAGCAGAATAGATTTCACTGATCAATGCGAGGATGAACTGCACGTTAAGTGTTGATGTCCTGAACGCTACGATCAGCTTCTCAACCATTTGCTGCAAGGGACACTGAATGACGGCCGAGCATGAATAAATCAAAGCTCGTCACGGCGCGCCTGCATTTAGGCATGTATTCATAGCATGGTGGCACAAGGCAGTTTGCCCATCCAGGTTTGACGGTCCTCCGGTAAGCGTCAGGAAGGACCTGCCTCAAAGTCCCATTGGCTCCTGATCGCTAAGGCAGCGCTGTGTACGAAAAGGCAAAGGGAACTTCAGCCACAGTCGAGCGAAGAAAACACAATTTCAGATCGTTGTGTTCCGTTAACTCAAACCGGGATTGAACAGAAATCACAACGACGATTGAGTCGTCTTAACGAATGACCCAATTCACTGGACGTGTTTTACATGAACCTCCGTACGCTGATTTAATATCATAGGGGTGTTTGAGAGATGGTGCTGCTCACAGAGGAGTCATCTCTTAAGCCTGTGTTGTGACTCGCCGCTGCACTCGTGGCGGGTCCTGAGCCAGAAGAGCACACGTTACAGCTGACTCTGTCACCGAAGTTAATATTTAAAGACGTATATTCTGACACCAAAAGTATGTTACCCTGTCAAATCACAAGAAGACCTTTGCTTGTAGAGCTATATCAGCTGCATGCCATCAAAAGACGTGGATCTATAGTGACTTAAAACGTAAACAAGCAACAGCCGTCTGCAAATTAGTGTTAAAAATCCACAACGACGTCGGAGACGGGAAGTGGTTAAGCTTTCAGCAAATTGTTTCAGCTTGTATGTGCTACCGTTTAACATAGGCAATATTTATTTTTATCTTGCCATGATTTAATTATCAGGGGTAAGAAAAACATACATTTATGTCCTGGGACAATGAGACAATGAGACAATGAGGAATCTGGGCTGCCTTAGCAGTGCTGGTCCATGTTGCATGGGTTTATAAAAATCATTTAATAACCAGGGAGTCCCTTCAGAGTGAATGTCTTCTTCGCATGTTCCTCTCTTACTGATGAGCAGTGTTGCAGAGAGTAACTGCTCCACAGAACGCTCACCTCTCATCCCGTCGCTGGTTTCTCCGTGCTCAGGTACCTGTCATCGTGTGGAATCCTCATGACTCGAGTTCCTCCCCTGCTGGGTGCAGCGATGCCGGGGCGCTGCACCATGTTTCCAGCCCGAGGCTTCTTCAACTTCACCGACTCCTTCTCCAAGAGGAAGGAGTACTCTGAGAGACGTGTCATCGGGTCAGGCTGCTTTACCTTCCACCGCTTATGGAACGTACGCCTAGGAAGATTCCACGAAGCATGCTCATCACATTTTTAGGTCTAAACAAAGCTCATTCACAGAAAACATCATCGTGTACATTCAAATATCATGGTAGTAATAATAGAAAGTAACAGTAACAATGCAGGAGTCAGATATTCACGTGTGTAATAATTATTTCTGTATGACGCACTAAGTGTCCTGTGTTCCACACAGAGGTCATAATCACTTAATCTGCTTGTATAAATACGCACTCGTGTAAGAGTGGTGTGGGATACTCTCCATCTGTCTCTCGCCCGGCCTGTTGGGGTGTTTTGTTCAGTACCTCGCTCTCTCTCTCTCTCTCCTTGTTCTCCAGTCCTCATTGGCCCAGATCAGACTGTACTGTCAGGAATCTCACGCTGTTCGATCCTGTTGTGTTATGTCACAGCAGCTGACCTTGGTCTGACCTTGGTCTGACCTCGGTCTGACCCTGGTCTGCTTCCTGCTGTACTTGCGGCTCTGCTCAGGTTCTCCATGCAGGAGATCTACGACGTGGTGTCTGGAGTGGAGAACTACCGCCTCTTTGTTCCCTGGTGCAAGAAGTCTGAAGTTATGTTCAAGAGAGCCGGCTTCTGCAAGGCCAAACTGACTGTGGGCTTTCCTCCTGTGGTGGAGAACTACACCTCCCTCATTACTACAGTGCGCCCCCACCTGGTCAAGGTGAGACACTGCCTCCAAGTTTGCATGACTATTTTTGAGTTCCTCTTCTAAAGTTCTTACCGAGTCACCGTAATGACGTGATTCGAGTCAGGATGTGACGCTGAGGTCATTTTCATTTCACAATGTTCTTCTGTGAGATGCTATTATTTTCAATAATTGGAAAAACATCAGGGTGGCACAGTGGGTAGCGCTGCTGCCTCACAGCAAGAACCTTCCGCGTTAGATTCCTTTCTGCGTGGAGTGCGTGTGTTCTCCCCACGTCTGAGTGGGTTCTCTTCCTCCCACCTAAACTCGTGCACTGAGTGTGCATGGTTGTTGTCTTTCCGCGGCCCCACGATGAGCTGGCGTCTCATCCAGGCTGTATTGTTTACCTCCACCGGATCATTCCACACTCTGGATGCTGTCGGTCTCAGATGTTTGGGTTTTAAAGGGATTCGAACTTCACCTGCAACGCTGTCATTCTGTGCTGCTGCTCAGGCTTCCTCTTCAGAGGCGAAGCTGTTCAACCACTTGGAGACGGTGTGGCGTTTCAGCCCCGGCCTCCCTGGATATCCCCGAACCTGCACTGTGGATTTTTCTGTAAGTGTAAGCAATGTGTTCAGCCTTTAACGGCGCTTCTTATTGGATCAGTCTCGTACTGTGACACACAAAGACCTCCGACATACACAGCGCCCTGAAAAGTATTTGCGTTGCACGCAAACGTTTCCAGTCTTTAAGTTCAACAAAGTGCAGCTTTAAAATGATCACCTGCATGAAAAGGTATCCCTCAATGTAATTGCTGGTTGTGCCTCATCAGGCCACAAATTATTTCCCAAACATCTCGGCATTATCAGGATGCTTTTTTGGGGAAAGTTGGTTTTCACGCTCCTCAATTTGAAACATTTAATTGTGACAGATGTGCAAAAAAGAAGAAATCAGGAAGTGGCAAATACTTTTTATTGCAGTGCGGTTTATGTGTGTACATATTGTAACTATCTCCTTCCTCTCTCCCTCAGATCTCCTTCGAGTTTCGTTCTCTCCTCCACTCCCAGCTAGCTCACGTCTTCTTTGATGAGGTGGTGAAGCAGATGGTTTCAGCATTTGAGCGCCGCGCCTCCAAGATATACGGAGCGGAGACGGCCATCCCTCGAGAGCTCATGTTCCAGGAGGTTCACCACACATAGACGGGGAAGCACAGAGAAACTGTCCTCACGCAACGCTGCAGTGCCTTCCTCACAGCATCCACCAGCAATGTTGTATTTCATCTTTAAGAAATGACCCACCAGCACATTCTCAGCTGGTGCTAAACGTTTCCATGATAAGAACAATCCGTGCCTGAGTCTATTTCCATCGAGGTGAGCCTGCGGCGGTCCAGGGAGTGCCATCGTTCCTGTTAGCTACCGTCTAGCTACCGTCTCGCTACCGTCGCGCTACCGTCGCGCTTCCTCTGTTACAACGAAAGTTATACTGAATCCTCACATTGGCTACGTTTACATGGACACATTTAATCGGAATAAAAATGCTTCATGTACAAACCAAATTCTGAATAGTCTGCTCTGATCAAGCTCATTCCGATTATTCTGATCGAGAGGGGTGTTTTATGCTGATTGATAATCTGATCAGCGCGCGTGAAAACATTTTTCGTTAAAAGCCGTCCTTCCTACGTATCTGTGTGACGCTCTGCTTCAACGCGCTTCTGTTATTCCCAGAAGCGACTTGGAGCAGAGCGAGTGAAAGACAGAACTGCTCAGTATCTGAGACAAACGCGTTGCCGGAGATATTACAGTAAAGTTACAGCGCAAACGGGGAAAACGTACGAAATAATGCTGACGTTGTGGGTGGAGCCATGTTTTGTTAACAACGGAAGTCGCTACGTCTTCTACTATTTTGGGTATATTTGGTAAAATTGCACATGTCAACATAATTTATTCCCATCAAAAGTGTGATGCGTAAACACGCGAGTCCTAATCGGATCAATATGTTTAGGGTCCATGAACACAGTGCATAATTTTAATACGAACTCTAATCGGATTAAATGAATGTCCGTGTAAACGCAGCTATTGTGCTTCACAGACGATGATTCATGATTCATTTTCTTTAAATCGACTGATTGATCAATCAGCTCATAGTTGGGTATTATATTCACTACAGCCACAGCTTGGTGCTGATGAGAAGAACCTCTGAACCCCACCGGTGTGCTGATTCAGAGAGACGGTGACTGGAACATGATGCAAAAACAGAAAATAAAAATCTAAATTCATTCTATAAAGCTCCACACAACTCATCGCACCGCTAAAGCACCCTAACCCAATGCACACACACACACACATGGAGACCACATTTGTTTTTGATGGAGGTTGTGTAGCGGTTACTGCAGTGTGATGTACATGTACCGTAACCTATTGAAGGGTGTTGAACCCCTTTGTTTCTCTGTAAGGGACTGTCTGTTTATGTTTAACAGAAGAGTTGTCGTACTTTTACAGCTCAGTGTGCAATATCAGCAGTGTACGCGTACCCACTGTCAATACAAGGGCCCAAACTGGCAGCAAGGCAGGGGTCGGGTCACCGCCCCCCCCCCCCTCACCAGGGCCGCCTCACCTGCTGCCAGCACTTTTGTTTGAAACATATTAGTTTTATCATATTTATTGCTAAGTATAAGAGTAAATGTTGGATTGGAGAAGGTAAAGCTGTGGCAAACCCTTTTAGCATTTAATCAGGGCCGGTTCGTTTTATTAGTGCAGATAACCTTTTCTAATATTTAACATAAATGTAATCGCTGTTATCTACACTGAATTTCCAAAAGGATGGTGACAAATAAAAATCACATTTTCACTGTATTCAACTTATCCGTTCCTTCCTGATACGTCCCTGCCCCCCTATCCCTTAACTAACTGGCGACTCTTCCAGAGTGTACACTGCCTGTCGCCCGTAGCCAGCTGGGACAGACTCCAGCGTGATTTGGATAAGCACCTGGAGACGACTACAGTCATCTTCTACTTGTTCTGCAGCAATAATTTGAATTACATCCTGGATGTGTGGATCTGGATCTGCAAGTGAAATGTTGATAAATCTGCTTTATGGCCTCTGATAAATATAATTTCCTAATTAAATTGACTTGCTGACTTTCTAGCTGATTTGTGAAGGTTGAAGGGGTTCGCCACACAACCACAGCTTCGTAAAGTGTTTCAATGGAATGGAGAAAGATGTACCAACTGCATGACTTATAAAGTATTTTTTCTAAGAAAAACATCTGGCTGATGTCTGGTCTGTTGTCCAAAGATCCGCAGAGCAGATTGTGAAGCCGTCTGATTGGACGGTGGGGTCATGTGAGTGGTAGGAACAGACCAGCCATCTTGAGTGTGAGTTTGGTTCAGAGCCCTAGAACAGTTCTGATGAAATCATTTACTGTAACGGTTAAAATCTAGATGAGCTGAGAACCTCGACAGGACAGGATTTAAAATCAACTTGATGAGAATGATTTCATACTGAACAGGATTGAAAGCACTCAAGTTACTAAATATCAGGTAAAATTAATATCAGGACATTTAGACATAACGCAACAAAATATCAGAACAAATGAATTTATTAAATAAAAATTACCATCAATCATGTCTACATCTTACATCACATGATCATTGCTGTCTGCCATTTTTGTAAAGGAATGATGTCTTGGAGAAGAGCCGTTCACCGGCGAGTCTGACTAGCAGCGCTGCACGTTTTAGGCTCGGTGGGGATAAACTGGTTTGTAACTGCAGCCCATCAATAATCAGCCGACGCCAACAATGAAAACATTCCCAGACATTTCAGTAAACAGTTCATCTCCACACTGGCTCAAACAGGCCTCTGGTGAACGGAGGCACTCTTCATCGGCCTGATGTACCGGAGAACAGCGGCAGACATGCAGGAGACAAAATGATCAAGCTCCGGCAGACGAAACCCGAACCCAAACCCACAGCGCATCAGCACGGAAAAAAAACAACAAGACAAACATGGACAGTCACAGTCCTGCTTTATCAGGTTTCTTCTCAGACTACAGCGCTCATCTACTGATGATGATGGTGTGAGGAAGGTGATGCTGTGACTACTGGACCTCATTCTGAGGATAATGGATGAGTAGGATGAGGCTGGTCATCCTAGAAACCTGGATATGGGGGGGGGGGTCATTGGCTGTTTGTAGCTCATTAACATAATCATGGCCAGTGACCCAGTTTGGTGGACGAGGTGGGCGGAGCTTCTTGGAGGACTTTCCTTTTATTCCTCATCACCACTCTGCCCATTAGTCTGTATGGCAAGGTCGGGGGGGGGGGGATCAACTTAGAAACCCATGCCACCTCCCATTCCTCCCATGCCCCCCATACCTCCCATGCCCCCACCTCCTGGCATCTCCTTGTCCTCCTTGGGTATCTCTGTGACTACGGCCTCGGCCGTGGCGAGCAGAGACGCGACTCCAGCGGCGTCCAACAAGGCCGTCCTCACCACCTGAAGGAGCAGCAGAGGACGTCACGACACGCCGGGCTTCCAACCTCGACCCCAGCCAGTGACACTAGCCAGGGTTAACCCTAACCACTTCCTCAAATTTACAACGGTATCATTTTAGTGCCAATTATAACAAATAATTTGTTTCCCCTTTCCATTGTGTGCATCCTCAGCCAGCCTTGTTAACCACTAGGTGGCAGCGTCAACCTGCCCGAGCTGGCGAAGGCGTCCCGTACCTTGGTGGGGTCGATGATGCCCTTCTCCACCATGTCGACGTACTCTCCCTGCATGGCGTCGTAGCCGAGCTCAGGAGGAGACTGCAAGATCTTCTCCACGACGAGAGAACCCTCCACCCCCGCGTTCTTAGCGATGGTCATAGCCGGGATGCGCAGCGCCCGTCTGATGATTTCCAAACCTGTTGGGAACAAGGCAGCCAATCAGATTCTCTGACCGTCAGGTTTAAACACCACATTTTTCACACACACAATCACTTCGGCAGGATGGACGTTCAATTTGATTTCACCGGTACCATCAACAAGCTTTAATAAATAAACTTTTATCTGTCCAATAATTTAAAATCAAACTTCCTGGCATGCCCAGCAGCTCCATGCGGGTCGCCTACTTCTAATGGGGACTTGGAAAACGTATTTTCCTGAGTTCCAGATATCCTGTATTTAGTGACTGAGGCGGCGCGTGCTTTTACTGCATTTGCCGTTTCCCTTTCTTTCTGCCACCTGAACACATGAAGTTTAGAAAAACTAATGTTACTGTAAAACAACGTTTCACCACATGTGCTTTACTAACCAGTCTTCTGGTCAGAATTGGCCATCTTGAGGTTATCAAGGGAGGGGATGCAGCGCAGCAAGGCACACCCTCCACCTGGTACGATCCCCTCCTCCACGGCCGCTCGGGTGGCATTCAGAGCATCCGTCACACGATCCTTCTTCTCATTCACCTCGACATCACTCGTTCCTCCCACCTGACAGGTGCGCATGCATGATTGCTTTGCAGCAGGAGTGCAGTGACGAGCGGCGATGCATGGGGGGGGCGACTCACCTTGAGTACAGCCACGCCGTCAGACAGCTTGGCCAGCCTCTCGTTGAGTTTCTCCTTCTCGTAGTCGCTGGTCGTGCTTTCCAGCTGCTCAACGATCTCCGCTGCCCGCTTCTCAACTTCAGCCGAGCTGCCCCCCCCCTTTAGTAGCAAGGTGTCATCTTTGGTAATCTGCACCTCGCCGACTTTACCGAAGTCGTGAGCCTGGATATCTTCCAGGGCCAGGCCCAGAGAGTCGTCTCCAAACACCTGTAGGAAGGGACCCAACAACACCCCGTCAAAATGGCTCAGCATGCTCGATTACATTCATAAAAAAATACAAATAAAAAGTCACAACAGAAACTCTCTCTTGATTCAGTTCGTGGACTCACGGTGCCCCCAGTAGCAACGGCCATGTCCCTGAGCTGGTTCTTCCTGTTGTCTCCGAAGCCCGGGGCTTTAACAGCTACTACCTGGAGCCCAACCTTGAGCCTGAAAATATCAGTCACTGCTTTTAGTCCCGCTTCAAACACTCATAAGAGTCCTAACGGCGGATCAGGGCCGGATGTACCTGTTGAGAACCAAGGTGCTGAGAGCCTCTCCATCCACGTCTTCGGCCACAATAACCAAAGGCTTGCGCTGCTGGTTGGCGATCTCCAGGGCCGGCACAATGCTCTGGACACTGGAGATCTTCTTCTCACTGAGCAGCAGGTAGGCATCCTGGAACTCGCATTTCTGTCCTGGAGACGTTTCATAGATGGAGTGAAGCAGATTTCTACAGAGCTCAAACTAGGCTGAGCTTCATGTTTATAACATGAAAGGGCTCTACTCAAAGCTCACAGAAACCATTTCATATAACGCTGCAGCGACATCGAGTCTTACATTAGCGATGACTTGAACCAGAGCAGCTTCCGGGACCGAATCATTAACTAGAATCTAGTTAACGCTCCGCTACAAAACTAAACATGCTGGTTAAGGTAGAGCCCAGGAATCTAGATTTAGTGGTGGATTATTATGAAAAGGAACTCGACTGTTTGAGCTTTACTGAAACTCTAATGACATGTTTGTCCTTCATGTGGCGCTGCAACGAGCTGGTGTCTCATCCAGGGTGTACCCCGCCTCATCTGTAGCACGATTACCTTTGGCGGTGTTGATGAAGTAAGGAGAGATGTAGCCGCGGTCAAACTTCATGCCTTCGATGATCTCCAGCTCATCATGCAGAGTCTTCCCGTCCTGAGAAGTGAAGAACGCAGAAAGCGTCACTTCCCAGCAGACTGCGGAGCTTCTCTCCGCTAGCAGCGCGGCGCAGTCACGTGAAACCAACCTTGACAGTAATGACCCCCTTGCGGCCGACCTTCTTCATGGCATTGGAGATGATCTCCCCGATCTCTGCGTCACCATTGGCTGAGATTGTCGCAACCTTGAAGAAAACATTCCAGCATTTCAGGACAAACTTCATTTCTGCTAATATGCAGAGGTATAAACAGATTCTCTAAAAGTTACTCTCATTTTAATAGAAACAAAACGACAGCATGACTTCATCTGCAGCATGTCTGGACTCGTTCTTTTATGGGATAGATTTATGCTTTTCCCAGACAGTTTGGCCATGTACAACCCAAACACGCCACGCACGACACAAACACGCCGACCCAGACAGGCAAGATCTCTGCCACACATTTCCACCCATCCCATGAATGCACGTTTGTGCCCAGAAGTGTGTTTTGTGTTGTGTTGTGTGTTTACCTGTGCGATCTCCTCGGGGGTGGTGACTGGTTTGGAGAGCTTCTTCAGCTCATTAATGATGGTTTCTACCGCCATCATGACGCCGCGGCGGATCTCCACCGGATTAGCGCCTTTGTTAATGGTATCAAAGCCCTCCTTGGCGATGGCACGGGCCAGCACAGTGGCCGTCGTGGTGCCGTCACCGGCCTCCTCGTTGGTGTTGTTGGCCACGTCCTGCACCAGCTTGGCCCCAATGTTCTTGTACTTATCCTTCAGGTCAATGCTCTTGGCCACCGTCACGCCGTCCTTGGTGACCTTCGGGCTGCCCCAGCTCTGCTCGATGATAACAGTGCGACCCTGGAAACAAGGATAAACCGATGATAAACGAGTCCACTCTAAACCTCAGCGGGCCGATGGCAAAGCTCGCTACCTTCGGGCCCATCGTTAGGGCCACAGCGTCAGTCAGCAGGTCCACTCCCTGCAGCATGAGGGCGCGGGCATCGGCGCCAAATTTAACATCCTTAGCATAGGCTCGGGTGAGGTGAGGAGCCAGCGCCCTGCACACGGGCCGCGCCCGTCCCATGACTGTTGGTAGACGAAACATTTCTATGGAGGACAAAGGGAGAACGACTGAGCATGTCCAGAAGCTCGTTCCAATAATCTCTGGGCTGAGAGTCCACATTAATCAGACGCGCTTTCTGTAATGGCCGAAGAGAAAACGGTCAACACATTCAAAATACATCCATCGACTACGAGATGCCAAGAGTCAACCCCCCCCCCCCCCCCCAGCAGAACATGTCATACAAAGGGGAAATGCGCCCCTAGTGGTCATCGGTGGTATGACATGTCAGCGAGTAACCGACCCTTCACGTCAGCGGTTTAATATTCTCCAAATCAAAGAGGACACACACGGTAAACAGGTTTTCACACCACTGCACTCGAAAAAGTTATACGTTTTTATTTACGATAAAAAAACACACTAGTTACTTAAAATAATTATTGACGGCAGTTGAATGTAACAGTCTATTGTGCAGATCCTGTTTAGGATATTAAAAGGTCAAGAAGTAAGGCACTGATTCGGCCTAAAATGTCCATCTTCATTTATTATAGATTTATTTATCTCTCTTCTAGGGAGTCTGTTAAGACAAACAGTGCGTCAAATAAATACAACCTACTTTACTTTCTCAAACTAATCAATCAGAATACTTTAATAATCCGATAGGGAAAGTATATAATGCCTAAATAAATAACTAAATACTGACTGACCACTAAACTTTTTATGTTCTGGGTGCTGGAACCAGAAAATTATATTTTTCCTTGGTTAATGTTCGTTAACTATTAAATGCTTTCAGAATCTATCCTCACTACACACACGTTAAAAATATAACTTGGTTGGCAAACAATGATCTTAAATTCTAGAACTACGGTAATTAAAACTACGTTTCGATAGTATCACGATCCTGAAGTCTGCTCGAACCAGCTGCACCACGTGTTTTCCGCAGGTCGAGCGGCACAAGGTCAAACTGAGAAACCACGTGCGGAACGCCTCACCACCTCCCGGATGAACGACGACCAGCCCCAGTGCCTCTTGGACCAAGAACGGGTCAATCGATTAAGAATGCCGATCAAACTCCGGTCGTGATCGTCATTCAGGCCGAATGTGGCTTCTTCACGAGACGACTTCAATAATCAGATTTCATCAGACACGAACGCAACAAACGTGACCGGATCAACGCAATAAACGGGAATGTCCCCCCATTAATGAATACCTTCCAGTGTTAGCAACGGAGCGTCTAAAGCTAGCATTTCAGCGACAAGTGTTGCGTATTAGCTAGTAATCCAACCTACAATGAACAGGCAGCACTGGTCAAAAAAGAGTCCGCCATATTTGCACGATATCTGTAAAGACTTACTTGAAAGGTTAGATCGCTTCTTGCAGCAGCTGCGAGGTGCTCAACGTGAAGTCGGGATGAAACAGCGACCGGGGTTGCGGGCAGCAGCAAGTAAGTTACTTAAAAGGGTGCACATGGCCCTGTACATCCGGGTAATTAACCGGACCGCCCCGAACCCTGAATAGTAGCAAAATATTTAAAATAACCTTCTTAAACTACTAACTTGTTAAAAAGATAACTAACCCATTGAATATTATAGTTATATAATCTATGAAAATTAGTGTGAAGTATATCTAATCTGTAAATCTTTTTTAATATTCATTTAAAATACGTTAATGCTCGTTCCCGGGTTCATAATTCTCGAACGTTCGCGTGTGCCATTGGTGGCATAAGGCAAAGGTCAAAGTTGACATTGTGCAATATTGCTCCTCCACGGAATGTCTGGATAAGAGAGAAATAAAGAAAATTCTTTCGGAATTCCTGAATATTCTTTATGAATTGAAAGTGTGTTTTGTTTTTGTTCATTAAGTGAGGCAGCATTTTATTTTTGAGCAGGCTTTGAACAGGCTTCAAATTTAGGGCAGGTAGTGCGCATGCGCGGGTTCTTTCTGGATATTTCCTCACGTGGAGCTGCGCCATCCATTGTCCCGTTCACGAAGAAACCGGGGTCCATTTCCACGCCGACTCCCAGACCTCACGCTCCTATCCAGAAATGGTAAGATGTACCGTCCAGAATCTGCGTTATTTGTCACGAACCCCGCAGAGCTCCATTGAATAATCATCAATCAATAATCACGTGGCTGCTAAACTCGTTAGCGGCTAATGTTATCAGCCACATTTTAATGTCGATCAGCAAGGTCAAACGACAGGGAAGAAGAAAGGAAAGGAAGCGTCCCTAACGAGGCGGCGGCTTTGCTGCGGCTACGCCGGCTGTTAGCTAGCACACAGTTAGCTTCCTGAGGCGGGTCGGGTTCTGGTCGTCGTGCGGACATGCAGAAATGGACCTCCGAGCTGACTCGTTCTGATGTTCCGCCGTAAGTCGCGGTGAGCTGCTGCGGTCGCACGTGGATGACGTGCCTGAGCATTCAGACCAGTTTGGTGCGTTTTGGTGTTAACCGGTGTTGCGTTGACACGCATGGATCTGGTCAGTGAGAGACGACAAATACACGCCTTGCAATAATTTGACCTCCATGATTTATCTGCTTCCGGTAACCATTATCAAATAAAACCCGAATCCCTTTGCTTCGAGTCTCATCGTAGACGCGGGCTACTTTATGCGCCTGCTTTCCCAGTGATTTGTGTGGTTCTGGGTGAATTATTAAACACAAACTATTGACATTGATACACGAGAATATAAGAAACAGTCCTAAACTTGTAAGGTGCCCAAAGATGCCATGAAATGATCCTCGTCCGATGGAGATTGTAATCTTGAATTCCGTTTGAATAGAAACGTTATTGGTTGCTCTGCAGGCGCTGCTATAAGACGGCATTTATGATGCAGATATTTACGCCTCCTCACAAATCTTTACACGGAACCTTCTGGAAAACCGGCCCTGCAAGTTATCGCCTTGTGCTCGAAACATGGAGGACGTTCACGTGCAAAATGCAACTTCTCCAACTGAAGCCTTAAGAGTCTATATTTGTCCTACTCTGGATTAGCTTGGGGTGAACGGGTGCAGTGAATAACTAACCAGCCCTTCTGGTCTCTGCTGAATTAGATCAGTCATGAAAGACCAGCCAACGACCTTCACCCAAGGACACTCATAAATCAGCTGGTTTTAAAAAGCTGCTTTCCTCCCTTATTTTTATTTTTCTAATGTTACGTTGCATCAATTGAGTTATTGAATATTGGTTTTATTTTTATGTGTATTGTTAATTGTGGATGATTTATGTACGAAGGACTGTCAACGGAAACAAGACCGCGAGGGCTTTTTTGAAATGCTCAGGATGTTTGACTGTACTTGTACTGTAATACATGCTACTGTGTGACTGTACTTGTACTCTAACATTCTATCTAATAAATATATTCATTCATTCATGCATCTACTAATGTGGCTTAAACAAGTTGCCATGGTTTCATTTTATTTTCTCTACTCCGGCTCCCCGTTTCCCTACTGACTCCCTCATTTGCATCAAACTCTTCTAGCCAGTGGGTCACGAGTCTAGTCTTTGGCTGGAGATCGCCCCCTTGTGGTGTCTCTTAGTTCTTACAGTGCATGTTCAAGTTGTATAATTTTGAACGAAGTAAAAACGTTCCTATTTAATATAAACTAATATTTTCTATTTTTCCCTCTTGCTGGTCTCTCCAGGCCTTCAGAAAGTTCCTCCCCTTGTTCGACCGTGTGCTGGTGGAGCGTTTGACTGCAGAGACTGTGACAAAGGGTGGAATCATGCTTCCAGAGAAGTCCCAAAGCAAGGTGGTGCAGGCCACAGTAATGGCAGTCGGGCCTGGCTCTGTCAATCAGGTGATCAGCTTCTATGAGCCTGGAATGTTTTCTCATGATGCAGATGGAGCTGCACATGAAGAGTGCGGGACTTTTGCTGCTGTTTTACTCTTATCGTTTTGTTCTTTGTTTCTCGTTTGTTTTCTAGAAGGGGCACTTGCAACCAGTCAGCGTGAAGGTTGGAGAAAATGTCCTCCTACCAGAGTATGGTGGAACTAAAGTTGTTCTGGATGACAAGGTACAGATGATGGTTCTTAATAAAGATTCCCTTTGTGCTCTTTATTTTGGTTAATTTCTTGTGTATATTTTCTCTTAACATCCAGGACTATTTCCTGTTCCGTGACGGAGACATCCTTGGGAAGTACATGGATTGAGTCTTGCCGTGTCTGATGCTGTGGAACGTGTGATGTCCCCGTCATCCCTGCAGAATTAATATTTCATGTCTGTTTTTTTTTTTTCTATTCTATGATTGTAAATAATTCAAATCACATTTTGTTATAATAATAAAAGTGAGCTGTCGATTGCTGTGTTTTTGTCTACATATTGTATTAAACATCGAGTATTCCAAAGAGAGGGTTCACTTATTGGCCCGTTCTGCTACTTCTGGCTATATATCGTGCAGCCAAGTTCAGATAATGGCGAATAAAGCAATGGCTGGGTGTGAACTCACTTCAGTTAAACCTGTGTGTCTGGCCATGCCCCCAGACACACGGGAGGGCGGCCATATTGGGTTGAAATTTAAAAACTCCTGATGGCGGATGGCCGTGTAATCCAAATAACGATTTGACTAAACTGTGAGCTACTCATGCAGCTCGAATCTAAACACTTGTGAAGCACTCAGGACAAAAGCGGCGTGCGTCGGCGGGTCAGCTCATCGGCCTGTCGGCCGGCGAGGGCCGACAATGCCGCTTGCGGCTTTAATTAATTTTGTTATTGTATTTGATGTCTACAGCATAGTCCAGAAGAGAAGTGGAAAAGGTTTTTTGGGATATTATTGTAAGAAAAGCGGGAGCTTCCAAATAAGCATTTGCGTAAATATAATTTTATTTCGATAGCGCAAATAAATTGCGCTTCAGTCGGAGCCGAAGTGCAATTTTCCTCTTATGAGAGGAAAGCAACAGCTGAGTGCTACAGAAGTGAAATCGATGAGAAATCGCGCTAATGTGAGGATTCGTGTTGAAAGGGTCATCAGAACGGTGCTGCAAAGGTTCGTGAGTCTTGGAGCAAAGTCTTCTTGCTTGTCTTGTGTCAACAGCTGTGTTTGTATGCTGTGCTCTGACCAACATGTCCCTCTGGCGTGTCATTTCATAAGCAGCAACACTGTCCTTTATGTTGTGCAGTATACAGCAGCGTGTATCCTCACGTTGTGCTGCATGTCTGACATTAGCATTCAGAGAATTCAATTCAGTTTTATTTGTATAGCACCAGATCACAACAGAAAGTCATCTCAAGGCACTTTACAGGATTCAAAGGGAAAGACAGAACCCAACTTGACCCACAAGAGCAAGAACTTTGGCAATGGAGGCAAAGAAAAACTTCCCTTTAACAGGCAGAAACCTTGGACAGAACCTAGGCTCATGGTGGACAGACATCTGTCTGACTGGGTTGAGAGAGAGAGAGAGCAGGAGCAGACATAAATAAACTGTATGAAGCTATAAATGCTAATGCTAGTGATATGTGCCACAGGTGGTACATTTCCATTACCTTTTGTCAGAGTTGTCTTCGTTGTATATTGTCATGAATAGATCAATGATGAAATATAAACAGTAAGGAAACAGGTCAGCAGTGACGTCATCCATTCTGCGTGATCAATGTAATCCCATTCCCACGACAGAAGCTGCACTGACGAGGCCAGGAATTGTTAGACTTTGTGATTCAACACGCGTTTTTGAGACAAAATGGTTTTAGGTCTGTTTTATCTGCACAGTGATGTTGGCTGAAAAATATGTTTCATATTGTAATATGTTCTGATATGACAGCAAATCTCAAATGTTTTTATCTTTACAGGGTAAAGTGTTTTTAAGATGACCGGAATGGAACAGACATTTTCAAAACATTGTGAACGCAATTAAATCTGCAGAAAACTGCAGATATGTTTATTTTATTTTAAACTTTTTTATTTTGTCACTTAGTGTAACAACATTCTCCCAATCCTGACTGACTACGGTGTCCAATGTAAATTGTAACTATAAATTATTAGTTTTTGAAATACTTAAAGTATAAACACATCGATTCTGTTCTCAAATACTGGAGCCCGGTTATAATCGGTCTTTGTGATCCGATTATAACCGGGTCCGCTGACACAACAGAGCGCCCGACTAACATCCGGGTATTCTGTCGAGATGGTCATGGCGGAGGGTACGGCAGTTCTTAGGAGGAACCGGCCTGGAACCAAAGCAACGGTGCGTTTCACCGGGCAGGAACGCGCTAAAAACAATGTGACGAAGCTCCCGACATTACGCGGTTCGGTCCAGACCGGTCCTTGTCGCGGTGTCCCGCGCATGTCGTCGACAACTTGGTCACGGACACCACGTAGTAAGGGCCTGAAGGAAGCTGTGGCTCGGTCTAGTTCCCGGAAGGATGCTAACTAGTCCGGCTGTGGGGTTTGCGGTATCGTCTACGTGACTGAAACCGTTTGTCTTCGGTTATCGTGTTTTCACTCTGTTGAATGAAGCCGGAAATGCGCAGTCATCGAATGTGGCTCCTGATGTGTTGCGAGCGACCCGCTAGCTGTTAGCTTCGCAGGAAGCAGACGCACCCCAGCCGTAGGTAGCTCGCTGTTCGTGTCAGGCTAGCTTTGTAGCTGTGATAAAGGTATAAAACCCTCTTTAGCCTTTAGCTGTCACCGTTTAGCTAGTGTTGTCTCAACACAATAGAGCTGAAAGTAATACTTCAGACGCGTGTTTATACACAGTAATAGTTTTATTACATCGGATTCCTGCTATGTAACGACGTTTATCCTGCAATCCTGGATTTCACCTTGGATTGTAACTATCTCAAATAATCCTCCCTCCTGCAGGATTTCTACAACTGGCCGGATGAGTCGTTCGAGGAGATGGACAGTACTCTGGCTGTCCAGCAGGTGTGTTGCTCGTCACAGACACACAAACGGTATCGTTATTTCTGGTAGTTGTATCTGAAATGGAAACACAATAAAGTAACAAGTAAATCAGTCCGTGCTTGATATGTTTCAGGCATTTTACACAATCTTCTGATTGACGTTTGTTACCAGGCCAGAAAGAATAAATAATTTGTATAACTTCAGTTGTATTGATTATTAGTCTGACGGGTGTTTTATTTTGAAGAGGGACAAACAGAGGGAGAGAGAGCACAAGACTACATGGAAGAGAGAGAGATTACTGATATATATTTAACATGAATAATCAGATAGAGAGGGAGGAGCTCAGTGTGTCATATGAGGTTAAGCCACCAGTGCTGGCCTATGACTGCATATTGATTATTGTATTGATTAACTATAAGCTTTGCTGAAGAGGAAAGTCTTTAGTCTACTCTTGAACACAGATGGAGTCTGTCTCACGGACCAATCAGGGAGCTCCTGTGACTCCCTCAAGCAGATAAGGCGTTCGGAAATCGATATAAACTATTGAAGAGTAATTAATTTAAGAATGTATCTCACTGCTTCTGTCACTCGTACTCCGGTGATCTTCCGTCGCTGAATATTCGTGTCAGGGTTCGATGAAAACTGCCTGCCTGAAAACATTTGATGGTTGCCCGCAAATATTTAACTTTTTTTCCGTAATGTATCGACTAGACTATCGACTGATTGTCAGGGTTGTGAAAATGTATCGTTTTCCTTTCCTGTGTGATTCATATGAACGTTTAGACTCTTATTTTTTCTCCTTGTCTTCAGTTGCCAAAATCAAATAATTTACGTTCACCTGTATTTAGCTTGGATTTAATTAAATGTAATTAATTATTTATAAAAGAAATTTGAGAGCATGCAGATATATTTTAGTGACTATTAAACTACAGTGGTACCTCGACTTACGAATGTCCCTACATCCGAAATTTTCAGGTTACGAAGTTTCTGAATGGGAAAATATTGCCTCTTGTTACGGAAGCATTTCAGGATACGAGGTGAACTCTGGGAGCGGCGAATAGCGCTATTCGCCGCTCCCAGAGTTCACCGAACGTAAACAAACTTGTAGCTGCTCTGCCATCTGCCTGGCAACCCGTTGCGTATGCGTGTATCTCAGCATGCTATTCGTGTCCCCCTCGTGTCACCCGGAAAAAGTGTTGACAAGTCGGGCTATTGCTCATTATGATGACGTCTGCCTCGCACATTTCCGACGGATTGTCAAAAGCCGGCAAAAGCAGACGTCATCGGATCAGTTTTTCAAGAAACGCGAGGCAGAAAACACCGCAAAGGACCAGTAAACAAAGAGGACAAAAAGTAACAGCTAACAGGTAGATTAATATTTTAAAAAAATATCATAATGTAGCGTCCGTCGGACGCTGGAATAAGCACACGACGGGTAACTCTCCGTGTGTGTGGGTGCCGCGAGGAGGAGGAGGGGAACGGGAGAGCTGCGTAGCTCCCGCAGCTCTCCCGTTCCCCTCCTCCTCCCCGCGGCACCCACACACACACACCGCCCCTCCTCCCTGGATGCCTTTGCGGACTCTCTGCAGCGTAGGAATAATGAACACTCCTAAAACATGAACCGTTACAATACTTTTGCGGGGCTTGGAACGGATTAGTGCATTTACATTCAAAATGCGTCTCTACTTACGAAGTTTTCACGTTACGAGGTTAGTCCCGGAACGGATTAAATTCGTAAGCTGAGGTACCACTGTATCTGAAATGGGGCAATGAATCATTTAGGAATTTCTAATCAAAATAAACAGAAATGTTGTTTCTTCCTGCTTTACACAAATGTGTTTTCCTCTGTGCTTTGTGAACCTTCTCCCGATCCACACCCTGACGGTACAGTTCACATACGCATTGTGGATTATCGCTCTCGTGTGATGAAGATAATGTTGTTTTATTGCTGTTTCAGTACATTCAGCAGAACATCAGATCAGACTGCTCCAATATCGACAAAATCCTGGAGCCACCTGAGGGTCAGGATGAGGGTGTGTGGAAGTATGAGCATCTCAGGTATGTCAATGACCCGAGACGCGTTGAGCACATTCTGACCTCCACCAATAGCATAGGCACATTCTGCCATCAGTTGTCTTTTTACTGATATCTCAAAAGTCAGCAGCGGACTTTGAATAACCGGCGTGGAGATGCGGTTCTAGGAGCAGACGAGTGACGCTTCTGCGATCTTTAAATAAATATAAGTAAGGCAGGGATGCACCGATCGATCGGCGTTGATTCCCTTCATTTTGCCGGATCAGCCGATTCGTACATATGAAACTGATCAACCTCCGCAAAGGTCTGAAAGTCAGCCACTGTCTCCTGCTCTGCCATTAAATCACTGACAGGCCCGCCTACCTGCCCGAGCCTATGGCTCCGCCCCCTGCTGCATTGAAAGAGAGCGCCTGTTTAGCTTGGCTGGACATTTAGAAGATGAGGAAAGACTTTTCCCGTCTGGTGGAAAAGCAGCAATGCTTTTGCTCATCCAAAATGAAAACCTGCCACTAATGTAAAGGTGACTGCAGTGAGTCTGAGAACAATGACCCGTTGACTTATGAAAACGTTTAACATGCTGCACTATTTTTTGTAGAATATTTTTGGGCATGTTTTTCTTTTTGCCCTACGAGAAAGAAAAGCTCAAAGTCGGGACACCTTATTGGTGGTTGAGGCTGTTTGGTTAGTTTGTTCCGTGTTTTCCTTTTACTTTGTAAAAGCAAAATCCTGCTGCTCAACAGGTCTGCAGTGTAACCTGTTTAAAAAATCCAAATCGGAAGGTCAGGCTTTTTAGAGATGCAGCTCTAAATATGGACAATAATCAGGCGTGTCGGATCTATAATCTGATTTCTCCCAGGTTAATGCCAACGGTGGAGGGACACAGTGCATCCGCTGTAATGTTGTACACGTTTTTATTTCTATTCTTGACTAGTTCCTGTTGCTCATTTGTCTTCCCTGTCCTGCGTAGACAGTTCTGCCTGGAGCTGAACGGACTCGCTGTAAAACTGCAGGTACGTGATCGGACTCGCCTTTTTAAAACTCAATGACGTAAAGCGAACGCTCTGGACCCAAAACAATGGACTGTGATACGAGCTGTTAGTCGTATCACTTCAATAGTTTGAGCAGTCTTCCAATAATGTTGACATCACATATGTGCTATAAAGTTTAGAGGATTTTAAACTTTATACAGGTTTTGGAATTTGTGATGCCCTGAGCTCAGGATAAAGGAGATCGAGTGTAGTTTGATTTCCTGGGATAAATAAATGATGCTTTATGTTTATGATCACACTGTAGCATGAATTACTGTGGAGGAGCTCCGGCAGCGTCTCCGTGCTGTGAACGTTTCTGCCTTTGTGTCGGTGTCATTTGTATTTCTATCGCGCCAGAGGACAACAGAAATGTATCTCCAGGTACTTTACAGGTGTAGCAGGGAAAGACGGAACCCAAGTTGTCCCACGAGAGCAAGAACTTTGGTGACAGAGGCAAAAAAGAAACGTCCCTTTTGACGGGCAGAAACCTTGGACAGAACCTCAGACTCTGAGTGGACAGACATCTGTCCTTACATAACATATAAGCTGCTGAGCAAGCCACAAAGAGGTGCTGTATGAGGCTATAAATGCTAATGCTAGTGATTTGGGCATCAGTGTTGAGGGACACAGGTCCAGGTTCTGCAGCACGACGGACAAGAAGGACCTGCAGACAGAGACAGAAAGAGGGACAAACAGGGAGAGCGAGCACAAGACTACAGGGAAGAGAGAGAGAGAGAGAGATTACTGATGTATATTTATAACATGAATAATCAGATAAAGAGGGAGGAGCTCAGTGTGTCATGATGTTAAGCCACCAGTGCCTGCCTATGACAGCATATTGATTATTATATTGATTAACTGTAAGCTTTGATAAAAAGGAAAGCAAAAAAGGAAAACAAAGGAGCTTGATAACTGAAAGCTCCGCCCCCTAATGCCTGTCTAACTGAAAGCTCCGCCCCCTAATGCCTGTCTCTGCTCCAACAGAGTGAGTGCCATCCAGACACGTGCACCCAGATGACGGCCACAGAGCAGTGGATCTTTCTCTGTGCTGCCCATAAGACCCCCAAAGAGGTGAGTCCAGAGCGTGCGTTACCCTGAGAGGCTGTTTACTGACGTGTGTGCTGCGTCCTCAGTGTCCTGCCATTGACTACACCAGGCACACGCTGGACGGAGCTGCCTGCCTTCTCAATAGCAACAAATACTTCCCCAGCAGGTCAGTCGTCTCCCTTCAAGCAGCCACGACTGACCGTCTGACTGTCCCTGACACTCGTCGGTCGAGGTATTACTGCACTTTGTGCTGACAGTAGACGCCAAACTGTGTCCCCTCATTGGCGCGAGCCTGGAGTCCCCGTCTCTGAACGGTGCAGTGGACAGGATGTCTGAGCTCACTCTAAGCCCAGAGCAGCTCCTTATTCTGGGGGTAATTCCTGTTGTCATGGTTCCCTGTCACTGTTCGGCTATGGATTATGGTGCGGCGTCAGAATGTCCGTGAGGGCAGCACACAGGAAATATTATCTGCCATTTGCTTTCCAGGGTGAGCATCAAGGAGTCGTCGGTGGCCAAGCTGGGCTCCGTCTGCCGCCGCATCTATCGGATATTCTCTCATGCGTACTTCCATCACCGCCAGATATTTGACAAATACGAGGTGAGTTTCCTTTGAAACGGTGAATCAGTTGCACCTAAACAAAACTTGTGTGTTTAAATTGTTTTAAAGTGTACGTTTACGTCGCCATCGGCCCAGGCCTTTCTTAAAAATACGTGCACACCTTGCAGGCGATAAATATTTTCTCCATCTGACCAAATTTGTCATAAAACATTGTGACTCGTAAGCGAAAGGGCAGCATTGTTAGTTTCGTTGTGTGTCTGTGTGTATACAGAATGAAACATTCCTGTGTCATCGCTTCACACGCTTCGTAATGAAGTACAACCTGATGTCCAAGGACAACTTGATTGTGCCCATCCTGGAGGAGGAAGTGCAGAACACGTCGTCGGCTGGCGAGAGCGAAGCCTAGGATGAGAGTCGCATGCAAAAACACAACGTTTGACACACAAACACGCACACCGGTGTAATTAGAGTCCATGTCCCCTCACCCCAGTCGCCTGTGTCTGTCTCAGAGGACGAGGCCGAGTAGCAGGAGCAGAGCTGCACGCCGCTTCCTGTCCAGTTCACCCACTGGTTCAGGCTGGAACCGCTGCTGCTCCCTCCTCGCCGTCTCCAACAAGCAAAAACTCAAGTAACCGTATTGACCCCCCCCCTCTGTGTGTATATAAATATATATATATATATTTAACCCGCCCACTCCCACTCTAAATTCACTTGTTCTTGTTCTTTGCTTGTTGCCTCATGTCCTTTTGGGGGCGACATGGACCCCATCTCATCACGATATTAAACAGTGTGGTTCCTGAGGCAGAGATGCGTAACCTCTTAGTGAGTACACTAACTCACCGGTAGTAACCAGCTAACTCACCGGTAGTAACCAGTCGTTCTGTTTGGCCTCTGGAGTGATCCTTTGTGACATGCCCCCGTTTTAATCCTGCATAAGATGCTCCTGATGTTCACCCTCCTTCATGCAATAGTACGTGATCCACGGCGAGGCAGAGACTGCGCTGCTGTAAACCTGTTATTGATTAAACGGAAAGATGGAATATCAGCTACATTGATCGTCGAGCACGACCGCCCTCCCTCATTAAGTTATTTTGTCGATCCAAGCCACTTTTTTAATGGACTAAAACCTTTTGTTACTGATAATTTTCATGTCTGTTAATAAATAAGACATATTATTCACATGGCTGTGTGGATCTTTGCCTCACGTTTGGTGTCTGTCTGGCAGCAAGATAACTCAGGAACAGTTGATCAAACTTTGGTGACGATGTACGAGAGATCCTGGATTTTGGATCACTTTGAAATATTCGTTAGCGTTGCAGTCAATGGGGCGTCAAAATTTGTTCATGTTTATTGGATTTGACATGGGGGGGGGGGGGGGGGGGTTAAAATGCCTCATTAAATCAGTTATGGAAGGAACCATCTGGATCAGGTGCAGAATAAAGTCAGGAAAGAATATTTTATTTTAACATTGAAAACTCCATTTATGGAGTTATAGTTATATATTTATATATAACTGTATTTATATCAGTTATAAATACACATCAACTCTGATTCACTTTTACTTGTCACAGTTGAAAAAGGTACCAAGAACAATTTATAACCTTGGTGATGATCCAGATCACCATCTGGATGGTGGAAGTCTAATTATGAGGGGAATGAGCTCAGAGGCGATTTTATTAGCGCCATAAAAAATGCTTCAAATATTCCAGATTAACCTGATTGCAGACTTGAGTCCAGGAAATGACTCTCTCCAGCGTGGTACCTTGTGGAGAATGACAGCAAGTACTATGAAGAAAGTGACTCTAAAACCAAAGTATTTCTCTTGAACCAGTTCCCATCATCTAGAAAGCAAAGCTTTGGCAGAGGCGTCCCCTTCATCAAAAATGTCAGCCATTTTCTGGAGTCTTTATTGCTGAAGGCTGATTGTCACCACATTTTCCAACCAACTCCATTTAAACTCGACACACATCCCTCATTCCTCGTTCCTCACGCTGACGTGTCAACCAGAAATGAGAAACTGCAGTCAGCAACTTTTAGTTACATTTACTTTCCTCCTGCTTTCAGTCGTCCATGTTTCAGGATTTAGTGCTGCTCAATAGGTCCCAAGTTCTACTTGCAGATTCAGGACTACATCCCATCATGTCAGCTCTGAGGCGTGCTCGTTTAGCGAGGAAAGGGGGCAGACTGCAGACAGAAACAATTCTTCTGTGATGGATGCATCTTGGTAAATTAATTGATGCTGCAGTTTTTCTGCACTCGTGAAACTTTTCCATGTGAAGAGTAGGACCGGGAATGAATCGTGCCATTAATGAAAGCTCACAACGGATGGAAAAGTGTTTAATTCAAAGTGCAATAATAAAGTAAAATGTACACATCAAAGAGGGCCAGAGGAATAATACTGATGTTTAGTAAACTGATCAATACATCAGTTTAAACAAGGACTCATCTGGTCTGTTAATATCAATGAACACTTATTTTCACCGCTTCATGAATGCATAAAGGAGAAGCATTCACACAACTCTGTATGCTAACGCGAGATAAATACGACGTCCTCTGTGTGTGTGAGATGCACAACGTCAACACTCGGCTAGCTTCTGAGTTAAAGGTCCATGACCCCCCCATACATCTTCCACGTCTGACGGCATGTCTCCGATCCGGCTGACGGGAATGTCCACGCATCACTTCACACCGCTTCATCGTCAACCTCTCTCATGTCCAATCAGCTCCGTCTGGAGCCGCGGAACACGAGATTCAAAGAGCTTCATCCACAAGAGAGGAAAGGACGGTCGTACCGTGTTAGCCGTAACGCAGCAGAGGAACGTGAACTTCGTTTGAGCAAACGCCACACAGAACTTGGAAATCCTAAAATGGCAGGCAGAACAGGCTCCTATGATTTTTGGGTCGACACTGATCTGAACCGTCTTGTTTCTGAACAGAACAGAACATGAAAAACCTCCGGCGCCCTCAGATAAACGCCGTTATCTGCATGGCGTTAGCAGCTTCAGTGAGGTCAGCCGTGTTGATGACACCCCGCCCCCGCCCCCCCGGGGAGGACAGCAGGAGCAGCGAGTTCGTGAGGAGCACGTCACACACGAATGGACTTTCTCATTTCCACTCATTTCAGTGTGAATAAAGTTCCTGCCTTCACAAATCATTTGTGGAGTGTCGAAACAAAACAAAGCACTAACACATGCGCCACGCGACGAGATCAGAGGGAATCATCGGCACCTCAGTGGCCACTCTAGATAAAAATGTAACGTCATGTCATCCAGCAGAGCTCCGATGCGTCACTTTGAGGGGACGGGTGAACGGTGATGTAAGCAGAGATCGTTGCTGACTCTCTTACATTAGCGGCACAAAGGGAAGATTTCACCCTGAAATGACCGTAAAGAATATCTTTCAATCGGTTTTGATCTCGGGGCTCCTGGAGAGGTTTCTAAAACTGGTCTCCATCTTCTTCACGTGTTCAGGAGAATGCTACAGTCTGATGCGAATTAAGGCGCTTCACCCGACTTCCCATTGAAGTTGTTGTTTTTATAAGTAACTTACAGATGAAGGGGTGACTGAACAATACACAAGATGTGAAGACGAAACTGTGAAACATTTCACTACTACTCGTGTCTAATGTGCAGAAATCTGGAACAACGTTTGTGTTTTAAAATACTGTAAGCGTTTTCCATGAGCGCCTGAACGAATCCGAGGTTGGAAATCCCCTGAAGATGGTTTTAAGTACGTAGAAATAGTCCAGTTTCTCATTATGGCTTCATTAAAAACAGTTTTAAAAAGTGCCGGTTCCTGGATTTAAAAGTTCAGGTTCTACTTTTGGGTCCCGGAGTCTCGGACATAATGGCCAATGAAGAGTTTCTGATTCACTTCTCTGACCCATAAATGATTGAATCCTGGAATCTGAAGCAGCCGATTTCCTCCTCACATACAGGTAACCTCCGCTTTCCCCTCCTCCTGATCAAAGCCTCCTTCCTCCAGGTGTGACAAGGTGCTGGAATATCCCCCTCCAAACACCGGGAAGCCGCCGATGCCTCCAGCGGTGGGAGACGACTCCTCCGGAGAGGGGGTGCTACGGACCGCTTGGCTCACAGAGCGGCTGGACACATCGCCGTGGACAGACACGTCCTGCAGATGGGAACAAACAGCTGTTCTTTACCTAAGACTGAACACCAGGGGGCATCGTGGCCCCACAAATAAGCACATCTCATATCAGCATTATTTACACATACAAAGTGTAGTAAACAAAAAGCATTTAATTATTTTTTATTATTATGGCTTTACTCATAAATGAAGATCATGCACTCCTCTTTCTGAATAAAAGCATTGATAACTTGTTAATATAAGTTTTTCTCATCTTCCTTCCATTTTAAAGCTCAAATAAACAGTACGTTACAGGTAGCTGTAAATTACTCTCGTCGACAAGTCACAAATAGAATCCCTGGGATCACAGCGCCCCTTACCATGAGGCACAAAAACTGCATGCCTCACAGAGTTCCCCTTTTTCAGTCGTTTTATGATCGCTCAGCGCACAAAAAAACACGTTAGACAAACAGCTAACAAAAAAAAAGACTACATTATACGAATCAGCTGAAATATAGTCATTTAGTTCATATAGCTATATTAACTAGCAACATAGAGAGACAACAATACGGACTCAGTTAGCTGTTTGATTGATCCATGTGAGGCTCAGCTGGCTGCTGCCTCACCACACGCCTCCTGGTATTTAAATTACAAATGTGAAAATTCAGCGATTTTAAATGAAAAACAATCTAAAACTGTTGAAGTTCAATGGATAATAACTTCAGTACAAATCACTGGATAAATAACAAATTAATGTTATTTGTTTCCCTTTTTTTTTTTTTTTTTTTTGCATGTAGCAGGTGAGGCTCGGTCTCACCTGCCTCCCCCTGACTGTGCGCCACTGCTTTGTACAGACTGTAAAGCCCTCAGGCAAAATGTGACTGACTGAATATACTGGCAAGTTTAGAGCAGGAAAAAGCTGATCAACAAGTCAAAAAGACCCTACCCTCCGTTTCTGCGGAAAATAATTGTCCTGCAAGTGATGACATCACAGGAATGACCTAGAAACACGGAACTATTTTATAAATACATTTTGAGGGATGAAAAAAAAGAACAATTATCTAAATATTGTTGTACTTGGTGCCAATTAGCAGCAAGGACTATCAAGGAGCTCGCCGATGGCCAGAACCGGGTCTGGAGATCCACCGACACGTCAGGGGCCTGCTGAGATGTTCCATGCGGGGACCAAACACGCCGAGTTCATTGTGAGCTGTGCAAGCATCCATTCATCCATTCATCCATTCATTCATTCATTTTCTTAACCGCTTTGTCCGTTACCGGGTCGTGCTGGAGCCAATCCCAGCAGTCACCGGGCAAAAGGCGGGCTACACCCTGGACAAGCCGCCAGTCAATCGCAGGTTCACACACAGACAGACAATCATTCACACACACACTCACATCTACGTACAATTTAGTGTAGCCAATTCACCTAATTTGCATGTTGTTGGTGGCGGAAGGAAGCCGGAGAACCCGGAGAACCCGGAGAGAACCCACGCAGGGAGAACATACAACCCTCACGGAAAGGCGAGTAGGATTCGAACTTGTGACCTTCTCGCTGTGAGGCAACAGCGCCACCACTGCAGCGCCATGCTGCCTGAAAGTCAAGCAATGTTTCTAAACGTTACTTTGATCTTCAGTGTGATTTTGAATCCAGTGGGTTGTTGGTTTTGGTTTCCACCGACCATTGTTCCAGTTTTGTTCCGAACAAACCAAACCAGCGATTTAAAGACCCGTTGTGTGATTTACGCCCCCCCTCACCTTGTTCCTGGGTCGTCCTGCCGCCTGGCTCCTGACGGGCCTTTGCAGAAACATCACCTGTTTAGTCGCCAGGTTCCCGTCACTGCACACACAAACACAGACGTCAGCAGAGCAGGCTGGATGAGGGTCTCCACCGAGAGCACGGCGGCCGCGGAGCGCGTTCCTCTACCTGTCATGCCGGATGATGGGGGTGGGCAGCACACACGTGAGCAGCCAGCCAAACTCAGCCAGAGTGTGAAGGAGGGGGCCGTAGTCAGTTTTCACATTGGAGCCCTGGAGGTCATTAAATG
The DNA here is from genome assembly GCF_040956055.1 of Brachionichthys hirsutus. NCBI lineage: Eukaryota > Metazoa > Chordata > Actinopteri > Lophiiformes > Brachionichthyidae > Brachionichthys > Brachionichthys hirsutus. The sequence continues at coordinate 5,470,192 of NC_090908.1, forward strand.
CTGAGTCACTTCATGAATCAAACAACATGTTAGAAATGTAGATGAAGGAAGCAGGTGACCTCTGAACTGGGAAACACGCATGCAGACAGAGCCAGTATGAGGTGGGCCTCACTGAGGGACGGCGCGACGCCCCGAAGACCCCGACAAAACGAAACCCCGCTAACAGACAACCTGGCCGACATTTTGTGTGGTCATGAAACGAAAGGAGCATTTCTACTGTACTTATGATACATATTGATCCTGATCAGCAGGCCATACGGTGGTGGAGTCGCTTCACAGCAAGAAGGTCTCAGGTTCGAATCCCACCTGTGCGGAGTTTGCATGTTCTCCCATATTCGTGGATTTTCTCCGGCTTCCTCCCAAACACGTGTACAAGTGCGTGTGTGTGTGTGTGTGTGTGTGTGTGCGTGTGTGAATGGTTGTTTGTCTCTGTGTGGCCAAACACTGATGAAACGTGTTCAACCTTTAAACACATTCATGTGTGACCAGACAGGATCAATGTGAATGCTCCGTTTGAGTGAACTGGGCCTTTAATTATGGAGCCTCCTCTTGTCTACATCTCGACCTTCCCTTTACGCATGAAGCCCGAACAGCGAGACGCTTCCAGTCGCTTTGTGACGTGAACCTTTACAACAAGACGAGCGTTTGTTTATTCTGCCGTAAATCAAGCTGCCAGCCCGATTCGTCACGTCACGTTGCTTCTGACAGAATGAGACCATCCATGCATCATCATTATGAAGGCTCCGTCTCACACGCACGCACACACGCACGCACACACACACACACACGTCTACTGACCTCGATGACAGTCCATTGCTCTACAACAACGGTGTCATTGGCAGGCGGAGATGTGCTCCTCTCCTCATACACAAACAATCCCTCTAAAGACCTGGGCACTGGCTCACCTGGAAAACACACACACACACACACACACACACACACTAAGATGTGTACAAACCTCTGAGTGTGATGGTGAACATTCTTGCTACTGCCAAAGTCTGGAAGTCAGCGAATGCATTTCCATCTCTTCTCAGCCATGCCGATGTCTGCTACTCAGCAGAGGAACAGGAAGTGTGGTCGCCAAGGTCAGGAAGGCAACTCCAAATACAGATGCAATGGAGGAGGGGGGGGGCACAGCCAAAACAGGAAGTATCTGCTTCTAACCCCCCCACCCTCAGATCCAGCTTCCACCCGCCGACAGATTCAAGGTTCCCACGAGCAGGCCGATTCAATCCTCCATCATTTCAGGGTCAGCCTGCATGGAGTCCAGAACTGACCTCGTTGCAGCGACAGTAAACTGTAAATGGATCTTATCTTCATTTACACACTTACCGGTACGTTGCAGGAAGATTTAAAATGCCTCGACCACCAGATAAAACCGTTTGTTTGTTCGGTGTAAATAAATAAATGCAGCGAAGCCTTTGCTGCTCAGGACCTTGAATTGATTGGAATGCTTTTGTTTCCATAGTTATAAATTGAATTTGGGCTCATTCTGGAAGCGGAACTCACCTCGGATGAGGCTTCTGGGGCACTACAAAAAAACTGGTCAGGACTTTTCACCAAATTTTGCATACCCATAAAATCTTGACACACATTTTGAAAACAAATCTATTTGTCTCAGATATTGTTCAGCGAAAACGTAAACGACTTCTCTCTAACCTCACCGGGGGGGCGGGGGGGGGGGGGGGTCATGTTTGTCTTCAGGGTGCCGTCTGTGGAGCTTCTCAGTCACCCTGGTGATGAGAGAACTCCATGTTGAAGAAAGTCAGCCTCAGTCCCAGAGGATTAAACCTCATTTACAAACGACTCAACCAATCAGCTGAACGGCTTTCAGGTGACTCCAACCTCCCTGGGGTGGCAGCCTGCAGCCCACCAATAACTCAGTCACACAGCAGAGTTAACCCAGACCCCTCCCACTAGGTTAAACATCTAGGACTCCCCACCAGTCGTTCAGAACCGAAGAAGCCCCTTGGTGAGAAGCTTCAGTCATTATTACCTCCAGAGGCCATCACATCCTCAGACATGCACGTATCTGTGCACAAAGACAATCCAACAGAGTAGAGCATGACCAACTCAAATCTAAGATTCCTCGATGTAAAAAACAAAACTGGACCTGCTGCGGATCAACAGACACCGGAACTCTGATGTCATGCAGGAAAAACCATCCAACAACTAGAAAGACAATCAGAGATTGCAGACCCTCGCCTCCAAAAGACTATTGGATCTTGTGAGACAGTAAACAGGGCTTCCGGATCAGAGGAGCCAAACCTGCTCTAGCTTGCTGCTCCGGAACGGGGAAAGATACAACTTTTACGTTGCACCCCTGAGATGAAATGAACGATCATCTTCGTTTGGCAACTTTTAATTACAGTCCTCGGTTCAGTAACGTCAAGTAATATTTTTGTCTCCTGCGTACTACAAGACTCCTTCTGGACTCCTTTTCCCATCATGCCATTCGTGTCCCTCCCTCTTGAAGTGACACTCCCATGTTACAGCACAGGCACAATTCCAGATGTAGAAATAATTCTAGAATCTGGATCCAGATCCGGATCAATGCCATTCAGGGAGGACCGAGCCACGGACAGAACCTTGCTTGTGTAAAAATTTCAAGTAGATTGGGTTACCAGTTTTTGAGTTATGCGCTCAGACAGACAAACAAACAGACAAACAAACAGACGGACCCAATTGCAATACCCTCGCCTCCCCTTCGGCGAGGGCAACAACCAACCTTTAGGGGTGTCCCAGTAAACAAACGAATCCACCAATGACCAGCCTTTGCGGTAGTAAGCAGCAGTCAGCTCCAGCCAATCAGCTTCAAGGGCAATGACAACCTGTCCCTTCCTGGAAACACGCATGGAGAGCGCCCCCTGGTGGTACTGACAGATGAGTGGGTCCAGAGGAGCAGAGCCTGGAGCCCAGGAGTGGAAGAAGACGAGCAACCTCAAGTCTGCAGGGAGAGGATGAGGTCAGGAGAAAGAGGCGTGGCCAAAAACCGGACCCGATTTACAGGCTAGAGTCAGAGGTGCATCTCAAAAATGTAAATATCATCGTAAAGCTATTCCTTTTCTCGGAATTAAATTCAAACAATGGATTTCATATTTCTTGGGTTTATTACACAAACTGAAATATTTCAAGTCCTTTTTGTTTTTATTTCACTGACTGTCATGCAAAACAATAACAGAATGTTGTCCTGATCTCGTTGTGTAACCACTATGCAATGACAATAAAGGCTTTCTCTTAATTAGAAAAGCACTCGGAGCGCAGACCTCCGCCAAGCCGCTCAGTCCCCTCCCAATTAGATTTACTCCGTCCACATGGTGATCTGGATCCTCATCGAAAGGTTCTAGATGGTTCTTGGTATCTTTATACACCAGTAAACCCGCTCCCAGGAAGTTTCTGTGGGAAGATGCCAAGTCCGGCTGAAAAGGAAATCAGCATCTCCACAAAGCTTGCCAGCAGACAGAAGCATGAAGCGCTCTGAACTTTCCTGGAGGCTTGTTTGTGGACCAACACCGGCAGAGGACGCAGACCCAAACCATCTCTGACTGTGGACACTTCAAGCAGCTTGGATTCTGGCCCCTCGACTTCCCAAATGAAGTACATTCATCTGAAACGAGGACTTTGGACCACTGAGCTACGGTCCAGCTCCTTTTCTCTTCAGCCCTATTTACTGAGCTGTAAGCCATAATTAACCAAATAAAAATGAAAAACGCTTGGAACATTTTAGTTTATTTACACGGTTTTCACTAACGGACCAAACATACGGAACTCTTCCCAGATATTCAGATTTCATAAGATGCACCTGCGGTTCGGGAATCAAGTTTGGTTTCGATCTCGGGACAGAAGACGGGACCTTTAGAGGTTATCCGTTGTGAGACAGACTTCAAGGTGACACCCTGATGAAAGACGGAAACGAGCGTCTCACCGGGGCCGCAGATGTTCTCCTCCAGCTCCCGGTGGCCAGGCGGCGTAGGGGGAGGGGTTCTCGGCGGGGAGCGATAGCCCCTCTTTGGACTCTGCGCCCCGCCATTGGTGATCCCACTCACCTGCTGGAGGACCGAGCCAATGAAGCGGACCCCCCCGCGGGCGCTGCTGTTCACCTACGGAACAGGTTAAGTGAGAACACTCATCGACATGATTCACTACCAGCACAGCAGATCTTGTGATGCAGTGTCATAATCCAAAAACAGTCTCAAGTACTTCATGATTTACTACTTAAGTACTTCATGATTTACATGAGGATGCTGTTAATAACTTGTCTACATACTTTTATTTATTAGATGGATAAATTCCTCTGCTCAGACTGGAAACAAGTAGTGCTCTGATAATAGTAATAATAATAATAATCAGCTGTACATTTTAAAACTGATCATCCAGGAGGCTTGAACTGAAGAAGCCTCCTGGATTAAAGGTGAAACGTCTCCAATCGAGTCCAGTTGACTCTTCGTTTGTGCTTCTTGCTGTGAGGCGACACTTTGCTACCGTGATGTGTGATAGAAAGTACCCACATCTGAACGTTAGCGCTCGACTGCCTTTGAGAACAGCACATTTCTGTCTTTCCTCTGGTTTATTCTTATTGGCCAGCCTCAGCCAGGGAAACGTTGGTCTCCTTCATTGCTTCACTAAGTTGCAGTAGAAGCACCAACCCTGTCGATGAGAGCTCGGACCGTGTCGCCCGTCAGCGAGTCTCCAGGCAATGGCCATTCCTCCACCCTCAGAACGGGAATGCTGTGGCACATGGATGGCGTCTGCCTACTGACACACACACACACACACACACACACACACACACACACACACACACAGAGTCGGATGTGGGAAACGAACTGCAGGCACCACGCACATTATTTACAGGTAAACAACAATGTAAGCAGCTCAGGCAGAATTTTAGACGAGAACAACGACTTCTGTTCGAATGTCGTTTCATGACATTAAAAGTACCGCCGTAGTTCCAGCCTCCCGACCTATTAACCATCAGAGACCAATGAGGTTTCAACCCCATTGGCTGCTGCTCCCTAATGCCTGTTGGGTGGATTTCTAGCCAATAGAAATCATGGCAGACACAAGAACCAAACATATATCCAGGAACGCACCTCTGACCTCCTACCATGAATCTACATTAAACATGCAGCTGCCTTCATACATCATTTATTTATTTACTCAGCAGTGTGGTGGGCACCGTGGGGGGGGGGATCTTAGTTTATGACATGTTTGCATGATTCTAAAAGCCAAAATAAGGAGAATCTCACAATGTTATTTTTTACATTCTCAGATCCATCTCGTGATCATGATCAACATTCACACACATCTAGGATCTGCAAGGCTCCATCTTTGGAGAAAATGTCACAATCGTGCTGACAGCATGACAAACAAACCAAACAAATCAACCATCGATTCTGCATGACAGTGTTCAGGAATCGGCGGCTGTGACTTCTGAGTGTCGCTCGGCTGACATCTTTAGCAGATTCTTACTAATCAGACTTTCAGTGTGGACTCAGAGCAGTTTCTCTGGGTGCCACAGTTTGTTCTTTCTTTCATTAATTTAGCTTAAAATAAAAGGTGATATTTTTGACAGAGAAAAATACAATTATTAAAATCATCAAAGCCAGATTTGCTCATATTCACAACAGACTCAAATTGTTCTGCAGGTGACTGAGCGTTCTAGACCTACAAGGATGAATTACCTGTAGTATATTAAAGTCTACAGGTTTAACAGGGTCAGGATCGGCGTACCTGCGTCTGGGGCGGGCCAGGATGGCACGGTAGAGGAGACTAAAGGCCAGCGAGCGGGTTCGGCCCACGGAGAGGATGATGGGGTGCAAGGCCGACAGGACGTAGCCTTGAGTATAGTAGGGCTGCAGGGCCTGCGGCAACTCGGACAGCGAAGACACATACTGCACCGTAGGACGACTGCCTGGAGGATGGAGAGACGGTCAGCGAGAGAAACATCAGAGTGCAATGCTTCTCGCCGTTTCCAAAAGATAAAACGAAATCCTCATCCTTTCAGCGGCGAAACGCTGGATCAGCGGACGCCAGATCAAGAGTGGCTGCAAAATTAGAAACAGATTCGTTGCTAATAACGTTGCTGTTTTCAGGTTCCAGCTCCTACAACAGCTTTTGAACAACAGTAAAGTGACAAAGTTTTTCTACGCAAATGAACGGAGGGGGGGGGGGGGGGGGTCACACAATACAGGAGCAAGAGGTTCATTTACACTGGTCAGTTCTGCTTCGTTTACGTCCTCATCTCATCCCGACTTGTTTCAGAGACACACTTGTGTTAATCAGGTAAGTTAATTGAGAATTAATTATCATTAAGTTACTTGTTTTTGGGAGGAAGCCGGAGAGAACCCACTCAGACACGGGGAGAACATGCTAACTCCTCACAGAAAAGCCCCAAGCTGGATTTGAACCTGTGACCTTATTGCTGTGAGGCAGCAGTGCTAAGTCAGAACCATATATCGTGTAATTTATGCTTTGAGTTCAATTAATTCAACCCAAGTCACTGGAGACTCACAAGACGTCCCCAGAATCACTTTTTCCCTTTAAAATCTTTCAGAAAATGATGTAAGTGTATCGTATCGCGAGATTCGTGTATCGCTACAGCCCTTTCTCAGTCTGTACAAGAAGTCCTTAGATATGGAGCCGTGTCTTTAAAAATCACCACGCATATGATCAAAGTAAATATTATGGTGTGTGAAACTCACCATCACCGCTGCAGAGTTTTAACGTTCAGCCGTTTGATGGCTCAAGGAACAGCCAACGGACTTCTGTGGCGAGACGCCACGGAAAAAACCGCCGCCACACCGACAAATCTGTATTTAGATTTTTAGTGCTCAGGCCGTGACGTCATGCGGTGAGACTGGTTTTGGGGTTCTGCTGGGGTGTGGCTCTGGGACCAGCACATACAGAAACAGACTTTTAATTTTAGTCGTATAATCGTCATCTCACTGTTACAGTTTGGGTCTAATTCAACAGAAATATAGACAATTATTTAGAATCTCTGGCAGATAACTGATCTGAACAAGTCTGTGCTGTCGGTTGGCTCTTCTTTTCAGCAGCGAGGAGCTGTGAGCTGCTTCTGTTCACACTCGAGGCCTGGCTGGAGCCGTCAACTTCCTGTGTCCACAAAGACCGGCTGTTCAGACAACCCCCCCCCCCCAACCCCGACACACACACACACACACATTCTTTTTCTTAATCAAATGCAAAATGCACAAACATAATGATGTCAAAACTTCATGTAATGCAATTAACTGTGTGTTTGTGTGAAATATTCCTCATCAATACGACAACTCTCATGGGGGGGGGGGCTGTCTGCCTCCATTATGGGACCAACCCCACCAGAAGCTCAATGAGGGGGGGGGGGGGGTGTCGGCAAACAAGCTGCATTTACTGGCATTCCTGACATGCTGATGGTTCTTCACTGAGGACAGAACAGATCCAGGCAGCTCATAGATCAGTTACAGAGTCTGGAGGCCCAAACTGAAACACAACCGGCAGTAATGTCTCCCAGGACGACCACAGGGACACAATGGACTTCAGAGGCATCCTTTACTCCTCATCTCCTCCCGTGCTTTCAGAATCCCGAATCCCTCTGCCACACTGAGGACTCTGTCCTGAGATGGGTAGAGAAATAAAACAGGACGAGGAGGAGGAGAAGAGAGGATGTAAAAAAGGGAACAGAAAGAGGAGTAGAAGGGGGGGGGCTGGCAGGATGGGGCCTGGAGCAGCGGAAGACAGAAGGATGCTGAAACAGAGGTGAGAATCAGGAGGAACATTTACAGGCTAACGGGTTACAAGATGAACGTTTATCAGCCCGCGTGTGGAGGAGGGAGCTGGAGAAGGGCTGAAGAGACAAACAGAGAACAGGAAACCAAAGACACGGCAGATGTGGCTGTACTGAAGACGAAAGAGCGTGGATTTACTCTGAAACGCATCATCCAATTCATCCTTTCTATTCTTTCATTTTCTTAAAGATGAAACAATCAATTATCGGCTCGTCTTTAGCTGCTTATCCGAATCCGGCTAACAGGTTTACGATGGAGCCGAATGCAGGGAGAACCCAAGCAGAATGGGGAGAATCCCTCCCTCCAGGAGGTACCGAACCCCAGACCTTCTTGCTATGAAGCAACAGCACTACCCACTGCACCACCGTGCTGTCCTCTGACTCCATTTCTATCCTCAGAACATTAAAGACAAATGTTACCGAGTCCTCTTGACTGCTTTTCTCCAAAGGAGCATCAATAAAGGCTCTCATCGTTTCCTGATGAGCTCCAGCTGCAGGAGGCGTCGCCTCCTCTTACGAGGAAGCTGCTGCTGATTGTTACTATCAACACGTTTCACACGTCAGAGTTCTACCTCATTAAAGAGAACATGTGTGGAGATGGCAGCTTGTTTTAATGCTGCTACTACTGGACTTTCTTCTTGTCCCCTGAGGGGTCGCCACATCAAACCAACGTTCTCCACTTCACCCTGTCCTTTGCATCCTCCTCCCCAACACCAGCCACTCTCATGTCCACATACGTCCATGTATCTTCTCCTGGGTCGACCTCTAGCCCTGTTCCCTGGCAGTTCCATCCTCAACATCCTTCTACTGATATAGTCCCTGTCTCTCCTCTGGACATGTCCAAACCATCAAAGTCTGTCCACGCTGACCTCATCTCCGTCTAACCTTCCCTGTCCCTCTTAGTGAAACTCAATTCACTTTGAAAGATATTAGTTATTGACATGTTGAAATAATGAGGACTGATTGTGTGTAAAGAGACAGGTGCAACCTGGGAAACGGAACAGACAGGATTAGATGCTTATGTTTATACATATTAGTCATAGGATTAGATGTTCATATTCATCACATCACATGATTCTGAGTGTAGAACACTTCTGCCTCCACTGCTCATCGATGTAAGTAGACAGCACTTCCTTCTTAAGTCACACATCTTGTAAAACTGTGTCTCCAATGCATTACAAGCTACTTAGAAGAAAGACAGAAGACTGCCATTTGGTGTCCGGGAACTTTATTGGTCCTCTTCCAAAAGAACTCCTAGAACATTCTGCACAAACTCGTCTTCCAAGATAACCCCTCCTCCATTCCTCTCTCCATCTCCTCCGTTATAAAACAACTTGAATGCTGCTCCTCAGCTTCTTGCCTTGCTTCCTTTCCACCTGGTCTCCTGGACACACAACACGTCAACCTTTCTCCTCATCATGTCCACCAGCTCTCTAGCTTTTCCCGTCATAGTCCCAACAAAGTTCCTACTCTCAGTCCTAAACTCTTCCATTCCTTCTTCGCTCGCTGCTGATGCACCCGTCTCCTCTCCTCCTCTTCTTCGTCTCCGTCCCACAGTAATCCAACTTCCAGCAGCATCCCGTGGGTTAACAACGCTGCTGGCAGTCATTGTTAACCCGGGCCTCGACCCATCCGGTATGACTCTCTTATTTATGATGATTTGCATTTTGTAGCTTGGCAAATATTAGCTTATTATTATATATTTATCCGGGCTCGACACCGGCACAAACTGGCAAAGCTACTTTAGCTTCTGCTAACCGCACTACCCATGAGGCAGCATTGTTGTAATGGAGACAAATCAGTCCAACACAGACAACAGAGGGAAGCCTTGCAGCCCTTCAAAGCTCCTACAAATGTAATAATGATTGAAGAAACTTTAATCAGAGATAATCCACTACAAACCGTTAGAACCTCAGATTAGACAGATTAAAGATACTGATCTCTGGAAATAGCAGCATAATGACATCAAAGACACTTTCTAAAACAGGGCAGTGATCCTGAGGGAATACTGTTTAACCATCTTCCCTCCATTCATTCAACCAGTAAAAAGGACACGTCACCTCAGATGAACTCATCTCTCCACCCCCAAATCTCTTTGAATCCTCCCATTTATACTTCTGGTCCCGACATGTCATCACTTCATCCTCTTATCTCTGGTTCCCTTCACATGGCTCGGATGACATTGCTCCAAAAGCTTGGAATCATGATTTGGGCGTCTTCACTGTCGAGCTGTCCGGTTGTGGGAACTGGCGCTCGGTTACGGTTTCAGTTCGGTTAAAGAGTCGAGTTTTGGTTTTATTGAATACTACATTTGTAAATGACTCAACCTGTGAGAAACGCGCAACATAAATTGTTACATAACAAAATATATTACTTCAACACAAAAAACAGTTCACTGTCGCAGGTTCTGCCCGAGAAAGGCAAGTTGTTCAGCGAAGAATGGGTCAATAACATGTTCTAATATTGTTCATTTACCTGCAGTTTACACATTTTAAATACGTAAATGCGTAGCTACAGCCAGGCCTCGAAATAACGGTCTGATATTGCATAGCGAAATGCTACACCAAGAAGCTGTTTCAGTATTTGAATAGCATTTCTGTAATAAACAGCAAATAAATAGTAAACATGTTGCTTTGGGCAAGCTTTATGGACCCAATACGATACACGCAGTGATGGAATATCAAGATACACTACCAACCACATTAGTAGTTTAACTTTTATTACAATGTTTGGGAATTCGTCACAGACGAAGACAAAGACGAGAATAAACATGAATATTTCTAAAGCTACTGTTCGTCTGTCGGAAAGAAATCTCAAACAGATAGTTCAACGTATCTGCTACAAAGCGTCATCAACTTCTTTCGCCAACTACCAATTAGTTGACTCAAATGATAAACACGTTTTTTTTATCGCTTATAACTGTACAATTATTGCCGCGGCGCACTTTGAGGTGACTTCTCCGGCGCCCAAGCCTTCTGTATTTAAGAAGGCGTGACTTCTCCACATATTTAAGCGGTGGTGACACGAGAGGGTACACTGAAAACGAATATATATAGTGGGCGACGGTGGCGCAGGTGAATGTCGGTGGTGGTCAGGAGGGCCGATGGCGCAGATTGGCAGCCTCGCTCCTGTCAGGCTGCCCCTGGGCAGCTGTAGCTACTAGCAGCTTGACCACCACCAAGTGTGGAGAGAATGAGTTGAGCGCTTTGAGTTTCTCATAGAAAAGCGCAAAATAAGTCCAAAACATTATTTATTATTATATACACACTGATAAAAAAAAAGAGTCTTAGATTTCACACACACACACACACACACACACACACACACACACACACACACACACACACACACACACGCACGCACGCACGCACGCGGAAGTCTGACCTTTCTTTTGGTGAGAAGAAGCTGATTTAACTTGGAAAGCATGGCAGACGTCACCAGACTGCACACGTCTACTAGAGACAGGAATCTCTGCAGAGCCGATTGTAGAGCTTCAACACTTTGAAAGAGACGTTTATTAACACATCTGATTAAGGGAGGGAGAAAGTCTGCATGCTAAAACCTGCCTTTCTACCATTCACTAAATGAATAGTGAAGTGGTCGAGAGCAGCTGCAGGCCTGAAAGACGTCTCAGATATGGAGCATGTATCTGGTACAAATCCGATGGACACAGTCCATTCAGTCTGATCTGCCAAAAACAGACAAGATTTTCAACTTTACATCTGAGCTAACCAGCAGCCAACGCATCGCAGAGAGATAGTTGATCCACACCACGGGTTGTCCTCAGTGGATGGAAATCAGTGACACACACACACTCAGTATTTCTGAGCCCGTCTGGGAGCAGAACCTATGACTTTGCAGATCGCCGTCACAAAGAATCACAGTGCTTCAGAAAAACAGTCCAGAATGCGACCACACGCAGATTCACCAGCATTCACGTGGGAGATCGTCCTAGGAGCAGACATGTGGAATGTGTGACGCCTGTATGGAATGCCGGATTGCTTTTTAAAAGCACACTGGGGTATCATTAAGATGCCGCCGGTTTGTTGTGTAAACAAAGACTTCTCTAGGTCACATGATCCGTGTGCTAATGAGGCTATGGGCTCTGGGTTGTTTGATTAACGGGTTTACAGCACAAACATTAATGAGTTCAAGTTTATCAACTTCACTGAACACCAAGTCATTGAGGGAGTATGCCGACTGTGAGCATGAGGCTTTTCTGTGGGTTAGTCACTGATAAAACAAACAACATCAGCAATCAATCAATTCACAGCTTCAAATCAATCGTCTAATTTCTGATTACTTTGATTTAATTGATTTTGGCCGCTCCAATGTGACTTTTCAAAAATATTTTTCTAGCAGGGACACATTTGTGAATCCTGATGCACCGGTCCTCCAGGACTCTAATCCAGGATCTCATTTAAGCGCCATGCTTCTGTCATTACGACGTCACCGAGACGAGGCTCAGTCGGTCATCTGGTGCATTTAGCCGCTCATCGAGGCTATCTGCCACTCACTGGGCACAAACCTATCGTGGAAGTTAGTGGAAACCATCGTCATGAGTGGTGAGTTTACAGCTGTAATGAATGATCCTTTAGTTTGGGAGTGTTTATAAAGTAGAAGGTCTACTGAAGAAAATAATCCTTAAGTGAGTCAACTATAAGAAGCTGATTGCACTCTGAAGGGATCATACCCCAACAGGATCGGACCCTGCTGAATCCTGGAGCACCCTGAACTCATTAAAAGGCAGGACATGCATTTATTGTTCCTCTGACCAGAACAGCATTTCCCCCATGATTCATTCTGGTGTCGACCTGCGGTTCTCTAGGCTCTCATTCAGAACTGAATCACCATTTCCTCCCAAATAGGTCACAGCCCAAACAGCCATACTGAGGCCCAGATAAAGGGATTATCCCTCGAAAATATCAACCTTCTGCCATTCCAGATTAACACACGTTCACATTAGCCTCCATATCACAGCAGGTGGCTTGTAGTCTGAGAGGGCATTGCATTTATCTGCATGGAAATGAGTGTGTGCCCATGTGCTCATCAAGTGGTCATGGTTCTCTGGAGAAATAAATTGTGTGTGACCCATTTCTGCATGAGCCGGATACTGTAACGTTACACTAATACGCTGGCAAGAACAAACAGGTCACTCGTCTAGAAGCAGGGATGAGGATACCGCCTGTTATTACCACATAAAGAATGAAAACTCAACGCTAGCTCGGGCAGAGGCCCCCGCCGCCTCAACAGAGGCCCCCGCTGCCGCTGCCTCAACAGTGGCCCCCGCCGCCTCAACAGAGGCCCCCGCCGCCTCAACAGTGGCCCCCGCCGCCTCAACAGAGGCCCCCGCTGCTGCTGCCTCAACAGGTATGAGGTAGATCACAAGTTCTCGTTGGTCCCTTCGAACCTTCCTCACACTCCATGTATTTTTATCAAAGAAGGTCAAAATTGAGGCAGCAATGTCCTTCCAAAGTTTGGGGTCTCTGGTCTTCCGGAGACTCTGATCCTCCTAACACGCTTCTACAGAGTCATTTCACATGCCGCTGCCGCTGTTCTGTTCCCGCTTTTCTTCAGTTGCTTAGCAGAAAACTATGAGACTGTCCTGGTGTGATGCTGAAAGCGGCCTAATCATCTACAAAACTTCACCCAAAGTTCCATCAGAATTACTGACGACCGAATTTAAATTTGCCCATGAACTGCTCCTTTGATTCCACGTTTCAGTAAAAAGAAGTCCTTACAGTTAATTATATCTTTAAGGGTACATCCTTATTCTAAGGTTTGGTTTTATTAAGATTGATGTGTGATAATTAACTTTAGGCCAAATGGAGTGAAGCGTAATCAATTCACGTGTAGAACCAACCAAGGATCATTTTCATTGTGTTGATTATTTTCTGATCGATTAATTGTTAGGATTTTAAAATGTAACGCATGTTCTGCAATTTCACAATCATCTAATAATTTAATTTGAGAAGCATGTCCATAGCTCGAAGTTCCCAAATGATATTCATTTTTGAACACAGAACCAGGAAATATTCCGTGTTATATTCGGAAGGGTGACTGAAAATAGAGTAACAATATGAAATCATTTCATTCTTTTGAGCGGTTTAAACAAGGAATCCTTTCAGCGTACAATAACAATAAATGGAGCCGCTCACCTTCCAGGCTGAAGTCGAGCAGCACGTACTCGTACACGGTATCCGTTTTTGTCTCCACTTGCGGTCTCTTCAAGGTGGAATAAATCTTCCCGGGGCTGGAATCCTCCGGGTCTTCCAGTTTCCGCAGCCCGCAGCCCATGGCCTCCAACCCGCGGACAGCGGCTCTGAGCGTGGCCTCAACTTTAACGGGACCGCCGCATCCTTCCGGCGGCTCTCAAAGAAGTAGCGGCGCAGATACGACTACAACTCCCAGTGACTCGGGAGAAGAGCAGCCTGGAGGATTATCCCACCGGCCGCTCGAACAGAAGCGTCCCGCTGGTGCGGCTGCAGGGCGGGCGCGTGGAGCGGAGCTGCCCTGGAAGGAAACTTTCCCCGACCGGAGGAAAGAGTCGAAGAGGAACTTCCGCCAAACGTCAAAGTAAGATTCTGACGTAAGCACCAATTTAACGCGAACCTTCAACCCGATGCGCCTTTAGGATGTATTGGCCTTCCGTACTCTTGTTCAATACTTTTTTTCCCATGATTTTTGTAATAATAATTAATTTTCAGAATTAGAATCAGATTCAGTATCGGTTTATTGCCATTGTCAATGACGGTCCACAGACTAGGATTTATTTTCAGTGCAATCATGCAACATGTAACAATAATGATAATAATATAATAAAATGCAAACTACAGCGCTCCTTGTCGTGTCTTTATGTTGTCAACAAACACCAACACCACACTCCCAAGTATACTTTCCAGATATCAATCAATCAAATCTTTATTGCAGACACAATGGTCCAATTAAAAACACACATAACATTTACAGCATTTACAACGTTTACACAGTAAACACAGTAATCCTATAATAACATTAGGTACCAATGACACCAAATACCTGAGTTAAACTTCACAGCACTTAGGCTTGGCTGAGTCAGTGTTCTGATGATGTCATTCCCTGAGTCATGCAGCCGACATATAAACCTGTATGACAGGTGCCTCAGCTGAGCGTTAAGGCTGTTAACCCCGACACCACAGAACATCTCACTGGCGCTGGACCATCTTGGCTTCCTGAGAATTATCCGCATGCAGTCATTGTATGCCACCCTCAACTTCTGCATGCTGGCCTGTTTGTACTTAATCCACAAGGGGGCAGTATGGAGTGGCGTACAAAAGGCCCTGAAGAGGGTGACTTTGACCGCTTCAGAGCAAAAACTAAATGTCTTCTTTAGCATGTTAGCCTGCGCATACAGCATCCGCCGCTGTCTATACATGTCATCATCATCTCCCAGCTGGTCATTGATGATGTGGCCCAGATATTTAGTTCTGCTGCAGACAGACAGCACTTGCCCTGACAGATAAAAGTTTGGGAAGTCCAAACCCTTATCCTCTCTGGTTCTGCAGACCATGACGGCACTCTTCTTGGCATTATATTCTACATCAAACCTGATACCATAGCCAGTGCATATGTCCAGGAGCTGCTGGAAGCCATCACTGCTCGGTGACAATATGGCCAGGTCGTCAGCATACATGAAGTGATTGATCAAGGTGTCACCAAGCATACATCCAGTACAGATGTATGCACAGAGAGATCATGCATGTAGAAGTTAAAAAGTACCGGCGAAAGAAGCCCACCCTGGCGGACACCGTTCCCCACAGCAAAAGGAGGAGAGACCACATTACCCCACCTAACCTGCATGGTCTGATTTGCATACCAATATGCAAGGATTCTAAGGAGGCAGTTTGGCACACCTCTCTCCCTCAGCTTCAGGAACAGCTTCCGATGGTTCACACAGTCAAATGCCTTAAAGGCATCGATGAAGCCCACCAATACAGAGGAGTTTTTAGCCATATACATGTCAATCACTTCTTTCAGTCCATAAATACACATGTCAGTACCATGCTTGGTTTTAAACCCAAATTGATTGTCAGTGGTGTTAAGAAAAGGACTTAAGCGAATCAATAAGATTTTTTCTAAAACCTTAGAAATTACACTAGCAAGAGCAATCGGCCGGTAGTTATCCAGGCTCCCCACCTTGCCTGTCTTATCCTTAATCACTGGCACCAGGGTAACATGCAACATGGAGTCAGGCAGCAGCCCATGCGACAATAAGCCTGTAAAACATAAGGCAAGCAGGACAGACACCCTCTGGCTAGCATACTTTAGGTGCTCTGCAGTGATTCTATCTGGACCATCAGCTTTGTTATCTGCCAGTTTATCTATGGCTTCATGCACCTCAGTAGCTGTGACCCCCACCACCTCGCTGTCAGGGACGCTCCCTACCTGGAAGGGGACACTGTCAACACAGTTAAAGATAGCAGAGTAGTGCTGCCTCCACAGCTCAGCTATATTATCCGATCCAGTGACTCCCTCAACAGAACATGGCAGGGCCACACTTCCCCGATTCAAGGACTTCACCTCCTTCCAGAACCCAGTTACATTACAGCTGAGAAGCTTCTCAGCCAAAGAGTCAGCCCTCATCAGTCGTTCCTGCCTGGTGATATAACGAATGGCCGATTTGTACCTGGCTTGAGTCAGTTTTCTGTGGTCCAGAACAGGCCCCTGCCTGGGCCTGCCTGCCTGAACCCACTCTCTGTGAGCGTCCCTGGCTGCAGCATGGTGTGGAGCTACATGTTTGTGCCAGCCTGGTTTGCCTCCCAAGTATACTTTCCAGATAATGTGGCAATGTAGAAATATCAGTAAATAGTGGCCATGCCCCTAACGTCAAACCCGTGCTGTCACATCTTAGTTACTGTTCTTGTCTAAACAGAAAACTAACACCCTAAGTTAATCATCCACCCATCCATGTAAAGTACAAAGATATTCTTTTCATTGGGAATAAAGCGACAAAATTGTGGCTGCTTAATAAGCAGTCATTTCAACTGAAGATGATGAAGTCTCTGCAGACGCACACTCCTCTATCAGACAGTAATGACTCAGGAATCCAAGGACAGAAGACCAGTGATGACAACGAAACCTGAAAGATGGAAATTTTGCAATTGTGACAAAATTACATCAAATTTTGGACTGTGATCCTCAAAATAGGCAACATTTTCAGATCCCATATTATACTCTTCTTCCACAAGTTAACGCAGTTCCCTCAGAGACTTACCGGTACATGAAATATCTGTGACAGTCTTTGGTCAAAACATCAAGCAGATGCTGCAGGACAGCGTCCCTCTTTTCTGTCTCAAACTGCTCTGTCAGAAAAGCCTCTGAAACCGAAACAAAAACTATGTTCATTGTGCAATGAATGTGCATGCATGTGCACGGACATCTTGTGCAGGTTCCTGCTCTGTGACATCACAGGGGGAGAGATTTCTGCCAGACGCGTTTCAGTAGGTGATTCCAGAACTACGCAGGGTTTATTTTGCTGTTTTTGTAATGACCCAAACCCACCATAATAGAGTAGACACACGGGGAAAGTAAGTTTTTCCCAACATGTCTCCTTTTACTTACAGCACTTTATATGCACCTGATGTTTTATTTGGAACACAGCAATATTCCCCCTGGTGTTCGAAACAAAATGTTGCTGGCAGTATTCAGGACTTGTCGCAAATACAGCAGAATGTAAGTGGCTAGGACTCCATCTGTTCAAGTCTGTTCAATACAATAAATGACTTTATAAAGCTACTTCGTGTTATATATCAATCTATTGATCTGCCACAATAATGTAATGAAATACCTCAAGTTAAGGTCTTTTCTCAGCAATGTTTCAGTGAGATTAAAAAAGAGATTAATTAGATTAATTAATTACAGATCACAATTAATTAATCTCTCAAATGTTTTAATCTCTTGATAGCACTAAACATTACAGCTCACCTGAGGGTGGGGGGACAACAACCCCCCTTATGAATGTTCATGACTCCTGGTAGTCTTATTGCCTTGGTGCTTTTGGTCCTTTCTTTGTTTTCTGCTCCAACATGAATATAAGTATCTGGACTCTCTGCCAGTCGTTTAGAACTGAAGAAGCCTCTCAGATGAGAGGTCAAATGTCTTCAACCAAACTTAAACAAGTCCAGTTGATTCTTCGTTTTTGCTCTTCTTGATAAAAACACATTATCACAATATAAACACGTATGTCGGCCATTGCATCAACTTGTCGAAGGTTTGGTAGTCCGACACTAACTTCCCCCATGTCTGCGTGCTGATGCATGCGTCAACAAGATACATAGCTCCAACTTGCTCCCCATGTGCTATAAGGGCTGCCCACAGCTCCTGTATGGGTGGGTCCAATGCAGGAGGGAAAAAATACACAACAATGTAATACAGTACAACAATACAGTATTATCAAATAAAACCGTTATAGAAAAACACAAGACAGCAAGTAACTAGACAATACAACAATGTGAACAATTATTATCACAATACAAATGCAAGAATGTAAACATATAATATCACAATACAGTATTATCATATAGTTCAATGATATAAAGACTAAAGTTAAACATTTATTATCACAATATAAACTCATAATGCAATATATACAATAGCAATAATTAAAATGTGTGTTTGAAGGATGTTAAAAATAAGTTGTTATTGATATTATTCATAAATGAAAACAACTGTGTTTTTCTGCCTGCTATTTTTTTTTTTTAGCTCTCTGGATTGCTCTTTTGTCTGGATGAATGAATGAATGAATGAATGAATGAATGAAAGGAAGGAAAGGAAAGGAAAGGAGAATGCAGCTGGTCTGATGAGAGACATTATTATTAGAGAGGAATAAATAGTGGAGAAAACCCTACATGTATTTGTCTGCTGAAAACAGACTTATGTTAAACAGGTATTTCTAATTTAGACTTTCTATATCACCATTCAGTAAATTGTTTTAGACATTATGTGATTGTAAGCAGATAAATAGATAATAGATATCCATAAGTTCAAGCTGGTGTGTAACCACACAAGGAATGAGAATAAACACGTTTATAAACTATCTATATAAGGGAAGTTAGAACTACTGACAAATACTGCATGTCCTTTAAACTGCTTATGTAATTAGAGATCAGAGACACATGCTGACTGCATACTGATGACAGAATGTTTCAAACATAACTCTAAATGGCTCCAGCAGGAACTTGCTGTCACTCAGGAGCTCCATCCGGAAAAGAAGCACCAAAAGGAAACCTGGGACTCTTCATTAAACACCGGCCACAGAATTGGGAGGAACAGTCTGGTTTACACGCATCTGATGACCTTTGTCTATCCACTGACTCTCGCTGTGTTTAATTCAAATAGACCAAACGGGACTCGACTGCAGCTGTAAGCCAAGTGAGATGCTGATCATTATTTCTTAAATATGTTTATTTATTAGAATATTATTTTTTTCTTTACTTAAAATAGACATTTTAAAATTGTATTTACCTTTAACATCACGGTGAATATTTATTCTAAAGTTGTGTACTGCTGTGTTTTTGTACATATTAATATAAAGTACATATTTCTATATGTACCGGTAATTAAAGTTTGCTCTTGTGAATATTTTTATGATTATAAAGAAATGCATGGAATTCATTCAGTGCCACCATAGTCAAACAATTTACAACCAATTTTTGACATAAAAAGTAAAACGTTATTTACACCATTGCCCATGCACAAGTTACACATTGTTTTATTTATTTTTTTGTATTATGTTTTATTTTATTTTATTGTGTATATTCTGATAAAGTAAATTTTTGGTCTCTATCTTTTACCACTTTTTTACACATTGGCCCTGTGACACAAGAATTTAATTGGCCGGGACTGCCCTGTGAAATTGTTGTCCATATGATAATAAAGCCCTGATTGATTATTAAATCATTTTCAATTTCCTTAGATTAGAATTACTACAATATTTAATTTACTCATAACTGTGATGAAGTTTTTCCTCAAACATACATGACTCTGTCTCTTAGTTCAACAAAATCCTAGATTGTGGGCATGTCTCGGTGTCCTGTTCCTTATAATAATTAATTCAGTATAATCAATATTGTTTCTGAACATAATGCATTAAGAAATGACACTTTGCTAATAAATGCATTGAAACTTACAAATCAGTCTACATAAAATAAACTTTCAGGAGAGAAGGGAAGTTTTCTCAGGAGGACTGTTTATGACAGATGTGGAGACTTTGGGACATCATTTGGTTTGGGACGTGTCTCAACAATCATGATTCACCTCACAGAGTTTGGCTGTGGAAACTTGAAGCACTGAGATCTCATACAGAATGAGAAGATAAAATGTGTCTGTCTGCGTAAATGCAGAAATAGTTGTGTATTATATGTTTCAATTAATCGGAACTTTTTAAGACTTCCATCCGGTGCTCCATTGTACAACGTTACACAAATTAATGCTGAATGTCATTGCACAAAAATCAAAAGATGATTGACATGCCTGGTTCATTGCTGCTTTGTTCGAACATGACGCCATCTAGCGGTAAGCAATGTCTCTGTTCTGTACACAGACTCATCCCCCTGAGAAAAATGTGTGATTTCTAAAATAACAACTGTTTGATTGATTGATTGATTGACCTTTACTTTGATATCCAATTGTCCTATTTGTAAATTTTGCAAATAACATGAACATATGTTTCTCTCATGCAATGACAAGTCATTTGAAGTTTCTTTAAAATATTTATATTCTTCACAATGTCTGTGATGAAAGCTGTGGGGACCCTTTTGGCAGTGCCATTTTCTTTTGCCGGTGATATGGGGGCTCATTGACGGTGTGCCGTGCTGTTAGATATTTTGTGCCTGACATGATGAAATGAATAAAGACTGAATACTTGTTGTTGAATCCATTGCTGGTAAATGCTGGTGCCACCAGGCGCTGGCATATGAACCCCAACTCCGGGCCCTTGATGCTTTTCTCTTCATAAGGGATTTCTGACTGCTCTGAGTCTGGCCCATCACCCAGGACCTGTTTGCCATGGGAGACCCTACCAGGAGCATAAAGCAGTGGAAGATGGGTGGAAGAAATTATATCTATTCATTTTTCTGTATTAAATCTCAGAATATTGACAAATTAAAATGTTTTTTAAGAATTATAAAACTACGTACATTTCTTGGGGGTGCTATGTTCATCCAAGGGGGACCAACAGCACCACCAAGCCCCTTCTTGGTGCAGCACCACCAAGCCCCTTCTTGGTGCCGCCTATGCTTTTTATGGAGATTAATGATGTGGGGACATAAAAATGTTCCTTTTCAATGCTGCATTTTGTAGCAGGGTATTACTAATTTTACTAAATAAGTCTCTAAAAGTTTGAATCTAACAATATAACCTTAAAATCAATAGAGGGGTTTGTCCTTTTCGTAACAGTATCTCACAATGCAACGCTGCCGGCCATATTTGTAGGTTGTAGGCTTTACAGAGTCGTATACGATCGTTAATCATAACACGTAATTTTCCAAAGTATTTACTGGACATTAACTTTTCGGCGGATTTTGTAACATGCAGAAGTATTAGAAGGCTATGATTGGGGGCAAAGATCCTTACAAGATCGACAAGTCCGATTGGAGTAAAGATAACTTCATGTTCCCTGGTGTTTCCTACTCAAACTTGGTAAATTAGCTCATCTTTCAACCCAGCTCGTTTTACTCTTTGAAGGACTTTCAGAATCATCCGAGTCTTGACAGCTACAATGGTTTTGTTTTGGATGGGTCCGTGATGTTTCTGTTTATCTGCATAAACCCAGCTCTGCTCACGTAATCTAAACTACTTTTCAAACAAACAAATCAATTTAATATGTAATGTGGGCATCATTTATTACGATATTACATCGATGTCTAGCAAATTTTGCTTGATATAACTTGCCTGAAATGATCCGAGCAAACATGAAGCATTTTGTTGGATTTTATGCAGCTGAATGGTTTTCCTTGCACTTTCTGTGTATTTTGTCTTTTATTAAGAGGGGTGTGGTTTTATCTGTCTTTCAGCTCTCACAGTGTGTCTGGAGAGTCATATGTAAAGGAATTTTCACTCCCATGCTAAAGGCTCCTGAAAAGCAGTCAGCTTCATCATTGTCTGCCCGGGGTTTAGCTACGGTCATAGCACGGCACATCAGATCGGTTTATTGCAGCATTACATGCGCTCCTTCGCCATTCACTCTTCTGTTCTGCTGCTTCCCCTGCCAAGAAATAACATTAAGAACATGATAAAAGCTATTTTTTCTCTCCCGCCGTGATTGGGACAGTTTATAATAGCGCACTGGCTGAACATCAACAACACAGAGTAAGTAATCACAGCTTACAAGTATGGCGACCCACAGTGCACTGTGGGAAATTTATAAAAGGACGAACCCCTCTGTAGGAAATTTGTGCTTCATTCTTTGTTGTGATGAAAGACAAGTGAACAAGAATTGTTTAGGGCTCAGGTGTGAGATGATGCTGTCACCTTAAACCAAGAGAAAGACAGTGCTGAACCCCACACATGGTGCTCTTTTCATGCAAATATTGAATGCTCCACACACACCTACATACATATGGAGAAGGGGTGTGAGTGTGTGATGATCCACAGTGGATTTTCAGACAAAAAGTTAGAGTCATTTGTTGCTCTTTAATGAGGAATCGGATACAGAATTTGCTCTGAGACAAACATGCAGACGCTGTTAATAATCACCTCGATGTTGATTTACATCTGTAATGATACTTAAAGTAAGGTCTATGCAGGGGTACCAGAGAGGAGGGTCCGCAGGATAGTCAAACCTCGGATTCAGGAGGTGCATTGTGGTTTTTGTCCTGGCCGTGGAACTGTGGACCAGCTCTACACCCTCGGCAGGGTCCTGGAGGGTGCATGGGAGTTTGCCAAACCAGTCCACATGTGTTTTGTGGACTTGGAGAAGGCATTCAACCATGTCTCCGTGAGTATAGGGGTTCGGACCCCCTGATATGGGCCGTCCGTTCCCTAAAGTACCGGTGTCAGAGCTTGGTCCGCATTGCCGGCAGTAAGTTGAACACATTTCCAGTGCGGGTTGGACTCCGCCAGGGCTGCCCTTTGTCACCGATTCTGTTCCTAACAGGACATAATTTCTAGGTGCAGCCAGGGCGTTGAGGGGGTCCGGTTTGGTGACCTCAGGATTTGGTCGCTGCTTTTTGCAGACAACGTGATCCTGTTGGCTTCATCAGGCCGTGCCCTCCAGCTCTCACTGGATCGGTTCACAGCCGCATGTGAAGCGGCCGGGATGAGAATCAGCACCTCCAAATCCGAGGCCATGGTTCTCAGCCAGAAAAGGTTAGAGAGTAACCTCCAGATCGGGGAGGAGATCCTGCCCCAAGTGGAGGAGTTCAAGTACCTCGGGGTCTTGTTCACGAGTGAGGGAAGGATGGAGCGGGAGATCGACAGACGGATCGGTGCAGCGTCTGCATTGATGCGGACTCTGCACAGATCGGTCATGGTGAAGAGAGAGCTGAGCCGAAAGGTAAAGCTCTCGATTTACCGGCCGATCTCCGTTCCTACCCTCACCTATGGTCACGAGCTTTGGGTACTGACTGAAAGAACAAGATCGTGGTACAAGCGGCGGAAATGAGCTTCCTCCGTAGGGTGGCTGGGCTCTCCCTTAGGGATAGGGTGAGAAGCTTGGAGTAGAGCCGCTGCTCCTCCGCATTGAGAGGAGTCAGATGAGTTGGCTCGGGCATCTATTTAGGATGAATGTGAATTAGTGTGAATGTAGGGGAAACAAAGGGTTTACAGCTGTTCAACCACACAGATAGCAGATTACTGAGTGAATACTGTGATATTACAAATATCAACATGAGAAATAATGGAAAGTACATTTATAATAATAATATATAATAATTTAGATATTTATATTGTAACATATTCCAAGAAAAAAACTATAAACATAGGCATAGAGACCAATTAAATATCCCCGAAGACAATGTTTACATGACTGAGAGAAGAGTTTGTAGAGGATGACCTTTTCCTCTGCCTTTAGTTCAAGGTCCCGAGGAGGCCAGTAGACAATTAATATTTAACACAAAGATGTGCATGGATACACACCGACACCCCACTGGACTGCCACAAGGCCTTTGCTCCAACTTTCTCACACCCTGATGGAGCATAGCATGAAGGTTCTAGTTTCAGTAGAAATGAACTCACATTCCTTTGCCATCCTTTTGAGAATTTCCATCTGGTATCATGATACTCTATTTCCCTATTCTTGTCTCAAATTTTTTGTGTGTTTGTCATTTTAAGGGAAAGGTGGAACTGCATCTGGAGTCTTAGATTCACATTGGGGAAAACAAAATTGACAGTTGAAACTGTACATGAACAAAGTCAGAACTGTAAGATAAAAAATTATATTACAATTTCCCACATGTATGACTGGAAAACAAAACATAACTTTTCATAACGTAACGTAACGTAACGTAACGTAACGTAACGTAACATAACGTAACGTAACGTAACGTAACGTAACGTAGCGTAACGTAGCGTAGCGTAACGTAACGTAACGTAGCGTAACGTAACGTAGCGTAACGTAGCGCAGCGTAGCGTATTGTAACGTAACGTATCGTATCGTAACGTATCGTATCGTATCGTATCGTATTGTAACGTAACGTATCGTATCGTAACGTATCGTATCGTAACGTATCGTATCGTATCGTATTGTAACGTAACGTAACTTAGCGATATGTTCCATTTTCGTTGACAGAAAAAATCCTAGATGTCAGCCATCGACACAACAAAATAAACATCCATACTCTGTAGTCTGTGTGATGCCACATGCGATAAAACTATTTTCGCACTAAGTGAACTGTGGTTCCACAAATACTAACAGTGAGGTGCGACTGGTGAGCTTCATGCACTTAATAGGCCTCACCAGCTGACCACATTCCACAGCTGCGTGCTTCAAGGTCTCCCCCCCACACACAGTAACACCTTCTAATTCTGGGGATTCAGAGAAGTTAATGGCTTTCTGCCTAGTCTCAGCTACACTAGAAAGTGTTTCTGCTCTGTGAAAAAAGGTCTTCAAAGTTCCTGTGGAATAAACGACATGTGCTTTAAAGGGCATGAAGCATTAACCCTGGATTTATGGGATAAAAGTCTGTTCTGTATAACAAAGAGAAAAATGTAAAACATTTTATGATGTGAACAACAGAAATGGTTACCAACTTTTACAATAAGTGGATAAATGAATGTGGCTCTGTCTAGAACCTGCAGGCGATTGCTCCACTGGTTTATAACAGGCGATGTCATAATAACTTCACCTCTCTTGAATAATCCCCTCAGTATAATCTAAAATCTTCAACTAATGCTGCTGATTTCACATCTATGTAAAACGAGTGAACCAAAAGTAGTGGGGATGGATGGGACATCTTCATGAGGTGCCATTGCGCTGAGCAGAGGACAATGGAACTGAGTAGGTCAATGATGTATTATCATTCATTCATTCATTCATTCTATATATTAGCCCATACTGTTCAAAAACTATTTGATGGCAAGATTTTCTGTCACTGCTGTGAACGGCTACTGAACAAGACTGGAAGCAAAGCTGACCCACTTTATGTTACAGTTTATTGGTTGTGATAAAAGAGACACAGTAATTGTGAGTCTTGCAGCTTTTTGTAATTCCCTAAATCTTTCTTGACATATGTATGATGAGGTACAATAATACCATATACTCTTTTCTCTCCTAATTTACATTCAAGTGGTATTCTACGTAGTCTGTTCAGGAATGGTATTGAAGAGCTTGTACATTATTAAGACATCTAGATATCAAAATCTGCGTGAGCTACAATCCACCCTGCTGACTTATCCTTGAGCACAAACACTAAATCCCTTCCTGCTCCAGGAGTCCTGCTGTCAGGAGGGTCTGACTTCTGACCTGCAGGAAAGGTTCCCAATGAATAAAGGAAATTTTACTACAGCGATAAATAATGTATCATATTTTTTATTATACTGCCACAATGCCTACCAATTATTACTCTTCTGCCTACCTCCAGAAACCAGCTCAAACTAGACAGCAAGAAGAGGTGAGAGGGCAGATGTGCATCTCAGACATCTAAATTCATTCTCAGCACAAAGACTTCTATTGTATTTCTGCTCACTACTCTGTCCCATAAGATAAATATTTTTGTCTCCCTTATGTCCAGTCTCACTTACAGTTTCAGAAGGAAGATTTATTGGGCTGAATGCATGTGTGAAGTTAACTTAAGAAGGTCCTCGGCTTAAATCCACCTGAGGATCCGTGACTTTTCTGTGTGGAGTTTGAAAGTTCCCCCCATGTCTGCATGGTACCCCTGTCCATTGAGTGATGAAAAATTAGATTAGAGACAAGAGAAAAACGCTGTTTTGACTGATCAGAATCCTGTTTATAATTTTAGAAACTGTTGTGTTAGATTTTTCTTGAATTAAAAGAAGCATTCACAGGGCTCGAATGTGCAAGAAGTGAAAATGAATATGCGAGTATTGGAAAAACAAACCCAGCGTTAGAGTATAAGTTAGAACCTACTGCTAATGTCAGCATCAGAAACAGCACCCCAAATTCCACAGCAGGTGATGGTGATTATGCGACCATATATTACAGACATAATACGAAGCATTTATGACCCAAAATCTCGAACAACATCTAGGTATTTATCATGTATTTTGCTAAATCGTGTACTCTACTTACATTATCTCAGATATTTCCTCCAAAATCTGTAACTTTATTTGAGATCTATTATTTGTACACAAATAGCAACCCCCCTCCCACCAGGGTGTGGAACCTGAGCAGGAGAAAATAATTATTTTGCAATGCAGACATCAAAAGCGGTGATAACCTTTCATTTTTATATTGTGAGATGAAGGGATGTATTTGTAATCCAGACACACATTATATCATTGTGTGAGGTGCAAATGTAGTATTTTTACTTGCCTGGACACACACACACTTTCCTTCCAATAAGTCAAGCATTATTCATCTAAACATTTCTGCTGTCAATACAGCTACATAAACTCTAACATGTGACATATTTCACCAATATGTCTACCAAGTTTGTGGAAATCCATCTGGTAGTTTTTGCATAGGCCTGACGACATGAGAGTGGCAGGTGCTGGGGAGGACGATGCAAAGGACGGGGTGAAGTGGAGAACCTCTGGCCTCTTCATCTAATATGATGGTTGTATAGAGTGTGTGAGCCGGTAAAGTGGGCTGGACTGGGCAGGAGCCGCATTCCAGAACCTAAGACGGATGAAATGGAAGATTTACACTTAAAGGTTCTATGCAGCAAAGGGTTGATTTAAATTATTGTTGATACCGGTACTCTTGTCATTTTCCATTTAAAGAAAGATCTTATTTTCTCTTCTGTGGATTGTATGCCACTTTAATCTCGCTGTACAATGTACAATGACAGTAAAGGTTTTCTATCCTATTCTATTTCTCTTCTTCTATTCTAGACAGATTGCGGTACAGCAAGGACAGCAGTATTCACCCACCAACGGCTTAGATTAGAAGAACACGCTGTTTTGGCTGGCTGGCTGTAAAAAGGGTGCAGAAACTGGCATGAATGAGGATTCTCAAGCATATAAAACGAGGCCCCGCTGCCACAGGGCAAGGGTGCAAGGATGGAGTGCGTGTGTGCGCGCGTGTGTGCGTGTACTCTTCATATATTCCCTTGTAATTCCCTACTTGGGCCACCAGAGTTGAAGTCTGGACACCAGACAACCATTACGCGCTGATATTTCCCTAGCGTGCCTTCCCAAGTTATTCCCAGCGCTCCTTGGATTTGAACGCGCTCCGTGGTCTCTGGGAAGCGGCTGGCCGCCTATCACAGCCTCTGACACGGGACGAACCTCCCAACGACTGGCCGATTGGCCGCCGTGCGCGTCGATCTCGTTTTCGGGCAGCGCGTAGGAGGAGCAGAGAGGAAGGTTGAAGGGAGGAGGTGGCGGCCGCCGCGCCGCGGGGTTTCTGTCAGTTGTGTTGCTGCTGTGCGCGGAGCTCAGGCGGCCGCTCGGACCGGTGCGCGCCACGCACCGCCACGCACGAACGGATCCTCGTCTCTCTCACCATTTTCTACACGCACCGACGCTTCGGGGGATTCATCCTCACACTGATTAAGGACTTGTTGCGCGCATCCGGGAGCGCGCCAGTCCAGTCTTCGTCCAAGTCGTTTACCTGCGTGTGATGCTTTGATCCACAGTGACTGCGTGGAACGGCTCGATTCTCGGTTGCTCATCATTAACTTGTGTTTATTAGTTGCTGCTGATGCCTCAGGAAAACAACCGGGTTCCCTTTTAAATGGCATCAACGCACCGAGAAGGAAAACTTTTAACGAGTTGATTAATTTCCTCCTCTCAGTGTTTTTTATTGGACTCGCCGACATGTCTGAGCGTGATGAATTTGGAGACGGGCTCAGCAGCGACGGCGCGCCGGACTTCGTTGCGCCGAGAGCGCCCCGCGGCCGGCGGAGCGGCGTCACCCCCCCCGGCGGCGGCCAGGACGCAGACAGCATTCTCCTGGACTCGGTGAAGGCAGCACCTCGCAGAAGCAGCATCATTAAGGTAAAGATTGCCCCTCTGGCTGCCTCATTTAGTTTCAGACGGCTCGGTAAGGAAGGAAACTGCTGTCGTGTAGTCCTCTCGGACACTTTACGCCCTCCTTGTCTGGCCGCGCGTTGAACTGCGACGACTCCTCATCCTTTCACGTCCTGATTTAGATTCACTGTAATTGTCTTTAAAAATGATGTTTCCAGAATCTCAAATGATAAGAGGGATAAGACCCAACCGGTCCAGACAGATGGCCGCCTGCTATGAGCCTTGGGTTCTGTCCAAGGTTTCTGCCTAGTCAAGTTGGGTTCTGTCTTTCCCTGCTACACCTGTAAAGTACCTGGAGATAACTTTCTGTTGTGATCTGGCGCTATAGAAATATATTTGAATTGAATCAGACAGGTGAATCAAATAGGTCCGTTCCATTGTGTCCTTGCAGTAGTAATTTATGCTAAACAGATTTCGTCGTTGAGTTGTGGTGATTAATTCTCCATGACTAGTGTGTATTCAGGGACGAAGATTGTGTGCGACTCTGATGTGATGTGGTGCAAGACACACGTTCAGACTGTAAGAGTGTTCTGTCAGGACAAACTCTATTATTATCATAGCTAAGAGCGTGAGTGGAAAATATTGGAAGAACTGATTAGATGCTTTACTCTAAATGCTGTCAAAACGGTACAAAATACGACCTCATATCTAAATGTCCAGTTATTCAACCCTCATTTTTTATCAGGTTTATTAGCAAAATATATTATTTATCAACTGGTTGATGACAAGTAACATTTAAATAGCAAAACACAGCAGATTGCATTTTTTTTCTACTTTTAATAACTGCAGTCTTGAAACGGGTCAAGGTCCTGAAACTCGTACCTCATCCGAGACACATTTACACACACACACTGGGGGCACAGGTGTAAATACATACAGGTGAAACCTCTGAAGACCTTCGTTCACAGTAGAATTACATTATTATTTTTTTAGTGCTTTTAAATCGTGGCTGAAAATGCGGCTGCGGATGTGAAACAGATTCTTCTTTCTTCAGATGTAGTTCAAACACTGAGCCAGTCTTCATAGAGGTTTTGTTCAGGTCTAAACGTACATCAGGGCTCCAGATCCCAGCTCCAGGCTGTTCACACTGCTGACCTTTAACACTACTTTTTAGAAATATGTATGAATATATAGAAATCTTTAGCCCGAGCAAATACATGTAAAAGTACATGCACCACAAAATTGTGCTTGCGTCTATTACTTGATTAATTAATCTTAGTTACTTTCCAACACTACTCGAAAGACACCCATGCATTGACATGCTGACATCATTCTTTTCCACCATCACTTGTACTCAGCCTGCAGTCACTGTGTCCTATCCAGGATCAGGATGGGAAGTAGGGATCGTGTTTGAGGATCATTACCTTTGTGTGTGGCTAACATGTCAAGTCAGGTTGTGTGTCGCCTGTGCTGCAAGGCGTAGTCCTTCAGCAGGGTAGACTTCAGGCAGCAGGAGGTTTTCTGTGACACCAAAGGTCACCGAAAGAGAAGTAGATTCACGTTTAGTTGCCACTGAGGTTTAGAACCTTCTCATCTGATGCTGAAATGAGGCTCCATATTTCATGTCACAGGGGGCTGATGATTTTTTGCCAGACTGTCATTTGTGCAGGACGTTGTGAGTTTTCCTTCTAGAAGACGTGCTGAGTAATGAGCTCTGTATGTATGAAGTAGATGTCAGGGACAGGAACTTGAAAAACCAATGACTGAAAGTTGATATGTCTGGTTGAAATGTATTAATAGACTAATACTTCCAGAAACTACGTTTCTTTTTTGTC
This sequence comes from Brachionichthys hirsutus, assembly GCF_040956055.1. Lineage (NCBI taxonomy): Eukaryota > Metazoa > Chordata > Actinopteri > Lophiiformes > Brachionichthyidae > Brachionichthys > Brachionichthys hirsutus. The sequence continues at coordinate 5,500,384 of NC_090908.1, forward strand.
TGAGTTATTTTCTGGAACACACACAACCCCTGACATGATGCCAAAATGAAGAATAGAATGCACTTTTTTGATTACAAAATGAACCATGTTTGGATTTCCTGTTGCACATGGGAGGAAGGAAATGGGAGTACTTCTTTTACTGTTACATTACATATTTATTCATCCGCTTCATCTGAAATTGTACCAAGTCAAATAAGTAAAATTATTGTTTGCGTGAATGATTCTTTGGTATTAAAATGTTTAAATTACCTCTACCGATACAGTTGGAGTGTCTGTAACACAGAAAAGGCCACAGAATTTGATTGGTTTTATAGGTTATGGCCAAGGGACAGTCCAGTAGATAAAGGTGATGATGATCTTCATCTGGATCCAGCAGAAGGTGGCATTTGAGTTATCCTAGTCAGTCTGTGTGTAATAACACATACTCAGTGACATTATAGGAGCCTTCAAGAAACAGTTCTTAGACTTTGGTGATTCTCTTGTCAGTTGGTCACATTCTCTTAAGACAGAGCTTTACCTTCTGTCATTGGACACAGCTTTTATAGATATGGTATAATGATTCCAGGAAGGAATTATCTGATGCTTATTTCTAAATGCATAGCTAATGTCTACAATGATTGGACAGAAATGACGTGATGCAGGGGCGTCACTAGGTTTTAAGGACAGGGGGGGCTTAGCCCCCAGGAGATGAAAAGGATGTGAGCAAATGTAGCGTACGAGCACAAAACCTCACAAATGGCTAACAAGCACTGAGAAATTATACATTAATATTATTTCAGTCTGTTTTTCAATACAGTACAACAACAAACAGGTTTAACCAGTAAGATAATGTTTACAGTATTAACAATAAAAAAAATGGCTCACATTACAACTTATTTGGTGGATGGAAGCATCAAAGAATGCCGTCTGTTTCTAAGAGAAGCAAATCTGTCGATCACTCTGTTGTGATTCTGAAGCTTGTCTTTTTCAATGACTGCAAGACTGAAGTCTTTTCTGGCTCATTTGAGCCAGACGCAGTGCACTAAGGGACCTTTCACATGAGCAGCTGCTTACAGGCACTGTTAGGGCAACTTGGGTAGAACCTTCAGAGAGGGAAACATGTCTGAATCAAGGACAATATATCTTTGGGAAAACATCCAGCCTCTGTTTTCTGGCCACCAGAACATCCTCTGTTTTCAGGCTCTAGTGTTGAAGTTCATTCAAGTGTGATCCACTCAATAAGTTCTCACATTTAGGACACATTTAAATCTTAACTCAAGCTCGCCAACCATCCTATCCACACAAGGGAAAAGTAACTCTCTTTTCACTGTGTCTGAGTTCTAGTCAGTGCGTGAACCTGCAGGTTCCTCCAGGTTCTGCAGGTCTCTGCACCTGATTCAGGGAGACTGTGGGCGTGGCTCAGGGCTGTAGTTCTCCCATACAGCTCCATATGCATCTGTGTGTTTGCCCTTAAATCTATCACACAATAACTAAGTGTTACTACCAGCAGTGATAAACTCTTACTTTCTTGAAAAATATTCTTATATCCATTCTTCATCCATCCGTTCACGTTCTTCTCCTAAAGCTTCAAACACGCTGCAGGGACCGACGTCCTACAATTAGCGCGGTCACAGGGAAAACGTGGACTGGAGTTTCAGTGATGCGAGCATTCTCTATAAGAATAGGTGGAACGGGTTCTCTACCTTTCGTCATGAAGTGAGGGGAAACTGATTCATGATCAGATTTAAGTAAATAATGACAGGTTACATGTCTTTAAACATATATTCTGGCGGCTTTAATAGAATATGTCCGCATTTTTTGGTCACTGAACAAAAAAAAAAAACGTTTTTTTTTTTTTTTTTTTTTATAAAACAACCCAAAATTATTTAGGGGGGCTTAAGAATATTTTAGGGGGGCTGAAGCCCCCCTAAAATAGGCCTAACGATGCCACTGACGTGATGACATAGAATCGAGCACGCATCAGAGTGTATCACTGTAATATTCTGGATCTGGTCGTAACAAATATGATACAGACTGAACTGCGATCAGGTTTGAGCAAAAACTGATCTCGATAATTAGGAAAATCAAATGAACTTTTATGAAATTATTGATATTGTATTTCTTAAGTATCAGTAATAACACTGATATGGTTCCAGATTCTATGGGCAGGTTTTTATGATCCACAAGTCACATGATGAGGGTGAGACTGATGATAGTTTTAGATTTTAGGGGTAATGAATTATGGAGACTGAATTTATTGGTTTCTCCTCTGAGTGACATTTAGTTCAGGGGTCCTGAATTTTCCTCCTTCCAACCTTTCTTACTTACCAAGAACTTGCCATGACCCTTGTTGTTACATCAGGAGAATAAACCATTTTCAGGAAAAAGTCTAGAACTGACATCCATCCACGATCATTGGTTTCAGGAGAATCAGATCAATAAGTGTCACTGCCTCCTCGGGGTTTTCACACTATTAAAGAAAGTGGATCAACCTCTTCATCTGGATGTACCGTACATTCAGAGGGCTCTCCCTGACACACGCACGCATGCACAAACACACACACACACACACACACACACCAAGTTTCATGTTAATCTGTCAAATGTTTTTTGTGTAATGCTGCTAACAGACAAACCTCCATTAAACTGTTTGAGGTGGATGTAAATGAAGATTTTGCCAGCAGACAGTCGAACACAGACTTCCTAGATTGTGAACATGTCGTTATGGGTCATTTAAAACAACGCTAAGAAGTGATGTTTATACACTGGGAATCAGTAGAAATGCATCCTTTCACATGACATGAGCCCTAAATCTGCAGGCCCACAGAACCCCATGGTCTCTGGGTGTCCCATGAGCTCCATTCACACAGACCTGTTTGAGGTCCAGATCTGACTCGAGCACGAGGCCAGAGTCGTCTCCAGTGATCACTGTCAGAATGAATATGGACACAGTCCTGCACAGTGACAGACGCGGGCTTGGATAAGGAATCAGTGGGGAGGAAGAGTGTGATATGGGGAACACCGTCATCCTCAGAGATTAAGCTGTATTCACATGCTTACCCTTTACTTTGTTTAACACGTTTCAGTTTTCAAGGATGAGAAATGTTCTGTTGCCATAGTAACACTCAGTTTATAAAGTAATGACTCATTTTCTTATTTTTCTTTCCAATATAAAATATTTTCTAGGTATTTCCACTGACTTTCGCTGTGTGTGTGTATGTGTATATATTTGTACATATTTATATGCATATATTTTCATATGTACAGTATATATAAATATATATGGGTAGCAAGGAGGCGTAGTGGGTAGTGCGGTCACCTCACAGCAAGAAGGTTCCGGTTCGATCTGTGGAGTTTGTACATTCTCACTGTGTCTGAGTTCTGAGGGTTCAGGATCTGGGTCTGGAAGTCCCACAGGATCTTGGTTCGATTATTCTCGAACACCTTTTGGAGGTGTCCTCCATCTTGACTCTGGGGTCTCCAGCCCGTATTTGGTACAGATGTTCCTGTACAATTTGATTTTTATATGTACATATACATGTTTTGCATGTTTGACTTTTTCATCAAAGAAGTCGATTTTCTAAGTGAAGCCTTTTTCTGTACAGACGATTCATTCAAGAGAGTGTTTTATCCATCGAGACCCTGAACAGGCTACAATCACCAGTCACCTATTGACCCTTGTTGCCAGAAATAACTCTTCCTTCATTTTTAGTTGAATAGCAATTAAAGTGACATCTGCATGACTTGGGAGGAAAGCCTTTCGGTTCTCTTGAAGGCTTCAGAACCATGGAGATGTGTGTGCAGAAAAGCCAAACCGAATGGCATCCATTAAGAAGACCAGTTCACCCTAACTTCAGTCCAAGATTGAGAAGGTTTCTGGTTTTGCTGGTCCAGCCAGATTTTCAAACATTAACCGATTGCTTCGTGCAAACTGGCCAAATGTATCGGGTGAAAAGAGCGAGCAGCATACAGCTAGTTAGCCAGAGCTGGGTAGCTGATAAGATCCGTGCCTGAGTGCCTGGACCCGTCTGTCACTTAAAAAGCCGGAACCAGGCCAATGCACACGAGAAGTTATGGACCCAAATCCAGGAGACTCCAATCCTGTTGGCAGTGGTTTTGTTACTGGTTGCCATCAACAAGTTAGCGTTCATTTGCAAGTTGTCAAAACAAAACGTTGCCTCACTAATGTAAAGTTAGCGGTCATCTTTGCCAGGAGACACATGTAATTCATCCTCCTTGCCAAGAGCCGGTGAAGTCCATCCAGTTTGTCTGTTTGTTTTCCTCTCTTGCTGAATCAGCGTTTACGCCCCCGGAGTTCAGAGGATGACAGCAGTAACACGTTCCAGCTTTAAACTGGAATAGAAAAGATAGGAAGCGGATGCATAATACAAGGCTATTTTATAACAAAGGAAATGTAAGGTTTTAACTAAAATGACCTTCTTTGTACAAAGTTGTCCGCTGTATCCACCCCACTGGTTATTCCGGGGTTTTGAGCGCCTCGCTCTGATTAATGGCGTAACACCAGCTGCTGCCCACAGAGCCGTCATGCCTCTGTATTCTTTCATTTTTCATGGTATGAGCAAAAAACCAGAAAAAAATGGAAGGAAGCGAATCAAGCGATCCAGAATCGGCTTCCATACCTGGATCCGTAACAACTCTTCCTCAGTCCGACTCCACTCCTACACAAAATGTGGTCAAAATCCAGACAGACCAACCAGCGTGGGAGATTTCATCACTTCCTCCAGCTCTAAGATTCTCTGACATGTCTTTCCTTCTTTGGCTCATTTTCACTCATTCATGCATTTTTATTGAGGCCATGTTGAGCTGGCGCAGCTGCCAGACATGCAGCGACTTAAAGCAACATTAATCGAGTTAAACACATTAGGTTGAGGCTGTTATATTAATTCTGCTCGGCAATTAGCTTTCAGTATGACTGTGTAACAGGCCAGAAGGCATGCAGAGCCTGTCAGGGCTGAGCGTGGTGAGAGGGATTAGCAGTGGAGCCCATATGTAAGGGAGGGACCGCGCACACACACACACACACACACACACACACACACACTGGTTTTCCAGCACGAGGCTCGGGGGAACCATCGTCTCTGAGGCCTGTGTTTCCTGACTGCTCTCTGTTGTGGCGCTGAACAACACGTCTCTCTCTCTTCCTGTTGTGTCTGGAGGGCAGAGCTTCGTGTGTCAGAGTTTGACCACCAGACAGTGTTTAGTATTCCTGCCGGACACATGCTGAAGTATCTTTCATGGAGATACTGATGTGTGATTAGCTTCCTGGGTGCTGTTACCACGGCCGCACTGCTCCTCATGCAGATGAAGCATTTTTCTATATTTTATTTTATAAAAATGTTAAGTGCATCGATGCGCCTCCTCTCCATTATTGAAAGTCATGGAAAAGTCATGGAATTTCATACCAAGGCCACACTGGGAGTCCTGTTTATCTCTGATACGCACTGCAGAGTTTATTTTTGTCCTTTCTCAGAGGGCTGTGTGGATTTATTACCCTGCCCTGCCTCCTTCTCCCTCATCTCCACTCCCTCGTCCTCAAACGTTGTGCCATTCTTTTCCCATCCCCATCTTTGCTCGCTCTTTCAACCATTAGCTTTTGGACTTCTGTTGTTTTTCTTGGCATTGTTGCTCTCTCTCTGTTCCATTCTCAACACTGTTGCCCAGAAGTGAACAATGATTTGCTTACGCCGTACTCCCGTGTGTGTTATGCTTTTGTGTGATCGTTTGTGTGAACATACACAGTGAACAGAGCCCTCTGAGGGTCCTCTGGGGGCCCTCTGTGTCTCGGTGCCATTCTGCTACTGGTGGCGCAGCTCTCTGGGAACACACCGCCTCATCACAGCTGCTGGTCAGGAGTTTATCTGTGTGACCGCCAGATAGGGAAAGAACAAGAAAAGAACTGACCAAAGCGCTGACGTATTGACGCTTTCAGACAACACTGCAATAGACCTTCACACGAACAACATTAGTTGATACCTGCATGTTGGCTATTTAGCAGCTCAAAGGTTTTCCACTCTCCGAAGTTTTCATGCTCAATGAAGGAGCTTGTCTGATTGTATCCAGATTATCCACACACGAAGGAGGGATTTGATCTGGGACCTCAGTTAGTAGTTCTGCCTAGCCCTAGATGATTGGCTAATGTAGAACTTCTGGCCAGTGTTAAACTTTCTGAACCTCACACGGGCTCAGAGGGGCGGCCCTACTAAAATCAATCATGTTTAATATTTAGGATTCAAATCTAAATATTAAAAAGGTTTAATGGCATGTCTGGGTGTTTCACCCAGTTGGAACGCTTAGAAAGCAGCCAGTAGCAGTGAGCTGAAGAAGAAACAATTCACCAGAAGAGGCCTTTAAATTGGAGCGGCAGAACAATGTTTGGGTGACCCCGCATGAATGAAATATAGGATGAGATCAGCTCTCATCTCGCAGGAAAGATGAATATTTTTGGCATGTTAATCTATTCTTTCCAAATTGCCAGTTGAAGACTGTGTTAGAAAACACACTGGACCCAGGCAAGAAAAGATGAAAATGAATTCATCCCTCGCTGCGGAAGCCGTTGACTTGTTGCACTTCCGGCTTCCTTTACTTGTGGGACACGAGTTGAAATCGCCCACTGGAGGACTTTTCTGCTCTTTTGTTCAGTGTGAACAAACAAAGGCTTGCAGAGAAGGGACTTTGTTGTGGTCTGATCTCTGTGCCAAAGATGCTAATGACAGATTGTATATCATGATTGTATATCATGATATCATTGCTGTCAAGCAATGATAATCATTAATTGGGCAAAAAGGTGGAGAGAGAGACGAGCCTATAGAGACGGGATGTGAACATGATTTCTGTACGCTTGTCTAAAGCGTTTGCAGTGGCTCTCTGTGAGGATCGAACTGCTTTTGGAGCCATGTCTCTTGTTACACTTACCTTTAGTCCAGAGGTGATGGAATATTAAAAGCAATGAGACAACATATTTTCAGAATCCCTGCTTTATGTCATTTTCCCGTATTTAAAGATTTCCCCATGCTAATTTCCACGGTACGCCGTACTGCTCAAAATCCAATTTTCCTGTCCAAAAATACTGAGAAAGCGTATTAGTTGACAGGCATGATACCTTCCCCTTGACATGCTTCTACAGAGGAGTGTAGTAACAGTACTGTTACATACTGCACACTGAAACAGCAAGCGAGCTGCCATGCCTGTTCTGGACAGCAGCAACGTTCTGCACTCTTGTCATGGCTGTCCATTGAAGACTCCTCTGAGCTGTAGCTAACGATGCTTAATCACCCTCACCCAAGACTATTAAAGTTCCAGCCGGTGTAGTGAGTCCAGTCACCATCAGAGAGGAGCTTTTACCTGACATGAATTATGGCTACTGGCTTGGTAGGTTAAACACAAGCATATAAATTAGGAAATAGTCAATTTAGTTAATTCAAGGTGATCTTTTTGAATTATTATTAGTAGTCATTTGAAGGCTTAAGATAATACATATATCTCCAATGTGTCACAATAACCTTAATTAAAATGACTGCGCACTAACTTTTGTCTGGATTCCTTACGCCCACAAAATGATTTTATAACTGACTTAACCTGTGTGAAAATAAAATACCGTTAAAGAGGACATAGAATGAAAAACTCTTTCTGTACTACTATTTTGGTGGGTTTGGCTCATTACCAACCCAAAAACAGCTAAATAATCCTGCGTAGTTCTGTAATCAAGTACTGAAACGGGTCTGGCAGAAATCTTCGTCACTGTGACGTCACATTGTTAAAACGTGCACAAGATGTGCGTCACTTTTGGACTTGTTGCACGTAGACCAGGTGTTGCTGAGCCCATGTCATGCCCCTCCCACACACTATCTCAGCATTAGTGCCCCTGCTTGCTGGCACCTGCGTGCCAGTGTGTGATGCGTTTGCACAGTGTGACTACTGATTACACATGTCACCTTGCATGTCAGGAACCAATCAGCGCTCTGCGAGAAATCTCACCACTACATCTTGCTGACCTTGGATTAGTTTGAACCAGAGTGGTTTTGATTTTGTTTTTTCACTGACCTTGACAAAGAAATTGATTTCCTGGTATTTGTGTCATTGATCTCTAAATGAAAACTCTGACAGCATTAGACAGATTGAATTAGTGATCCCCTCTGAGCCAACGATGCTGTTGTCAGCTCACTGCTACAGTGATTATGTGAGCACCAGACCAGTCGTTACACCGAACATTATCTGCAACAACATTTAATTAGTCATGAACGTATTGTGTTTGCATTTAATGTGACTGCCAGCCAGTGATTAACTGCTTTACAAACAAACCTGACTCTGATCAGAGACAATGATATTCTGACAGCTGAATGTGCACACATCAGGAAAACCATAAACATACATCCCTGTGTTGGGCTTGGAAGAGTCATTCCAAGATGACAAGATGAACACTCGGTGCATGTTAACCTTGTGAAGGTTACCCTCCACAGACCAGCTACTTTAATTATCTCTGGGGGGGGTTGCATGCTAACAAATATGCTCCAGTTCTGAAGCTAACCATCATGCCCATGAAATAAATCCATCATGATAATCAGACTCTAAATGACTGCTGTCATTATTTATTAATTATGGTGGCGACAACTTGAAACAGTCGTTTTATCATTTTCCTGCAATCCCATGATGATTAGGTTCCATCTGTCAACTGAGAATGATTTCCTGACTCGTCATCCAATCATATGCTCAAATACTCCCAGTTGAACACAGCTGTGTCACCCTTTCTATCACCGCTCCTCTTCAAACAGGCAGGGAACAAGGAGGAGACGAGAGTCTCTGGAGGCAGAGAAGGATGACGATGGAGAAATGATGGAAGGAGTTTGACAGGTAGAAAGTGACACACAGATGAGTCGACATGACGGGAAATACTGCAAAAGCAGGATAAAGAGAAGTCATTCAGGCAGGTGTATGTATGTGTGTGTGTGTGTGTGTGTGTGTGTGTGTTCATTCATCAGTGTGTGGTGTTAACCTCAGGGTGGATAGACTGGGCAAAACTCTGAGGGTACCTGCTGGGTTGTTTTGCCGTTACGGACTTCAGCATTGAAATATTTAATGTGCCTATCAGTGAAATTATGTGCTTTCTAGAGTTACACATAAACAATGTAAATTCAGTCTCTGATGAAGATCCACCATATTTCAACTGGCTGGCAACAGAGCATGGAAGACAATGAAACTCTTAGTGATATATATATATATATATATATACTACCGTTAACATTCATTTATTTAAAAGAACATGAAAATGAATGGTGCATCTGCTCTCTGTAAGAAAAGTTAAGTCATCAAGAAAATGTCATTTCATCATCATGCCTTCCAGGCGTCTGCTGAGATCAACCAGCTTCTCACTTTTCAGATATTTTTATATGGTTCAGTCTTAAAGGTCAAAAACTATTTCAGATGTTGCACACATTTTCTACTTTACACGTACACTTATATAAACTTAGACATAATAGTTATTCCTTTTGAAAGTTTGTGTTCTTGATAGAATCCTTCGGTTTGATGATTGTATATCGTCGATGGACTCCGCTCGTACTGGCGTGTCAAATCACTCACGAGAACACCACGGCCATGTTGATCGGTAATTTCATGCTTCATCTCCATCGTCATCATCCTGCATCTTTTCTTGCCACTGCCATCCTCACCACTCGCTTTCTTTGGACAAATCACAGATACAGCCAAAACCATGTAACTAATGGAAACACGACTCGGGAGATGCAGGAGACGAGTACGGAAGGTGGTGAATACCTGAACTGAATGGGTGAAGCGCGCTCGCAGCTCGGCCATCTAGCGGCAGCATCTGGAAGTCGCTCGTATCTCTCCTGTCTCACATTTATGCTCGCAACTCAAAGCAAAATATTGCACGCAGGCTGGCTCGTATAGCATGTGTAACTGAGAAGGTCCCAGGAGGAACAGTGAAGTTACAAGGAATGGATGGAGAGAATGTGGAAAGGAAGGTAAGAATCGTGTGCAGGCAGGCTGGAACGGGTGGAGGAAAGTATCCGGTGTGCTCTGTAATAGAAGAGTATCAGCAAGGATGAAGGGAAAGGTCTGCAAGACAGTGGTGAGGACAGCCATGATGGACGGCTTAGAGACAGTGGTGAGGACAGCCATGATGGACGGCTTAGAGACAGTGGTGAGGACAGCCATGATGGATGGCTTAGAGACAGTGTCTCTGAGGAAAAGACAGGAGGCGGAGCTAGAAGTGGAGGAGATGAAGATGCTGAGGTTCTCCTTGGGAGTGACCAGGTTGGACAGGATTAGAAATGAGACAATAAGAGGGACAGTGAAGGTTAGATGAGGATGGAACTGCCAGGGAACAGGGCTAGAGGTCGACCCAGGAGAAGATACATGGACGTAGTGAGGGAGGACATGAGAGTGGCTGGTGTTGGGGAGGACGATGCAAAGGACAGGGTGAAGTGGAGAAAGTTGATTTGCTGTAGCGACGTCTGAGGGGACAAGCCGAAAGTACAATTGTAGTAGTAGTATTACTGTCAATGTAATCTGTCGAGAGCAGAACATTCTACCAAACCATTTTATCTCTGAAAACAAAATAATATATTGTAGAGCTCAGCGTGTCTCTGTCCATCCATACTGGTCATCCATACTGATCTAAACATTACTAGCTTCACCAAACACATATTAATCATGACATGCTTCTGACACGTTTTCTTTGCCTAAACACAATGGCAACTTTCTTTTCTCATTGTTAAACAGCTGTTTGCATTGCAGTTCTCAACAACTGAGTAAAGGACTAATTCACACTGGGCGTGCCCTAATTCACCATTGTTAGTGTTGTGTTAATCTTGTCTGTCTGTCTGCCTCTCAGAAACAACCTTTGCTACCTGCAGGCTGCACGAAACGGGCTAGAAATATCAAAAGCGTGTCTTCAGTCCCATCAGAGAGGAGAACGTGCAGCTTCATGCTGGTCAGTGAGGACCTCTAAGCTGTCCTGTCCAGTGGAGCAGGAATGCCACTCATGTTCCCGCCGTGAGCAGGTGGGAGCTTTTTTGCTGAGGATCTCAGAGCAGCCTCAGTCAGATGGACTCAGTAAAGTTTACTCTGAATCAGGGTTTAAATGAGCACATTTTTAGGTGAACCACTCAGATTCAGAACATTTATTTATTCTCCACGCCCCTTCTCAAAAGGGGCGTGTACCATCCCCAGAGCCATTCTACGTAGTCTGTTCCCTCCTTAAATAATTCTACGGACCAAAATCAGCTGCAATTAACCGAATGCTTTCTACTTGAATAAATGTAACAAACATTGAAGCAGTGAAACATTATTTAACTGACTGATATTTTTGTGTAACTCATCACATCCAAAATCGGTCCTGAACACGAGGGGTTGAATCCTCTTTCTCCAGAAAGCTACGCCTTCTTGCGTTTAACACTCTGCGTGTATCTGTAGACTAGAAACATTTTTTGTCTACTAGAATAACCAGACTGAAGGTTGGGTTGAGCCTGTGTGTGTGTGTGTGTGTGTGTGTGTGTGTGTGTGTGTGTGGTGAAGGACATGCCTCAGCTCTTTCACAGCAGAGGAATGCTGTGTGGCTGCCAGAATAGTCTGCTGTGACTGGGACCAGCAAAGATTCCTTGCACTACACACACCTGCTGCCATGGCAACCACATATAGCACCCATGATATACCAACCACAGTACATGTGCATGCTTGGTGATGTGATTTAGTGTCTATTTAATGTAATGTAATAATAAGTAATAATAATAACCCATGTTGTAACAACATCTATTACCTATGTAACAATATCCTGTTTAAAATAATAACATTGGTAAAACTAGAAAAGCACTCTGGGCACAGACCTCCGCCGAGCATTTCACCTATATTGTGATTTACACCAAAAATAATGGCCCTACCTTTATTTGATCAATATTTCTAGATTCAATAACCATGAAAACAAACCTTTAGCAATTGGATTCACGTTGATATCATTATTAGTTTAGACGTTATTCACAAAAAACATGGTGGATTCTTCTGGATGCAGATCCGTAGCTTTTGAAGATACAACCAATCCTCAATTGGTCAATGCTCAATTCAGATTTTTTATGAAATCTGATTTTTGTGCAAATTCGTTCACTTTTCCAATTAAATTCGACTTGTATGTGATGTCCTGTGTGAACGCCAAGCGACCCAAACGCGTGGCCACAACGACGTCACACGCGGTGAGTGACGCTCAGTGTTTGTCAAAGTAAATATGGATGGTAATGGTGGCGTGTATGTGGCGATTTTAAAACTCTTGTCCAACCGGAGCAGCACATTTACAACTTGATATTTTCAAGAAGAAGATTAAAAAGGAAGCGAAAACTTCAGTATTGCAGAATTCCATGTTCTTTTGTTAGAAACTGCCAGAAGCAGCTTGTTCTGGCTCTTTCAACTTGTTTTCAGGTCATTTTCAGTGAATTAGCCGTGGCGTTCTGTGGGGCATTTGGGGTCTTGCGAACCGCTTTGTCCGTTAACGGGCCGCGGGTCATGCTAGAGCCTAACGGCCAAGAGGCGGCATACACCCTGGACAAGCCGCCAGTTCATCCCAGGGCCACACACAGACAGACAATAATTCACACACACACCAGTGTCACCAATTCACCTAATTTGCATGTGGTTGGTGGTGGGAGGAAACCAGAGAACCCGGAGAGAACCCACGTAGACATGGGGGGAACATACAAATTCCTCACGTAAAGGCCCCAGTTTGGATACGAACCTGTGACCTTCTTGCTGTGAAGCAACAGCGCTTACCACTGCGTCCAATGTAAAATCGATACTCAATCAGGATGAAGCGAAGCAAACAAAGACAATGAAGAGAGGAAGCTGGACTTTGCTGAAGTAAACCTGAAAGCATAATCTGGCAGAGGCTACGAAGGTGAATAAGTAGAGAGCCGGTGAAGCGAGGAATTGGAGTCAGGGGTGCCTCACTTCGTCCAATCAGTGCCGTTCAATCTCGCAGCTGTGAGTGGAGCAGATGACAAGGCAAACAAATGCACAAAAATACAACCCTCACAAAAATGGTGTCGGATGGAAACTGTTCAGGTCACGGATAATTATGTCTTGTCTTAGTAAGTCCCACTAATGAAATATTCAACATACCGTATTGCTTACTCATCAAACTACCTCCATGCAATTGAAGTGACGTTCTGCGGAGGACAGCAGGATTACTGCTAGTCTTTCAGCGTTTAACATGGCCACGTAGATAAAGGTCAGCTGAGCAAGTGATCCAACGTTTCACTGTTTCACCGCGAATTTTGCCCTTTTTGTCTGTGATATGGAAATCCTTTCAGAAATGATTATAATTCCAGGCTTCTCTTTCTCTTTTCATCTCTATGGTCCCCTCTGTTCCACCAGCTTTATTCAGCCAGGCAGAATGAATTGTGGGACAAGGAGACAAAAGAGGACACTGTGGTGGATTCAGAGTTCGAGACGTGGAGACGAACAGTCAGGTGTTTCTGGCACGAATAATTGAGGGAGAGCAGTTGAAATGGTTTGAAAATTAAACCTGAAGCAGGAAAGAAACAATGCAGCACTTGTTCGTTCTCCCACTGCATTATATGAACACTCTATTCTAATAAAAAATAACAGTTTGCTGCTGCCAAAGGGTTTTCGCACAAAATAATATCCTCTTTGTCTTTTTTTCCAGAGCTGTTGTGTATCTCCCACCTCATTCTGTCTGCCACCCATCATACAGATTCAAACCTCTTCATTCATTTGTGTTATTCTGGTTTCAAGCTGTGTCGAAAATCATTGTCTCTTCAATCTCTAGATCAGACCTGGGCATTGTATGGCACCAGGGCCGCATACGGCCCTTTGGTTGTCTCTGACCGGCCCGTGAAAGGTCAATTGGAAATTACAAAATAAACACATTTTCTCATTTTACCTCATGCATGGACTAAAATGGCATTCAGTGACAGTTCAATATGATGTATCTTTCTTAATGAGGACAAAGACAATATTGTGATGTTTTTAGGATGCTATGAACCTTCACACAACTTTCCAACAGTATATTAAATATGTTTTAGAGTGAATGTGACTGAAGATGTTCACTAATATGAGTCACAAATGGTAAAACGTTCACTTTTATTTTACCATTGTTTTGAGAAATTTAATTGAATAAATGCTGAAAATCCTCGGCCTCATTCAGCTGAATTGTGGGAGTGTTTCAGATGAAGACCAAACGGGATCTGTCTGTAAGCTCGGCAAACAAGTCGGATGCCTTATCTCAGCAGCACAACGGATCTGATCACTTGTCAAGGCAGCATACAGATCACAGATTGTGCTTCTGATAGCTGGACACATTAATTAATTCAGGCTAAAACCATGAAATATATCGCTACTACCTCTGTAAACCCTCCTTCCTTCCTCCCAGACAGGAAACACATCATGGCAGCTTTAATAATTATAATGCATTGGTTTTATATAGGCACATAAAGATGCTTTACATTGTGCATTATTCATTCACTCCACACTTGGTGGTGGTGAAGCTACTAGTAGCCACAGCTGCCCTGCGGCAGACTGACAGAAGCAAGGCTGCCAATTTGTGCCATCGGCCCTCCTGATTCACTCGCTCACTACATTCACACAGGAACTTCAATTAAATTAAATTCAGTTTTATTTATATAGCGCCAGATCACAACAGAAAGTCATCTCAAGGCACTTTACAGGATTAGCAGGGAAAGACCTGCAGGGAAACACAGAACCCAACTTGACCCACAAGAGCAAGCACTTTGGCAACGGAGACAAGGAAAAACTTCCCTTTAACAGGCATAAACCTTGGACAGAACCTAGGCTCATGGTGGACGGCCATCTGTCTGACCGGCTGGGTTGATAGAGAGAGAGAGAGAGAGAATGGCTGGTCGGAGGAGAGTCAAAAACAAGGAGATGGGTAGGGAAGTGATAGCAAGACAGAGCAGGAGCAGACAAAAGCAAGATGGATAAAACTAGAAATGCTAATGCTAGCGATATGGGCATCAGTGTTGAGGGACACAGGTCCAGGTTCTCCAGCACGACGGACAGAAGGACCTGCAGACAGAGACAGAAAGAGGGACAAACAGGGAGAGAGAGAGCACAAGACTACAGGGAAGAGAGAGGGATTATTGACATAATTATAACATGAATAATCAGATAAAGAGGGAGGCGCTCAGTGTGTCATATGAGGTTAAGCCACCAGTGCTGGCCTATGACAGCATATTGATTATTATATTGATTAACTATAAGCTTTGTTAAAAAGGAAAGTCTTTAGTCTACTCTTGAACATAGAGATGGTGTCTGTCTCACAAACCGAAACAGGGAGCCGATTCCACAATAAAGGAGCTTGATAACTGAAAGCTCAGCCTGCCTGTCTGCTCTTGGACATTTTTGGAACCAAGAGCAGGCCAGCATATATTCAATTCGTGCTCTAACAGGAAGCCAATGCAGAGACGCCAGACCAGGGGAAATGTGTTCTCTCAGTCTGGTTCCTGTCAGAACAAGAGCTGCTGCGTTCTGGATTAGCTGACGATGTTTAATCGACCTTTTGGGGCATCCGGACAGTAAGGAATTGCAGTAATCCAGTCTGGAACTTACAAAAGCATGGACAACTTTTTCTACATCTTTTCGGGTTAATAGGTGCCTGATTTTTGAAATATTGCGAAGGTGAAAGAACGCAGTCCTTGAAATGTGCTTTATCTGGGACTGAAAGGACAGGTCCTGATCAAAGAGTACCCCCAGATTCTTGGCAGTGGTGCTGGTGGACACTGAGATGCCATCGAGTTCAACTACAACACTAGAACATATATTTCTGAGATGTTTTGGCCCAAGAACCAGTACCTCAGTTTTATTTAGATTTAATAACAGGAAGTTCTTGGTCATCCAGGAGTAAATGTCCTTAAGGCACGTCTGAAGTCTAACCAACTGATCGACTTTGTCTGGCTGAACGGACAGGTATAATTGTGTGTCATCTGCATAGCAGTGGAAATTTATGCTGTGTTTCTTAATAATGTTGCCTAAGGGAAGCATATACAGCATGAACAGAATAGGTCCAAGCACTGGACCCTGTGGAACTCCATATTTAACTTCTGTGTACATAGAAGATTTATCATGAACACGTACAAACTGAAATCTAAGTTGATGATTAACATTTATTAGATAGAATGTTAGAGCAGTACAAGTACAGTCAAACACCCTGTCGTATATCTACTTCCATTGCGCAGGGATGGGTCAATGCCACACGCTGATGAATGTCATCTGTCTGTTCTGTCGGAACAGAAGGGTCAATAGAGCTGGTGCTTTGTGTTAGCATAGCTACGGTGTCAAAGAGAAACCTTGGATTAGATTTGTTCTCTTCTCCTCTTAGAGGTGAGGAGTATGTGGTAGTATGCAGGAGCATACTACCACATACTCCTCCTCAGCCATAATGTGGCTGTCTTGCCCAAGGACACAGCAACAGTGGACACATGTGCCGGAGCTGGGAATTGAACCGCCAACCTCTCGCTCATAGGACAACCCTCCCAACCACCTGCGCCACCGTCGCTTTATTTGTTTATGTTTGACTTTGGCAAAAAGACCCCAAACTTACAT
This sequence comes from Brachionichthys hirsutus, assembly GCF_040956055.1. Taxonomy (NCBI): domain Eukaryota; kingdom Metazoa; phylum Chordata; class Actinopteri; order Lophiiformes; family Brachionichthyidae; genus Brachionichthys; species Brachionichthys hirsutus. The sequence continues at coordinate 5,516,962 of NC_090908.1, forward strand.
CTAGGCTTAAAAACATCAGTAAAGCCAGTAGAAGCACTTTTGTGTGTGTTTTGTGTGACTTGCTCTTTTCCTGCCAGTCAGGTCTGATCGGGATTCAGTGATTATGAACAGTTACAGTATAAACTTTGAAACCACTCCAATGCAGAAGCTGTCACATTCACTGCTGCACACGTAGCACTATGAATGTGGAGGATGAGGCCATTGTGCTCCCGGCCTTGCTGGGGAGATGGGACTCATCTCACATAAAGAGTATCTCATTAAGGCCCAGCAGGCACTAGCCGCCTTCTCCTCTGTCACACTGTCCTACACTTCAGTTTTAAAATGTCTGTCAGCTCTGTGCTCAAGCAGCCATTTCCTGTGTGTCACCCATGACCTGTAACCTTGACTGAGGACATCTTTGGTCTGTTTCCTTGGCAACTGAGAAGGAAAAAACGAATGGCCTTTCTGGCTCCTGCATCTGGCTCTCGCTTTCTTTCATGCACCCTCCGTATTTAACTCGTGTTTGCAGGATCTCAGCTTTGAGTAGAGATTGTTGAATGTGGATGATAGGAGCACTGCAGTAGAGACCGCCATCACTGACTTTCTCTTTGTACTGTTTAAGCCACCAACCCAATTACACTATCATTACACAGTCATGAGTCAGGTTGGATCCATTTGTGCCTATTTGCAGTTCCTAGCAGTGTGCCTGGGTGAGGGAGTAATCAACTCCGCCAAACAGGTAATGTTTTAATGTTGTTTGTTAGCAGGATCACGAAAAAACTTCTGGATGGAACTTGATGAGCGTCTGGTGCAGCGTCTGCAGTCATGCGGACTCTGCACAGATCCGTCATGGTGAAGAGAGAGCTGAGTCGAAAGGCGAAGCTCTCGATTTACCGGTCGATCTTCGTTCCTACCCTCACCTGTGGTCACGAGCTTTGGGTAGTGACCGAAAGAACAAGATCGCGGGTACAAGCGGCCAAAATGAGCTTCCTCCGTAGGGTGGCCGGGTTCTCCCTTGGAGATAGGGTGAGAAGCTCAGTCATCCGGGAGGAGCTCGGAGTTGAGCCGCTGCTCCTCCGCGGTGAGGAGCCAGATGAGGTGCCTTGGGCATCTATTTAGGCATCTGGGGAGGTGTTCAGGGCACGTCCCACTGGGAGGAGACCACGGGAAAGACCCAGGACATGTTGGAGAGACTATGTCTCTCGGCTGGCCTGGGAACGCCTCGGGATCCCCCCGGAAGAAGTGGCCGGGGAGAGGGAAGTCTGGGCTTCCCTGCTTAGGCTGCTGCCCCTGCGACCCGGCCCCGGATAAGCGTTTGAAAATGGATGGATGGAAAATTCTGAAGGTGGGTCTTTGTCTAATTTACATACCATCAAATTTTAAGGCCGATTTGGATACCTGTATGGATTTTTCTTTTTATCTGGATTTTCCCATTTATAATGAAGTTTTCAAAACAAAATCATATCTTGTAAAATATGTGTTCAATTCACTCACCAAAAATCACAGACATAAAGGGGTCCGCTATGCAACATCATGAAAAATGTCATCTGGATCTGATCCAGAATGAGGTCAGGAAATAACATTTTATCATTAAAACCCCCATTTGTGGATATAAAAATCTGTTAAATATACACATCAACTCCGATTCAATATTACTTTTCATGGTTGGTGTATAAAGATACCTAGAACAATTTAGAACCTTTTGATGATGATCCAGATCACCATGTGGATGGTGTAAATCCAATTATGGGGGGAGTGACCTGCTTGGCGGAGGTCTGCACTCTCCGAGTGATCTTCTAGTTCGTAGTGAAATGAGACTTCAACCCTTTTCACACAGATTGCAACACTGCCTGTGTTTTCAACGAACAAACAAAGGCAGCCTAACGTAACAAAGAGAATGGGAGTCTTCTCCTTTAGATAAGATCGATTAGATTTAAATTGACAAATATATTTTTTTGATTAAAGAGCATTCAAATATTCTAAAAACAATATCGCATACTTACTATGCAACGTGTTGGAAGTCTGAACAGCATGAACATTTCACCTTGGTTGCATCAGTGTAGATTTTATTGATAAAAACTTTTTGCCACCTCAGCCAAACACGTTTTTGCCCCTTACACTCTGTAACGTATTTTCTTGAACTTTCCAGAATGTCCACATTGGAAATGGGCGCATAAACAATCATAATAGATACATCTGTATTTATTTTGTGTCGCGTCTGGATAGAAATTAGACAAGTGTGGCAGTCAAAACAAAATCTGTAACCCCAGAGTGGCTGACAGCTCCTGCTGTCTACATGCGAGCTTCTGCTTCTTAATTGTTCAGATTAGTTCCTGACATTTTCAGTGACGGACAGAGAAGCTGTTAATGAGCAGAGCTGACTGGTGTTTGACAAGAGACACATCTAGAGACACACACGCATGTATGTGTTGCTGCTCGAGCTCTGGGCTGCCAGTCAGATTTCAACAAGGGCTAATTAAAATAATTCGTGCTTTTCTATCATGAAGACATTCTCTACCCTCTCTGCAAAGCCTTGGAGTCATTAGTGTGTCTGTCATAAAAAAAAAATTCAAGGTGCCAAAACTGGATTTTCAGTTATCTTGTTTCTTGAGATTGACATCTGTAAATGATTTCTGTTCAATCTCAGTACGTTGGAGTCTGACATGGTGTGAGGGATTCAACAGTTGATCCCTCACACTTCCCATCTTCACACCAGGTGGCAAAACCCGTTTGCTTAATGCACATCCTGACAAGCGGATAGATGTTTGACTTGAGAGATGTCCTGCTGGACACCACATGCTGGAGTAATGGGCTCCATCTTTACAGTTCTGTATTGGTGTTGTGGTTGTCTGCTCTCTTTTCTAGAGCATAATTCCACTTCTCTAAATACTCCTCTACCTGCTCCCTGCTCTCGCTCCAGATCACTATGTCATCTGAAAACATCATATTCCAAGGAGCTTCCTGTCTCACCTCATATGTTAGTCCATCCATCACCATGGCAAACAAAAAGGGGCTCAGAGCTGATCCCTGGTGCATCCCACCTCTAAACTAAACTCCCCTGTTACTCCTACTGTACACTTCACTGCTGTCATACATGTCCTGAACTACTCTGACATACTTCTCTGCCACTCCAGACTTCCTCATGCAGTACCACAGTTCCTCCATGAATTTGTGCCATATTTAAAGCAAATCACAAACAGTTCACAAAAGGTTCAATGACATTAATGATTTTGATAATACCAAGCTAAAAAGCTGGTATTTGGAATCATGAGTCATTTTCAGAGTGACAGACACACAAACAGCGTCCCTGTAACCGTAGCAACTGATTCTCAGGCTTGGCAGTGCACGAGAGGATGAATACAGATATAATATTGTGATATAGTTCTCGCTGTATATTTTCCCAGTGCTGCGTTGATACTTTGTCTGTCTGAGCTTTCAGTGTCTTTTTTTGTGCCATGATGTTTTTTTCATCGAAGGTAGATAGATAGATAAATAGATAGAGATAGATAGATACCCTATTAATCCTGAAGAAAATTCCGTAATTGTGTGAGTATGTGAAGTAAACTGTGAAGAGTGTTCAGGCTGTGAGTCTCACAATCACCCCTTGAGAGACGGTATCAGTGGCCTTGGAAGTTTCATCGATGGGAACTGATGAATTGGTGCCAATGGAAGGTTTTTTATAACTACCGGTATCTGTAGCCCTCGTCTGACAGCAGGCATTGGCTCTGCAGCCTCCGCTGTGCACTGATGCACCGGCTTCAAGAGAAAAGATTACTCCGAAATGTGTGTGAGAGTCTGTAGTATTATGGACACATGCATGCGTTTACTGTTTTCATACTTCGTGGAGTTTTATTGACACGTATTTGCAGAATGCAGACGTTCAGGATTACACAACAATGATGTGTTTTAATGAGCACTTTATATATGCACACTGGTTTGTAAGTCAGTCACTGCTCACTGTCTGCCTATGAAAGATCCACCTGCACCCTTCTCCCCCAACTGTTAGGCCTCCCCCACTACAGCTCTGTCTCATCTCGTCTGTCTTCCCATTATAGTGTATATAGTAAGCATTTCAGTCACACTTTGCAGCGCTGGTTTATTTATTTGGAGGTGTTCCATGACTTTTCTTCATCTCTGTCTCTTTCAGATCTCCAATAAAGTGCTTCCAACATGTCTCAACACACACACATGCATGCTCGCACGCACACACTTTTCTCCCCATCCTCTCTTCATCGGGGGCGGCATCTGTGGCTCAGTTGGTAGAGTGGGTCGCCCAGTGATCGGTAAATCGGTGGTTTGAATCCCAGCTCTGAAGTGGAAGTGAATGTGTGTGTGAATGGGTGAATGTGAGGCCTCATGTAGAGCGCTTTGAGCACCGGAAAGGTGGAAAAAGCGCAATATAAGTGCGGTCCATTACCGTCACTCTTTTTGTGTCCCACCTCCCTATTTAAGCCTCTCTTATCTCATGCGGATGCTCTGTTTAATTCTTACTCTGTCTTTCTCTCTCCTCTCAGGAGAATAATGGATGTTTCTTCTTCTTCTTCCACTGTTTTGTATTTTCCCTCATTGAATTGTCGTTATTTCTTCCTCTGTGTTGGTTGGTACTCTTCCTTTTCTTCCATTCATCCTATTCATCATCCTGTCTCTTCAACAGCTCAATTTGAATGCATATGAGCTAATGTACGGATATTTAATGGAGGTCTTTAGTTACTTAAATCTATTCACATATCAGGATCTAATGGTCCTTTACTCTGTTCAGGTTCACACAGTGAAATAGTTTCCTTCCTGGAGTGAATTATTCTCTCTACTAGTGATCTAAGCTCAAAGATGTCCCCTACTGGACAAATGAGGTGTCCCACAGACATAGCACTCCTATGTTCACAGCAGGAGTGCTCACCATGTACTTCCCTATTTAATGCATTTGACAGTGACTTTGTGCTTAGACAGCTTAGTACTGATTCAGTGGATGAAAGGTTTTGTAAATTTATCATGCAAGCTGTTTAATTAGTATTTCGTTTTTTTTCAAGTTTCTTCATAAACTTATCAGGAAAGTTCAACAGTCAGGATTCTGGACTAGACCTTTCTTTACTGCTTTACTGACCCAGTGCCCTCATTTTCCTGTGCATTCTCTCTCTCTCTCTCTCTCTGCTTGGGGATGTCTTGTCTAGACGTCTTATTATATATATATAGTTGTTGTTTGTGTCTGTGCGCATGGAAACTTGTGATTCTGTGTATTGCTGTCTGTGACAGTGTCTGTTAGTGACTATGGTGGCCATGATTATTTGTCATTTTCTTTGAGTGGCTCCGTTACCACAGAGAAGGCGGGTCTTATGTCAGTGGTGTACTAGAGAGCCACTTCAATCTTGCTGCTGTCAGTGAAGCGTGAAACCTGGGAGAATGCACATGCTATCCACGGACACTTGAGAGCTGCAGGAAGCGCACCCTGAGCGTGTTTGCATGCTGGGGTGTGATCTTACCCGATGTAATGGAAATTCGAAGCAGCGTGTCCCACTACATTGTTGTAGTGGGTCACTCATGTGGGTGAAATATTGGTACAAGCCATCAGATTTCTATGTGAACGTTGGTCTGAATGGTCAAGGCTTTTAAACAGCCTGCATTGGAAGGCTATTGAGATGGAATTGGGGATAATTATCTGCACCTGGGGAAGCAGTGGGGTAACTTGGAGAGTAATGGGGAAACTGATCATTGAGGATATTCCAGAAGATGATCATCAATGATAAACTCACCAAGGAAATGAGTTGGAAAGAGCTAAATTGTGGTGTTTGGATTGGCCTAAGAAGGGTACAAAGCTTGTAGAAATCTTACAGTTGTCCGAGAACACAGTATTAAAGAGATCCGAGTCCTCACGCCAATGCGCTAATTCTTCAGAGAATCAGCAGCTCTCGATATTGAACGGAAACATTTCCCTCACCTGTTGTCACTCACATCTGGTTTCAGGGTCACATCCCCTGCCTCCATTGTCTCTCAGTTTTCATCAAAAAGAAATCTACACATTAAAGCTGCAGGGAGTGTTGAACGGGTCGGGGTCACGTCGGGGGCCCGTCGGGGTATCAGTGATACCTTGACATACGAGTATAATTCGCTCCTGGACCGAGTTCAAAACTCAAATCAATGCTAATAACAATTGAAAAAATGTTTTTAACACACACAAACACACCGTTCACCATTTGCGAGCAGCCGATCACGATGACAAGGAAAGATCTAAATTTGTTCTGATGCATTATGACGTTCAACAAGTTATTTCGAGCTCAAAACTATATGAAACATCCCATTTCCTGTTGCCAGCCGACGGGGACACTAACAAACATTGAATTTAGACCTTTGGGTGTCTTCAAGATGGGGCCAGTACCCCAGCTGCAACGATAGGACAGGACAGTGGTGCTAGAATCACTTCCTCTTTTATCGTGAATGAAATTCCCCACACATTTAGAATGATTCAACCTTTCATCGCTGACATGTTTTGTTCAACCAAGACTAAATGTCAATGAGTGCTGGCCCCAAGAGGCTGTTCAGCAGGTCTTGTATGTAACATACCCGTATGTTTACCAAAACCGTGTACCCCTCCTCCCCCGTAGCCAGCTGGAATCAGCTCCAGCAGCATCCGCGACCTGCAAGGCAGATGAGCGGCGGAAGAAGAAAATGGATGGATGGATGTGTACCAAAAATTGTGTTAATAAGCTAAGCTTAATAAAGAAACAGCTCGAATGCAGCAAGAGACTGCTGAACCCGACTACGTTCTAGCATGAAATTCCTACAGGAAATTAGACAAAAGTATTTTAAATTGAATTTGTTATTTTGTACAGGGTGTTTATTTTTAGGCCCACTGTACGATTCCTGAAAGGTTATTGTTAGATTTTATTTTATTTCCCTCAAGTCCTGGTGTGTTCCTGGAGGTCTGTTCAGAGTGAATGACCAATGCTCCTCTCCCTCTCTCTCTCTCTCTCTCATTTCCATGGTTACAGCAAACCAGAATTGCGTGCCTCTTGCGTACGTCGTACACACTTACTACCACCCTCTCTGTGTCCTATCCATCTTGAGAATGGCGACAGCGTGACACGGAGAATGAGAAGACGTAGATGTCTATGGGTTTAGAAATGAATCCTTGAGGGTATGAATCCAGCGGGAGAGATGGATGCAGTTGAAGACTTCTGTTGGGCCTCCGATGAGACACACTCACACAACAGCAGGAACAGGCTGGTGCTGAGAGAAGACTCAGTCTAACAAATGAAAGCAGCTACCGTGATACCGGGAGCCCGAATATTAATGTACGGGATTCTACGACTATTGATTGATATTATTCCAACTTCTAAAGTCCTGAATGACACCACACTGATCCTACGGAGTTCTAAGAAATGAAGGAAGAGATGTCATGACCATGCTGTCTCTGGACTGTAGGAAAACGCTATGACTGAGGATGACTGAAAACCAGCGGTCTGAATACTTGGTCAAACATTTACCCGAGGCCTGAATTTAGATACAGGTGATCAGTACCAGGCTTGTATATTTATCCATGTTATCTGAATGATCTCTGGGTTAATATTTCCATTCCACCATGCTCCTAGGCTGGCATCAAAGGTGAGGGCCCCTCTAACACACACACACACACAGGCCCCAGATAACCAGATAATGACACTTAGCAGCCGTACATCAAGTCTGATATGTCATTTTGTGGCGTAGGCGGCTCTACAGAATATTACTGTTCACACGTTTCTTATATGACAATTCCAAATTCAGCGCCGTTGTAGAATGTGTGGAGGAAGACAGCTGGAGAAGGCCATTTCCTGTGAGGGCCATGTTAAAGGAGATGTGAGATTGTGATCTATATATAGCCGCATCTGTGAGTGTGCATTTGTTTGTGCATGTGAGGAAGAGGAGCGATAATGTGGGCCTGCCCTGTAATGATTTTGAGGTTGGTAGGTCCAGCATCAATAGCAATGAGCTAATATTACTGATGCCATGGAAGATAAGCTGCTCTGTAGGCTAGTGTTGGTTTCATTTGTGTGTCTGTAGGTTAACCTCTACATTGTGGGAGTAGGAGGGTTTGTTATTTGTGTCGGGATATCTGTTATATTTATGGATGGATGACGTGGGGTGGAGTGTAAAGGACACGTTGCTTGTCCTGCTCTGTCTTTGTGACGGGGTATGGTCCGCTCATCGCTCCTCAAAAGCTGCTGGACCTAAACGAGTTCAATTCCTCAGGAGGTACTGAGGAACTGAACTTGTTATAGATCCAGTCTTACGCCGACTGAGCTGCTTTGCAAATGCTTTGGGCCGCCCTGAAAATGTCCAACAGGATGATTTAGTGCATTCAAAACGGTGCATTATCTAATGCATAGATGGCAATTTTTGTCTTCAGCCACTTTTCTGAAAATAGCTGTTTCTTGAGAGATCAAATGAGGTGATGCGTTCATGCTCCTCTGGTACCAGGATCTGAATTGAGGCTTTTCGTGTCGCGGTGCTATTTTTTTTTTCATTTCTTGGGTGTGCCCATGTTTGAGATGGAGATAATCAATAGATATTCTATTTTGATCAGTTAGGATTCTAGAGCTCCTGCCACCTGAGGCCTGCTTAAAGCAACGTCATCCTGATGACACGTACATAAGGATGTGCATTCTGTGGTTCGATACACGGGGGGTCTACCCCCCCCCCCCCCACACACACACACACACACACTATGAAACACTGTTTGTCTGCTCTTTGAAAAAACAAACCATTACATAACATAATCTCCTTATGTAACAAATTGAAGTCATTACACGTATGCACACAGTACACACACACACACACACACAACCCAGTGGTTCACGTTCAACCCACCAGCTGTCTGATATTGACATTGGCATATCATTAAGACGTTTTTTCCCCTCCTGTGCTTCTGCACCCTCGACCCCCTCAACACATTCAATCATCTTCTTATCATGTTCACATCATTGTAACAAGCTTACTCTACATGTGCTCACCTTTAAATGAACAAAAATAACGTGTCGTGGATGTGTTTCGGGCTCCACAGCAATCACATTTCAAAACTCGTTACTTGCTTCAGCAGCACCGCCTGCCTGCAATCGAGGATTAAGTTTTCCCACGAACCAAACTGAGTAGTACAAGAAGACATTTTCTGGTGAGCAGAGTCGACTTTAATCTGCTGATAAACAAATAAACAAGCACAGATCTTACCATTGTTAAGAGTTTGACCCCTTTGGTTGTAGAAATAATTATTTTGACACAGTACTTAAATACTTTATTTATGCACACAGCCCAGAACTGCATTTAATAAAATGTGTGTCTGGCTGAAAGAAGCCAGAAGCCACAAGGTTACAAGGTTTGGCATCTTGACTTTAAATGTTCTTCATCAGGGAAGCATTTCCAGCATCTTTGCTCAGATGAATCTACGTTCAAGAGTTGATTAAAAACTGGGGGTGTAACGGTACACTAAAATGTAATATCGGTTCGGGTCAGTTGCTTGAGGTGCTCGGTTCCATTAATTTTCGGTAGGGTTGTCCCAATCAGGTTTTTTTGCCCCCGAGTCCGAGTCATTTGATTTTGAACCGAGTGAAATATTTTTTATTCATCTTATTTCAACATTTAACTCTTAAACAGATCACTTCTGTGGCGTAGCTTGTACATTCAAGTAATAAATAAAAGACTTTGTTCACTTTGGACTTGGACGAGTGCAACAGGAAATATTGACGGCATTCAACCAATAGTGTCACAGGAAGTGACATCATGCCGCTCGTGCTGCCGTTTCTGTTGGAGTAGGGAGGTCTGTGCCACAACTCCAGATCTGATAAAAAGTAATGAAAATAAATATCCATATATCCGAGTCCTGATCGGGAGGTAGCGTCCGATTGAGTCCGCAAGCTTGTGATTGGGTCCGATTTCCGATCACGAGATCGGATCGGGACATTCCTAATAAATACAGTTATTTAGCAGCATGTTAAGGAGTAGTTACATTTATTTTACATTACATTACATTTAGTGACTTTTACACTGTGTTACGGTTACAACTGGCCTTTTGAGGGCCACCATAATGCTAATGTGGCCCTCGGAGAAAATTAGTTGCACACCCCTGCCCTAGCTGTTCTATTTTTCTCTCTGTTCCACTTAAAGTTTAATTAAAGAATAAAAACTGGACAGATTATTAAACAGATACCATGTCTCCAAAATGGCATGACGTTCTTGTTTGTTGTGGGATGCATAAAGACTTATTTGAAGCTCTGCCCTTAAAGTTTTTACACTGATATTGTCTGAATTGTTTCATTCCCAGCATCGCGCTCTGACAGGAGGCAGCTGGCTTGGTGTTTGGCCTCCTGTTTGTCCCCTTTGAATTCTTGACACCATTAATCCAGAAGCTGGTCAGTGCCCTGATGAGGCTCACACTGCACACCTCCAGCTACGACTATTACAGTCTGAACTTTAATGAAGCTGTATTTTTCTACAGCCGATCTGTCAAGACAGAAGCTGCTTCCCAACCAACGCTCTTCCCAAGTCTGGCTTCGGAAGGTGGTTTGAATTGACATCAGCCAAAAACCCAGTATTGTATTGATTTTTGGGAAGCGAGCGCAGAGACGGAGAGATTAGCCTTTCCTATGCTCAAAGACACAAGTAGACAAAGTGATTTTCCTTCATATGGTGGCTGGAGACATATGGTGGGCAGTTCTGACATCCTGGAGCAGAGACACTGCTCCACTCTAGTTTGGGTGGATTCAGCATCTGATTACGATGCGTCCAGGGGGCCTTCCTTTGGAGGCTTTCAGCCGTCTTCAACTGGATGGATGGATAGATAGATAAATGGTTGATGATTGGCGCTGTGGGAGTGGCAACTCGCCACAGCAGCGCCGACTCTTTTAATTTTATTTTCGTTTGTTTCATTTGGTTTTGTCTTTTTTCCCCATCCGGCACTCGATTGTTCCTTTTTGTCTACAATTGAGTGTGAGATATATTTATATATATATATATATATATATCACACAGAGTCGCCAGAATTGTGTGTATATTTCTATTGTTTTGTATTTTGAATAATTTCATTTTCATTCATTTTCTCTTTTAATTTCCATGCATCCACTCACGCACACACTCATACACAATTTTGATTAATCAATTGGCTTAAATTGCATGTTTTTGGAGGTGTGAGGTAACCCACGTGGACACGTGGAGAATATACAAACCCCACACAAATAGGATTCGAACCCGGCTTCTTTCTGTGATGCGACAGCACTACCCACTTATTTAATATGTTTATGAGATTTATATTTTTTTGGCTGCTGTGATGATGACTATTTTCCCATTTGGGGATAAATAAAGTCTCATCTCATTCATCTTATCCATCTGCTGTGTCAGACAAACAGGATGCCCCCTTTGTTTCTGCCGCCACCGAGACGGAGGTGACGTAATCGCAGGCGTTTGTTTGTCCATCCGTCCGTTAGCAAGATAACTCAAAAGGTTCTGGATGGATCTTGATGAACTTTTCAGGAAATGTTGGGAATGTTACCAGGAACAGATGCTCAAATTGTATTGATGATCCAGAAGAGATCCTGGATTATTGGTCAGTTGGAAATGTTCGGTAACATTGCAATCAATGGAGCTTCAAAATTTGTTCCTTAATATCTTGGTTGATTATTGACCGATTTTTATGTATTTTGACACAGTCATGTAGGGTGGGAATCTCTATCTTACCACAGAATTTCATCTGGATCGGATCCAGAATTGAGTTTGAATTGTTTTGTTTGTTTTTTTACATTGAAGACTCCATTTACGGATTCAAACATTTTTATAGAAAAATGTATAACCTTTTTATAATGATCCAGATCACCATGTGGACTGTGTAAATCCAATCAGGAGGGGGATGAGCTGCTCGGCGGAGGTCTGTGCTCTCTGAGAGCTTTTCGAGTTTCATAATTTCAATTTCTTAGTTTTTGGCCCTGATTCAGTAACTAAATCACGTACGTGTGCATTAATTGTGCCTGAAGGAAGGACACACAGCAGAGCTCTGGAATAAGTCACACATATTTCATGCGTAAAACCACACCCACTGACCTTGAGACGTGAACGGTGTGCGTTTAAACTACACACAGTTTAAAAGCTCAAGGGAGTAGCTGATCACGTTGTGTGTGTTTCTAAATGAAAAGCATTCGCAGCTGCATGAAGTCATGACGCTCATAACCCTGGGAACTCACGTAGAAATGCTGTCAGAGCAGGACTGACCACAGTGATGAAGAGATTTATGGTTGACCTTAATACAGGAGCGGACTCATCAGCGGCTTGTCTGCTGAAACGCTCTCAGGCCCTCTCAGGGGAAGTGGGTGTGATGATGGGTTACCCAGTTCAGACACACATTCAGTGAATCACAGGCGAAACAACTTCCATGTTCGTTTGTTCAGAATAAATGAGATTATTTCATTAAACCAGGAGCCCCCAACCTTTTCTGCGCCACGGACCGGTTTTATTGTCAGACAATATTTGGACGGACCGGCCTTTAAAGTGTGGCGGATAAATACAACAAAATAAAATGATATGCATCTTATGCAGAGCAGGCTTGGTGCGTGGGAATCAGCCGTCGCCATAAATCCATATTCATCTCCTGGTATTGTCTGTTAAATGCAGCTTTCTTTTTCTTAGCGGTCATGGGCTCTTCTTCTGTCTCCTCACTGGGCCTTTTCCCCTTTGCAAAGAAACTTTCCAAAGACGTCTGTCTTTTACTCACTTTGCGAGCTTGTGGGTTTAATATTAGCGTTGATGTATCATGTGAGCGAGTCGAGCATCAGTTACAGAGATGTAACGGAGATAATTTTTTAAAAACAACAATGTTTTACATTGTTCAGACTCGGATAATGATTAAAATAAAATGTAAATATACGAAATAAATAAGAATTAAAAAGGAAAATGATTTATTCTTTGTGTTCGGCCCGGTATCAAATGACCCATCGACCGGTCCGCGGCCCGGGGGCTGGGGACCGCTGCATTAAAACATCCAGTGTCCTTCAATAGCAGCTGCGGAACTCATACCGAAAACAGAGCGAGTGTAACACCAACAGTGTGTGTGTGTGTGTGTGTGTGTGTGTAGTCCAGTCACTGCTCTGACCTGTCTCAGTCGGTACGTTGGTTTTTGGAGGACGTTGCGTAACTGATGTCTTAGCCAGTTCTCTCATCTGACAGAACTGTTGCTTGGCTGCTGGAGCCGTCTATGCTGCTAACACACACACACACACGTACACGCACACGCACACGCACACACACAGTAGCTGAACATTTCTCTACTTGTCATGCAGGGTCCATATGTCCACATCATTTGTCAGATGCATTTTGAATCACGATGAAGCTCAGTCTAATTTCCCTTAATCTCTCTTGATTATTCAAAATGAGCTTTCACTCTTCCTCCTCTTCTGCATTTTCTCCACCTCCTCTCCCTCACTCCGAGATTAATCGTGCCATTTACCAAACACCCCCTTTTCAGAAGCGTTCACGGCTGCCATCCAACTCTCTCCTCTCCATCTCTCCTCCTTTCCCGGTCATCCTTCCTTCCTATGGTTGCAGCAGTCGATTTCTGTGGAACCTCTGAGGGTCTCTGTGTTTTTAGGGCGCCTGACCGGTCTACCATTTCTCCATCCATTCAATTATTTTTTCCTTTAATGCTCAGCTTGGACTTCTCCTCTCATCTCTGCTGCCCTTGTGTTTGATCATCTTTTCTTCACATATCTCTGCATCCTCTTTTCTTAATCTGTCACTCTATCTTCTTCCTCACCCCTTCTCTTGATCTCAGTTCCACCTTAATCTTTCCTCCCACCTCGATGCGTGTGGTTTCTGTTTGCATTTATGTGTGTGTACATTTGTAGATATTGGTCGATGCCCACCAGAGAAGCTTTAATCCGTTATATAACAAATGTCCTTTTGACTTGAAAGTGTGTCATTGCTTTTGATAAGGGCCCCTTGTGGCCACTGCCTAAAGATCCCTCCAGGCTTCCTTTGATTGCACTAATGTTTGTATGGAGGGATGACGAAAAAGAGTGTGGGAATGGAGACCAAACGTCTGAAAAGAATGGAAGATATGGAAAAAGACAAGAAAGAAGGAGTAGGCATCAGCAGAGGTGAGGAGGTGCTGCATTTAGAGCAGGGGTGTCAAAACTCATTTTCTCCGAGGGCCACATCAGCATTATGGTTGCCCTCAAGGGGCCAGTTGTAAATGTAATATCGTGTGAATGTAACTATAAATAAATTGTAACTACTCCTTAACATGCTGCTAAATAACTGTATTTAGTACTACATACTTAATTAAATTATAAATATTGCATATGCAATTGCATAGTTCTAAAAATATATCGATACCTTACTGCTGTAAAAATATCCGCCGAGGTTATGTAATCGCCATTGATTATTGACTGATATTTAGGGAATTTAACACAGTCATGTAGGGTGGGGGCCTCTATCTCACCACTGGATATCAACTGGGTCGGATCCAGAATGGAGTCAGCAACAAATATTTAATTTTAACATTGAAACCCCATTTACAGATTAAAAATCAGTTACAAATACACATCAACTCTGATTCACTTTTACTTTTCAGCATTTTACAAAAACAAATGTCTGCACAAAGCTCTTGCGGGCCACAAAAAATGACGTGGCGGGCCACATTGGCCCCCGGGCCTTGAGTTTGACACATATGATTTAGAGGGTAAGGGAGGACAATCACTCCTAGGAGACAGAAGGAGGGAAGAGAAATGGGAGGGGAAAACAACACAAATGGATGGAAAGAAAGAAAGCGGGCCGCTAAAGAGATGACGTCATGCAGACAGGAAGGAGATGTTGCTATAGGAGTGCCTGGAACGTTGGAACAGACTCAGCTCCTTCATACATGTAGATCTTTATGTGAAGATAATGATGAATCAACATGTTGCTGGGTAGATTATTGCTACAGCCAGCAGACATTTCCCTTAAATTTTGGTCCTGTAACTTTTTACATTTTTTTTAACAATGTGAGAACTTACTCCAAAATATGTCTAAACATGATTAAAGTAATTTCCTCTTGGGTCAGACAAGCTGATTAGACGTGTGGAGGAAATCTACAGTCGTGCTGAAGACGTGTGCTGACTCATCATCATCATCATCGACTTCCTGGTGTCTGCTCGTCTAAACGATTCAGTTACATACCACAGCGTACAGATGACAGCTGTCATTCACCTACCGCTAATGCCATTACATCATGAGCGCTGTGTAACTGATCTCGTCACAGCAGACCAGAGTGACATTGTGGAAGTCAAACATGGTTTTACATCCCAGAAAACCACATGGCTGTTTGTCAGATCACTGATGGTCAACAGTCGTTGACCTCCCCCTAGCTGGAGGTCACAAAACAAATCGAAGCTTCCCTCCTTAGGGAACATTATAGGGATTTAGAAATACCTGCTTTATCGATATTCTGCTCTAATGGTCTGGATCTGTGAACAACACCCTAAAAAGTTGACAGGATATAAGGTAGCCTTCTGTAGAGCGGCATGCTGCTAGCTGCTGTATACATTGGTATAATGTGTGTGGTGACATAATAGAGAGATAAATCAGTTTGTGGTAAAGGTCGCAGCTTCTCAGGGCTGTGGCCATCGGTGGTTCCATTTGAAGAATCAACTCAGGCTCTGATTGGTTCGGAATCTGAAGAGGAAGAGCTGAGACACTGGCAATCATACCCAAAGCCCATCAGTCATACCTGACTGAACGCACCAGTGGACGATAACAATGTAACTCCTACTTTCAATAAATATTGTAAAGGCACTGACAGACTCTAATTAATGTTACTCGTGTTTTCATCCAAACATCGTAGGTGTGAGTGTTGGACAGAAGGACACATTCAATATGTATATACTGAAATGTCCTTTGATACTGAATCTATCCAGAAAGGTGTCCCCGGATCATTACTGAAACACAGTCGTGCTTGAAATTGGGCTCTAAATATTTCAGGAACCTGTTTCTCCCTGCGCTCTCCACAGTCTAGGTTTAACAGGTGGTTTGTCAATCTATCAGTTTGTTCATATGATTTATGTTGTGTAATTCCTGCCCACGCTAGACTGGCCTTCCATTCCTTGTTTGAAGTTTGAGACTAGCTTTGTTAATGCAACACGCCTGTTCATTCAAGCCTGCTATAAATTATTACGCACTGAAACACAAGCCAACTCTATAAATGTGCACAGATGTGTTTACAGTAGTTGTTGAGCACTCTTATTTAACTTTGGCTTATTGGTCTTTTTCTACCCTTTCAGTTGTCTGTCAGGTTGAATTATTGTGAAGTGTTTTGCTTTCCAGGTACATCACTAATCCTTCAACCTAACAGAATGTACTTGTAAGGAGACAACATACCAAACAACAGGAAGTAGGGTGCATAACCAGTGGCCTCGCTAAGTGTACAATTGTAAGCATGGACCACATTAGCCAGGGATGCTCTCCTATCTGCTTTGGCAGTCTCCGGTAGAGTTCTGAGCATGGCCAATAGCGTACAATAAAATGGATGGATGGACAATTATTAGTTTCATCATGACATAAATTATGGTTGCATATGATATTGTAGTCATCCATCCAAAAATTAGACCTAACCCTGACTAAATGACGATGGTTTGACAACATTCATCAGTCTGAAATCTAAGTGGCTAGAGGCAGCACTGCAGTAATCTACTGTGCTAATCTTCTGCACTCAGGGATCATTAGCCACATCATGGGATCAGATTGGGTTTGGATTTGTTTGTTCTGTGTGTGGCAGCATTATGGATGAGGCTAACACGTAGACACTTTGAGACTGGATACAGCAACACGCAGGGCTGGCGAAGCAGTGGGTGTGTATGCGGTTATAGTGCGTTTGTAGTTTGTTACAGTTGTAAATGTTTGTTCATGTAACTGCTCCTCATCCTTCTATGATAAATTCACAAGTGATCATTTGTTTTCTAGAGCTTGTACTTCCCAAAAATCCACACATGATGGAGAAACCCATCTTTTAGGTGCAAGCTCCTCTCACTCTCTGTCCCAGGAGCCCCACACAACCACTGCGGAGGGAATGCTTTCCTCAATATGGTGAGAGGCATCACTCGGCCAGGAAGCTTCATGCTCATATTCTATGTGGGGGATTGGTGATTACATTTGGAGAGTACCTCCATAAAGTTTAGGACTGTCCTCTAAGTCCTGCAGGTCCGTTGGGTCACGTCAGTGCCAGTCAGGTTGGTCCTGCAGGTCCTGTGGACTTTCATTGCTTCATCCCTGAATGTGTTGAACCTGTGGGTTGGTCAGCTCCCTCTTCATCACAGTTATCCGCTACAACGGACCCTGAGATGTGGGGACCACACCCTGCAGGAGTAAATCCACTGTATTCCTGCCTGAGAACAACATCCTCAGCGTCATCCCTGCCTCTTCACATTCTGTTGCAGACTGCTGCAGCGATGAAGGTCATAGAATGATGACGCTAGAATCCCATGAGTCTCAGCCAGCAACCACTCGGTTCTGAGGACCCTCTCCTTACTTCAGCTGCCCCTTGAGTTACATGTCTATTACACATGGCAGTAAAAGCGTTAGTATTGTTGGCTCTCTATGGCTGAAACGCATGTGATTCAGCTGCTCCAAGTGCTTAATCTACTTTCCTGATTACTACATTGTTCCAGGTCCATTTATTCTCCTATCCCCTCATCCCTGCTCTTCTTACTTGGTGCATGTCAGTCTCTTTATGTCTCCCAGCTTCCATCTATTTTATTGAGTTTGACAATATTTTTAGTACATCTTCCATACATTTATTTTGGTTAGTTGTCCTTTCCTCCGCAAAATAAGAATGTCCTGCTGTTTTTTAACGCGTCTTGTTTCTGCCTTTCTTGAGTCTCCTCTCTTTTCCCCTGCGAATGGGTCCATTCCTCTTTCACATCTCTTCATCTGTGCTGACATTTTTCCATGGCAGCAGCTCAGTGATGGAGAGAATGATCCCATCACAGCTAAGAAGAGTGCAGGAGTAAAACAAGTTGCAGAGCAGGAGGTGAAGGCAGGCTGTGGATTTTAACCAATAGAGGCCCTGCATTAAAAGCTTAATGTGGACGTGGCCATAGTTTCCTGGATGGCATCGCGGTCATGCACCGAGATGCTAGCGTTACACTGGCAACATGCACACATGCACTGTTCGTGCATGCACGCACTGGATTAATGAGAGCCAATACAACCAATGTTCCCAAACGCTCACGCCGCCACTAAGCGTTGCTAACATCCGCCGCCGCCCACGCCTGGCTCCGTCCACATAAACACCAGCTGACCTGGTTTCTCTGAGCTGAACTTAAAAAAACACCGTTTGGGGCACAGTTGTGTGAACGAAGACAAAAAAACCATCTGTCCGGGTCGTGGAATTGTTAGAATTAGAAATCACCAAATCGTCCTGTTGTGAATGTGACAAGGCAACAATCTTCTCTTCCTTTGTTTGGGGTAATCATTTTCTGTCCTGTTTTTTTGTCCTGTTCTCAGTGTACCATTTTTTTTTCTACCAGTGCTTTGCCCATAAATACACTCAACTTCTCCAGTGAGGAAAACATTACTTTTGTTAAACATATTGTTCATATCAGGTCAGGTTTATTTAATTGCAAAACCTTCGGGTAAATGTACACAATGAATGATCTCAATGTTTGAGTTAGCATCCTGGTTTAAAGTGAACACAAAGGGTGTCACTAAAACCTAATTAATGGTGAAAGAAGTATAATTAATGAAAGGTCTAACACTAAAAAAACATATAAAGTATATTATTCCCATGAAAATGCATTCATATTCAAGGAGAACATGTCCATGTAACTGCACAGAAAAGAACAATCAAAAATAACATAATTCATTCTCAAATTTGAGAGATAAAATAATTAAAAGTCTATTATTCGTCGTCTAGCCTGAAGCCTTAAGATCAAAACACGGAAGTAATTTCTGTGAGGTTCTTGTGTAAAATACATTTTTAAAGGATAAACCGGATATTGTTTACCTGACTTAATCCCCACATCTAAAGCAATAAACTTTGACATCATTTTATCAAATGGTCCTAAAAGCCTTCACAAGGAAAGAAGAGGAACAAATGTCAAAAACAGGTTTCTTGCTGTAAACAGGGCAGATCGATTTGGATTATTTGCTCGTATTCCGATGACAATTGATGGATTGGGAAAAACAGGAGGTTTCCATGAATCTGTCACAGCTGCTTCAACTCTTTACATCTGCGATACTCTATGATCTGACTCTTTTCCTAACTTTTTAAATTTAGGAACATTAAAATCTAAGTTGATGATGTGCCATTTAAAATTGCTTTAATAACTTGTCACAGTAAATGGAAATATTGAAACATTTAAAGTAATTTGGGTCCATTATACACGGATAGAAACGAATGATTGCAAATTGATACCATATAACAATACTGAATGGCATACGTGCATATCTCCACCGAGGCAGAAGAATTCTCCATGTTTGTTAAGCTAGCTTGGCTCAAGCCGCCACAAAGTTTTCTTTATGTTCTTGAGGTGGATTTATGTACATTTCCTGACCTAGGAACTAATTTTTCACAATATTCATACCCTTTAATTATTTCACCTTGTTGCTCCAGGAATTACACAGGGTGTTGAATTATACCATGATGGCTAAAGTGCATCATGTGTTGCATTCTGGCCCAAAAATACAATTTCATTTGAGTTTACAATGTGAAAGAAGCATCAGCGAAAATCTAAATCTATTGTCAGCAGATTAAGAAGAGCAAAACATCAAGAACTTCATTTATTATTACAAAAAGTATGAAAGAAAAGTCCTCAATACTTAAAGTAGGATGAGACTGTTGGATGCATGAATGTGCTCTAAAAGCTTAAAACAATAACGACTAAAATCCTTATTCATGTAATGCCATGAATGTGAGCACGGGCCTTCATCAAGACTCCATCAGCACTTTGACTGTGAGAGAAATTACACAAGCGTTAAATCCTTTGACCAGCTGTACCTTACCTTACATTAGATTTGATGGTACTGCTATTACCATGTAAAAAACACATCCTTGTCTTTATAGAATGAGCTTGTGGCTATCTGCATCTTTTTGCAGGATCCTTCAATCCAGAAGGTGGGAGGAGGCAGGAAGAAGACGGTGTCCTTCAGCAGCATGCCCTCTGAAAAGAAGGTAGATCTGTTTCACGAAATTACATAATAAAACATGCGGTTGTACTTGAAATTATTTAATGAAGTTTTCACCGATTTTTTATATTATTGTATTTTTTTTATCCCAGGTGAGCAGTGCAGCAGACTGCTTGGCATTCATGCAGGGTGGGTGTGAACTGAAGAAGGTCCGGCCTAATTCCAGAGTTTACTGTCGGTTCTACACGCTGGACTCAGACCTCAGCTGTTTACGCTGGGAGCCATCTAAAAAGGAAGTGGATCGGGCCAAGCTGGAGGTCTCCAGCATACGTGAGGTTCGCACCGGGAAGAGTACTGAGACGTTCCTCCATAGCGGTCCTCTGTCTGAACATCTGGCTGAGGAAGCAGCCTTCTCTGTCATCCACGGGGATGAGTACCAGGTACTGCATTCATTCTTTGGCTTGTTTTATTCTTGAGGATCTACTACAATCACCTTATATCCACTTTATTATCTGTCCGTCTCCACAGTCTCTCGACTTGGTTGCGCTGTCTGCAGACGTAGCCAACATCTGGGTGACAGGACTTCGCTACCTATTGGCTCATCCCTCAATCATTGGGGCTGCTGGGGGAGGAAGTGAAGGAGGAACACTGGTTGAAGGGGGTCTGGCTGTAGAAGGCAGTCTGGGAGGAAAGATGAGGAGCGAGTGGCTTACGGCAGAGTTTTCCCAGGTAGATGAAGATGGCTACGGCATCGTATCTGAGGATGTGGCTGTCGCTACCATCTGTAGACTTTACCCGGGCATTAAGGAAGCAAAGGTGAGGGCAGCTGGGCTTATTATGTCTGCAAACTGTTTGGTCAAACTATGATGTCTATGTCTGCTCAAAAAGTCAGCAATTAATGATGGTATAGAAGTTGCTCAGGAACTGTAAAGCCTTCAAGCAAGAGAAGCCATAACTTAAAAAATAAGAAGCGGCTGGCTCCAGGAGGATGCTAACATACTGAAACACCCCTAACATAACACAAACAGCCAGTCATAGTGGGGAGGATGTGTCCTGAGAGAAGAAACAAGGACATGGATTTTTTTCTTCTTTTTTTTTCTTTTCTCTTTTTACCTTGTCTGCATTCGTGCTCCACACTGACAACGTACACAACGTCAGTCACTGCTAGAGTTCTATGCAATTTTTATTCTTATAGTGATTGTGACCGTCACCTGCCCTCTTGGCAGACTAGCCTATTCATATTTTATTGGTTTTATTACCTGCTTACCGCCGTTGAGGGCTGTGCACACCGCAGTGAACATACAACATGGACAAACAAAAACTGACAAATACACAGTGTTCTGAGAAGAAAGTGCAATGGATTTATTTGTGCCCCTTAATTCTACCCCTTCCATCCACTCATCACCAAGAGTTGTCCCAATACACCAGGTTCACATCCATCTCTAGAGGAAAGTCTGGATCACCAAGGAGGAGAGAGGTCAGGGAGGAGGGAGGGGAGGTGAGGGGGCCATGGCCATGCCAGGTCACCAACCGGACCCGGGCCGCTACTACCAGCAGAGGAGTGACAGACTGCGCCAGCTCAGTGCCATCCCGAACTCATGGGCCAGCACCCCGGCATGGCAACCTAGTGGAACACCGGCGGCCGCCCGAGAAGCATGCGCCACCCAGCAGAGACCAGAGGAGCCGGGCCGCACATATCAAGCCACGGGGACAGCCCCTGAAGAGTTAGCCCAGCATGCAACAGCCCCAGAGATCGACCATCCTTGTGTGAAGAACATTGAGCTGGAGACTGGAGCTGAAACATAGAAAGTTAGAATGGCTGGGAGGTGATGTATTTCTGAGGTTCACTCGGTCCTGGAGACAGAAACCGGGACATGGATAATCAGCCAGGAAGCTTGAGCATTAATACATTACCTTATTTAATGTAGGCCATTTCAATATTACCCTATGTTGCGGCTTCCTTGTAGCCTGTTTCCGGGTTTAGCTGCTGAGAGGTATGTTGGGTCATGCATAGTTGTCCGACGTGCTAAAATGTCTATACAGAGACGCGGAATCCAAGATGCGTTCACGTGTGTATTTATTGGATGCCCAAGTACGGCGGTACCGGTGATGAACAAAGTCAGAAAAGTGCCCTCATATGTTGCAAGATGCCCTCATCTATGCAATAAATGAATAATGTATTGATGAAAAATAAACCATAAAATAAAGAAAAAGCGCTGAACAAAAATTACGGATACCTAACTGCCTCTCCGAGCTCCGTGTACCAGGTGAGTGTGCACCATTCAAACCTCATACACACCCACAGGCACACCCACTCCCAAGCCATTCTCACCTTCACCATACGGGGCAGCAGACACACACATGTATACAGTGCTCACCATACCTGTTTTCTACACCCTATTAGAACCAGGTGTCTGCAGATCAATCACATTTATCAGCTTTAGTGAGGCATGAGAAACCTGCTCCAGCGGACTCACTGGGATCAATAACTGGTCCATCCTGCCTCTCTTTCATCGCATTTCTCTTTCCACAGGTGCGTCTGCGTTTTAAGGAGATCCAGCATAGCAAGGAGAAGCTGACCTCCCATGTGACACGTGAAGAGTTCCAGGAAGCCTACTGCGAGCTTTGCACCCGACCCGATGTCTACTTCTTACTGGTGCAACTGTCAAAGGACCGCGAGTGTCTGGACCCTCAGGACCTCCGCCTCTTCCTGGAGACAGAGCAGGGCTTATCTCTGGTGACGACTGAGGGCTGCTGTGAGCTCCTGAAGCGCTATGAGCCTTCGCTCCAAGGCCGCGAGAGAGGGCTGCTGGGTCTGGATGGATTCTCTCGTTACCTGCAGTCTCCAGAGTGCCAGCTGCTTGACCCGGAGCACCTTGGAGTTTGTCAGGACATGAACATGCCTCTGTGCCATTACTACATCAGGTGCGAGTCACCATTCAGTTTGATGAGAGATAAAGTGGCCTCTATAATCTTATTCTGTATCATCAGTGTCAACCATTTACAGTCAGTCTCTAAGATCGTCCCTGTCAGCGATTGTCCCATCATCGTTTGCAATTAGGACCATCGACAATGACAGACTTGTGTTTTTCCTCCAGGTTGTTGACTAGCAGTAGCGATACTGTAGTTAGAAGAGCTCAAAACTCCTTTCCTTTTATTTTTTACATTTTACAAAAATTGACAAAAGCAAATTACAGTTGGACAAATAGCAGCGCTTAGACTATACGAGTGCCATTCATACTGCTTTCCTTCCCTCAGCACCTCCTACCGCTCCTACCTGCAGGATGATCAGGTCCATGGCAGAGCAGACTTGGGGGGGTTGATCAAGGCCCTGCAGTCCGGCTGTCGATGCGTTGAGCTGGGGGTGACTGATGGCCCGGAGGGAGAGCCTCTCCTCGGGGTCGGCTATGAGCCGGATATCTCTCGCCACCATCATCAGCATCATCATCACCACCGTGCTCCTGTCACTATCCGCTCTGCCCTGGAGGTGGTCATTAAGTATGCCTTCCTGACGTCTCAGTACCCACTCTTGGTATACTTGTGCCACCGTTGCTCCCCTGTTCAGCAGCGCACCATGGCGCATCACCTAAATAAAGTGTTTGGGCCAAGGCTTTACACTCCAGACTCCCTGCTGGTCAGCCTCGGAGGGCGAGCCACAACCTTACCCTCCCCTGAGCAGCTAAGGGGACGCATCTTGGTGGTGGGGAAGAAGCTCCTCCCAGGGCAAGAAGAGTCTGATGCGGAGGTATCGGAGGAGGAAGAGGAGATTGGAGGGGGTGGACCTCTGGCAGGACGGCGAATGACCATCCCTGGTGAGGAAGAACTAGGGGTGGTCTTGGTGGTGCCTCCACCTTCGCAACCCAGAAAGCTCCGCCTCCACAAAGAACTTTCTGACCTCATTGCCATCGCTCGGACAGGCAGCCGTTGCTTCTATGCCCAAAGAACCAGTCAGAAACAGGCTCAGAAGCAGTCGCCACCCAGCAGTCCCTCCTGCCCCGACACACCAGTACCTTCTGAGTTGCCTTATTGGACACTGTGCTCCCTGGGGGAGGGCGAGGCGGGGCGACTGACCACTGAGAGCCCACAAGACCTTGTTATGTTCACCAAACGCACCCTCAGTAGGGTACGACCCAGTTCAGTGCGCCTCGATTCCAGTAACCCCAACCCACAAGGATATTGGAAAGGAGGGCTCCAGCTTGTGGCTCTGAACCAGCAGACCCCTGGAGCTATGCTGGACCTTCACAGAGGCCGCTTCTCACAGAATGGCGGGTGTGGTTATGTCCTCCGACCCACTGTAATGAGGGACGAGGTGTCATATTTCAGTGCCCACACACAGGGCTGCGTGCCAGGAGTGCCACCTCAAACTCTGCGAATCAAGGTGTTGATCCCATTTTTGTTTTGTAACATTCATGATTTCATGAAGGCTCGATTTCTCTGCCCATGTGAAACCTAATTTGCTTTCACTCTGAATTTGGACTCTACTCTGCAGGTTATTAGTGCCCATAATCTTCCCAAACCTCTGGGATCAGGGGCAAAGGGAGAGGTGATTGACCCGTATGTGGTTCTGGAGCTGCACGGTGTCCCAGCAGACTGTGCAGAACAACGAACGCGCACAGCTGCACAGAACCAGGATCATCCACTGTTCGATGAGACCTTTGAATTTCAAGTAAGGCATTTTCCACTTGTATTTAAGTCTATTTGATCATTTGTGAGTTTATTTGTTTCATAAGCAATGTCGGTTCCACTCTTTGGATATTTTGTCTCCACATTTGGCTCACCTGCTGTTCTAGAAATATATATAATAATAATAATCAGACTCAGACCGAAATCTTCTCTTCCACACGACCAACCATCCTGCTAAATTTCACAGGAATCTATCAGGATGGAGACGCTGAGGATGACCTTAACTCGTAATGCTGAAATTCAAAAACGGCTGGATCCTAATAGTTTTTGTACAGTTTTAAACAAAGAAACAAACATAGGCACAAACATTACCTGAAACAAGGAGGGAAAGTGAAGCAAGTAATAGTCAAAACAGCAGATTAAACCGCTCTAGATAAACGGAGTAAACAATGTCCAGAGCAGGTCAATGTCCAAAACAACTAAATGAGAAAGATCACATTATGGTAATTGTGAGTATAAAACAGGAGGAGCACACTAAATCCAACATGGGTGTTGCGTCCCGTAGGCCTAACGAGCAGAGAAGACCCCAAAAAATGCGGAGACAGAGCCGGGAAACAAAATAGAGACTTTAATTGCTCTTAAACAAAAAACACTCAGTCTAAAACGGTACTGAGGGGCGGACGGGCTGGAACGTCCGGTAAGAAAAAAAACAAAATCGCAGCCAAACAAAAGTGCAAAAAACACCAGCTGAGCTGGTAACTAAATCTAACAAACAAAAATCCAAATACTCAGCTGAGGTCTCGTACCAACGGCAGAGAACGGAACGCTTCACAAACAGAGCAGGAACGGGAAACAAGCACGAGAGACATTTGGGTGATCTGGTAGTCGTGAGACTGGTGACCAAGGGATTATAAACAGTTGGGTAATTGGAATGATGGGTTACAGGTGTGTCTGCTCTGCCGAGCCCTTCTCTGCCACGCCCACTGCCGAGAGAGGGAGAGGGGAGAATGAATGAAAATCAAGCAAAACTCAGAACCCCAACAATGGGGGGTGAGTTTAACGAGACAAGATGGTATTATTCACAGTGTAAGCTAAATATTTAAATTTAGTATTAACATAAACATGTAGACCAGAAAAGAAAACATGTGCTTCCGAGCGATCCCAGGGTAAATGTTGCTATAGTTATATTTAGGCTGTTTACATGCACACATTGTTTATACAGCAAATACTGAGAAAAGCAATAACCCGTTCCGAACATTTACATGAATGCACGACATCTTCTAATAATCCTGTTTACAAGGTTTAAAATAGGATGTTCATGTTTTGGAACAGATTGTTTATTGGTGTTTTCCTTTAAACACAATGTCTCATTCTGGGTCGCACTTCAGTGAGGATTTGACTGAAAGCGAAGAGGAGTGTGACATTCTGATTTGTTGATCTAAATCAATATAGTTGCATTTTAATATGAATTGAGGAGTATACCAGATTAAAAATGTATGAAGTAGAAAATGTTAATAGCACAAAGCAGGCCTGTTATGACTTCAGATATTCATTGTTTGCTCGTCGGTTGCTTTGCACCTACAAAAAAAGAGCCCCACAGAACTGCATTAAAGGAGGGTTAAGAGGATGGAGACTTAAGTGCTGTGCTCTGTGACACAGCAATGTCAGCAGTGCATTGATTTAAGGAGATGCTCTGATGACTGTGGCGTTCCTCATTTGGCTTCCTTAATGACAGAAAGTTGTCACAACTCATGTGGCATGTTCTCTGTCTGTCATCAAGCTTACTTTTGTTCAGGCATTACCGTTTTAAAAGGGCTGACAGGTACAGTTTTTATTATTTCTGACAGAAGCATAGCTGAGGACTAGCCTGTTAGACTTAACCCTTTATTGTGTAAGTAAATATTTTTTGTTATTTTATTTTCTACATGACATTGAAAATTTGTGAAATTTTTTACTGAAATTAAGTTTCGTTTTGCCCTCCAATAACACTCTCAGGTTTAATTGTTGAATTCCAAATGTTTCAATGAGTGCCCTTTAAAGGCAATGTAATTATACATTTATATTTAGCATTTATTTATTTTACCAATAATATATCCTGCGCAGCTTTAAATGAGTTGTAAAAAGTGAATAATTTCCCAAGGCATTCAATTTTCAGAATTTAACAGATACAGCCAAAATCACTGAATGAGCGAGCGTGCTCGCAGCGCTCGGCCATCTAGTGTCAGCATCTGGAAGCGTGCTCATATCTCAAATTTATGCTCGTATCTCAATGCAAAATATTTCTAGCAGGCTAGCTCATATCTCTGAATGCTTGTATGAAAGCACCTCACAAATGTTGAGGTATTACAGTGCATACAAGCTGCAATCACAGTGTTGCTGGCTTATTTTCCTCTGAGGCTGAAGACTCATGAAATATGACTTTGTGTGTGACGCACACACGCACACACTCGCACACACATACATGCACACACACATGCACACACATTCACACACACTTGCTTGTGGCAAGTTACTCTTATTCTCAGTAGGAAATGACCTGCTTCCTGATACAGATATCCATCTGTGTGTGTGTGTGTGTGTGTGTGTGTGTGTGTGTGTGTGTGTATGAAATGATGTGTAGTTGTTATTTAGGGATTGTTGTGTTTTCTCTTTTTTTGTTTCCATGGTTACAGGTTGGTCTTAAGGTCATTTTGAGCAGACCTGAAATACTGTTCAGTATTTTTCTACAAAACTTTCTACATAGAAGACCGAGTTCTGAAGTGGTGCTGGTTCTTAGTCATGATTTTAAGCTCTTTATTTATTTATCCTTTATTTTTTGTTTCTATGGTTACAATTCAATCTGAATCTGTGAGTGGGATTTCTCTCAGAAGGCGGTTTCCATGGCATAAAACAATATATTTTCTGAATCGTGTACAGATCATGTCCAGCAGAGATGGTTTTGTTATTTTAAGAATGTTAATATTGGAATTCTAAATAAAAGGATACAATTATTGATCCTATATCACCAACTGTTAAAATTAGTATTTCCTGCTTGTTTATAAATCATCCAATTCATGCTCATGCTTGACACCACTGGTTCACAGCAGCATGAATAGATTTCAGCTTTTCCATTTCATTTCTTGTCTCCAGGTAAATATGCCAGAGCTGGCCTTGTTGCGCTTTGTGGTGTTAGATGACGACTACATTGGAGACGATTTCATTGGCCAGTACAGCCTAGCCTTTGAGTGTCTTCAGCCCGGCTACCGCAATGTGCCCCTGCTGGGCATGTCGGGAGACCTGCTTCCCCACACCAGCCTGTTCGTGCACGTGGCAATTACCAACCGGCGAGGAGGAGGGAAGGCCCAGCGACGAGGTCTGTCTGTGAGGAGGGTGGGAAGGCGAGGGAGGGAGTACGTCATATTGAGGCACACCGGTATCAAGGTAGTAGACGAGACTTTCAAACCAGCTGGTGGCCCCCTCAAAGAGGCAACAGACCTGCGTGAGGATGCTCAGGTGAGAGGAGAAATCTATAATGGTGTTATAAAAATAACTCAAAGTGTAATTTTAAAGGAAATAATCATCATTTGGACAGGAAAGCTAATGTGGATAACATAATGACTCATTGAGACATCCATCGGGCCAGTTTGCCCACCTTGCGGGTCACGGGCTTGCTGGAACCTGTCCCAGCAGACGACAGGACGAGATGCGGGGTACACCCGGGATGAGAAGCCAGCTCCTCGCAAGGCCACACAAAAGACAAACAAACACACACGCTTACACTCACACCTACAAACACTTTGGAGCGATAAATTCACCGAAGCTGCATGTTTTTGGAGGTGGGAGGAAACCGGAGAACCCGGAGAAAACCCACGCAGACACCGGGAGAACATACAAACTCCACACAGATAGGAGTCAAACCCGAAACCTTCTTGCTGTGAGGCGATAGCACTAACCACTACACGACATTTATCTAAATATGAATACTATGTTCTTTCTGAAAATCACCGCCGTTTGTTTGTTTGTCTGTTTGTTAGTGAGCAACATAACTCAAAATGTTTAGGACGGATTGTGATGAAATTTTCAGGAAATGTTGGGAATTCTACCAGGAACAGACGGTTACATTTTGTTGATGATCCAGAAGAGATCCTGGATTCTGGATCACTTTGAAATTTGTGTTACCATTGCAGTTGGTTGATTATTGACCGACGATTACGCACGTTGACACAGTCATGTAGGGTGGGGGTCCTCTGTCTCACCATCTCACCCATCCAGATCACCATGTTTATATGTAAATCCAATTAGGAGGGGAATGAGCTGCTTGGCGGAGGTCTGCGCTCTCTGAATGCTTTTCTAGTTCTATGCAATGAATTCACAGGATAAAACATATTAAATTTATTTTCTTTTGTTTATTTACCATGCAAATCAATGTAGTGCACAATCTATTAGATACAGTAAGAGGAAAGACAAATACTGTGATCTCAGCAGTTTCCTATATGTTAAACACAGTCAGAGAAGAAGGCGTCCTCAGTGGGGGGCTGTGATTTTCTGATCATCCTTCTGGTTGATGAAAATGCTTTATGAAAAAGTCAAAGAAATGAAAACTCTTTAGAGCTACCAGAACATTATACAGCATGTGTTAGACGGCCTTTCCTCTAAACCTGCACCAGCACCTCCAGCCATATCTCTGCTTTGGATGGTCCAATATGGGAGGTTAGGTCATGTCTTTTTGTATTTGAGAACAAAATAAATACCATAATAGGAATTGTTTTTATCCAACTCTTTTATTCAAATGACTTGTGTAATTGGGGTAATGAGTGGCAGTTGGTCAGATGTCTGATCTCTGACTCTACCTGAGACTACTCTGTAAAATATGAGATAGAAAAGGTGAGAGGAGGTGCGCCAATGACTAAAGTGGAGCCAGTAAGAAGGGAGGAGGCGGATCATAAATACGAGCTAAAATAGAACCACGCTGCACAGCGCCCACCAGCTTGACACAAATACAAATGGGGTGTGTGATGTGAATAGAATTCTTGTTAGTTTCAAAAGACTTGTGTTACATTAATATAATCTATACACTCAAAAGTATTTTGGATAATCTCCTCTTTCAACAAAATTGCCCAAATTTCAAAGCCATATCAAGACCAGGAACCTCAACCTGATTCTAGGCCCAAATCTCTACTACCAGTATCCTGGCTCTGTAAAACCTGGTTTCCTTTGGGCAGCTCAACACCAATTATCAATATATATATATAAATATTCCAGACCTTACAGAGAAATCAAAGTCTCCAGAAAACCCTGAGATCCCAAATTTATTAGAAAAAAATATTTTAAAACAGCTGACACTGCATTGTTTGATATTAAAGGAACACTTCTAAAGAGGTTCTATCGCTCTGTGAAGCAGGGACACAGTCCTGGCGTTATAATCGATCTCAATATTCAACACACAGTCAGCGCAGTGTTCGGCTTTTCATTAGCTTCTGTTATGTAGCACAGATTTATGGATTAAATGCATTTCTAAACAAATGTAGCTTCTAATCTGCCAGCTTCAGTCTCGTTGTCCCGCCTGTCTTTCTGCCAGGACATCAGCTGCTCATCTGCTACAGTCAGTTATTATTCATCAAGCCAGTATATCAGTGTGTCGTACACACAGATATACACAAGCACACACAGGTGGCGCGTGGTAGTGGTTGGTGCAGTTGGACCTCTGCCACATGGTAAATTCTGTTTCCATTTGTGTGTGTTTTTATGTGGACCAATAGTTATTTAATTCTTTCATGCCTCATTTTGACCCCGAAACAGTGTTGCAGAACATTTACGCATGTTAACACAGTTGAAAAACATTCTTCCTCATTTGTGGAATATTTCCATTTTCTTATCAAATTAAGTTAAACTCAAGCTGATTTCACTGGATTAAAACAGAAATGACCAGAGTATTTAAATTACAGGTGAGACAGCAGGTGACAGAACAAGAGAGGAATATATGTGTATTTGCTCCTCATCCCAATCCTCTGTTAAACTGTTCACAGAGCACTGTTTCCAGTCTCAAAGAGCAGTGTGGGCTCCCCACGGTGGCCAAGTTGAAGCAGTGCATCCAGAGCCTGGCCACAAGACTACAGAGCCCTGAGGGCACCGTGGGGGCCACCATGGTGCTGAAGGAGGGCTACCCATATCTGGAGTCTTTGGTCAACCTCTCTGAACCGACACGCAAACTGCTCACAGCCTACGACACAGTAAGTAAGAGGCATACCTGTCAACCAGTACGTTTTTGCCGTACAAAGTACGGTTTTTATGCATTTTAAGACGTGTACGGCGTAATCTGTACGGAAAAACGCAAATTTGAAAATTCTGGGTACTGTAGCGTCCGTCAGACGCTGAAATAAGGACGAGATGTTCTCACAACAAGCGTTTTATTCATCGGTCACTGTCGGCCGTAACCCCGCCGCTAACAGAACAGATATCGTTCTCACGGCTCAACCCCGTCTGCTCCGTCTCCCTCTCGCTCCTCGCAGCACCCACCCACACACACACACACACACACACCTCCTCCCTGGATGCCTTCACTGACTCTCTACAGAGTAGGAATTACGAACACTGTCAGAACGTGAACCGTTACAGTACCATCCGGTATGCACCGAATATCAAGAAACGGCAAATCAAACGAGTTCGCCGCGGTAGCCTCCATTCCGTATTTCTACTGTCCGCATGCGTGTGCCGCCTCGGTATTTCCCATTGCATCATTCCGATCACGTGTGAACAGAGCGGAAGGACAGTACAACGTGGTTTTAAACTTTTTTTGGATACAATCAAGTCGCGATGTCCAAACCTGAAATAAGTTAAATGGAAGAGACAAACATCACAAAGAGTGGGAGAAAATGTCAGGACGATACGAGGGATTGATACAAGCTTTGAAGAAAGCTGTGGAATATTCATTTTGTGTTGCTTGCAAAAAAGACGTGAAAATAGCTGCCTCCGGTTTCTATGATTTAAATATGCATTTTGATACAAAGAGCCACGCCAAAAACGTAGACGTCTCGAAAACCTATCGATCAATGGATGCTCATTTTGCTCTTTTACATAATTTATTGAGCATGTAGAATATAGCGAAACAAGTGTAAAATATCAAATGTTAAACTGTATCATAATTAATAATGTCCAACTATGTACATAAATAAACGCATTTGAAAAATATATATGGTGTACGATTATTTTGTATTTTGTAAGGAAAAATACAACGGTTTGTAAGGCCATGGAGCCTTGGAGGTTGACAGGTATGAAGAGGAATGATTGAATGCAGCGATGAGGTGGAAGGAACGTGCTTCAACACTTTAATGGCATGTCCACAAAATAAAGGGGGTCGTCACTATTTTAACAACACTGGCCAGAACATCACGGGTAACCTGAAGAAAGTCCTGGTCCAACACAAAGCATCGAATAGCTGAGCAGAGGTCAGCGTTTACGAGTCTTAATGTCTCTCGGCTAACGTTAGCACGTCTGCAGGCAGTGTTGCGTTTCATTGACATCATATAAGTTGTTTTTTTACTGCCATAGATAAACGTAGCCGGACATTTGTACTTGTCGGCCGATGCTCAACCTCAACAGCAACAACACAGAAAAATGAAATGAAATCCTGATAAAGCTCATTCCTCCATTGTTTTTCATGACCTCAATAGTGGGCTGCCTGTTGCACTGGGTGATCGCGTGCACTGTGGCCCCACATAGACCACAAACAGGCGTTGGTGACCAGATTCATATTAGTCGCTGTCACCAGGCCGGTGGATCTGTGAGGGTGGTGGTTTAGCTAAAAGCTATTGAAACCAAATTATCACCGTCGAACAAAGAGTTGAACCAAAAATATTTCACTTTCCTAATTGATGATGCAGTATGTACACGCCACACATGATCACAATGTCACTTTATCTTCCTCATGCATATGTCACATTTGAGTTTACATCACCCTCAGGAGTAATTTGACCAATCCCAAAACTGTTTGTTACCATTGACTGTGTAGTCACACAGATTGTACAGGTTTTATTTAACATAACAAATCTACTATTGTAGAACATTATATATGCCAACAGAAACTCTGAGGTGGCATACATGAAGCAGCCACCCAAACACACATAACACACACCCTGCCTGCCAGCTGTGTCTCCTCCTACTCGATCTCCTTGTGCATCAGATCAGGATGAAACGCTCCCATTTGTTGCAGCACTCAGTCATTACACGTCCTACACACACTCATTAGTACGCAGAGAGATTTTTCCAAGTGTTACTTTGACACTGTGCATGCCAGTGGAGCTAATGATGTTTTTAGTGTGAACACAGCACACAGCGTCAGTTGGTGTAATCTCTGGTGGTGCACGACACCTCCAGCGCTCCCACAGTCTTTAGTCATGACACACTCACACTCTTCTCTCTCTCTTTTGCTGCCCTGTAGCCCGTCTTCTATGCCATCTGCCCTCCGACTTTCCATTTCTTCGCGACACGAGTGTACAGATGATCAGACAAACAGCACCTCAATTAAACTGAAGTTGACCTTGAAATTCTTACCAAAATGGACATAAATGATTCAACGCTGAGTTATTTTTCTTTGTTGATTATTCTCAACACTTTGATTTCACACATAGACTGTTCGAAACATGGCCATCGTCTCTGTGATGTATCTGCTTACTTTTGTGCTATAGTTCCATTGACTCCAGCCAACTCCCTGCTAATCCAACAGTTGGCAAGAAGGTGGCGTCTATACTTAAAATGTATCAGAGCATCTTTTCTATTTGTCCAATATTTGTGTGGCAAATTCTCCAAAATGCAAAAAACAACACCACAAATACAGCTGGAAAAGGCAAATTCTAATTGACATAAACAAGCTAAAAATGTCTTGAGTTTTTCTTTTAGTAATGTCCCAATTGATATTATGTGAATGATCTCCATACTTAGAAGGGTGTGTTGATATGATTTGGAGGCTGTGGTTATAAATCAAATGAGCAGGCTGAGTCATGTTCAATGAGAGGTGACATCAAATATAGTGGCCGTGATTCCTCAGGCATGATGTTGACTGAGCAGCTCATTCCCCTCCTAACTGGATTTACACCGTCCACATGGTTGATCTGGATCATCAACAAAAAGTTCTAAATTGTTCTTGGTATCTTTATACATCAACCATGAAAAGTAAAATTGAATCGGAGTTCAGATTTTTGAATCCTTAAATGGGGTTTTTAATGTTAAAGTTTTATATTTTTTCCTGACGTCATTCATGATCCGATCCAGATGAAAATAGAGATACCCACCCTACATGACTGTGTCAAATTTAAATTTCATAAACATTGGTCAATAATCAACAGAAATATCAAGGAGCAAATTTTGAAGCTCCATTGACTTCAATGTTACAGAAAATGTCAAAGTGATCCAGAATCCAGGATCTCTTCTGGATCATCACCAAACTGTAATAATCTGTTCCTGTTATCATTCCCATAACATTTCCTGAAAAGTAAAAGTGATTCGGAGTTTATGTATGTTTTTAATATATTTTTGAATCTACAAATGGAGATTTGAATGTTAATTTTTTTTTTTCCTGACCTCATCAGGACTTCTTAAGTGTTTTTCAAGTTTTCTTAAACAGAGACTTTAGGGGCTTGAGAGCTCTCAGATGTCTGTGACCATGTTGTTTTACAATACATCAAGTGACTAAATGCCATTGATTGCATATAAGCAAGTCATATAGTCAGATAAGGCCTTATATGTTTAAAGTTTGCTCAATTAAAATTTATAATATTGGAAAACTGCTGTTGTTATGTTTATACTAGTATATCCTCCTGGGACCCAGCTTTGGGTTAGCATGTCATCTGTAATGGACAAATGTCCACTACAGAGGACATGCTTCTGGCTGGGTCTCAGGACATGGAAGGAAAGGTGAATGTGAAGAATATGCTTGCCTGTTAGACCTTGCAAATAATCAGAATAGTACAAAGAATAATAATAATAATGAAAACAGTTACATATAAAAGAAAAAATACAAATATGATGAAAGCAGCCACACCATTATCACTATAACATCAAGATTTTCCATGTTTTTGTTCTGTATCTACTTTTTTATTTTAATAAAAATAAATACACTTCATAATACAATGCAATACAATAATGAAAAACAGGATATCTAAGATGCCTTAAAGATCTGTTCAATTAATTCACATTTGTATGAAAAAGAAAGGGGTGGCTCGGTGGCGCAGTGGTAAGCACTGTTGCCTCACAGCGAGGTGGTTGCAGGTTCGTCTCCGGCTTGTGACCATTCTGTGAGGAGTTTGCATGTTCTCCCCGTGTCTGCGTGGGTTCTTTCCGGGTTCTCCGGCTTCCTCCCACCACCAAAAACATGCAGCCTAGGCCGATTGGTGACACTGAATTGCCCGTAGGTGTGAGTGTGTGTGTGGCTGGTTGTCTGTCTCTGTGTTGCCCTGCGATGAACTGGCGGCTTGTCCAGGGTGTCCCCTGCCTCTCGCCCATTGACTGCTGGGATTGGCTCCGGCTTGGCCCGCGACCCGATAGCGGAATAAGCGGTTAGAAAATGAAAAAGAAAGCATTCTTTTCACATTTTCCTTATTTTCAGGCTCATATATTCCATCTGTTTTTATGAATTTCAATTTGAAACTAAAAGATCCCTTGTAGAGCTCATGTGCACCATGAGTTAAACACTGAACCAAAATAATGAAATCCTGAGTCTGTGCCTTTGTCAGGATCCATTCTAATATTTAATGGGTTCGTTCTCCTTACACACCCAAACTTTCACCACAATCAGTCCCGTAGCATTTCTCTGCCAATGTCAAAGAAAGTGAGGAAACACCCTGAATCTGGTCTTTCATCAGGATGGCCTTTCATAAATAATAGATTCTTCTCTGTCCAACTCTCCCACTTTCAGTTTAATGAAAATCCATCAGGTAGTTTTGTGTAATTCCTCAATCAGACAAACAGTCAGATGAAAACATAACCCTTGCGTATCAGGCTCCGGCGGCTTGTAACACAAAGACTTATAACACAATCCGTCTTCCTGTCCATTCAGCTGGTTACCGCCCAGAAACAGCTGATTGAGGGTGCCGATGCTGTTCAGGAGCGGATTGCTCAGGTGCAGCGAGAAGGTAAGGCCAGCGAAAGATGGATAAACTGCTGCATGAGTTGACATGAGCTGAGAACAGAGTGTAAATGGTATAAGTTTGGTGCAAATACATTTCAGTCTCTAAATTAGCATGTTGAGTCACTTTTAGTGACACTGTCCTTTAGGATGCTTTTGGTTCTGAGTCTTGGGTGTGAAGAGCCTGTAACTCTGTACTGCATCCATAAACCCGGTGGATTATTAAAGACTCACTCCTGACCTTTACCTGCCAGTTTAAATGTCATGAAATGTCACTGGATGTCATTCTGCTTTTGCATATACAGGTGGTCCTCACTTCTCATTAAATGACTTTCAGTTTTATGTATGTGTGTGTGTGTGTGTTATGTTTATGAATGTCTAGAAAACAGAAAAAGGACATTCTTTTTGTTTGTATTTCAGCTTTACAGATCTTCTTAGTAAAGCTTCAATAAATGAAGACTCTGATGTTTTAATGGGAAGCTGTTTAGCTGTGTACCAAGATAGAAATCACCTTTATTCTTGTGAAGGCAGAATAGTTGTGTTCTCAGAATACAAAAGTGTTTGTAGGCGTGTGTGGGAAAGGGTAATAGTTTCAGTTTATTAATTTGTTTTGAACAGTTCAAAAATCATAAAGAGAAACGCAAGTAATGCAACAATACTGCTCAAAAAGGAGTGGGAATAAGTAAAAAAAAAAAACCCGTAGTAATCGTTTAGTGAGGACTACCTGTATATGTGAATCCATCATCTGACAAGCAGCCCATCAAATGATTCTCGTGCTTCAGCAGAGAAATAAGTCAGACTTGATCCTCCACTTGAAGGTTATTTTTCATTGAATTGAACAGCTGATGGCTGCTCTCTGCACGAGACTGATGCAGAGCTCTTTCTGGGTTTGGGTTTTTCAGGCATGGAGTTTCATGAGGATCTTCCTCGCCTTGGGGAGAAGGAGGGACTGAAGGGACAGAAACTAAGCAAAGCTGTGGAGAGTTTCACCTGGAACATCACTGTGCTCAAGGTACTGGGACACAACAGCATGGAAGTGCTCACATTTTACAGGACTAATGGCAAGCAGCTGTCTGTTAATTAGGATATTTACACTACATGCTATCTTCCATAACATTATAGAGGAGAGTTTGACCTTTTATAACATGTCCTAATTTTTTGTTTTACTTGCTGTAAAGTCAGTGCTCACACTTTTTTGGCTTGAGAGATACTTTTAAAATGAAAAAGTCAAAATGAAGTACCAACAAAATATGGTACAGCTATTCAAGCAGACCAACGGGGTCTGCTTAAACCTCCGAGGTCAGGCGGAGGTTATGGAAACAGCGGCGTTTGTCTGTCCGTCCGTCCATTGTCAAGATAACTCAAAAAGTTCTGAACGGATTTGGATACAATTTTTCAGGACATGATGGGAATGTTACCAGGAAAATACTTTTATATTTTGGTGACGATCCAGAAGAGATCCTGGATTCTGGATCGTTAACATTGCAGTCAATGGAGCTTCAAGATTTGTTCCTCAATATCTCGGCTGATTATTGACCAATGTTTATGGAATGTATCACAGTCATGTAGGGTGGGGGCCGCTATCTCACCACTGAATTTCGTCCGGATCAGATCCAGAATGAGGTCGGGAAAAAATATTACATTTAAACATTTAACAACATTCAACTCAGATTCACTTTTACTTTTCATGGTTGGTGGATGAAGATAACAAGAACAATTTAGATCCTTTTGATGGTGTAAATCTAATTGGGAGGAGAATGAGCTGCTTGGGGGAGGTCTGCGCTCTCTGAGTACTTTTCTAGTTTATTCATTTATCTTCTGTTTTCACAAGGATTTTGATCACAGAAGTGGAAATATCATTGCAAATTGTAGACTGTTGAACACACAATGGTGTGATATTGTACATTATTGTACATTAGTACCTCTCTCTTTAAATTACAACACACGGATTATTCAGGTAAGGCAAAGCAACATCAGTTCAGTAAAGTATAATAAAAATTAAGAATCAACTGGGCTTGTTCAAGTTTGATTGAAGACGTTTCACCTCTCATCCAAGTTCAGTTCTGAAGCACTGGTTAAGGGTCCAGATGCTTGTACTCCTGTTGGAGCAGAAAACAAAGAAACAAAGAAAGAACTTTATAAATGCTAATGCTCCCCGGGAGTCATGGAACCTGACAAATGAATTCTCAGGTGTCTTTATCATCCATAAGGCGAAGGGTCGATCCAAAATCCACCAACCCCAGCCACACCTTGGTGCATCTCAACAAAACAGCTCATCTGAGCCTCGGCCAGTCTCTCAGAACTGAAGAAGCCTCTTGGATGAGAGGTGAAATGTCTTCAATCAAATTTGAACAAGTCCAGTTGATTCTTTGTTTTTTTGCTCTTCCTGATTTACCCTAACCTGGACAACTGAGAACCTACAAAGACAGTAATTCCCACATTTACAGATCAATGGTGGAACTAATCCTGCCCTTTGCGCATTCTAGGTAGAAAAGCCAAATGTTTGGGCTCTGGGACTTCTATTGTTAAATCTTTCCGGGTTCTTGTCCCATAAAAGCAAGAAAGAACAAGACATCAAATCATAAGAGCAACGTGGTAAGCTTAATAATAAAATCAAAAGGGGCAACAAACAATAAGTACTCTTTTCTAAAAAGGCAGATTTTTAATTCATTTTTAAAAGCATCCACTGTCTGTGGAGCCCTGAGATGGTCAGGGAGGGGGGCATCCCACAGATGGGGAGCAGCTACCTTGGCCCTGTCGCCTATGGTCTAAAGCCGAGTCCTGGGTGGGCGCAGATAGTGCTGTTGACCTGACCGGGTTCTTGCTGAGGTGTGTAGGGTGAGGAGTTCTGTGAGGTAAGTGGGGGCCACACCGTGCAGACATTGATGGGTGTGCAGGAGGATTTTGTATTGTATACGGAGGTGAATGGGTATCCAGTGTAGAGTGTGAAAGGAAGGGGGTGATGTGCTCATGTTTACACACCCTCATCAGGATCCTGGCAGCACTGTTTTGAACATGCTGGAGCTTTTGGATGTTCTTGCCAGGAATCCCGAGGAGGAGTGCATTGCAGTAGTCCAACCTGGAGGAGAAAAAGGCATGGGCGAGCTTGTCTGCCGCAGGAAGAGAGAGAGATGGCGATGTTAGTGCTGGATGTTAATTGTACACTGTCCCTGTATAAATAAATAAAATAACCAAATATCCAGTGGTAGACTTCCAGAAGCTGATGTTTTAAGAGCAGTCAGTAGCAGGAACAGACTGACAGGGAAAAATCACATCTGGGTTTCCAAGACGGTCATGCAGTCATTATCACAGGTCCCCATCCAAGGCAAGACAGACACAACAGGCTTGTGAACAAAGTGGAACATCAAGCTAAACATTTCCCCCAATCTAACACATTACAGTCATCTGTAAAACACAATCATTTGCAGAATGTCTACCTTTAAACGTATTACAATCCTGAAGTGAGACAGACTGGTGCTTCCCTGTGTGCTGCAGGGTCAGAGCGATCTGCTGCGGGGAGCTAAAGCCGACTCCTTGGATGCCCTGAGACAGCTGGCGCTGGCCTGTGAAGCCTGTGGACTCATCTCCTCCTCCTCATCCTCCAGTTCCTCTTCATCACACTTTTCCACAGCCAAGCTTCACTACTCCTCCCACCCTCAGTCTGGTCGCCGCAGCAGCACACATGGCAACGGACGCATTTGACGCCCTCCCATGGGGTCCAGCATGCTGCAACAGATGAAGAGGGAGATGTGTAATTAATAGGGGTTAATGCCGATGAGGAGATAATAGATGAAGAAAGACAACCAAAATAGTGTTTGTGTGTAAAACACTACAGGAGACAGGATTTCTATTCCTTTACCCAGTTAAGGTCGAGCTCAGCCTCGACCTTTGCAGTTTATCTGTCGAAGCCTTGCAGGTGAGATCAGCTGCATGCAGCGTTTTAATGATGGTCTCGACTTTGTGATGTTCGAACAATGAACGATTCTTCACCTGGGTCTTAGAAGCCTTACTTATTTAACTGTGAGAAAATGTGTGACTCAACATTGTAACTCTGTAGAATTTTCTCATTAGAGGAAATGACTGTATGTGTGTGTGTGTGTGTGTGTGTGTGTGTGTGTGTGTATGCTTACAGCATTGCTTGCTGTAACAACAAAACACACAGGTTGAGAACAACTAAATCTACTAGTCTAGATTCTTACGTTACTACTTCTTTAAGACTCAGAGCGTTTTTATGGTGCCTCTGCTGAGTTCAGTTGAGGAGCTTAATGTAAAAACACATCTGGACACTTTTTAAGTGATCTAAGCACATGATCTGAAGTCCATGACGCTGCGCGTTCGGGCTGTATCTAACCACCTCTTGATAGGAAAATGGTCCATAATATGGGCACCAGGTAGTACTGCATAAAAGTTGTATTTAGGTTGTGAATTATTCACAGCTGTTTTGAGTATAACATGAATTAAACCAATCACAGAGCCAGGAGCATCTGAACCCTGTAGTTCCACCATTTCCCGATACTCTGTCCCATGCAAGTGAACAAATATACTGCTATTTGATTGAGGAGGGGGAGGAGGATGTGTCACAGTCCTATTGATGCACTGGGATCACTGTCCGTCCTAAAAGCTTTCATTCTGAATAATAGCAGATGGGAGGTGAATTGATCACCATTGCATTACCTGCAGATTTCCTCCAAGCAGCAGAAAGGATAAATGCATCCATAATTCATAGCAGTTTAACGTCATCTATCCATCCATTTCCTATAAACACCTGTACCTATCCTCAGCGGGGGGGCTGGCGCCTATTCCAACTGTCATTAGGTGAGTGTTGTTGACCCAGTACGTGTTTCCAATTCATCACCAGGCTGAGACGTAGAGACTGCATTTCGAGTGTTCAATTTTATTCTGTACACTTTTGTCCTGTAGGAAGACGCTGGCGTTCTCAGTGCCCAGTCAGATAGTGGGAGAAGATGCAAACTGACCCCAGGTCAGGATTTAATCCAGAACCCTCTAACTGTTAGCCAGCACCAACTGCTACTCCATTGAGCCGCCCCGCTTACATTCATTAATTATTAAAATATCCCAACGCGCAGACATGATCTAATATTAATTAATGCTCATGTTTCTCTCCACACATCCAAAAGGCCCTACACAGCCCATACAGTGAAATCGTGCATGCATCTACAGATGATATAAACGAACTGCATTGTTGATTTTAGACCAATGTTTTCCTTGGTTCCTCTTTTCTGCTGCCTCAAGATAGGAACAATGTGCCGGACAACACTTTATTTTGAGGCCAACTCTTCTGTAGGTGTAAAGATGGGTGAACATTGATTTACTACTCGTGTCCTACTCGTCACCTGGTGTGAAAATGCTAACTGCGATAATAATATGATGTGATAATAATAATACCAGTACGACTCCGGAGCCCTCAGTTCACACGGAGTTGAACAAAGGCAATTTGTTGTAAATCAGTGACTGTTCTTGAAAACCTTTTCAATTCCTGATTAGCTAAATGCTTCCATTTCTGGCTATCGTTGGTCTTCAGGCTTAGATTAACGTAAAATAATCCAAAACTATTGAAAATTACATGAAAAGTTGACAAGTATTAACAGTTACTCGTGAGGTTTGGGCGTTAGGAGACGTGCAAAGTCACATTTATCAGCCGCTGGTGCATTGCGATGCTTTGCAGTCTTCAGTCTCCTCTCTGTCGATGTTCACCCTGAAATAATAGGACATGATTCGTCGATTCATAGAACGACCTGCAGTGGCCTATCAAAGCTCAGTGGGATGCTGTTGTTCTCATACCGGTAATCGTATGATTCGTACATGTGTGTAACCACCAGCAGCACACACAGGTCTTCTCCTGATTTGAGTCTGTCACCAAAATGCCAGCAGAAACACAAGGGATGAAGTGTAGGGAAGAAAGGCTGCTGTAACTGGAGATGAAGTACATCGTGATGATACTGTAGTAACACACATTATAGTACGTGTGGATCAAACAACCGCCTTACTCTACCAACGTGCAACGAGACGCACCTGCACATCGTAGCTGATCAGCTCCTGCCTCTCTGGACGGTTCTCTGCCAGAACATCCTCTGTTTCCTCAGTATTTTCAGGCTCTCCCGTTCTATGTGTCGTCTGTATTCCCTAGTTCTATCTTTAATACCTGAGGAAACAGATCCAGTTTAAATCGGAGTAAAATTTCACGACAAAACGATTTTGTTTTTTGATACTTTCAATAATGTCTCTCTGATTGCCTCCACAAAGGATGTTCTGTTTCTCCTCGTCTTTACCAAGACGCTGTGGAATTAGTGGTGGACAAACTGATTTGTTGCATCTTCAAAAGCTACGGATCCAGATCCAGGAGAATCGGCCATTACTGAAAGTGTTCTTTTTGTGAATAACTTCTAAACTAATAATGATATCAACGTGAATCCAATTGATAAAGGTTTGTTTTCATGGTTAAGGAATCTAAAAATATTGATACAATAAAGGAAAGGCCATTATTTTTGGTGTAAATTGCACACCACCTGCTATCATGGGGACATTTACCGGAGTCATCCCTTTGAGCCTGAATGCATCTATCCATGTTCTATCATCAGATATCCTTCGCAGGGTTAAAGTCACTGCACCATCATTCAGATCTGAAGCAGCCAGGACATCGTTAATAATTCAGAAATCTGGCCTTCTGAATTTCTTGTGCAGGACGACTGTATTCTTTGAATGATGCCCCATATTTTTGCCTTTCATTCATCTTCACATTCAGTTCCTTCTTTGATTCCCATCATTCTATCACATCTCTCCATCCTGTTCCTCCTGCTGTTCTATCGGCGGCTCTGTGTAGGAGTTAACAGAGCTGAGTAGTAGCTGCAGGAGGAAACCTCATAACCTTTCCAATCGTTTTTATGTGTGTGAGAGATGAGCTTCTAAAAGTAGAAGATATAAAAAGGAGCGCGCATAGGGGGAAGATTGCATGTGCGGTT
Source organism: Brachionichthys hirsutus (assembly GCF_040956055.1). Lineage (NCBI taxonomy): Eukaryota > Metazoa > Chordata > Actinopteri > Lophiiformes > Brachionichthyidae > Brachionichthys > Brachionichthys hirsutus. Next base: position 5,559,745 of record NC_090908.1, read on the forward strand.
GCGTGGAACACCTGCAGAGCTTCATAATTGGCTGTGAGCAGCAGACAGAGTGACAGCACCTGCTGCGTGTAAATATCATGCTGACTCCCTGCAGGCCCTGGTGTGTGTGTGTGTGTGTGTGTGTGCGTGCTGGTGCTCTTATCTGTCATGATAGCACGGTGCCTTTATTCTGCGACCGACAAAGAAATTGCCAAACCATGTGTCCTATTCGCTCTTAAATTCACAGACGCAGGTTGAGGAGCTGTTTCGACGTCGCCACTGCCCCCGTGTCTCTATGAAAGCTACAGCTTTCATGTGGCCATAGCAGAGATCTGCTTACCTTCAGGGAGGATCTCTGAGCGTCAACGATGCATCAGCTGCAGTAAAACAAATTGCACTAATAGTTTTCTGTATTCCGGTTTACATGCCTGCTTCCTCAAAGAGGAAACACACAATCGGACATCTTTACTATACCTGGGTTACAGTGAAGACGGGTCACCTGAGCTGGTGGACATGAGAGATGGAGGGGTCAGGCTCTTTAGTTGCATAGTGATTTAATGGAAGGGGAGACAGGCAGGGCTGCGCTGCTGCTCAGCTGAAAAATGGCAGCTTGTTATCTCTGTGGAAACGATGCCTGAGTCACTAAATTGAAGCTGGATGAGCCCAATGGACCAGACCTGTTTACATTAAATGTGCGTACAATTGGATCCACTTCAGTGAACGAGTGTGACAGTTTAAATAGTGTCTGTGATGTGCTCAGGAAAACAGTTTTATGTACTTGGAAAAAAGAAACTGAAATAAGGATCTTGCTCACTTATAAGCGTGTCAGTCCACATTTATACAGCTGACTGCTCACTCTGACATTACAAGACACCCCCTCCCACACAAAACAAAATGTAGCACAGGTGGTCTTCACTTTCGGAATTTTTAAAGTATGCATTTAGTGACAAGGGATTGCTGTTACGACGAGTGCCTGCGTGTCACAGAGGTTGTGGGAGCCTATCCCAGCTTTTCTACGGACAAGAGGCGGAGTACACCCCGGAAGTGTCGCCAGCGTATCACGGGTTAAAAACATTTTTTGCCACACAAAATTTTGAACAAGTTGTCGGGTCGTTTCGTTTAATTGAAAAATCTTTTAACGTAACTCCGTCGTTCAGTGAGGAGCGCCTGTAGCTAAAATACAAAATACAAAATACAAGAAACTAATTGCATTTATTAATTAAAGTATTAAAAGCACCAACATTTTAGACCTTCTCATGTACAGCAGTCTGACAAATTCTCATAATAAAACACCAAACACTGATTTTGTTTGGAGGTCTGAGTACAAGCAGCATATGATGTTAACAGTATTTGTAAAATATGTCCTGTTCGACATCACTAACATTTTCATTAATTCAGTGTAACTGGGGGAATTAACTGTTGCAGGAAATTTGCACTGCATGCTGTGACACTTTTTACATTCACCACTGACTCTACAAGAAAACTGAAATGATTTAGAATTTACTGTAGCTGTCAACAAGATCGTTAAATAAAACATTTAATAAGAACACTATCCCTCTAAATTATGGGATTTTGAACGGATTCATTGGTTCATTGGGGAAATCAGCTGAAAGGGACTAAATCTACGACTTACCTTGGCAGGTCAGCATCATTTCTATGACAGTAAACCAGATGGACAAGAGACCATGTGCTCTTCGTTCTGTTGGCCTTCATGTAGAAAATGTGACCCAGATCCTGACTCCATCTGTTCACATCTGCACGTAGAGCTATCGGATCACCCAGGGTGATATTAATAACAGGCTGACAGGATATGGGCTTTTCATCGCCTCACTGTGTTCATTCAGTGGTTCGCTTTGCGGCGGCAAACAATGATTACATCACATACCGTCCGATCTGCAGCGTGTTGCGTCGCCCACGTGTGTAACCTGCGCTGGCTCTCGGTGCTCCTCGGTGTGCGATGCTGCCTATGTTTGCAGACCAGCTGTTGAATATTGCTTAACTTTAAGAACTTGGGAGAGTTGCCTGTGCTGTCATAGTGCCGTGTGGCGACTTTTGGAGATGTATACCTGTTCCATAGTACATCTGCATTGTTGGTGTTGGCCTGTGTCTGCACCGCTGACCTTTACTCTTATGCTGTTTCCTGTTCTCACACTCACTGTATGTTTTTGTAAAATAGAAAAAGAGCAACAGAAGAAAAGTATTTATTCAAGTGTGTTTCAAAAACCATAAATAAATAAATAAAAATAATTAAACGCACCCTGCTTTTACTTTGATAAACTACTATTGTATTTTCCACCTGACACGTAATCAAATATAACATGAGTTATGATTGGTTTTATTCCAGACTAAATAAAATATATTTTCCTGATTGTTGACTTATTTATCCTGTTGTACTGTTGTAGTACACACACCACATACTCTGCTCCTCGCACTAACACAGTTTGGGAAGTTACTTTAATATCACACTTTCAAAACAAAACAAATGTCGCTGTCTGTGTAGGTTCTGATCGCTGTCGCTGATCTCTTTTCTCTCTCAAGGACTAGAAACATTTCTTGCTTACTGATGACAACAAATAAGTTATACAGTACTACTGTATATCTTGATAGTGTGCTGCTCATGATGTTACTCTGTTTGGTCAGGAGGGGGAGACAAACCTCCAGCTATTACACACTTATTACAGATCAGGACCTCAAACAGCAGATTAATTGGACCTCATTCGTCTTTAAAGGGTCTGAAACTCTGATTTAACACTCACACAACCTTCCACTAAATAAAAAATACAATTAAATAACTGATTTCAGTCTGACTTGAAAAATTAGTAAAATTAACAAAATTAGCAAAATTGTTCAGCCACTCTTCAGAATCAGATTCTGATTCTGATTCCGATTCTGAAGAGTGGCTGAACAATTTTCTGTCAATCACCTCACTAATTGATGAATTGATCTTTTCTGCTTGATAAAAAGAGCAGCCTCTCAGATTACTTCCTGGCACTGGCACTGAATGAAGGGTTTATTTAAAATGCCTTTATGGCATGTTAAAGTAGAACTCTCACACTGCTTGTTCAGGTAATGAGATCTTTACTTTGATATGCCCAGATAAATAAGAGCATTTTAATTTAAAACTTGACTCTATTCCAGACAGAGAGGCTGCTGTTTTTTCTGCCTTGAACCTGTTTTAACTTCTAGTACACCTGCCTTTCACATGGAGTTTTACAGTTTTATAAAACTGATCATATCAGCTTACGTGGCTGCGTTTTATGGTGTGTTGTGCTGTGTTGAATATCTTTGTTTTTAAGACAACCAAACATCCACACATTAAACCAGGATTGCAGTCCCTTTGAATTCAATCAAAAGCCCATTGACCTTCCTGTAGTTACACTTTCATAGCCCCATTTCTTTCCATCCGGCCCTGCTTTGAAACGATTTTTACAGATTATATATATATATGGTCATCTCGCCCACCCGGGCGGTACGATGTCTCCTTTAGGTCAGGTCCTCTACCAGAGGCCTGGGAGCTTGAGAGTTCTGTGCAGGATCTTAGCTGTCCCTCGGACTGCGCTCTTCTGGGCGGAGATGTAGGAGGTTGTTCCTGGTATCTGCTGGAGCCATGCACCCAGCTTGGGGGTTACTGCCCCTAGTGCCCCGATCACTACTGGCACCACTGTTGTCTTCTGATGTTTATCCACCACCACTAGAAAACCAGCATCCCAAATATGGAAAGCCTGTTTTTAACCCATGACTACTTTTCTCACAAGCTTGTGAAAAACACCCTCATCAAGCTTTTACAACTTTAAATAGAGTGGAAAAAGTGAGTCCATCCCTTCACTTGGATCCAACCAACCTTTAATGTTTTTTTTTTGGCCATGATCAACTCTGCTGACATGATTATTTTAATAGTTTTCATGTGATGATAGATTTTAATCAGACAAAGCAACATGCTGATAGTATTAAGGAGCAGAGGTTAGGATAATCTGTTCTGGGATACAGGAGACAGACATGAAGGACTGTCCGCCTCCAGATGGAGACAGTTAACATTAAATAGATTGTCAGTTCAGCATGTGTGTCCTATGCTAACTGAATAGCACTCAGATAACTCATCCTAGCGCTGCATTATGAATAGAAAAATCATCAAATGTGAACTGAAATTAAAAACTTCATTATCTGTGTATATCAATCATTCTATTACAGTCTATTCTGAATCTATATAGAGACAACTGATACCTGCAGGGATTGTGTTAATGTAGCATCTGTTCTCAACCTTACTATAATTAAACTTGAGCATTAAACACTCGCAGCATTAAAGAAGGTGAACATGATTCCCTCGCCTTGATGAGCAATGACAACATAAACTGCTGTTGCAGTCATAATATATGAGTGACAGTTGGGACGCATTGTCTCTTATGTGGGTTGAAGGGCAATGAAGCCTCATCGCCTGTATCTGCCCCCCCCCCCCCCCTCCCCGTATCTCCCTCAGGAGGTGTTGCGCAGCAGATGGGAGGTGATGGAATTGCGTGGTAGTGTAGGCGATGACATGACAAGCTGTCAGGCCCTAATGCAGGCTAACATCTGGAGGTTGTTGTCCACGTCACTTCTTGCCTTCCGGCGGGGTCCTCTAGCCTGGAGCCAGAAGCCACCCTGAGGGACATGAAGCCGGGGCCAAACCGGGGCCTCTACGACAGGAAGCAGCAGCACTAAGGGTTTACTTACAGAAGGAGTCACTCTGACTTCTACTGTTAGTTCCTGCAAAGCATCAAGCTTGTGTTGAAGGTAACATTGATTGAGCTGCACATATTAAGAGCAGAGAGTGGTATAAATGGCTCATAGGCGTTCACTGTACTGTGTTGTAATGCTATAGAGCCCAGGAACTGGCAGAGAAATACATTTAGTTTGAGATGAACTACATGTCTCTGCAGCTTTGGAGGATTTTAACACAGCGGTGGCCAAATGTAAATACAATAGAAGACAGTGAGTGGCTGCTGTGCTTGTGACGACCTGCACCACTGAGCTACGATGCTATTACCGGCAGCTTCACGCTTACTTTGAGCATCTGAGAAGCAAAAGACTCTTTTGTTTGAATGACAGCCCTTGCCCAGAAGTAATTTCACTGTGATTAAAGGCAGAAAAATTATCTCTTAAAAGTCTCTAAATTGCATCTTATTTATCCACCTTTTAACTAACTACAAAAGGCAGACAATAGCACTGCATGTTTCTGTCTCTCCCGCTGAACAATTATACTTCAGACATTCTCTGGCCAATCATTATACAAATATTAAAGATGCCCCCAGGAGATATAGAAGCTATAGAAGATGGAAAAACTCAGAAGAAAAATTATTGGATACAAACAGGCTTCTTTAAGTTTATTTATTCATCATTTAGTTTTAATTGTTACTCCTGTTAATTGTTAATATAATTTCATTTCTAAACAGTTGTCACAGCCCCTTTCCATCCCCAAGGAAAAAGTGTGGCCTGTGATTTAACCTGTGTGTGTTGGTTGGCTAGTTTGTGAGTGCAGTCACACAAACACACAGGAAACTCGGGCGACTGACAAAGCTGCTCATGCAGGACTTTTGTCGTGTCTTTAACTTTGTGTCATTACATGCTACTCAGCTTTTTGAAGACTATCAAGTCGATTGGAAGCAAAGATTGTAAAGGTGTGTGGTCACGAAAATGAGCCCTTCACCGAGTGCCATTCACCTTTTTTTAAGGGCTGCCTTTTTCAATTCACTTTTGGCCCACAGAATATTAATGGTTTGAGCCTGCAAGAGTTAGCAAGCCTGTCCACGGGACATTAAACTTTTTTGTGCGATAAAGACGTGTCACGTTCCCACAGTAGTGGCAGATGCTAATATTCACCTGTTCATTATCAGCATTTGATAAGCCAAGGCTGCCCTGTCCCTTGGACAGATGTGACTGCTGATGTTAGAAACATGCTAGCCATGTGACTTGTATGTCCAGTAGACTGTTTCTTACTGTACCAAATAAACCATCTAAATAACTTATGTGTGGCTTGCTAAAAAGTGTGGCTCAGACATTCATGGTGCTCAGAGTTTGAAGCCTCCTGCCAAGTGGTGATTGGAGCTTCAACTCCAATCACCATGACCATCAAAACTTTCACTTGTACTACTAAATTCTTTCACACCTACTAAACTCATTTTTCCAGTATGTTTGTGTTCAAATCCCAAAAATCATTGAACATGAATCATGAAGAGTAAAAAAGAAGAACCAAAATATCCCCACCAGTGTGGAAGGAAACGCCAAAGAGCAGAAACACATCTATCCGAACTGGGCATGTGTCTACTAGACCAGCAAATATATTAACAAAACCAACCAGGAACAGGAGAAGAAAGACAAACGGACAAACCCGTTGTCATCCCCTACATCGCCGGTGTTTCAAGAGACAAAATTCCCATACACTTCAAACCTGGCAACACCCTGAGACAGATGCTGGTCCACCCGAAAGACAAAACACCCAGACACAAACAGAGCAACGTAGGGTGTGCTGTCCAGTGCGGTGAAGAATGCAGCGACCTGTACTTTGGGGAGGCCAAACAACAGCGCCACAAGTGTACGGCTCAGCACAGGAGAGACAACTCTGGTTCTGAATTGTTTGGTTTCATGTCATTCTCCTCTCTCCCTCTCCCTTGGCAGTGGGCGTTAGTCAGGTTTCATGACTTCCGGGGAGCATTAACATTCATAAAGTGAATGCTAATACTCCGGGGGAGTCTGATTGTCTTGGTGGCTTCGGCCCCTTCTTTGTTCTTTGTTTTCTGCTCCATCAAGAGTATAAGTATCTAAACTCTCTTCCAGTCTCTCAGAACTGAGGAAGCCTCTTGGATGAGAGGAGAAACGTCTTCAATCAAACTGGAAGTCCAGTTGATTCTTCTTTTTTGCTCTTTATGATTTACCATGACATGGATGGCCACATTTAACAAGGTCATCACATTATTTCCACAGGAAATCCATTCTCTTTTGTACAATCACAAAATTATCGAGTCAAAATCATTGGAAAGTGTTTTTATCGGACAGATCCCAAACATCAGCTTCATGAACCCAGGATAGGAGGAACGCGGTCCCATCAGTCTTCTCAAATCACACTCCATTGTGTGGGCTTGAGAGCGGTGTACATGGATAATTACAGTCACCAGAATAGCTGCTGCACCTCTGTGGGCGCCTTACCTGAGCAATCAGACGCCATCTCCCCACACATTATATTGTAATCACAGTCATTCAGCACTCACTAAAACGCACGTCTCTCTACTGTCCTCCTGTCCTCACTTCTCTTATTTTCCCTCACTTGATTGGAAGGACAGTTAGTCAGTGTTTCTTTAGCTCCTGGAAGAACTGCTTTGTAAAGGACTAAAACACTTAAATGTTAAATTGCACTGCCTCCACTTGCCACACACACACACCCGTCTGGCTAATTTTGGTTGTGTTAATAGCGTGTGCGGCTTTAATTGGTTCCTAAATGCTGTAAGCAGGGTTCCTACTGTGTGTTTGATGAACAGGTAGCACTCCATGATTGCAGCAATCTCAACCCACCACCCTGCTGCCACATACTCCCCTCACACACACACACACACACACACACACTCTTTAGCCTTGTACGCAAATGGACAAAAAGGCAATTTGAGAGTGTTCTATGCACTGTAGGATGCTGGGAAATTTAGAGAAGAGGATTAGAGGGAGGGGAAGACAACAAAAAAAGATGAAGGACATGAGCACAAAAAGGATTCCAGTTTCATTAAAGAGAGGTGGAATCTTTTCATAACCTCCAGTCTCTGATTAGAAATATGTATATTTTGTTGTAACTGTGTTTGACACCCCCAGATTGTCTGCTGATTTCCATTCTGATTCAAGAAATCATTGAAATGGTCTCATCTCAGGAGGTACTTGGAGAACAAAACTGGCCTCCTCTCCTCTCCTCTCCTCTCCTCCCTCCATCTGTTAGTCCTTATCTATCCTGAGGCACAGAGTGAGCAGCTCCTCTTCTCCATCAGCTGATGAAGATGTGAGATGACAGCCGTCTCTCTCACGCAGATTGAGCAGAAACAGAGGTGGGTCTAGTTGGAGGCCTGTATATATGTACGGCTGGGTGGCAAACCTCATGTTGTATACATATTTGTTCAAACATGTGCAACTTGCCCAGTAATCCTCCCCACCCTGTTTCTCCTCCCACACATGTATATAAACAGGCAGACCACTGCCCATCTCAGCGACCATGGGGAAGATGCAATGGGTGAGGTTAGTGAGGAGGGGGGTGGTAGGGGGAGGGTGCAGCTTCTACCAGATGCCCTTTGTAAATAAGCAGGCAGCCCTTAGAGGGGCATGTTAGACTGTCTTGACTCACCCGTCCCGAAGGACGCAATCAGGTTGTCTCACCCTACCTTGTGGAAGGGGTGAGGAAGGAGGAGAGGGGAAGGTCTGGTCTGTATGTGCCTGGTGCTGACTCAGAGAAGCTGTGGGTCTAATTCATTAAACCAGCCTTCTAATATAAACAGCCATTCATTTCACTGCCTGACGCTGGGATGCCTGGACAATGTGAAGCGCCCCAATAGAACTGCCATCCACTGCTGTTTGTGTGTGTGTGTGTGTGAGCATGCATGCAGGAGCCTGATGTTTGTGTGAATGACGTCTCGGGCAGCCTGTTGGTCCCCAGCAGGTACAGTGAAGCTAACCAGAGGCTTTCATGAGCCATCACATGTTTCACAGCACAAATCAACAGCATGTATTATTTCTATTTGGTTAAAATCTACATAAATGAAGTCACATTGTATAATTTGGTATCCGAGTCAGTGTCATTGTACTCAGGCTGTAAAAAGGTCCACCTTGGACCGATTTTGAGTAAGACCCGGGTGAACTGGGAGCCGGAACTTCAGCTGAGCTTCTCGGAGTCCTTCTGGGAGCGAACTTTGGGGGCTGTTAACTCATCATCCAGCTGCGCCAGACTCTCATTAATACAATTTAAGGTCGTACATAGGCTACACTATAGCAAGGAAAAACTTTCAAGGCTTTTTCCCGACAAGTTTGATGAGAAGTGTAGTAGATGCTCTGCAGACCCCTTGTAACCTCACCCATATGTTCTGGACATGTCCCAAGCTGTCTGGGTTCTGGCAACAATTTTTCAAAACAATCTCAGATATATTAGGTATCAATATAATTCCAACTCCGCATATCGCCATCTTCGGCTTGCCCCCAGATGACCTCCAGATCACAGCGATCCAGAGACACATTATTGCCTTTTCCTCGCTTGTTGCTCGTAAGAGAATTCTCTTATTATGGAAGTCCTCCCAACCACCATTACTAAAAGTCTGGCTCCATGATATTTTAGGCCTTCTGAAACTGGAGAAGATTAAATTCTCACTTAGAGGTTCATCTGACAGGTTCTATGCTCATTGGAGACCTCTACTCAATTATCTGGATGGGCTGCCGGCTGGGGAGGTTTCTCTGTAAGGTCCTTGTATGTGGTTTTGTTTGAACCTGCCCTCCTGTGCTGGTCTGCCAGTGGCAGATAACTGCCCCTCTTTCAAGACTTATTCAGACACTGTAGCACAACAAATCTGCTTGACTTGACTGACCAAGGAGTAGGCAGCTATTGGGAGTCGTCTTGTTTACATAAGCATTGACACTGACACTTGTGTGAATATGTATGTATATGTATAATGTATTTATTGTTGTTGCTTTTTTGTTTTTGTTTTTTGTTTATTATTTTATTTATTTTATTTATTTTTATTTTATTTTTTATCCTCGTTTGTTTGCTTTTGAAATTGCCACTGTGTTTATGTACGAGTATTGTTCATACTTTGTTATTTCTAGTTTACTATGTTGGGGGGTGGGTGGGTGTTCATTTGGTTGTTTGTTTATAAAAAGGAAAAATGTAACTGTACGTTTGCACTTTACGTCCATCTTGCATTTGATAAATAAAAGTATATAAAAAAAAAAAGGTCCACCTTTCTTAAACACCTAAAATCAAACAATTTAACAAGAAGCTCATTTTGCATGAAAGAATGTCTTTATGTGTTTACCACACACTTTAAAAGTATTGTCAGCTTGTAGGAGGACACCAGAATTCACACTCACATTCACACCAATAGGCTGGTTTCTGTTGTCCTGAGGAAGCTGCAGAACCTGAGGAACCAATGCAGACATGTGGAGAACATGCAAACGCCGCACATAGAAGTCCAGGTTGAGAGGCGGCAGCGTTAACCACTGTAAGTTACATGTTACAATTCAATCACTATTATTATAATCATGCCTGAGGTGCTTTATAAGTCTTAACATTCTTTTTTACCAGAAGGTAGAATTTCCATCGACGAAGATGGTTTCAGGATTGTGCACTAAATGAAACGAAACAATAATAACTGCTACATATAAGAAATGGCCCTAACACAAGCATTATACCTGCTTTTGTATGGCTTACATGAACAAATGCAATATTTCATGTCATGTTGCTTTTGCAAAAGTCAGGGAATTGAGAAAGGAAAAGGAAGGTGGAAAAAGAGATCACTGATTTTTTCCTCTGCTGTCGAGGTGGATCATGTTTGATGTTTAAGATTTATGCCTCCAGGCGATGAAAGTGAACGCCTAAATAAATGTTCAAACTTTGGTCGTTACTTTACAACAAAATTCAAATATTGAAATGTAGATAGAAAAGAATGACATGCTAATAAATTATTGAATGAATGAATGATTAATAATAATAATGCATTGGTTTTATATGGCACTTTACATTGTGCTTTATTCATTCACTCCGTACTTGGTAGTGGTGAAGCTACTATTGCAGCTACAGCTGCCCTGGAGCAGACTGACAGAAGTGAGGCTGCATATTTCCATCATCGGCCCTCCTGACCACCACCGACATTCACTCACTCACTGCATTCACACACAATGTTGGTGGTGTCTTCCCCAAGGACACAACGACAGTGTCCATGAATGTATGAGTTATTATGATTTGTAATGTTGGGTTAACTTGCAAACAAAGTCTAAAACACACACCTACACACGCACCCACACACACCCACACACACACACACACACACACAGGTCATGCAGGTCCCCTGTTGGTCCATGCCTTCTTTTATTCTGTGTTCATATTTGTTCACATCAAAGGAAGAAGCCTTGACTTCCACAGAGTGCTGCTAACAGGCTGGATTAACAGATTAATGTATTTAGCGGTCATGATTTACAACGATGAACATAAATTAACAGTCAAGTCAAACTTTAACTGCAGTGCATTAAAAAATAATAATTATGGGGTAAAAAAAATATTTCAAATCAACTATTTTGGTGTTGATCACATTACATGTGACAGGCTACTCTAACCGACTGTCTGGCTGCCTGTTATTCAGGAACACATTCACACAGATTCAGAGACACGATTGTCGACCGGCGGAATGTGCACACCCACTGAGCCTGATACTGAACGTGGAATGCAAGCACATACACGCTCTCATGTGTGTGCATGCACGCAGGCACATGCATACACACCCATTGATCCAAACATCCCATCATCCACCCACCCACACATGAAACACACACACACACGCACACACACACACATCTAGGTATCTGCGACCACTAACTGTGTCTAGCCAGTGCTGTCCCCAGCAGCCAGGGTCATGAGAGTGCTGTGGTGCAGGACAGGCTAGCCATTGCGGTAGCCTCTTAAACATAACTTATCCTGAGGCCTGTTATTACTCTGACAAACTATCATCTCTTTCTCCTCGAAACCCTCCTGTTCAGTCCATTTAATGAAGCAGGCATTCCAATGGAGGGAAATAAGTCCCTTCCACAGTCCCACACAGCACTAACAGCTTCCTTCGGGAAGGAGACCGGGGACAGCAAGCATGCTAACACTGATATTTATTAATATTTGTTTCTCTGCTGATTGATTTTGTTCATCCTTTATTCTAACTGTTATATCCTTCTATAAAGAGACAGTAAAGTCAACTAAACGTTGAATCACACATGAGGAGAAGCTCACACATTACAGGATATTACTTAAATTCAGTATGCAGTATGCATTGAGCACAAGAAGAATTAGGATGGATCTATAAATATCTCAGATCACCTGGTCATTTGCATTTCTTTTAAATGTTGTGTGCTCTACAAATACAGATAATTCATTAATAATATGGCAGCAAACACAGCAGCTATACTCCCTCAGAGTATGATTCTTTTTCCATGTGTCCTGTTGGAATTAATTTCCTGTTTCACTTCAGCTTAATATGAGTGTTTAAAGGAGAGCAGAGCTGGAAGCTGAGTGACATCCTTTACCTCCTCTAATCTCAAGGACCCCCCCCCCCCCCCCCCCCAATCATCTGTTGCCTTGAATTAGTTTCCTGCTGCCTTTATTAGCCACAGCGGTGGAATCAGAGAAGTTTGTCTGCTTGGATCGTGGAGGACTGAAGAAGGGGGGGTGGGGCGACCGCTAAGTGCTTCACTTCTGATCTCTGATGGAGGTCATGGGGTCGACGCTCAACCTCACCCTGATAACTTCTGACTCTGCACGAGGAACCAAAACCACACGCACACACACACACACACACACACACAAATAAGACACACAAATCTGGATTCAGATTCATACAGAGGCAAAAAAAACATATTCTCAGAAGAGGTCTAAGCACTGATGCAGTAAACTCACACCAATATCACTTTAAATATCAAAAAGAGAAACCTGTGGCTCGGCATCGGTATTGGTTCAAAACCAAATGACTCGGACCTGGGGGCAAAAAAACCTGATCAGGACATCCCTAGTCATTACCAACCCAAAAATTGCTAAATTAAACCATCCAGCAAATCATACGTAGTTTGCGTAGCTCTGTAATCAAGTATTGAAACATGTCTGGCAGCACTCTTTTCATCTGCGACATCACAGTGGGGGGACTTACACAAGATGTGCGTGCACTTTCCCCGTGTCTGCGCTCCACACTCTACCTGTGACTCGTGCATGAGTCAAAGAAGAAGAAGAACAATTTAGTGGATAAAGTTTATTTTTGATGGTAATGTTATAGCGAAAATTTACAAACATGTTTTAGGGTGTGCTAAAAAAGTCACCTCATCGGTTACCATGGTAGCGTGCAGCTGCGCGCGTGCCCACAATGAACTTAGTTTCGGTTTAATTTTCAGAGGCATTTCTGACAGACCTGTTTGAGACAGAAAAGAGGGACGCTGTCCTGCAGCATCTGTTTGCTATTTTGACCAAACACTGTCACAGATATTTCATGTAAGTGTTTGAGAACTGCGTTAACTTATGGAAAAAAGGGTATAATATGTGACATTTAATTTTCAGCAGATGATGGACTTTGTCATAGAAAAGACTTCCCTGATTTATTTACTGCAATGAAAAGTGATTCACAGTTTGGTCTCTATAGATTAACAGTTTTGCAAATATGAGCAGGACTCTGAAACACACTTGAATCAAACGTTTCATATTTTACCTTATTCACTCTGAGTGATTTATTCTGATGCTTTTAATTGGTCAGTAATTCATAAATTATTGTAGGACTAAATTTATAAATGTCCGGATTTGATTCGTCAAAGAAACAAATCCCTTCCAGTTTATTGGTGACATCACCTTCATCACTGTCTGCAGAGGCCAGATGTATAACCAATTTGGTGAATTGTGCTTTATCACCCTTCTATGACTTTACGCCTTTTCTCTGCTTCTCATACAGTTTCGGGTAAAAGCCCTAATCTCTTGATCTTGCCTCCTCTTTTCCTGCCTCCTTCCCACCTCCCTCCCCAGTTTCCCTCCTTCAGGCCAGACAGTCTCCTTTGTGTTTATCTTCTCATCAGGACTCTTTATTGGTAAATAAGGGTGGCCCGCTCAGCCTCGCTCTCCCTTTTCTCTCACTCCTTATGCTCTTCCATCTTTCTTTAGTCTGTCTACCAACCCCATCTCTCCCTCCCTTCCGTGCCTCCCTCCTCATCTCTGTGTGTGGAGTCTAAGTGCTGCTGATATGTGTGTGTAAGTGTAACTATAGCGGCCAGTGTTTAGGCTATTAGAGCCGTCTATTTACAATCTGGGGTTTCCTATTGATTATGTCTGCCTTCTCTCTGTGTTTACATGAGGGAAATAAATAACACATGTTGCAGACTTGCTCTGACTCTGCATCTTCTTTTTCTTCCAGCCCTGTCTGCCTTTTTTCTTTCTCACCCCTCCCTGTCTTGTGCTCCCACCTCGCTCTCCTCATTCTAAAAATCTGTCAGTGCTTTTTAACTGGTTCCTTTAATCAAGTAAAGTAAAATGAGATTGGAGGAGACACATAAAGAAAATGCCACACACAAAAGACATTCCATCTTAGATACGAAGAGGTTCTAATAAGTCATTGATGACAAAATTGGCAGTCAGACGGCTGCTTGCTATGCAGGAGATCCTCAGTGATTTATCCACCAACCTGTTTGAACGCTGAGGTGTGGACACAGTGTGTACTCCCATGCTTCTATATGCCATCATGCTTTTTCTTTCGTCCTTTATAACATGAGCTGGTTGACTGGGCTTCAGACCAGGCAATATGTCATACCTTCCATCTCTCCCCCACTCCCACTTCTTCTGCTGGGTGTGCTCTGATAGCCCCTCTGATAAGACCAGAGCTTTGCATGAACAGCAGACTCCGGAGTTGACGCTCACTGGTGGTAAAATGAATTCCTAACAATAAGTCCTGGACATATGCAGCATTTGAAGTTTAAAGTACTATGTTTACATATATGAAAATGAATTACTTCAAATGAAGTTCATAAGATATTTCTTAATGACGATACTAATCTCATTGTGAAGCCACTATGCAATGACAACAAAGGCTTTCTCTTCTCTTCTATTCCATTCACATATTTTAATATGTATGAAAACTTTAATTGAATAATTGTACTTCAATGTAATTTTGATGGATCTTTACTATAAAAATGTAATAATTTCTGTTCTACTGCCACGCCCTCACGTTCTAAAGGGAGTTACATTACCGGTACTGATTTTAATTGTTTTTTTTGTTATTTTTTTTACCAATTCATTATATAAATTAAGTTACTTTGCATTGAAACGCATTGAAAATATACAAATAAATCATTGCAGATGAAAATAAGATACGTATACTATGTTGAAAAGTTAAGAATATATTTTTGACTAGAGGTAGATTTTCAATGTTGGTGTGTGCGTAGTTGATGCAACCTTGTATCATATTTTTAAATCAGCTGACTCAAAGAAGATGCTAAAAAAAGGATTAGAGTAAAAAAAAAAAAAGCACATTGATATAGTGGTAGTTTCTGACACCAACACCCTGAAGAGTTCGTACCTCTGCCGAGGTAGAACAATCCAGGAACGTGTCTCTCCACATTCTCTGGTTTATGCCTCCACAAAATTTCATAAAACATTTTAATTGTGTTTTGCATAAAAAGGGAAAATGTTCACATGTTAAAGAACAAAACCGGCATTCATTATTTTATCCACATCCGTACCGTAATAAAAAGATTATTACCTGGCCCATTCTTCTATCACACTGTGGGGTAATCTAGATGACATACAAACAAACCAATGAAAAAAGGGAAAAAAGGGTGAAAATAAAGCCTTTTTGGAAGATCAGAAAATATAATAGAGACATTCAGATATAAATTCCTTGAGCCTTAACGTTGCATTAATGAGTTCAGTCAATTTAACATACCTGAAACTCTCCATCTGAAACAATATCGCCAACTGAAAAAGGCTGAATTTAACTTTAAATATAGAAATGAAACTATACACAATTGAAGAGCCCTCGATAGTAAAATGGACAGCATAAGTATTTGGTTGTTGTGTGTAGTTTATCAAAAGGGAAACAAATACCGATTAGTACTTAGGAACTGCTCTTGATATTAAACCAACCACCACAAAGTTCATCATGTAACCGCAGAATAACAAATAATAATATAATAAATTAATTCATTGATCTTCTTAACCGCTTTGGCCATTACCGGGTCACGGGCCATGCTGGAGCCTGTCTCAGCAGTCAACAGGCTAGAGGCGGGGTACCCCTGGACAAGCCGCCAGTTCATTGCAGGGCCACACACACACATGGATAATTTACATGTCTTTGGTGTGGGAAGAAGCCAGAGAACCTGGAGAGAACCCACGCAGACACGGAGAGAACATGAAAACTCCTCACAGAAAGGCCAAAAGTCTGATTTGAACCTGTGACCTTGTCGTGAGGCAACAGTGCAACCCCAGCACCACCGTACTGCCCCTAAAATAATACAATAATCCCTAAATAATATCCCTCAATATCAAAAAGGATCACCCATGAACAAAAAAAAAGGAATACCTTTTCCAGAAACAGAACCTCTGGGCTTGTGCCTCCATGTCTACTGCTGTACATTTAGATACTGTCGAGTACGTGTGTGTGTGGGAAGGGGGGGCAAGGACACCACTGCTCAAAAATCAGAAGAGGGGTGAGATGAAAGAGAGCAAACCCAGAGCAATGCAGGGTGTTTATGGGAGAGAAGCTTGGAAAACGGGTTGCCGTGGTCAGCGGCTGTAACTGGAGCTGCTTGTGTGGATGCACATAGCCTGTCGTGCTGCTCGCTTAATGCTTGAGGGTTACAGGCTTTGTTATCCCAAAATGACACCACATATTTTGACCAGCAATCAAATAAACTCAGTCTCGGGTTCTGGGGTTCCTTTGAAACGCCGCTGGTTTTGAGTTAGATCAGATACACATGAACGTACTCTATTCAAGCTCAGAACTCAGAGAGCACGGAGTCAACTTAAGTGGAAGTGGAATCTTTCCTCTGTGGCCAACAGGGAGCAGTAGACACCTGGTAAAACTAATTTAACAAGCAGCTATAAGTTGAGACCTGAGATTCTCCTCACCTCCACTGACTTCAATGTCTGGCACCCCACCCTCACCCTGCCTCCCCAGCTCTGTCCAATCAGGTCAGGGCATGTGTTGAGGGGAAAAGGTGCTGTGAGATGTCCATCAGCATGGCTGCATATACAGTGCAGGTCTGAGGCAAATGAGACTGATGGCCTTCTGTGTGAATGTGTGTGCGAGAGAGACAATGTGAGTGACACTGAGCATGTCTGAATGTGAATGCATGTTGTTTTTCTGTTTTCCATGTGAACTGTATCCGGTGGTCGTGTGGCCGCCGCAGACATCCCTGCAAGTGACATGTGAATGCAAAACAGCGCCACTCATTACTCTGCTAAGTATAGGGTCGCCACTCTTCTCCAACAAATGCTTTATGATAATCGGTCGGTGTGTGTTAAAATAGGTGTGCTGTGGGAATTTATCTGCCGAGGAGCAAAACCTGAGAAGATGTCATGGTGGCTCTTATCGTCTTTTTTTTTTAGAAAGTCAGGAAGTTTGTCAACGTCTGCAATTTTTTCATTTGTGATTATCTAAAATCATTGCGGGTAAACAAAATTAAACGAAGATGGAAAAAACTTGCATGCTGTCAACCTGCATGGGCCAACCTTTCACAGGCTAACACAGACATGGGCAAACCACGGCCCGTTATGCTTTTCAATACAGCCCGCCGAACTTGTCCAATGACCAAAAAATTAAAAATCATAACGTTCATTTTGTCCCTGCAATACCCGTGTTTGACCAGCAGATGGCGCACTGACCATCGATGGCTTGTAGCGTATTGCTCTGCTTTTAGTTTCGTTTCCCCCATTGCTGGTGTCCCGTCCCCCGTCACAAGACCCTGAAACCGCACCGCAGGAGCTGCAGTTGGAACTGATCGATCTTCAGTCCGACTCCGCCTTGAAGGATAAGTTCAAGTCTCTTAACATGAATGACTTTTATGCCTCACTTAACGAAGCCACGTTTCCAAACCTCCGGAGGACGGCACAGAAGGTGCTGGTGTTGTTTGGCTCGACCTCCGTGTGTGAGCAGACGTTCAGGGTCATGATCAATAAAGCCCGTCATAGATCCAAGTTAACGGACCAACATCTCAGATCTATCCTGAGAATAGAACAGCAAAAATAACTCCAGACTTTGATGCACTGGCAAAAAAGGGAGACCAATAACACTGTTCCCACTGAAATTGGTGCGTTTGTATGTTCTGTTATGAAAGAAAATGCATCTGGAAAGTTTGAACGTGCGTCTTTTAATGAAGTGCGCATTTATGCACAGCAGTGGAACAACAATGAGTGCAGCAGGAATGATTGAGATTTAGTATTTCGTGTTTTGATATGTTTTGAATGTTGAAAGTGATCATCTTTTTTCAATAAATGTTGGTTTATTTAACTTTACGCCTTCAAGTGAAATTTATTAAAAAACAGATGCAATCACCAGGTTTGACAGATCACAGTGTCATTGCTATTTTAATCTATTTACATTTCTCCTCACACCGTTGTGCCAAAATATGTGTAAATGCCGCATCTTGCATATTCATTGAGACAAACGTACTACCTGGATAAAGGCTATTTTGCACATTTGAAAGACGCAGTTCTTCGTACACACTGTTAGTAAATCTGGTTGTACATTTATCTGTGTGTGTTTACTGTGCTATGAGGTTTGCACACTACACGCAGCGTTTTAGTATATCTGGGCCAAACACTCATCCAAAAGCTCCTGGCCCGGCCCCTCTGTCAAACTTTCAAACCCAATGTGGCCCACACGTCAAAAAGTTTGCCCACCCCTGGGCTAACAACATTAGCCTGTGAAATTATATTTAATATTTATTCAATTGCTAGTCTCTTACTTAAAATATGATCATCTTTGTATAATATCATTTTCTCCACTTGTTTGCTGAGTGAAATTGTTCATGAGAAGGGTTCAAATTTTGCTTGTTTGTGTAAATGCACAAGAGTTGGCATGTAAAATATAGCACATTTGTCTGTAATAAAATTCAGAGTTAAAATGTTTATGTATGGGATTTTGTTAACCAAAGTATTCAATCATATGAAATAACCCACTAAAAATAGATTCATTCACACATTTTTATTGAGAAACAAAAGTTTTTGAAGTGTCTTTGCTCCGAGGCAATTTCTCCTCTTGGACACCAGTTCCCCTGCCTTAGAAAACACTCATTCACAGGGAACAGATGAAGATGGTGTACATAGATATTTAAGTGCCAGTTGATGAAGGTGTGGATATGTTTTCTGGTTATCCTTCCAATATTTTAACGGGTCTTGCGTTCTGGGTGTGTTGCTTTCAGCCAGGTAGCGTTGGACTTCAACTATGGAATCTGTAGTATTCTAGGTCATCCTGATCTCCTCAACCTCCATACCCATAGGTTTCTAGAGATTGTGCCCTAACAAATATTTATAAAAACAATTGTCATGTGATGAAACACTGACAAACCACAGAAATATACAAAAACACACACAAAAATGTGCTTTCATACCTGAACTGGGTTCTGATCCATGTGAAGAGCATGGCTCTTCTGCTGGGTCAGGCTCATGGCTCCTCATTTCAGCAGCACACTTCGACTTCAGTCTCTTAACAGCTTCAGTTGCTGTTAGTGGACTAAAGAAGCCAACTGTTTTAAACCTGGGGTACAACAGTGTTGCCAGCGTCATCACACTGAGCGATTCCATGTTGCAGCTGGACTCAGGTTAGCCCCTTTCTCAGATTCTCAGCCAGTTCTTGAGCAGCTGTGTTTGTCAATGTTGAGGCTTGATGTTGAAGCTCAATGTGGACCATTCTCATCAATGGAATAACCTTTGACCCCGACTCTTTTTTCCTCAGAGAGTTCTCTCATGGCTTGGTCAAAAGGAGAGCGCACCCTGAGCGTCTCTTCAGTGACTCCAAATTCTTCAGGTGTCAGTGGCATAATATCAGTTTTCAATGAGGCCAGTGACACCCAGACTGCCTCCTTCTGCTCAGTCATTCTTTCCAGCATGTGGTAGGTGCTGTTCCATCGTGTTGGCACCTCATTTATCAATCTATGGAATGGTGTTCCCAGATGTTGCTGCAATTGCGTGAGCTTTTCTTTTGCCGTGGTGCTTGATCGAAAGTATGTGACAATTTGCCGTGTTTTGTTGCATATTTCTGTTAGTGTTGTGATTTGATCAGATGATTTTCTTACAATTAAATTGATGGAATGAGCAATGCATATGGTTTGCCGTATTTGCAGCATTCGAGCACATGAAGTCATGTTTGCTGCTGCATCGGTGACGAGACACCTGACCTTGCTCGCTATGCCCAGCTCCTCCATGAGGCTCGTTTTAACCATGGCCATATTTTCTGCAGTGTGTTTCTGTGGAAAATGGAATGGAATTCATGGCTTTCTTTGTCCACATAGTGGCAAGTAACAGTAAGATATGCCTCCATATTAATCAAGGTCCACATATCGGCTGTTAAAGTAACAGCAACGGCACACTGGAGGGCCTTTGTTTTCTCCTTTCCCTCCACATATCTCTGGCCCACCAAGTCCTTGCCAGTGTAAAAATAACCATACAAATATTGTAATGTCTTATGAATATATAGATGTCCGTCTGTTTCTATCGACAGTAATTAATGAATTCAACCATACATTTCTTACGCATACTTTCCTGCTTGGTAGAACATATGAGCTCCCTGAATCCCTCATTGCGGCTGACAGTCTTTAATGATCATGTTAATCACAGCTGCATCCAATGCTTGGTTGTTAGGAACTGCAAGCAAAAAGGAAGTATTTGGTATAAGGCTTGTTAAAGGACTGTAATTTTACAAATAGTATGACAGTCACACAAAGCCTTTTGTGTGTAATAAAGTATTTTGGGAAATTCAAAGTTTTTGTGAGAATGTCATCATGCCTGGCGCACTCACAGCAGGAGTGTCTGCCGACTCTTCATTCCCATGCCAAGCTCTATAATGATGTAAGACAATTCTGTAGAGCAGCTACTATATAATAAAATGTTAATTTATCTGAAAACAAATCAAACCTCTCACTAGAAAAGAGTAGGAACATTTAACTAACTAAGAACTAACGGTAAACAATGCCCAGGGGAGGAAAATATTTACCTTATTTGGCATCAAAATTATTCCAGACCTGTGGAAATGTCCTAGAATAATCCATAACTGGAAGCAAAGCGCAAACCGCTTCTCAAAAAACCAACTTTGGATCCTGATGTCTTAGATAACTATCGGCCAATTTCAAACCTTCCATTCCTGTCAAAGATTTTAGAGAAAGCAGTTGCCAGTCAGCTGTGTGAATTATTACAAGACAATAAGTTATTCGAGGTTTTTGAATCAGGTTTCAGAGCTCATCATAGCACAGAGACAGCATTAGTTAAAGTTACCAATGACCTTTTAATATCATCTGATAATGGACTGGTCTCCAGTGGATTATCAGTGCAGCCTTTGACACAATAGATCATCAGATTCTGTTACAGAGGCTGGAACAATCAGTTGGCGTTAGAGGATTTGCATTGAACTGGTTTAGATCATATTTATCTGATAGATTTTCAGTTTGTACGTGTTCATGATAAATCTTCTACGTACACTGGCGTTAAATATGGAGTTCCACAGGGTTCAGTGCTTGGACCAATTTTATTCATGCTATATATGTTTCCCTTAGGTAACATTATTAAGAAACACGGCATAAATTTCTACTGCTATGCAGATGACACACAATTATACCTGTCAGTTCAGACAGACAAAGTCGATCAGTTGGTTAGACTTCAGATGTGCCTTAAAGACATTAACTCCTGGATGACCAATAACTTCCTGTTATTAAATCTAAATAAAATGCTGGCCTGCTCTTGGTTCCAAAAATGTCCAAGAGCAGACAGGCAGGCTGAGCTTTCAGTTATCAAGCTCCTTTATTGTGGAATCGGCTCCCTGTTTCGGTTCGTGAGACAGACACCATCTCTGTGTTCAAGAGTAGACTAAAGACTTTCCTTTTTAACAAAGCTTATAGTTAATCAATACAATAATCAATATGCTGTCATAGGCCAGCACTGGTGGCTTAACCTCCATTGACACACTGAGATCCTCCCTCTTTATCTGATTATTCATGTTAAATATATATCAGTAATCTCTCTCTCTCTTCCCTGTAGTCTTGTGCTCTCTCTCTCCCTGTTTGTCCCTCTTTCTGTCTCTGTCTGCAGGTTCTTCTGTCCGTGGTGCTGCAGAACCAGGACCTGTGGCCCTCAACACTGATGTCCTTATCGCTGGCATTAGCATTTAAAGCATTTGTCTGCTCCTACTCATCTATTCATCTCCTTGTTTTTGACTCTCCTCCTAACTGTCTCTCTCTCTCTCTCGCTCTCTCTCTCTCGCTCTCTCGCTCTCTCTCAACCCAGCTGGTCAAACAGATGGCCGTCCACCATGAGCCTTAGGTTCTGTCCAAGGTTTCTAGGAGCATTTCAAGGGAAGTTTTTACTTGCCTCCGTTGCCAAAGTGCTTGCTTTTGTGGGTCGAGTTGGGTTCTGTCTTTCCCTGCAGGTCTTTCCCTGATACTCCTGTAAAGTGACTTGAGATAACTTTCTGTTGTGATCTGGCGCTATATAAATAAAATTGAATTGAATTGAAATTACACCCACCGATATGACAAACATGGGTAAATCCTCCTTCTACAATACTGCCACCCAAGGGTCGAACTGCTCGACTCCTGCCCTCAAAACATGCACCTCGATGACTTCTTTCAAAACAGCCATAAAAATTCACCTTTCAGGGGGGCAGAAACGACTCATCACAACTCTCTCCAGATTCCAGATTAATCTCCTTACCTTGTCCCTTTTTTCTCCACCTACGTTGTACATATTGTGTCTTTTTTATTTATTATTTTGCATCAATTGAGTAATTAATTTGTATTGGTATTTGTTACATGTTGATGAATTACGTACGGAGGGCTTTCAACGGAAACAAGACCGCAAGGGCTTTTTTGAAATGCTCCTAGACAGGGTGTTTGACTGTACATGCTATTGTTTGACTGTACTTGTACTGCTCTAACATTCTATCTAATAAATATACTCATCATCATCATCACTCTGTCGGCAGGGTCCATTGTGGCCAGATTGTTCTGTCACAAGACTGACCACGGAAAACCAAAAGAACGACAAGAGATTGGAATCCAAATCAGAATCAATACATGGTTGTCAAAACAGAAACAGGAATGCTGAAAAGTAGTTTTCACAGTAACAATCTGGCCGATAACTGAGGGCTGAGCAGAGTATAAAGTATGTAGTGTTGAGACTAATTGGGAGATGGTTAGCAGGTGCCTGAGATAACACAGGTGAAATGGATGAACTTCATTGAGTGCAGGGAGGTGCAGACGGGACTGAAATGACAGGAGACATTAATTCAGGAAAACACTAACATTATATTGAATTAAAGAATAAACTTAAGTCTTGGCAGGAGTCATGACAATACTGCTGACATTTGTGTTTTTCTGCTTGTTGCCTGCAGTCGTTTGTTGATGTACTGACCAGTAGGACTTTTCTCAGGCTTTCGCCTGAAAAGTTCTGGTCTGGGCTGGGCTTGAAGTTTGGTCAAGATGATGAAGGGAGAAGGAACTGGAGTTGACCCACATCGGCACCTTCAATCCGGTCCAACTGAGGACCTTTTCTTGCCCACTGAAGCCGATGGACTGTAAACACGCTGGACAAGTACACAGAGCGATAGACAAAGGCCGACCACAAAGTTTGTTTGGCATCTGCTTACATTGATAGCTTTCAGTTTTTAACTTAAGGTTTAGTGTTATGTGTTCTGCTCGAAGGACAGAGAAACAAATCCTCAACCACTGAGAGCTTCATGTCCTGTCAAATAAATCTGTGGCAGTCACAGTGATTTTTTTTAATTTTAGTTACCTAAAGAATTTATACAAATGCATTAATAATAATTTGCGCTGTGTATTATTCACTTACAGTATCTACTCTAGTATGGTCTCATATTGAAAATCAGGATCAGACAATAATGTTGGCACAATGTGTTCATTTTTCTGAACTAGTAGCTTTTTCTTGCTTTCCCAGCACATTTGATTAGACTTGATTGCACCTCCTGCCCTTACCCCACCATCTGATGAAGATGGAAGAGATTATTATCGTTTGTGTTTGATCATTTAAAAATTACACTCACACAAAAGGTGTGTCACTAATACTGATTCAAGATGATGAGCTATTATAAGCATGAAATAATTTTACTGACATGCTTATGTTGCACGATTATATTTGTTAAATTTTTGCTTCAAGCAAAAATCAAAATTAATTATTGTCTTCCTTAAGCAACAATTATGAGATGCTATTATTGAAATTGGCAGATATTTGTGTAGTGACACAGAGAATGTGTGTTTGTTTGACGTTTTTATTGTAATTTTCCTTTTCGGAGATCCTTGCTCCACTAACTGCCCCTTTAATTAAAACATAGTTGTTTTTTTTACTTCAAAATCTTGCAACATATTTGCAACAGAATTTACTCTAAACTCCTTTAAATGAGAACTGTCATTCATGCTGAAATTTTACACTCAGTCCAAAATTAGTTTATGCATGCAAAGAATTTATGAATCTTTGATAATTACATATTTTAATAATTGTCAAAGGAAAGATATTTAAACTAAGGAAGACATATAATATGTCTAAAGTTGACTCAGGCACTTCTTATTTGCAGATGTCCTTTCCTGCCTGATCTCGAGCCAAGAGACCCTGATCAGAAAAAAAGAAACATCTAATGACATACATTCATAACCGTCTATTGGTTTGCTACATTTTAAATGAATATGAATTAAATAATATTGATTAATCCATTCCCTTTGAATTGACTTTTGATGCTTGCCATTAATTAATGCAGGTTCTGAGTCACTTACAGTTAAATATTGCATTAACGTTATAAAATATGCATCCAAGAAATCTATTTATTTTTCAATTGCACACATCTTATGAAGCATTGTACAATAAGACATTGTTCTTCACTGCAAGTTTAATCTTTTTATCCTTTCACATTTGGTGAATGTAGAGTGCGAGAGACTTCTACATAAAAACAAACTATTATAAAAACTTTATATTTAAGATATTTTATTTATGTGCTATTTCATAAAGTATTCTATACTTCTTCTGCAATCCAGGAATTCAAGACATAGCATCTAGCAAGAATAAGGATGAATTTTACCCAAAGGTTATGGAGAAAATATGAATTATTAAATATAAAGATTAAAATGACAGAGTTTAGAATCTTTGATGGCCCAGAGCCCCAGGTCATACCAGGTCTGGTGGTAGCGTGAGAATCAGTCCCTTTATTATATCCACAGCCACCAGATTCTCCATAAAGACGACCCCCATAAAGTCCAAATAAAATACCTCTTCATCTGTATCATTACCCTGTGCCTGAAAACAATGCTGTAAAAGACTTTTAGTTTTACTGGAGTTATAAAAAAAGTACCTGCTGTACTGTTGAACATGTGTTTCATTTTAATGGAGATGCTGCTTTATAGAGGATGGTCATATGAGAGCAATCAATAGTACAAGATGAGAGTTCACATTGAATAGATGTGCAAATACACACACACACACACACACACAGGTCCTGCATCATTGAAGATTGATGTGGACCAGTACACACAGAACAGGCCTGCATTTCAAACATGGCCCAATAGATTTGTATTGCCTTGCTTGCTACTTAACCCATGCAATTAGCAGACAGGAAGAGGTCTGGTCACTGAAAATGTAATCATGAAATTAGCAGTGTGATACATCAACTGAACACAGGTCTATTAAGTCTAGGTTATGGCTACAGCATTTGTTCATATCAGGGTTGAGGATGGCAGATAATTGGGTGCACTAATCCAGTAAAGCTTACAAATGGTCAAATTACATCGAGCAATGATGATTAAGGCGCATTACGGCCACACATGCACAGCAATGCATGTCGGTCCTCATGCTCACATATGAGCACCAAAGTTTGTGTCACACCATCAGGGGTCAAAGTGTGGTTAGTTACACATCACATTGACAAGTGACAGCACTCATAAAACATAGCTGTCATTAACTGCGTCATTTGCCAATACACCACTCAGCTGTCATAAAAGCACAGAAAACACATCCCAGCTGTGGTTATTGTGTAATTTAAACCTTGGCCAGCCTATAAAAATGGATGAAATTACAGGAATATCAGCCTGATCAGTTCTTTATGAGATTTTTTGTTCCCTGCTATCCTGCATAAATAAGAGCAGAATGGTAAATAACACTTATCCCCTCCAGGATGGATTGTTTTGGGTTTGTTTGTTTGTGAGATATGGACAATCATAAAATGTTCCTTATTTTCAAAAATGTTATTAATTTTTTCTATATATAAAAATTCAATCAGAGTCAAAGTTCTCAAGAAACCTTTTAATAAGAGAAAGACAGTAGACAGGTTCGTAGAGACCCAACAATGATTAAGGACATGGAGACAGTCACACAAAAACGACCTTTTAACAGATCGAAGCCTCAAACAGAATGTTTATCAGAGAGAGAGAGAGATCAAATAATAATAATAACAATAATAAGGTGCAAATTGCAAAAGTTAGTAACATGAATTAATGAGATTTTATTGTGTTTTTAAAGGGTCTTAAACACCTCCTTGACTGAACCTGAAACAATGCTTGGATAATACAAACACAATAACATCACCTTAAGTTCTACAGCACATCATTCTGTTATATATATTTTTACATTCATTTAGTGATTGTAAAAAATGCCTCAGTGTTTTTAATCCAATACAGCCTATGCAACAAACCAATCGAATGAAACATAACATTCCAATTTATGACTGAATTCAAAATGCCTCATACACATGAGCTTATGACTGCCTTTAACCTAATATAACTAATATGAGCTCCATATATCACTTATTACTGATATATAATCAATACTGGATTCAATTAGGTAATGATGCTGAGGTACTTCCCGGATCTATGGGGATTACAGAGTTTTGCTTCTGGACATATCTTCATGAATGTTTCTCACTAACATTGTTGTTTACAGCCACAAAAAATAGTTTGAGAGTAATGATAGCCAAGTCAAAAACACTGCAGTAGATGTTGGATAAGGTCACTATCTTTGATCTGTAGCATTCTGATTAAGCGCTGCTTTAAACCTCAGGTCTCTCAATGTAGATGTTTCATCTCTACTTTATTTCAACTTATTGAAGGACTACAACATAATATCAAAATCGTCTATAGTAAAACTAGAAAACGACAATCAGAGATTGCAGACCCTCGCCTCCAATCGACTATTCGATCTTGTGAGACAGTAAACAGGGCTTCCGGATCAGAGGGTCCAAACCTGCTCTAGCTTGCTGCTCCGGAACGTACTACAAGACACTTTCTGGACTCTTTTTCCCATCATGCCATTCGTTTCCCTCCCTCTTAAAGTGACAGTTTACAGCACAGGCACGATTCCAGATGTAAAAATAATTTTAGAATCTGAATCCAGATCCGGATCAATTCTCGGGGAGGACCGAGCCACGGACAGAACCTTGCTTGTGTAAAAATTTCATGTCGATTGGGTTACTAGTTTTTGAGTTATGCGCTCGGACAGACAGACAAACAGACAGACAAACAAACAAACAAACGGACCCAATTGCAATACCCTCGCCTCCGCTTCGGCGAGGGTAAATATGAGCATGAGTAGAACATCCTGCAAAATAAGGTGTCCATTTGTGTCGAGGCAGTGAGCAAAGACATAATTTGATCCTACACCTGAATTTTTTTTAGTTTGAAATACTCACTACCCAGTAAAACATTTGCTCATGTGGACAAACTGGGTTGCTTCCAATGGCTCACGTTCCACAGAATCGGTGGAGTATTTGAAACAGTAGATAAATAACTGTAAAACAATCTGAAGTAACATTGTGTGATATCCATACATTTCATCTAACATCTTTTCCTGTACAGAATCATGAGGGCCTGAAGGTGTACGCCTCGTACGAATTGCCAGATCATCACAGGGCTATATATAAAGGCAAAAACCTGCATCACTCAAATTCATGTCTACAGCCAATTCAGTTACTAATTCACCTCTACTGCATGAATTGCAACAGAAAAATCCCAGATCTCTATGTGATGTTTCTGAGCTGAGAGACTGACGTACCGGTGAGCGTATTGCGTCACTTCCTGTCCGCTTGTTACACAAATTGTTTGTGCTCTCTGCCACTTTTTCTGCTCTTTTCCCACATAACTTTAATCACTCCCTGTCCTATTTATTGTTAGCGGATTAACGCCGCCAATTTTCACAACTCTTTGGGGCGTTTCTCCTTTGGTTTGATAAGCTAACTATCGAATAGCTTTTAGCACCGCTAGCTAGCTAGCGATGGCTTCTCCCTCTGCCTCTCCGCTGTCCTGCTCAGTGTGTCAAATGTTTAGCTTCTCCTCTGCTTCCTTTACTGACAGCGAAACGTGTAAGAGGTGTAGTCTATTTGCTATGTTGGAGATGAGGCTAAATGATTTAGAGACCCGGTTCCGCACCATAGAAGCGAATCCAGTAGCTTCGATAGCTAGCCAGCCCTCCCTTAGCGGTGCGGACCGAGCCGCTAACCGTCTCCCGGCTGCTCCCGAGCAGCCGGGACACCAAGGCGGCTGGGTGACTGTTCGGAGGAAGCATAGTCCGAAGCCCGCTACGGTTCACCACCGCCCCGTTCACGTTTCTAATAGATTTTCCCCGCTCAGCAACACACCTGCTGAGGACAGTACTCTGGTGATTGGTGACTCCATTCTCAGAAACGTGAAGCTAGCGACTCCAGCGGCCATAGTGAGGTGTATCCCGGGGGCCAGAGCGGGCGACATTGAATCAAATTTGAAGTTGCTGGCGAAAGCTAAACGTAAATACCGTAAGATTGTAATCCACGTCGGCACTAATGACGTCCGGCTACGCCAGTCGGAGGTCACTAAAATTAATATTGAGTCGGTGTGTAGCTTTGCTAGGACTATGTCGGACTCCGTAGTTTTCTCTGGCCCCCTCCCCAATCTGACGGGTGACGATATGTTTAGCCGCATGTCGTCATTCAACCGCTGGCTGTCTAGGTGGTGTCCAGAAAACAACGTGGGCTTCGTAAATAACTGGCAGACATTCTGGGGAAAACCTGGTCTTATTAGGAGAGACGGTGTCCATCCTACGTTTGGTGGCGCAGCTCTCAT
Organism: Brachionichthys hirsutus; assembly: GCF_040956055.1. Classification (NCBI taxonomy): domain Eukaryota; kingdom Metazoa; phylum Chordata; class Actinopteri; order Lophiiformes; family Brachionichthyidae; genus Brachionichthys; species Brachionichthys hirsutus. The sequence continues at coordinate 5,588,734 of NC_090908.1, forward strand.
TTCTAGCAATCTGACCGAGTTTGTTAGACAACCAAAACCCTGACAATCCAGAGTCGGGACCAGGAGTCAGAGATATAGTCCTACACCCATCTCTGAGCGTCCTCTGGATCAGTCACCCACCCAGAACCCCATCCAGAACCCCACACAGAACCCCATAGAGATGGTGTCTATAGAGATGGTGTCTGTTCCACCAAACCACCTAAGGTTGTTAAATTGTACAGGAGACGTGTTACTCCTGGAAACCTTATAAACATAAAAACTGCTGCCACAGAAATTAATAATAGTAAAACCATTTAATGTGGACTTTTGAATATTCGCTCTTTGGCGTCAAAGGCATTTTTAATAAATGATCTGATCTCAGATCAGCATGTTGATATTTTCTCTTTGACTGAAACCTGGCTGGGTCCTGAAGATTATTTCAGTTTAAATGAAGCCACGCCTCAGAGTTATGTTAACTCTCACATTTCTCGAGACGCCGGCCGAGGAGGTGGAGTTGGAGCCATCTATAACTCTGAGCTCCAGATTAACACTAAACCTAAATTAAACTATACCTCCTTTGAGAGTCTTATTCTTAGTCTGTCACTCCCAACATGGAAATCAAGCCAGCCAGTCCTGATTGTTATAGTTTACCGCCCTCCAGGCCCATACTCTGATTTCATGTCAGAATTTTCAGAATTTTTAACAAGCTTAGTTCTGAAAGCAGAACAGATACTTGTTGTGGGAGATTTTAACATTCATGTAGATGTCAGTGACGACTGCCTTGCTACTGCCTTCCTCTCATTACTGGACTCAATTGGCTTCTCCCAGATAGTGAACGAACCCACCCACAGCTTTAATCACACCTTGGATCTGGTTCTCACGTATGGTATTGATATTGATCAATTAATTGTATTTCCACTGAACCCTTTTTTATCAGACCACAAGTTCATCACTTTTACGTTTGTATTATTGGACTACGTTCCATCAAACAGAACTGCCTTGACTAGATGTCTGTCTGATGGTGCTATTGCTAAATTCAAAGAAGTGATCCCGTCAGCATTAAACTCTTTATCAAGCCTTAACATTACTGAGGAGTCGTGTGGTAACTTTAGCCCCTCCCACATAGATCATCTTGTAGGTGGTGCTGGGGACTTGACGCGCACGACGCTTGACTCCATCGCCCCCTTAAGAATTAAAAAACTAAAACCAAGAAGGAAAGCTCCGTGGTTCAATTCTGAAATTAGATTGTTAAAACAAACATCCCGAAGACTGGAGAGAAGGTGGCGCTCAACTAAATTGGAGGAGTCTTGTTTAATCTGGAAAAACAGCCTGAAAATGTACAGGAAGACGCTCCGCAAGGCAAGAGGTGCATATTACTCATCTCTAATAGAAGAGAACAAATCTAATCCGAGGTTTCTCTTTGACACCGTAGCTAGGCTGACACAAAGCGCCAGCTCTGTTGACCCTTTTGCCCCGACAGGTCTCAGTAGTGAAGATTTCATGAACTTCTTCAGTACCAAAATCGAATCGATTAGGGACGTCATTCATCAGCGTCTGCCTTCGTGTGGCATTGACCCCCCCTGGCAATGGAAGTAGAGATACGGCTGTTACTCTTGATAGTTACTTGGATAGCTTCACCCCCATTAACTTGCAGCAAATGAGTGCAGCTATTGCCTCATCTAAACCGTGCACTTGTCTCTTAGACCCGGTCCCAACTAAGCTACTTAAAGAAGTCTTCCCCTCAATCAGTATTGCTTTGCTAAATATAATTAATCTATCCCTACTCACAGGCTATGTACCCAAGTCTTTTAAAACAGCAGTCATTAAACCGCTTCTCAAAAAACCAACATTAGATCCTGATGTCTTGGCTAACTATCGGCCAATTTCAAACCTTCCATTCCAGTCTAAGCTTTTAGAGAAAGCAGTTTCCAGTCAGCTGTGTGAATTCTTACAAGACAATAAGTTATTTGAGGTTTTTCAGTCGGGTTTCAGAGCTCATCATAGCACAGAGACAGCATTAGTTAAAGTCACCAATGACCTTTTACTAGCGTCTGATAATGGACTTGTCTCCGTGCTTATTTTATTAGATCTTAGTGCAGCCTTTGACACAATAGATCATCAGATTCTGTTACAGAGGCTGGAACAATCTGTTGGTGTTAGAGGGTCTGCATTAAACTGGTTTAGATCATATTTATCTGATAGATTTCAGTTTGTACGTGTTCATGATGAATCTTCTACGTACACTGAAGTTAAATATGGAGTTCCACAGGGTTCAGTGGTTGGACCTATTCTGTTCACGCTGTATATGCTACCCTTAGGTAACATTATTAAGAAACATAGCATAAATTTCCACTGCTATGCGGACGATACTCAATTGTACCTGTCCGTTCAGCCAGACAAGGTCGATCAGTCGGTTAGACTTCAGACGTGCCTTAAGGACATTAACTCCTGGATGACCGAGAACTTCCTGTTATTAAATCTAAATAAAACTGAGGTTCTGGTTCTTGGGCCAAAGCATCTCAGAAATGTCTGTTCTACTGTTGTAGTTGAACTAGATGGCGTCTCAGTGTCCACCAGCACCACTGCCAAGAATCTGGGTGTAATCTTTGATCAGGACCTGTCATTTCAGTCCCAGATAAAGCATATTTCAAGGACTGCGTTCTTTCACCTTCGGAATATTTCAAAAGTCAGGCACCTACTAACCCGAAAAGATGCAGAAAAAATAGTCCATGCTTTTGTGACTTCCAGACTGGACTACTGCAACTCCTTACTGTCCGGCTGCCCAAAAAAGTCTATTAAACATCTCCAGCTAATCCAGAATGCAGCAGCTCGTGTTCTGACAGGAACCAGACTGAGAGAACACATTTCCCCTGTTCTGGCGTCTCTGCATTGGCTTCCTGTTAGGGAACGGATTGAATATAAAATCCTTCTACTTACTTTTAAAGCCCTCACTGGCCAGGCCCCTCCTTACCTTACAGAGATGATTATCCCGTATTGCCCCACTAGGACCCTGCGGTCCCAAAACGCTGGCCTGCTCGTGGTTCCAAAAATTTCCAAGAGTAGACAGGGGGGCAGAGCTTTCAGTTATCAAGCTCCTTTATTGTGGAATCGGCTCCCCGTTTTGGTTCGTGAGACAGACACCATCTCTATGTTCAAGAGTAGATTAAAGACTTTCCTTTTTAACAAAGCTTATAACTAATCGATGCAGTAATCAGTATAATCAATCTGCTGTCATTAGGCAGCATTGGTGGCTTAACATCATGACACACTGAGCTCCTCCCCCTTTATCTGATTATTTATGTTATAAATATATGTGTGCAATATGTCTCTATTCCCCGTAGTCTTGTTCGCTCTCTCCCGCTGTTTGTCCCTCTCTCTCTTTCAGGTCCTTCTGTCCGTGGTGCTGCAGAACCTGGACCTGTGTCCCTCAACACTGAAGTCCACGTCGCTAGTCCTTCTGTCCGTGGTGCTGCAGAACCTGGACCTGTGGCCTCAGCGCTTATGTCCACGTCGCTAGCATTAGCATTTAGTTTTTGTCTGCTCCTGCTCTGTCTCACTATCACTTCCCTATCCATCTCCTTGACTCGTCTCCGACCTGCCATTCTCTCTCTCTCTCTCTCTCAACCCAGCCGGCCAGACAGATGGCCGTCCACCATGAGCCTAGGTTCTGTCCAAGGTTTCTGCCCGTTAAAGGGAAGTTTTTCCTTGCCTCCGTTGCTCTTGTGGGTCAAGTTGGGTTCTGTGTTTCCCTGCAGGTCTTTCCCTGCTAATCCTGTAAAGTGCCTTGAGATGACTTTATGTTGTGATCTGGCGCTATATAAATAAAACTGAATTGAATTGAATTGAAACACATTTCGATGATAAGTAATATCAGTCTTTTTGCTTTGTTTCACACGACCTCACAACTCTTTGGAAATTTGTTCTTGCAAGAATTAAATTACCGATAAATTAATTTGTATTTATATAGCGTCAGATTATAACACAAAGTTATCTAAAGGCACTTTACAGGGAAAGATCTGCAAGGAAAAACAGAACTCAACTTGACCCACAAGAGCAAGCACGTTGGCGATGGAGACTCCTGCTAACCGCACTACCCGTATTACCCATGAGGCTGCATTTGAATTTTATTTAGATTTAATAACAAGAAGTGCTTGGTCATCCAGGAGTAATGTCCTTAAGGCATGTTTGAAGTCTAACTAACTGACTCGACTTTGTCTGGCTAAACTGACAGGTATAATTGTGTGTCATCTGCATAGCAGTAGAAATTTATGCTGTGTTTCTTAATAATGTTACCTAAGGGAAGCATATACAGCGTGAATAAAATAGTTCCAAGCACTGAACCCTGTGGAACTCCATATTTAACCTCTGTGTAAATAGAAGATTTATCATGAACACGTACAAACTGAAATCTGTCAGATAATTATGATCTAAACCAGTTCAATGCAGATCCTCTAACGCCAACTGATTGTTCCAGCCTCTGTAACAGAATCTGATGATCTATTGTGTCAAAGGCTGCACTGAGATCTAATAAAATAAGCACGGCGATAAGTCCGTTATCAGATGCTATTAAAATATAATTTGTCTAATGCTGCCTCTGTGCTATGATGAGCTCTGAATCCTGACTGAAAAACCTCAAATAACTATTGCCTTGTAAGAATTCACACAGCTGACTGGCAACTGCTTTCTCTAAAATCTTAGACAGGAATGGAAGTTGGAAGTGGCCTATAGTTTGCTTTGAGAAGAGGTTTAATGACAGCTGTTTTAAAAGACTGGGGTACATAGCCTGTAAGTAAAGATAGATTAATTGTATTTAGCAATGGAATGGAGGGGAAGACTTCGTTAAGTAGTTTAGTTGGGACTGGGTCTAAGAGACAAGTGCACGGTTTACATGCGGTCTTCTTTCAACGGAAACAAGACCGCAAGGGCTTTTTTGAAATGCTCCTCTTAGACAGGATGTTTGACTGTACTTGTACTGTAATACATACTACTGTTTGACTGCACTTGTACTCTAACATTCTATCTAATAAATATATTCATCATTATAGCCGAACTTACTTGCTGAAAGTTAATTGTGGTGAAACTATCCAAGTAACTATCAAGAGTATCTCTACCGTATTTTTACAACCATAGGGCGCACCTGGTTATAAGGCGCAACTTCGCGCAACATCAATGAACGCGTCTTTTTTCATACGAAAGGCTCACCGGGTTTTAAGGCGCATTAAGTCAAACTTTATTCAACTTATTCTCAAGATGAAACTCACCCGGCGTCGCCTCTCTGTCTTGGTGAATGTGTGTTTGCCTTCTGTTGTCCAACGCTCCCACGCTGCTCGCAGTTTAACGTTAAATGGTTGGAGTTCTTTGGTTAATCCAAACAAGGTCCGAGTTAGTTTTCTTCACTTGGGATTAGACAGTATCGGGGAGATCGGCGCGCACGGAGTCGCAGATCGCAGGAGATGAGTTGCTGCAGATCTTCTTCTTGCTTCCTCCACTCCCTCCATTGACTCATTCATGTTGGATTATCTCGCCGCTGCTCTATTCCCGTGTTCTGCTGCGGGACCGACAGCCTTGAGTTGGAAATCCGCATCATCAGCACACCATAATAATATGATGGACAGCACCGGTACGTATCACTCCGCGAGACTCTCTACTACGGCAGCCGTAACGCTCCGAGAATCCATCTAGCGGTGCGGCTTCATCGCTTACCAAAGTTGTACTAAAACATTTTTGAGCCATAAAAGGCACACTGCGTTAAAAGGCGCACGGTCAAGTTTTGATAAAATTAAAGGATTTCAGGTGCACCTTATGGGCGGCCCGGTGACTCAGTGGTAAGCACTGTTGCCTCACAGCGAGCTGGTCGCAGGTTCGTCTTCGACTTGTGGTCATTCTGTGAGGAGTTTGCATGTTCTCCCTGTGGGTTCTCTCCGTGTTCTCCAGCTTCCTCCCACCACCAAAAACATGCAGCTTAGGCTGATTGGTGTCACTAAATTGCTCGTAGGTGTGAGTGTGTGTGTGGCTGATTGTCTGTCTCTGTGTTGCCCTGCGATGGACTGGTGGCTCGTCCAGGGTGTACCCCGCCTCTCGCCCATTGACTTCTGGGATTGGCTCCAGCTTGGCCCGTGAATGAATGAAGGTGCACCTTATGGTTGTGAAAATACGTTACATCCATCGCTCAGGGAGGGATCAATGCCACACAAAGGCAGACGCTGATGAATGTCGTCCCTAATAGTGATTGTGGTACTGAAGAAGTTCATGAAATTTTCACTACTGAGACCTGCCGGAAGAGAAGGGTCAACAGAGCTGGCGCTTTGTGTCAGCCTAGCTACGTTGTCAAAGAGAAACCATGGATTAGATTTGTTCTCTTTTATTAGAGATGAGTAATATGCTGCTCTTGCCTTCCGGATGGCCGTCCTGTAAATTTTGAACCCGTTTTTCCAGATTAAACAAGACTCCTCCAATTTAGTTGAGCGCCGTATTCTCTCCAGTCTTCGGGCTGTTTGCTTTAACAATCTAATCTCAGAATTGAACCACGGAGCTTTCCTTTTTGGTTTTAGATTTTTAATTCTTTAGGGGGCAATGGAGTCAAGCGTTGTGCGCATCAAGTCCCCAGCACCACCTACAAGATGATCTATGTGGGAGGGGCTAAAGTTACCACACGACTCCTCAGTAATGTTAATTCGAGATATTTACATAAACATTAGAGTTTAATGCTGATGGGATTACTTCTTTGAATTTAGCAATAGCACCATCAGACAGACATTGAGTCAAGGCAAGTTCAGTTTGATGGCATGTAGTCCAATAATAAACATTTAAAAGTGATGATTTTGTGGTCAGATACAAAAGGGTTCAGTGGAAATACAGTTAATTGATCAATATCAATACCATACGTGAGAACCAGATCCAAGGTGTGATTAAAGCTGTGGGGGGGTTCTTTCACTTTCTGTGAGAAGCCAATTGAGTCTAATAATGAGAGGAAGGCAGTAGCAAGGCAGTTGTCACTGACATCTACATGAATGTTAAAATCTCCCACAACCAGTATCTGTTCTGCTTTCAGAACTAAGCTTGTTAAAAATTTAGAAAACCCAGATATAAAATCAGAGTATGGGCCCAAATGATGGGAAACTATAGCAATCAGGACTGGCTGGATTGATCTCGAGAAATGTGAGAGTTAACATAACTGGGAGGAGTGGCTTAATTTAAGTTAAAATAATCTTCAGGACCCAGCCAGGTTTCTGTCAAAAAGAAAATATCTACATTGTCAAATTACCTTTCTAACTTCCCTCTCACGAATCTTTGTCACTTCCTGGTCCACAACAAGTGCCTCGACTACCCTTGGTTCTCTCTCATTTTCTTATTCATGAATTCCTCAAAATACTTCTTCCATCTTCCTAGCATACTGCTGGCCTCTGTCAACACCTTTCCATCTCTATTCTTGATCACTCTAACATGCTGAACATGTTGTGGAGGAATAAAGTTATCTCTCTGTCTGGCCAGCTTGTACAGATCCTTCTCTCCTTCTTTACTATCTAAAGTACTACTACTACTACCTATGGCTCAGGAGCCAGATGTGGCTCTTTTGATGGCTGCATCTGGCTTGCAGACAAATCTTTAATGAAAAAAAAAAGTTCTGTTACACTCCTTTGCGCATGTGCGAACCGGCAACAGTCACCGGTGACGAGAAAGCCGGTTCGCTATGAGGCAGCGATCAGAGGAAGTCCGGCTTATATACGGCGTTCTGCTCTCTGGGAAAGGGGACAAACGCTGATTGATAGCGGATCGGTCTGCATTCAAAAACAGTGTCAAACCAGTCATTTCAGTGGGGAAGTGGCAAACATACATGTCATTGTGTCTATCTATCTATTAGTTTATAAATTAATCTTTAAATTAAAATAATCTTCAGGCAGCAGATGAGGCAGAGACATTTCCAGTTGGGTTGCTGTATTTTGCAGTCGAAAATAGTGGTGATGAGTGCAAAAGTGTCTAAGTATGCTGGACTGATGGTCGATGTCCCCATCAGAGGGGGTGTTTCAAGCAAGACTCGGTCCAGCTGATGTTATTGTGAGGTGTAACAGATCCATTCCAAGTTCTCTGGACCACATCAGGATTTGCAAATGTTTCAAACATGTTTGATATGCTGGAACTAAAATGTAATTGATTACATCAGAATTTCCTGAGTGAGCTCACTCAAACCAATCAAAGGGAAGAGTAGCTGCTGATGGTGTTTTCAGACAGTAGTAAACATTTTATACTTTTATGCCATTAATAATTATTAATGTGTTAAATGAAGAGTTATCCCCGCCACTTCTGCCCAAAGGACAGATAACCTCTTTACTGTTTACTTCTCTTTTTCATCTTCTATTCTGCATTCCCATTCACAGACAATAATTAAATAAAGTAGCATTAAAGCAACCAATTATATGTAATGCATTACATTTTTAATGACATTGTTTAAGCTAAAGGTTAATCTAATCCTCTAGTCTAGCCAATAAGAATGACGCTGTTGTTTGAGAGTGTACTCTGTTTGCCTGACATGAAACCATCGTGTCAAGGCTATCATACATCATAGTCTGTTTGGTCGCCTGGTCATACAAGGTGGAGTATTATCCACTGTAACACAGCATAGCGCCCTGAAACAGCTTGCTCACATGCAGCACTGTGTTTATGGGCTGAAACCGCTCAGACACCAGCATTAAAAGCAGTTGGTGGAAGGTTTTTATTCCAACATGTCCAAAAGTCTGGATATCATCAGGCCTGCTACATGCGCTGTAAACAGACTGGGCATTGAATGCATTAGTCCCTGCATCGATTTGAACCTCTCCTTCCAAACACCACCTCTCCTCACTGCTCCCCCACCTTAACCCTCTAAATTTAATTTCCCTTTTCAGCTTCTCCTCTTTGTCCTGTACGGTCAGTCACTTTGCCTCTTAATTTTGTCCCTCCTTTAACAATTGAAATATCATGTGGACGAATGCCTAGTCCTGTCACCATATGGCTGCAACTACAGTTAAAGGAAACCAAATAGAATGGACGGTGTTTATGATGAGATAACCTCATGTAAGGACCTCTCTCATCTGGGGTCCTCATTTCAGGATGGTGTCCAAGCTGATTGCCTGCACGGCCTAATTGCAGTAATCTTTGTATCATTAGTACAGATGGATTGAATATCTAACACACACACACACACACACATTGAGCCAAGTACCACTCGCTGCTTATCACACACTGATGCTTTGCTACACTCGTTGATAGAAACACATTTATCAGTGTGAGATGGTCAGCACAGCAGCACAACACATCGTATGGGACAAACTCAGACGTTCCCAAGTGGGTCGGCGTTGATTGGTGGACACACACACACACCATTTTCACCGGGACAGTTTGTGTCCATCCCAACCAGGTCACAGAATTTTCCTAAACTCACGTATGGAGTTCTCACCTCTAGAAAAATGAATTGCTTCACATTAAGTCTGTTAGAAAGGCTTTGAGCATCAACAGAACTTCTTACTGCTACCTCCTGGTGTGTCTAGGACTCTAGGTAGATACACCACATACATAGCTTCTGAATGAGGATTGTTGAGAAGGGCCTGTTGTGTATCATTATTGTCTCTGTGTAAATATGTATCCAGTTAGTATATAATATATATTCTTGTTCAAACTGATTTTAAAAAACAATTGATAAAGCAGAGGGTTATGAAATAAGGGTAGTTGCCATTAGCAGTCAGCTTCATGAAGCCTGATCACTGTCTGTAGTCCCACCACCAGCCTTCTCCATCAGCTCCGCTGAGAAGACACAAATCACCACCATGGATGGAGCCCCTGAGGGACCAGGTTAACTCCTGATGCACGACCAATCACCAGTGGCAGATATATATGTGGACAAAGACTATCGATTATTGGCTGAGTGCGTGGTGATGTACTGTATTTAATTCATAATATAAATAACAAAACCAGTGAAAAAAAGATTAATACAAAGAATACCTGAAAAGATATACATGGATACATATTTATAATTGTAGAAGTGACTGTTATATTTGAAATATATAGAATGACATCCATATAATATCTCCTCTTCTCTCCTCTCCTCTCCTCTGAATAAACCACCAACATGATGAATTGGAAAAAATGCAGCCATATATTCTAAATCCAACACATTCCATCATTTTTGTCCATTAACATTCTTATTTTATTGAAAAAAAATAATCTCTCGCCTCCACCCAACATCTTATCTTCAGACATGGAGCCAGCAGCTTGAGAGGAGTGGTGTAGCTGGAAACACAACCAGGACAGATCTGTTCATTTATTCATGTCGGACTGTAAAGTTGTTTGATTTGTTATTTAGCTTGAGTGTTTATGTGTCTGTGTTTCATATCAATCCAAATCTGAGGGCCTGTCAGCTGATGTGGACATCTAAGTGCTCACAACCTGTGTGTGTGTGTTATTGGCCGGGGGTTGGGCGGAGCCAGGCCGGTGGTTCTTGTTTGGCAGGCTGGCCTGTCGCTTTGGCTCTGCTCTGATCAGCACCAGCAGACCCGGTTAGCGCTGAGCTCAGAGTGCAAAAGCATGTCAAGCAACACACAGCTGTTTACACACTAGGCCACAAAAACTCCGCACCAACAGCCTCGCTCCTGATGAATAATACACATGATGCACACACCGCCAGACGGCCACTGCTGCAGTCTAAACCTTCTCGCTCGCTCTATATATTTGTGTGTGTGTGTGTGTGTGTGTGTGTGTGTGTGTTGTGTAATATACTGTAGGCAGAAATCTGGATTGGATTGCGGTGATGCATTAAGTGGCAGAGAGACTGTAATCATGTCCTACATCCCTGGCTCCTGGTCCAGGAAATGTAAAAGATATGGAATATGAAAATATATATTTAAACTACACAAAGTAATATAAATATTTTGCACCATCTTGATTTACTGCCAAATGTGTGCAACATTTGAAATAGTTTTTGACCTTGAAGACTGAACCATATAAAACTAGAAAGACAATCAGAGATTGCAGACCCTCGCCTCCAAAAGACTATTCGATCTTGTGAGACAGTAAACAGGGCTTCCGGATCAGAGGGGCCAATCCTGCTCTAGCTTGCTGCTCCGGAATGTACTACAAGCCATCTTCTGGACTCTTTTTCCCATCATGCCATTTGTGTCCCTCCCTCTTAAAGTGGCAGTTTACAGCACAGGCACAATTCCAGATGTAAAAATAATTCTAGAATCTGGATCCAGAGCCGGATCAACGCCATTCTCGGGGAGGACCGAGCCACAGACAGAACCTTGCTTGTGTAAAAATTTCAGTTATTGAGTTATGCGCTCGGACAGACAAACAAACAAACAAACAAACAGACAGACAAACGCACCCAATTGCAATACCCTCGCCTCCTCTTCGGCGAGGGTAAATATCTGAAAAGTGAGAAGCTGGTTGATCTCAGCAGACGCCTGGAAGGTATGATGAAGAAATTACATTTTCTTGATGACCTAACTTTTCTTACAGAGAGCAGATACACCATTCATTTTCATGTTATTTTAAGGTTGTGATGTTAAATAAATGAATGTTAATGGTAGTATATATATATATATATCACTAAGAGTTTCATTGTCTTCCATGCTCTGTTGCTAGCCAGTTGAAATATGGTGCATCTTCGTCAGAGACTGAATTTACATTGTTTATGTGTAACTCTAGAAAGCACATAATTTCACTGATAGGCACATTAAATATTTATTTGTAGATTTCTTGGTAGCAGCTTTGTAGTCAGCTGCTCTTACAACTTGTTGATCTGAAATGTTTAAAGCATTAAATTGAAGCTTGCTTTGCAATTGAACCTGCTGAGGCATCTGGAAGGGAGCAGGGCTGCAGCATGGAAGGAGTTAAATTGCACTGTGGCGAAGAGAGGGTCTGCACAGGAAAAAAAGTGATCTCTTTCATTGTTGAGTTTAATTAAATTTTCAGCCCTAATTACAATTAAGCCACTTAGTATGTATAATAATGTTTGCATCACAGAGCAGCACAGATGCAGTCCATCAACGCAATTAAATATTAAAATGGCTGTGGCTGTATTAATAGCAATGAGGTGTGTGTGTGTGTCCGTCCAAGCCAAGTCATTGCAAATGGTCTCCCCTGGCACTGGTGCTGTCGCCTGGAGACCTGCAGCACCATCCTTTGTGCAGCCAGTAAGCCCAGGAAGCATGTGACCTATATTCGCCACACCACTTTGTGCCAGAGAAGCAGTACTAAATGAGAAACACACAGCGAGGAGGGGAGAGAAATCCCCACGAGTGTATGAATATTCCTGAGCTGCAGAATCAGTGTACTGTAAGTCTAATGCAAAATTAGTGTTTTGGTACAAAATTATTCATGACTGCACAATGCACATAATGAGCGAGTTTTTAAGTCAAAGTGATGATTTGCCTCGTTCACCTCTAGTCTCAACCCCCCCTCTTTGGCCTCTCATTCCTTCTCTTTGCTCAGTTTTCATCCTCATGCTCAAATACACATTCAAACATGAGGAGAAATGAATCTTGCACATGCAAAGAAACTCTCCTTAACAGAGATGCAGATAAATCAAGTTTCATGTCCATTAGGAAATAAGACAAAATGTGAGCAGGGCCTAACTGCACAATTCTGTAACATTTGCATACCGTTTTGGCTGCGGTGTCCGGAGGGAGGTGGAGGGACAGAAGGAATGGGGAAGGGTTATTGCTTTGAAAGGGAGTCCTCCTCCATAAAGTGACTGGGTAACTGTCCTTCTGGGTTTTAATTTCACTACTCTTTCTCTTCAGCTCAGTTTTCGTAAGAAAAGTCTAAATTGTCGATTTCTCCATACCGTACTGCGCTGCAAGATCCGAGACACGGACGCCATTTTCATATTTGGCGATTATTTCCTTCTTTAATTTAACAGTTCACTACTTTCCTATTTTCTTTTCCAGTAGTATTAATGCTGCCTTTCTTTAGATCAATGGCTAAGAGCTAAAGAGAACAAAGCAAAAAAACATGCACACAAAGTGTAAAATCTGCACAGTCTTTCTACTGTGGCAGGTCGACTCAAACTGAACCTACTCAGGTAGACTCCGCCTTCGCTCGCGTGTCTTCGGATCCCCTCGGCTCCACTCCACTTTTTTTGTTTGAGAACCAAGGTTTCATTGTAACAATTTTTAAACAGGCAGCATGTTTGTGCTGATTGTCATTCATTCAGGTCAAGCTGATCACTGGAGGCTGACTCTGAGGCAGGGTACTTGTGATCCAGTCGTATCAGGATTTCAAACTGTCTTGCGCCAGTATTGAGAGCTAATTTAATGTCATTTTTGCAGAAACAATTTAGTGCTACAACTTTTTCGATTTGTTGAAGGCTGTATTGTAGAACAAAACTGATAAAGTTGGAAAAGGATTTCCAACAAGCTACGATAGATGTGCATTTCCATACACTGATTTGTGGAGTTGGTGGTCATCTTCAGGCCGGCTGTAGATGTGTATCGTGATGGCTGTTGGAATGTGTGGGGAGAACAGCAGTAAAGTGGAGCAAATGGGCCTGCATCTGGCTCAGGCTAGGCGTATGCTGATAAATATAGATACCACTGAAGCAGTCTAAATACAAGGTTCTTCTCTGCTGTAATAGATGGGTGTCGCTAACTTATGGTGCAATCACGCTAGATGCCACAGAAATGTTTCTACACAGTGGCAAACAAACAAAGCAAAAAACAAAAGCGCAGACCAGGCAATGCTAATCATGAGGCATGGCTAGGCGTCTGTGGTTGGGGTGGTGGAGCTGGTGTGTGTGTGTGTGTGTGTCTGGGACAGAGAGAGAGAGAATGTGTTCGAGTGCATAGAGGTGTATATGCACGGAGAGTATAGGGTGATATTTATGACTAGAGATTATACTGAGGACGCTGCAAAGTCCAAAGGTTGCTCTTTTCTCTGTTTATCTATCTGTGTTTCTGGGCGCATCATTAACCAACATTTAACTGCTGGCTTATGAGTACAATTTAACAATGTGGGCTGTCCTCTTGTGTAGAAGTTGCACACACACCCATCCAATACTGGCACTTCGCTCCAATATCCGGACTGTTGAATGACCATTTATCAACCAATGAAATGGCAATAATCCTCCAATAAAAATTCACTTGGTCACCTTTGACAAATAAAGCTTGCGTCACATGAGTCTCTACACCTTTATAGAAATGTAGAGGAGCTCTTGTCTCTCTCACACACACACGCACACACAGTCATCAGCTGCCACAGCCTGTGGTGATTTGCAGGGCAGCTGTTGAACTAGAGTGGGTTGATGTGATATAGTTTACACACACAATTACAATTAATACTGGGGACACATGTGTCTCAGCTATTTATCCATCCACTTATCCTCACTGTGTCATCTCTTGGATGTGAAGCGCGACTGATTGGACCACTCTGTGTCTGTGCGTGTGTGTTTGAAGAAGCAAAGAGACAGGAGGCAGTCAAGCGTGAGGGACACACCTGTTAGGGACACACACACATGAGCATCAGCACAGATCTGAACAATTCACAGGAAAGTTATCATATAGCAGCATTTAGTGACCCTGTAAGCTGTGTGTGAGTGGGGAGTAATGATAAGGATAATTAAAGGGTTAGCTTTGCTTTGGTTTAGTCTCTGTCTGTCTAGACTGTTTTTAAAGATCTCATTTATTTTGCACCTCTAAAATGGTTGTTCTACACGTGAACATATTTATGTCCCTCCCAGCACATAGTGTGGGGTTATAGCTATTTCTCTGTCTGTGTATCCTGAACATTTCTTGTCTATGGAATAAATGCTTAAACATTTATTGTGACAACTGGCTAATGCATCAACTGTATACTGGAGGTTTGTCATACACAATTGAAATTTAATACTGCGATACTGTGGGAATTATTTCAGCAAAATCTCTAAATATAAACCACTGACACTGATGAGTCACAAAGAAAATGAGTGGTGAAAATAGAAGATGGAACAAAGTGACAACTGAGAAGCTGCATTTAACATACATTGTAATTAACTCTCAACTTTACAGTTATGTTTGGGGTCAGTTTTGTGCTTCTTCTTCTTCGTTCTCTTACGGCCTGTCCGGAGTCACCACAGCAAACCAACGTTCTCCACTTCACCCTGTCCTTTGCATCGTCCTCCCCAACACCAGCCACACTCATGTCCTCCCTCACTACGTCCATGTATCTTCTCCTGGGTCGACCTCTAGCCCTGTTCCCTGGGAGTTCCATCCTCAACATCCTTCTACCGATATAGTCCCTGTCTCTCCTCTGGACATGTCCAAACCATCAAAGTCTGTCCTCTCTGACCTTATCTCCAACACGTCTAACCTTCACTGTCCCTCTTATTGTCTCATTTCTAATCCTACTCAACCTGGTCAATCCCAAGGAGAACCTCTGCATCTTCATCTCCGCCACTTCTAGCTCCGCCTCCTTTCTTTTCTTCATTGAAAAATGCAGATTAATGACAAACAACCTGAGTGGCTGTTAGTGACAGCAGGGTTGCCAGATATTTGATTGACCCCCATTAGCTTGGATAATGTGTGTCCCCATAGGAGTCTTTGTGACTGAGTGAGTGCCAGATGGGTGTCCATCGCTGAAGAAACCTGAACAATGATCCTTAACTCTTACACAGTCTGAAATGTCTAAACATGAAGCTAGACATTTTCCTATTTGAGCTCTATAATAATCAGTGAGTCGTATTACTAATCTCAATCTTAAACTCATCACTGAACACACCACCAAAGGCTCTGCTGCCATTCCTCTGGGCATCGCTAGTCATCCTGCGTGGTTCCTGTCCCACCCAGTCACACACACACACACACACACAAAGAGAGTTTAGACTAGGTGAGTAAATTGTTCTTTATTCTTGAAATATTTATCAAGCAGAACGTTGGACTCCTGTAATGGATCTGATTAATGGTAGTTTATTAACAAAATCTCTGTTGTTCAGGCCCCGAGGGATCTGTGTAATTCTAGAGCTGATATAATGGCCTATTTTAGGAGCTCTGTGATTAAGCACCATTAAGCAGCATGCAAAGTCAGGCTTTGGACAACTTCAATGGCAGCAAACATAAACACAACAGTGTCCCCAGAGCTCCTCCATCCTTCCCAGTCTGTCCCACTCTGTCTGTGTCTGCCTTTGTTACTGAATCAGAGTGCTGCATTCATATTGAGTGTGGAGAAGAATTCTGAGGAGGACAAAATTAATCTACATTTTAGTCATACAGTATCAGATCACTATCAATGGAAAAAATGGGAAATTCTTGTTAGTTGAGAAGCATTGGAAAGTCCGATACTGAATGAATCTGTCCATTTGCGCTGTACATCATTATAATAATTGATGAAATGATGAATGGGAGTTTGGTGCTCCACCAGACTACATCCCCAGGCAGAGAAGGCAATAACATGGATCTTGACATCAGCATACTAATGGATAACCCATTTCCGTTTTCTCCTTACGTGCATACTGATCTGGTTAGCCTAAACTCAGTCAATACAGTCAGCCACTTCCAAAGACGAGGCCTTTTGTTGATAAAACCGTTGGAAAGCACTTTCATCAATTTTCCTTGTTCTCCCTAACCAATCATTGGAGACCAGTGTGTCCACGAGAATATCTAGAATATATTTTCTCAGTCCTAATTAATGACATTTCGCACTGATGTGTAACCTTGTCAACTGGATTTTCTTTTTCTGTCAGGATTTCCTCGCATCCTCGCATACAAGTGTGTTGTCTACCAAAAAGTCTTTCTGGCATGCGCCTACATTAAACTGAGCTTTTGCTGAGTTCAGGTGCAAATTTCAGAAAAGATCTGAGTATTTGCGCTGCTAGCTTGCTAATTAAGCTAATTACCGTATTTTCCGGATTATAAGTCGCGGTTTTTTTCATAGTTTGGTCGGGGGTGCGACTTATAAATCGGAGCGACTTATATATGCTTTTTTTTACAAAATCTGTGAGCGCAGAGACAGTAGCCTACACATTTCTATAACAGGTGTTACAGGGAACTCTGTGACCCGTCAGAATCTGTCGCGGTTTCTGGAGGTTCAGAGTTATCTGTCACACCTGTTATCTAAAAACACAAATTAGAAGGGCTGAATGAAAATGGCGCCGAAAAGAAAGTCATATTCCGCGGCTTACAAGCTTCAGATAGTGAAATATGGAGCCGAAAACGGCAATCGAACAGCAGAAAGAAAGTTTGGAGTGAGCGAAAAACTTGTAAGGGACTGGCGAAAAGCGGAGGTTACGCTTACTGAAATGAAGAAAACAAAGAAAGCTAATCGCGGGCGACAAGCTAGGTGGCCGCAGTTGGAGGAACGAGTTCATGTATGGGTGCTTGAACAACGTGCTGCTGGGAGAGGTTTGTCAACGGTGCAGTTGCGTCTCCGCGCCCAGGTGGTTGCCAGGGCGGTGAATATAAACGGCTTTGCGGGAGGACCTTCTTGGTGTTACCGCTTCATGCAACGCAAACGCCTCTCTATCAGAGCTAGGACGACACTGTCCCAAAAACTGCCAGCGGACTTCCAAGCCAAGGTTGACAGTTTCCGCGCGTTCATTGAAAAGCATGTAAGTGATCACAACGTGACACCGGATCATATTATTAACATGGACGAGGTCCCCCTCACTTTTGACATCCCCATGGGCCGAAGTGTTGCAGAGAAAGGGCAAAAAAGTGTGAATATCGTTACAACTGGTCATGAGAGATCACACTTCACAGTGGTGATGGCATGTTGTGGAGACGGATCAAAACTGCCACCGATGGTCATTTTCAAACGAAAAACCATGCCAAAAATCCAATCCTCCTCAGTTGAAGTCGCCGTGAACGAGAAAGGGTGGATTGATCAAGAAATGATGAACTTGTGGCTTACAAAGTGCTACAATAAGCGACCGGATGGCTTCTTTAGAGCACGCAAAGCTCTGCTTGTGATGGATAGCATGAGAGCGCACATCACACCACAGTTAAAAAATAAATTAAAATTTTTCAACTCCATACCTGCCATCATCCCTGGAGGCTTAACCAAAATACTCCAGCCACTTGATATCTCCGTGAATAGGAGCTTTAAGTCAGTTTTGCGTAACCTGTGGGAGCAGTGGATGACGGATGGAGAGCACAGCTTCACGGCAACCGGGAGAATGCGCCATGCAACTTTCCTGGAAGTCATTGAATGGATCGACAAAGCATGGGCTTCAGTGACAACCGTAACCATCCTGTCGGGATTCAGAAAGGCTGGAATAATTGGAACTGCAACTGACGACGAGTCTGATGTAAGCGACGTAGAAGAGGAAGCGGCGTCTTGTCTACCTGCCGAGTTGGGGGAGTTGTTCAAATGTGACACCGAGGATGAAGATTTCCTTGGATTTCGTGATTCGGAGTAAAACCTGATATTTTGGTAAACTTGTTAGCATGTTCTTTGTGCTATATGTTGTTTGGTGTTGGATTTTATCAAATACATTTTCCCCAAAAATGCGACTTATCCTCCAGTGCGACCTATATATGTTTTTTTCTTCTTAATTATGCATTTTTTGGCTGGTGCGACCTACAATCCGGAGCGACGTATAATCCAAAAAATACGGTATATTAATCTTAGGTCCATGATTTTGTGTGAAATTGCCTCCTCTACCAAATACTGAAGTCTCATTAAAAATATAAATTCTGTTAAATCGTTTAAATCCTTACACTTGATAACTATGCAGTCACTCCGAATACAGATTTTAAACTATCATCTTGTCTAAAGAGCCGAAGAAATTGAGCTCAACCCAGCTAATTGACAGTAATTTAATGTGGCTCGGTGGTAGAGTGGTTAGGGCTGTCATTTCACAGCAAAAGGCACCGGGTTCGAATCCTATCTGTGCTGTTTGTATGTTTTCCCCGTGTCTGCGTGGGTTTTATCTGGGTTCTCCGGAACCTTCCACCTCCAAAAACATGCAATTTAGGTGAATTGGTTACTCCAAATTGT
This sequence comes from Brachionichthys hirsutus, assembly GCF_040956055.1. Classification (NCBI taxonomy): domain Eukaryota; kingdom Metazoa; phylum Chordata; class Actinopteri; order Lophiiformes; family Brachionichthyidae; genus Brachionichthys; species Brachionichthys hirsutus. The sequence continues at coordinate 5,607,655 of NC_090908.1, forward strand.
CCGTAGTGCTTGAGTGCGTGCGTAAATGGTTGTCTGTCTCTGTGTGGCCCCGCGACGCGCTGGTGTACCCCGCCTCTGGCCCATAGCCAGGTGCAACTCCCAGCAACTCCCATGACCCGCAAAATCGAGAAATTGAAGAAAAGGAATGAATGAATGTTGCAGCATAGTCAGGATACAGTCTCTAATGGCCCCCTGTTAACAGATGACTGAGGTGCTATTCTTAGATGTAATTGCTGCACCATCAGAAACCTGGTTTAGACTAAACACTAGAATATACTTTTCCAGTACAGTTTTGTTTTAAATGTGTCCCTCATGGTTTTATTTTTTGCTCTATACTGTTCTCTATTTACCTCACATCCAGCGCATCCACAAACATATACATAGTTCCCACAGGTCACGTGACCCCCCCGGTGTCGTGACGTCATGTGGGAACTATGTATTGTTTGTGTCACCGTTATGAGGGGGATGCAGTTTTATGCACCTCCTCTCTAATGGCTCAAGCACTTTAAATAATTATATTTCCTGCCTCTGTGATATGAAATATTATATAGCCTAAAAAATCCTCAATGTTCAGACATTCAGATCTCCATTTTGATATTTATATTGAAAGTGTAGTCAAAAATATATGTTAGAAATTTAGCCAAATGCTCATTAAACAAAACGTTATAATTTTCACCCATTGTTGATCCACTGAATTGGAAAGAAAAACTATTGTTCTTTCATTGGAGTGTAGAATAATTTGTCATCAATATGATATGGACAAGTACCCAGAGTTTGGCAAATGTGAAGTTGTTTGGGATAGCCGGTTTGGGTCAGGATGCTTGGATTCATGGAACCTGTGTCACAAAATAATTACCCTGTATTCACTTTGTCTTTTCCTTCTTTTTCCTTTCGTTTAATCTAAAGTTGTGATTCCTGCACTAAATTCAATGGGAATTAGTCAAAAATGGACACTAAAATCAGTATTCATTATTTCTCTATTTCTGTTCCTATCTTCCATTCCTCTTCTTTTCGTCCTCGAATCCATCTGTCTCTCAACAGGACTGTTCACTCTTCCTACTGTTTTCACTGTCCATCTCCTCCCTCCCTCCCTCCCTCCCTTTCTACCGCCTTCTATCCCACTTTTCATCTCGCCCCAGATCCTAGAATCTTCTCTAGGGAGAGCAGTAATAATTATTATGTAAATAAATACGCCTGCTGTAATCACATTCGTGCGACTGATCCAATTAGAGAGCTGATAGCAGGCGGCTGATTGTGTGGACTGGCGGCTGATGGTCAGGGCCTGTGTGCCTGTCTGACTGGCCAGCCAAGGTAGCAGGCAGAACACAAATTAGCAAGCGAGCAGACTGACGTAATGAGAGCCGTTTGGTACCGCGCTACATGTTCTCTGAATAATGCTCTTTGACCAGGACTCTCCATGTCTGGCAGCCTTGCAGTCTGTGCGCTGGCTTGTCTGTCACTGGAGTATACAGTGTGTGTGTGTGTGTTTGTGCTAACATGATCCCTGGCTATGGATCACTTTCACGATACATCAGCTTATCACCAATTAACTGCCTTGTCCTGATTCGCATCAGTTCTGTCTCCATTGAGACCATTATAGTTGGGCCTCTTACAGCCTCATCCTTCACCTTCCATCCATCCACAAACCCCCCCCCCTCCCTCCCTCCCCCGAAAAGACGATGCAAGAGGCTATTCACAGGTCACTGCCATAAATGCTGGACATGGACAATGTTTATACAGGTAGTCGTCGACCTATGACCTATGATGATGATGAATATATTTATTAGATAGAATGTTAGAGTACAAGTACAGTCACACAGTAGCATGTATTACAGTACAAATAAAGTCAAACATCCTGTCTAAGAGGAGCATTTCAAAAAAGCCCTTGCGGTCTTGTTTCCGTTGAAAGTCCTTCGTACATAAATCATCCACAATTAACAATACAAATTTAACAATACAAATAAAAATGAAACCAATATTAAATTAAATTACTCAATTGATTGTTCGACTTGGTGGTGATCCGGAAGAGATCCTGGATTATGGATTAGTTTGAAATTTTCGGTAACATTGCAGTAAATAGGCTTTAAAATGTGTTCCTTAATATCTCGGTGGATTATTATTAAGTTTATGGAATTTGAAAAAATCATGTATGGTGGGGATCTCTATCTCACCACGAATTTCGTCTGGATTGAATCCAAAATGACGTTAGGAAACAATATTACATTGAAACCCCATTTATGGATTCAAAAATCAGTTAAAAAATACACATCAACTCCGATTCACTTTTACTTTTCATGGTTGGTGTATAAAGATACCAAGAACAACTTATAACCTTTTGATGATGATCCAGATCATCATGTGGACGGTGCAAATCCAAGTATTTTGGGAGTGAGCTGCTCGGTGGACGTCTGCGCGCTCTGAGTGCTTTTCTAGTTTTATAAATGAAATGAGAACCCATAGAGAACGATTGTTCTTTGGGATTTTTTTCCCTCACCAAATTATGGAACCTAGTTTCAGCACATGATTTGCCCCACGCATTATAGAGTGGAGCACAGACAACATGATTTGATCTATCAGACATTTATATTTGTGATTTTGGATTTGCTTCAAGAGCCTTTGCACGTCATTGCTACAGTGTTTTGGATTTTATGAAAGGTTGTGTTGCATCATTTTAAAGCAGAGCCAAAACTGATCCAGGAATAAAGGATAATAGGTCTGAGCATGATAACTCTTTACATTAATGGATGGGGCACATCAGGAATGTCAGGAATCCCTATGTTAAATCATCATGCTGCCAACTGTAGGCCATACTTTTCAAGGGTGTGGGCACAGGAGAGTGGTTAAAGGGGGAGGGCATTAGTTATAACCTCAACGTTTGCCCAGGGGCCTTACTCCCACCACCATGTGTCGGCTGAGTAGACTACTGTTAATGTTGGGCAGTAATGTATGGGTCCCAGTGCTAAGTCTCTGCCTTTTACATCTCAATCAGGTCACTCTAGTTTATTTATATATTGTCAGGGGGCAGGGAAGAGGGAGTGTGGGGCCGAGAGATGAATGTGGCAGTGATTTTTTTTCCTTTTCCTCTCTGTATTTATTTAGTAAAAAGCTTTTATAATGAATTTGAAAGGCGGCACAGATCCAAGCGTTTGAAATTCCCAGAGCACTGCTAAGTGAAAGATGTGTGTGTGTGTGTTTGGAGGAGGGGGTAGCTGAAAAAATGTAATGCTTTAACTCATAAAATGTGCAAGGAATACAAATCTCTTCATTTCTTCCCATGCTTTTTTGTTTCGTCATCTCTTTACTCATCTCATTAGTATTTTTTGGGTCCAGCTACCTTCCAAATTTTGCTTTTTAGTTGGTCGCATACTATTAAACAAACAGTTCTAATATTTTGAGATGGCTGGCAGTTTGAATTTCATCTCGTCAACGCATCTTGTTTCTCTCAAGCTCTGACTGTTTTGACATGCGCCCCGATTAAATTATAAACAAGCAGGCCTCCTGATGGTGATGCTGGAGCCACTAATTTCCCTAATTGTTTGCAGTTGTCTGGGAGGCGAGGCTAGGAGGCCCGGGCCTGATCCTTCTGACTAAAGGGGAGAGAGGGAGAGAAGGAGATGGAGGTGGGTGGGAGAACAAGGGAGGGATAAAAGCAGGAAGAAAGGAAGGAAGATACAAAATAATGGAGTGAGGAAGAATGTTAAACAGAAGAGTAAGGACAAAGAAACGGTTTGGAAATAGGAATGGAGGTGTGATAATGACTTGGTGGTTTACAGAGAAAAAATTCAGCTGTGTGGCAGGATTTTCCTAAACCTCTGAAGGCGATGTAGATTTCTATCAAAATGTAATTCTACAATGACTCCATGAAGCTTTTATTGCGTGATCCAAGTCTCCAGATTTATTTAAAGACATTATTTACAAAATATTTTAGTAAAATCTGACAAAGGTGCATTGAATAAGGACTTATGATCTTCACACACCTGAGTGCTTACCAACCATACAGAAGCTTGGTAATTTCTAACCATTAATTTCCAGCAACTCACACCCCTGGATGAGGAATTGGATGAACTCGTAAACTAGCGCAAAGTGCATTCCATTTCCAGGGTACATTTCCAGGGAACAGTACTCACTATATCGGGGTCAACAAGTAGCATCTCTTTAAAAAAATAGGAACACCTTCGTGCCTATTTTGAACTTTTAGCAAAAAATACATTTTGAACAGGCACAATGACGCCAGCACAGAAAAGCTGCATGAGTCCACATGGTTACTTGGCTACCTCAATATGCTTCTACACTGCTATGCAAGTTGATTGCTTTGTTCAGCACAGAGACATGCCATACATGAAAGATGACATCAAAGATGACTGATTTCATTCATTTCTACAACAATCTTTATGAGGCTCTTGCCTCATGTACATGCAGGACTGTTAAAGTATATTATGTGGAGGGTTGAGAATAAATGAGCCCCGTGTTAGTGACCTAGACAAGTCCTCGCTCATCCCCTCGGCACTCTGACAAGCATACGAGTGTTCAGTGGAATACACTAGAAACCATGTTGGGATTGTTGGGATTCACAGATTGGAAAAACAAAGCCTGACTATGAGTCTTAGGTTGTGTCCAAGGAATAAAGAAATAAGTCAGCTGCAGCAACCACAAGAAGCTCTGAATTATTAGGATGCAAAGTCACAAGCTCAGTGCTGCTATTCAGAGTCATCTAGCATAGCTTTATCCGCAGACTAATTCAATTATGTTAGCAAACATGTCCAGCTTTGGATCCAGTTCATTGGATTTTACTATTCAATTAAATTACATTTTATTTATTTAATACAGAACCTAAGAGTCATAGTGGGCGGCCGTCTGTCTTAACCGGCTGGGTTGAGAAGGAGAGCGAGAGACAGCGGTAGACAGAGAGAGACAGAGACAAGGACAGGTAGGAGGAGAGTCAAAAACAAAGAGATGGATAGAGAGTGAGAGAGAGACAGAGCAGGAGCAGAAAAAAACATAATATAACATACAGGCTGCTGAACAAGATACTGACTAAACAGCTGCTATACAAAACTATTAATGCTAGAGATGTGGACATCAGTGTTGAGGGTCACAGGTCCAGATTCTGCACCACAGACAGAAGGACATGCAGACAGAGACAGAAAGAGGGACAAACAGAGGACAAACAAGACTACGGGGAAGAGAGAGAGATTACTGACATATATTTATAACCAGATGAAGAGGGAGGAGCTCAGTGTGTCATATGAGGTTATGCCATCAAAGTTGGCCTATGACAGCATATTGATTGAGTAACTATAAGCTTTGTTAAAAAGGAAAGTCTTTAGTCTACTCTTGAACATAGAGATGGTGTCTGTCTCACGAACCGAATCAGGGAGCTGTATACTATGCAGACCAAAAAGTCAAGACATCCTTATTGTCAAGGCAATGCCACCACAGAGAGGATCATAAGGCCAGACCTTTGTTCTTGGAAGATGACAGGATTATTGTCACAACTGCTGTCCTGTCTAGAGGAAGTTGGACTCAAAGAGGACTGAAAACATTTTATAGAAATGAAACAAAATCAGACGGAGAGAGATTTTTCCTCTTAGAATGAAACTGGAAACATCTTCAGCTTTGGAGTGCAACTCCTGCTTCTGGTCAGAAATGGCACAGATTTTCATGGATATATAAGTAAGCAAATTCTGAATCTCCACAGATGGAACTCATTGAAATGCAACAACGTTTTTCCTGACTGTAAAAAAAATACAAAAATCAGAACAAACCTTTTTTTGAAGCGAGAGTAACTAATTTTTTGATTTCAAAATTATATCAACTGCATAATTATTTGTAATAGTAGTAAAAGTGCAATATTTTTTAAGTGCCGTTTAATTCAGTACAAAAAATGTATGTAAAGTTTTTAAGTAAATGTACTTAGTTGCTTTTCACATAGCTGCCAAGGTGATAGCAGAGGTGTGGTATCACAGGAAGTGCCAGGAAAGCTTGAAGGAAGGTTTCCTGCTCCATCCACCACCTTTAGCTCTCATCTCGTGTCACATGAGGTGGAGTTCCAGCAGTCACCACTGCTCCATCCCACCATGCCAATCCAGCTGGCAGCATGCTCTGGAGTGTGCAGCTTGTTGTGGGACACAACTGAGATCGCCTGTGTATGGAAGCTTATTCTTTCCTATGGTATTCCCTTTAGGCTTTATTTTTGAGCTTCTGTCAGCAAGTAAGAGATGGCACACAAATAAAGCAAGAGGAAATTTGTTTACATGTGTGTGTTTTTATGTGTCCTTGTCTAGATGCGAGTAGATGAAAGAGCAGTGAATGTTATCCACACTGGCATCAACAGACAGGCATCGTTACCTAGCAGACAGGGGTCCAGTCCTATCACTGCTGTCATCACCCAATCACAGGTATCATCTGTGTGGGTTTGTGTTTGTGTGTGGGAGTGCCCAATGAAGGCTACTTTAGCGTGACAGTAGAGATGGCTGGTATTGTTGCTGCGCAGGTGAGCTAATAAGCCTTTATTGAAACCTGAGGTGAAACACGTACACCAAGCCAAACTCCTGCAGCTCCTGCTGGAAGCACAGACTGAAGCCAGGTTACAGCTCCTACAGAGAAGGATACTTCATTTAGCTGATCTACCACCTGATTTATATTGAAATATCTCAGATGTATTTAATGACTTGTACATACCTTCATGTTCCTTGAAGATTAACCCATATTGACTTAATTTCTTGACTTTTCTCATGTTCATTGACCATTTACTGGGGGCCCATCTGGCCCTCCAAAGCTTCTCACCACCCTGCAGATTCAGAAAATGGGTGCATCTATTACATACGTTTACCTAATGCAGTGCTTCATTTTAATAGGAATAGGAAACTAAAAAGTCATTGTCTTCTTAGAAATACAGTATACTTGCTTTTGGACAACATATGTCTTGGTCCCCTCTTTCTGACCCAGTGAGATTTACAGTTTTGGAATATCTTTACAATTATTGATTTGTTTTTAAACAGAATGCCACGAAACACATTACAGGTGCTCATATTCTAAATGAACTTTGATGATATCCATGATAAAGTCACAGGATTACCAACATCACCATCAGGTAACAGTTATTTCATACTCAGTGAAATACCCCATTATTTAATGGATGCATTGGTGTCTCATTTTGTAGAGCTGTTTGTGACTTCCAGTGTGTCCTGATGATCAGCTAGGTTTTATTTTTCCTGAGAGAGATTCTATCAACATTCAGCCTAATCAGGACACGTTTCTGCTTCTCTGTTTTATTCTCTCAAATCTCAGTCTCCTCTGTTATTCTCATTTACTCCATTGCGGAGAAGCAGTGAGTGAGTGTGTGTGTGAGTGTGTGTGTGTGTGTGCTTTGCTCTGTCAGCTGTTTAACTATTTCAACTGAAGGAACCCATTATGTGACAGCTTGAGGTGATGAATATTGAATACACTCTGTGCCCAATGTTAATGTCGGTGCATGTGCGTGTGTGAGTTTTGTTTCTGTATGTGCGTTAAAAGAACCAATGATCATTTCTTGGGGTTTAAAATCAAGTCAGAGGGTGCGTGCTCATTTTAATTTTTTTCACACACACACTGACGGACTTATTAAATGACACACACCAACAAACATGCACATACTGCGACACTAGTGCACACACTTTTCTCATTACTTATTTTCAGCATAGTAAATATTTGAATGATTCCTGTTTATCTTTGTTCTGAATAAATAGCCAGACTACAGAGGTGGAAGGACGCCTTACTGTGCTAACCTACAGACTGATCGTTTGGCTGTGTTCAGCATAAAACAGAATCAGTGACAGATGACCATCCAACCGGGACGTGCTGCTCAATAGGCTGTTGATGTGGTTAATGCCTAATGAGAATTCACCACCTATGGGCTCAAATGCTGCGATAGCTGGTATTGTTGTTCAACAGGGGAGCTAATAAACCTTTATTTAAACCCGAGGTCCAACACGTACACTAAGACAAACTTCTCCAGCTCCTGCTGGAAGCACAGAATGAAGCCAGATTACAGCTCCTACAGAGAAGGATACTTAACTGTTCTAGCAGCAATCGCTCCAGGGAATTTAAAGGACAGTTACTGACTGACAGCATACTGCCAGCCATGTTTATTGTAAAGACATGAAAGATAGCATTTTGCGGTGAGATGTCCTGATGAAGACAGCATGAGCTAAAAACAAGTTTGAGCATCACACATCATGGAATCATCACCTTTTTGAATTTCCCTACAGCATTAACAGATAGCTTTCGACTGTGGACACTTTACTCTATGATCAAGTAATACAAATTCAAAAGTCTTTGAAGGATGGTTTGATAGGAGGAGGAAGAACATACTTAGAAGATGGAAGGGCAGGGGAGGTGGGGCCAGATTTTTAAATGTCACTAAATTATTTTTTTATGAATAAACGTAGTAGTGATTAGAGTTCTTTCTAAAAGAACACACTCCTTCAACATTGTCCTTAATAGTCTCATTGCAGCACAGCACAGCACACACTATGGCAGTATTTCCCAACCTTTTTTGAGCCCGGCACATTTTTTACATTTACGAAATCCTGCGGCACACCACCAACCAAAATGACACAAAATGACACACTACACAGTATATATTAGATTAGATTACCTTTATTATAAATAATATAGTTTTGTAATGTATTTATACTTAGTGGGACACCTGGGCCTGTTTCGATGAACACAAAATGGATATCCTGGCAGTAATGGTAGAAAGACACACACGAAGCTCTTCCTCAACAGCTCTCAGTCTGTTTTTAGTTTTTATCGCAGTAAAGCTTGAGAACCTCAGCTCACACAGATATGTGTTTGAAAACGGCAGCAATGTCAAAATAGCTTTGTTGGCTAGAATGGGGAACTCCTTGGCAACAGATAACCAAAAACGGTCCAAAGGAAGATCAGTAAAGTTTAGCTTTAAACCACCATCTTGTTTCAGTTCAATGAGTTCCTCTTGCTCCTTTAAAGTCAGGTCCTTTCCAGCACCGGATGCTGAGCTGTGTGGGTCCCTAACCCAGTCAAGGCATTCTGTGAAGGCTGAATAGAAATAAAATGCCAACTTCTCCTCAAGAGTTTTCAAATGTGTGCAAATCACCTCGCACATTGCAGCAGTGTTGCCATCATGCAGTTTCTCGCTGCAAATGTTGTTGCCAGAGCTGCACCTTTAAACGGAATCTGTTCATTTTATCAGTGCTTGTAAGCAGGTTTTCATTTCGGCCTTGCATCCGTGTGTTCAGTTCATTCAGATGATGAAATTTATCAGCCAGGTACGCCAGCTTTGCGCACCACTCATCACTTGCAAGCAGCTTTGAGTAGTCGGACCTCTCTTTTGTCAGAAAAACTTCTTCTCGTAGCTCATACACACGGGCCAGCCACCGGACCTCCGTGTGGAGCAATAAGACTTTATGCTCCGCTCCCACTTTAGCTATCTCTTTGGCCGCGTCAGGGCCGAGCAGCTCGTTTACCTTTACAAGTTGGCAGTATTAATGTTTCTGCCGCAGTGTGGGACTTTTTTGATTTAGTTACAAGTTCAGCAACAAGGTGGCTAGCTTTGAGGGCTCTCTCCTTTACCTTTGTGATTTTTCTAAAAAAAGTTGCCTGTTTCTCATTGTTTGTACGCAAGCGTACAAAATAGTCCATCGGCTTGTTTTGAACGGAAGGTTGTTTCGTTTGGAGGTGGTGTTTGAGCTTGCTTGGCACCATGGAGTTATTGGATAGCTTCTCACCACACACCAAGCACAGCGGAGTCAGTGCCGGTGCATCCCCGGTGAAAGTAAATCCAAATAAAAATGAGCTTTCGCTGTATTGCCTCGAGCTCACCGTGTTTTCTTTTTTCTTTTGTCGACCACTCATACTCGGGCCTTAATCTGGGTCCGAATTTTGTCCAGGGCCGTGTTCGGCATTTGCATTTTCTCTTCTCAAAAACGTCTCCATCACTGTCACTTGCTCGTCTTGCTGTGATCCCAAACTGCCACTGTCACGTGCGGCAACAAGGATGACAGGGGAGCCAAAGCACTCACAAAGTGTATAGTAGGCTAAAGCCAAAGCATGAAGAACTGTTTTTTGGGAAATATTTGATTTCTGTTTTTTTAATAAATGAGTTTTTTTTAATCTGCCACACTGTAAATGCAGCGCAGTAGCGTGACATTTATTTTGAAGTGTGTGCTCTTACTTTGTAGTGCAAGGAGAAGTTGCTGTACTAGAGTTAGGGGCAGAGAGGAACTGAGCGGCACCGTGCTCCGGTGCAACGCTGGAGTCTGAAGAGCGATCTACGGGCGTCACACACACCTTATTACAGCACAGACACCCGACAATGGTTAATTAGGTGATATTAGATCATTTCCCACGGCACACCTGACGATCCCTCGCGGCACACCACTTTTGCCAGATTTAAACATACAATCAACCTTAAATATAAGTCATACCGGATTGGTTGAGGCCCGGGTTAATAATGACTGCAATCGGCGCTGTTAACTCACAGGACGCTGGGGAAAATTGGATTACTGTGGGACAGAGACGAAGAAGACAAGGAAGAAAGGTGCATCAGCAGTGAGAGAAGAGGGTTGAGTGGACAAGTTTCATTTGCAGTGGCGACCCCTCAAGCCAAAAGTACAGTAGTAGTCTTGCTATAGTAATAGTTACAATAAACTGTAAAATTTCAATTTTAATAACAGTTGTAGTTGCACATGTTTCATTCACTCACTCACCCACTGTCTCCATGTTCTTGCTCATAGGGGATTGTTGTGTAGAATAAAGATTTGGTCTACGCCTACTCTTCTTGCAAAGGACCTTGATAACATAACTTTTGTTGTGATTTGGCCATATATAAATAAACTGAATTAAATCGCAGTGAATCTAAAAGCCATGTGCTGAAATGCTGATGTGCATGACACATCACTTTATAAACAGCATCATTTGTCTTGCTGTGGCACAAGTACTGGTATGTGGTCCTTGGCCACATACTTTTGTCACCATACTTTTCCATTTAACTTCAAAAGTCTTAGATTATTTTTCATTCAAAATCTCCAAATTTTACATTTATGATTCTAATAGTGAGATGTGCGGTGAGGTAGCAACTAGCTGAGCCTCACCATTGATTGATTAATCGCTCGGGTAACTATGCTAACATGCTATGCAGTGCGAATCTCTGTCTCTCTGTATATTGTTATTTACTATATGTGTAACTTGTTTCTTGTGCTGAGCGATCATAAAATAGCTGGAAAAGAGGCACTTGGTGAAGCAAGCCATTTTGCTGCCTCATGATTGTGTTCCCAGGGATTATATTATCAACGACATGGTTAGTTACAGCTCGTCATTGTAGCTAGCTGTAACTAACTCTGTTTATTTGAATTTTGATGAGGAAGATTCTATACAGGGGGTCGTCGACTTACGACCCCAATTGGTTCCAAAGGTTTTGTCGTAAACCAATTTGGTCGGCCCATGTTAAATTACCGTAAGTAAGCTGCATCATGATACTGTAAATGAGGAGTAGAAAGAGTCAATTTCCTCTCTGTAGGCAATGATGTGATGTGAGACAGCAGCGGGGCCGACCCATGTTATTTGTGGGCCCTAAGCAAAATAAGGACAAGGGGTCTTTGCTCAAGGGCATCTCAGCAGTGCCCTGGAGGTAGACTGGCTCCTCTCCAGCCACCAGTCCACACTCCGTATTTTTGTCTGGGCTGTGACTTGAACCGGTGACGTTCTGGATGAAGTGCAATGGGCAGACTGTTTCTTTGTCTCATTTTATCATGAGTTGTGTTTTCGTGTTATTTCTACGTATTTCATTTGCTGGTGCTCTTCTCACTGTCATGTTTGTGTTGACAGTGAGGGCCAGTCAGCAGCTCTCCCAGTAGCCAGTGTGGAGATTACCAGCTAACTGTGAGTGGCAGATCAAGAAACAAATGTACCGTAATTCCGACAACGCACCTTAAGACTTTCATGTAAAGATATATTTACTTTATTTCCAAATAGATTTCTCTAGAGAGTTTCTCAGACTCAACCCATGCACAGGTCTGCTCACAGTGAATACAAGCACCAAATGATAACAATTTAACAAAATGTATTTAGTGATCATAAAATATTTGTCCAATAAAAATACATTTCTTCCAAAAAAATTATCAAATTTTGTTGTCCAAGTTAAACACACACAAAAAAAAACAATTTAAGCAGAGTTAAATGAATATAATGTCTGAGGTCTCTGCCAACTAAAGAAAAGCAACCAAAAAGGGTCTATAAACACTATACAAACCTGCGTCAAAGTGAAAACAATAAAATAAAAAACATGAAGACAAACGAGGTAGTTCCACCACCAGGATTTACACTCGAGCTGTCCCGGACAGCCTGTCCAGTTAACAGAAAAGCCAACTCTGTCTCGGTTGTAAAACTTACAACCGAGCATGCGCACAAATAACTGTTCGATCAACCTAGTCACAACAGTGTCCCACAAAACAACATTAAATATTTACCTTACATCTGTTGTTTCTTTTCTTCTTCCATTTTTCTGCACCTGACGGATAAATTCTCTGAGATATGATGACGAGTGAAGACCACTGTTTGTATCATGCATTGCTTGCTTCCACGGTAGTTTGCTTACAATAAGGCGACCAATCATCGCAAGGTCAGGTCCAATGTCACTCTGTAGGTTGCCAGGTTTCAATCACCCAAACAGGATACCACCTCGCAATTGTTATGCGATCTTTATACACTGTTTGTATACTTATTTGTTTTAAAATAAAACTTTATTAAAAAAATAATAATAATCACCCAAATAGGCAGCGCCTACCGGTAATCATTCATGCACGCTGCGCACATCACTCCCTGCATAATGCAAAATAGGGTTGCCAGGTCGGGGGCCCCCTAGTGGCCAGGTGCCCCAGCAGCTGCTTAGGGCGCTTACTGGCCCTGGACAGCAGTAACAGCAGTAACAGCCACACAATTGATTTGCTCGCTTGCTTTCTCTTTTGTTGTAAACACACGTCTTAAACAGACAACAAAACAAAAGATGTGTGTTCTCATAAAGTCGATCTGTCACAAGTTGGATTGGTTGTAAGTCGACGACTACCTGTAAATAAGCTATCAATGCTTGTATTCAGAAAGAGTGGCAAATGACTTTATAAGTAAAGGCAAGACCATTAACATTTTTTTCATTAAATTGGCTTTTTTGTGTGCTACATTTCGTATGTGTAAAGAATCCTGATATGAAATTTTTATCATAACCTGTTAACTGCTGCCAATCAAATGGATAATAAGCTACCCTGTAGGGTTCATCAGTTTGTGAATCTGATTGTGATTCACAAACACAGTCAGTGCCTCACCAGCCATGGATCACTGACATCCGTCAAAGGACCCGGTCTACTTAAGTCTGTGGTTGACAAAGGCCAGGCGGCATTGAACACTCTTTTCTCCTAGCAGCACAGAATGCTGTGCCTGTTGCACAATAAAATTAATTGTGCTAATTGTGTAATATAAGTGTTTAAGTGGTTTTTGTTAGTCAATGGTCCAATCGATTTCTGCTACCTCAGACTAGAAATTCACCAATAATGTGTCTACACCTCATTTTAAGACCAATACTATATTTACTACATACAGAAAATGAGTTCTAGGGATCTAAACCCCTGGCATTGCACTTTGTCCCCTTCGTGCTGCATGAAGGATTGAACACATGATCTGCATTTTGATATCTAGATGAAGGTGCTGAGATCACTTCTGCCAAAAAAAAAAAAAAAAAAAACTTCCGTCTAAGGCAGGCATGGGCAAACCCAGGCCCGCGGGCCATATGTGGCCCGTTGGGCTATTTAATCCGGCCCACCGAACTTGTCCAAATTATATCATTAAATAAAATTGTATTATAATTAAACCTATTTCATTTGACCTTTTCCCTGTAATGCTACCTGTAAAATGCCAAATCCTTTCATGTAATGGCTTTTACACATCATTTATATTAGCTCACACAAATACTCCATTCATCTGTTCCTCGCCCGGCCCGTCTATCAAATTTTAGAACCCATTGTGGCCCGCGAGTCAAAAAGTTTGCCCACCCCTGGTCTAAGGAGAGTCAAATGAGTTTCCCCAGAGATTTCCCAGAAGCCGTCACTCAGACTGATTCTCAGCTCACACCAGCAAAGTACACACATACTGTAGCCTGCATCAGTGAGAACCACAGAACTCTGGGTGGTCTTGCTGTGTCTAACCAAGCAGACCTGTCTCCCATCCAACTTCTGACGGACCCGCTGTTTAACACCGGGAGGCTGATATGGGTTTAACTTCAGCGATACCCCACAGGCTCTTCAGGCACTTTGTAACACTGCATATGTGTGTGTGAGTAAGTTTGGGCATGTACCCCCTGCCCTGCTCCTTCACAAATCCTGTCTGCTAATGACTACCAGCTCTATAGGACCCGAGGCAGGAGGGGTTACAGCCCACCAATTGAGCGAATAATACGTTGAATTAAGAGATTTGGGGATGAGGTAGAAGGAGAAGGAGAAGGAGAAGGAGAAGGGGACGGGTGGTACTGAATGAAAACCAGAGGTGGTTACCGCAAAGCTGTAGAGCAGAGAGGCTGTGTCATACTGGAGTGTAATAGGGTGGTGCAGAGAGCAGTCAGCAGTTGCATGTAGTGACAAAAAGCAGTCTGGCATAAAGGTAGAAACCACAAATCACTTCATTAGAATAAATTAAATTGCTGATATTTTAAGTATAAAGTAAAAATGCTATTTTAAATAGCAGCATCCATGACAATAAGTGAAGCCATCACTCTTCATCCCATGCAAATGCAGACTGCTCTCAGTTCCATAGAAGAGTCACTCTATTGACAACTGTAGCTCCTCATCGGTACCCTACAAAGCTGTCCTGTAGAATCACTGTGTACAATCAGTATATTGTTATGATTAGTATTGTTTCTTTTGAAAGCACAGATCAACCAGATGATCAGATATTCAAACTTGAATTAGCCTCAAAGCAAACAATTTGAGGCATGCCATTAGAATCCGGTGGGCAGATATACCGGTACCTGTTTTCTTTTTCAATAAGACACATAATGAACACTTTCCTATATCCTAATGCTTTCACTAACAATTTTATATTGTAATGGGCAGCTACTCGCTCACAAATATCATTACCAGAATATGTAAGAGGAAACCGTGCATTTCAGCCATCTGTTTGATCAGGTGAATTTATTATTTCCCAGAACGTCCACCCAGGCCTCCTTGGTAATATTGGCCTCTGGACCATTTGCTAGCAGAAAAATGATCTACTATGAATAGCATTAACAGTAGGAGCTGCTGGTTACTTACTAGTTTTGTCTCGCACAACAATCTCCTTTACTTAGTTTGAGTCTGAATAGTTTGGCCTGAAAACTCACCAGATAGGTTGTTGTGAAGTATCCGAGCAAGGCTGTCAGTTTATTTTTTTATTTCCTGACTTTGGTAATTGAGCTATTAAAAGAGCATTTATTTACTGTATAAACACATGAAGCTATTTTTTCATGCACAATTGGGTAAATTCTACCCAAACAAACTTCGGGGAAGTCTTTTTTTTTTCCATTTCTGGTTTTCTTTGATTGCATACATGTTCAAATGAAGCAATATTTGGTTCTTGTGGCTACTCGGCCCAGCCCAACCTCCCGACAAGCCACATCATCTTTAAGTTTATACACAATGTACAATATTGTTCTAAAGACAAGACACTCTGAAATAGTCTGGATGCCTTTGAACATCATGAAATGAGTCCAAGGTTAACTTGGACAGCTGAACATAAACTCTCAGAGCAGAATGATTCATGCTGATGAGATGAAATAGATTAAAGTTTCTTTTTGTGGAATAATGAAAATATCAGCTGCACCAATACACTAAAAGATGAAGGGACTTGAACAGCTGTTCTGTGAGGGTCATGTGGCTGCACTGGCTGATTGGCCTACGACTCACACCTGGTTGCTGCCTCTCAGCCCAGACACACCTGAGGCTGATTACGACCGGCCTTCATAAGCCCTGCTCCGCCCGCTGTTCCTAGTCGGACTATTTTTCATGGATCGCGTCCCTGCGTACAGAACGTCTTTCTGCCGCTCCTCATCCCTGGGATCTGCCTTTGTTAGAGTTTTGTATTTTGAGCTTGCTTATTTGGTTTGTTCTTTTGGCTGTGTCTTTTTGTTTAACAAGATATTTTCGTTGGGCTCCAGCCACCCCGTAACCCGTGCGCAGCTCCGGGATAGTGACTCGACTGATGAACATTCCAGTAAAGCTTATAGTCACGTTTGTACTGTCTCCGTCCTCTGTTTCTTGGGGTCCTCTCGCACCAGTCCGTAACAGTAATAGTCCGACCACAGTAACATGGACCCCGCAGAGACGGAACGGGTACGTCAAGCCCTTTCTAGCCAGGGCCTCCTAGTCCGGCAGCACGATGCCTCCCTCAGGGGTCTCGCTGACGCCCTGGACCAGCTCAGCTCTACCGTGGCGCAAATGGACGGCCGAGTTGAATGCATTGAACGCAGCGGGGATCCCTCCACCCACCTTCTCCCGCGAGCCGCATATCCCCACGCCGGAGAGATACGCCGGGGAACCGGGGAGGTGCGCGCAGTTCCTGCTGCAGTGTTCCTTGATTTTTGATCACCAGCCGGCAACATACAGCACCCAGAGCGCCAAGATCGCCTTCCTGATAAGTCTCCTCTCGGACCGGGCCGCCGCCTGGGCGCTCGCCGCCCATTCCAGCGGGGCGGCCTTCCTGGACTCGTACCCGCTATTCGTGGCCGAGATGCGGAAGGTATTCGACCACCGCGTCTGCAGCAGGGAAGCCGGCAGCCGCCTCCTTTCCCTTCGACAGGGCTCCGCCACCGTCGCCCATTTTTCGGTAGACTTCCGTATCACAGCGGCAGAGAGCGGGTGGGGACAGACTGCACTCCAGTCAGTTTTTTTAAGGTGCCTAAACGACGATGCCAGAGACGAGTTGGCGGCACGGGACGAGGCCAGGTCACTGGAGGAACTGGTGGCGCTCGCTATCCGTCTGGACGACCGCCTCAGAGAGAGACGCCGTGAGCGCGCTGAGACCCGGGGAGTCCGTGGATCCATGGGCCCCCGGCCATTACGGAGGCCCGACTTGGGTGCCTTCGTCCCCCCGGAACCGGCTGCTGCCACCCCTTCTCCCGGTTCTGGTGAGGAGCCAATGCAGCTGGGGAGAACCAGCCTCTTCAGGGTGGAGCGTCAGCGTCGCCTTCAGCAGCACCTGTGCCTCTACTGTGGTGAACAGGGTCACTACCTCGCCTCCTGCCCCATACGGCCCAGAAGCGCCACTCCGCCAGCCGGGGGACGGGCCCTTCTGAACCGGGCAGCGTCCTCCCTCCACACAGTCAGCGGGGTTACAATTCGAGGTACGATCCGTTTTCTGCAAGATTCTGTTCCGGTGCACGTTCTGATCGACAGCGGATCAGACGATAACTTTGTGGACTCTGAACTCTGTACCCAAGCCGGCATCCCGCTGGTGACGCTTGCTAGTTCCATGGACGTCTTGGCGTTGGATGGGAAGCGCCTATCCAAGGTCACACACCGCACGGCCCCTGTCACCCTCCAGTTGTCAGGAAACCACGCTGAGGTCCTTTCTTTTTATGTTTTCTCGTCACCCTCTGCTCCATTGGTGCTCGGACTCCCCTGGTTACAGATGCACAATCCCCACATAGACTGGTCCACCGGGTCGGTAGCCAATTGGAGCGTTTATTGCCACTCTAATTGTCTCCGGTCAGCTATCCCTCACTCCGGTCACACCCCTCCGTCCACTCCGCCACCGGCCGACTTATCCAATGTTCCGACGGTGTATCATGTCCTCCGTGAGGCTTTTAGCAAGACCCGCGCTCTGGAACTACCGCCTCACCGACCCTATGATTGTGCTATCGATCTGCTCCCTGGCTCACCTCTCCCTTCGCAGAGGCTGTTTAATATCTCCAAGCCAGAGAGGGAGGCCATGGAGACGTACATAACCGACTCCGTGGCGGCAGGCATCATCCGTCCGTCCTCCTCTCCGGTCGGGGCGGGGTTTTTCTTTGTCGAGAAAAAGGACAAGAGCTTGCGCCCCTGTATCGATTACCGTGGCCTCAACGCTATCACCGTGCGCAACAAATACCCCCTTCCTCTCATAGACTCGGCGTTCGGGTCGCTTAGTCAGGCCACCATTTTCACTAAGCTCGACCTCCGAAATGCCTACCACCTCGTCCGTGTCCGCGAGGGGGACGAGTGGAAGACGGCGTTTAACACACCTCTCGGTCACTTCGAGTATTTGGTTATGCCGTTCGGGCTCACCAACGCACCGGCGGTTTTTCAAGCCTTAGTGAACGACGTGCTGAGGGATATGCTAAATCGGTTTGTTTTTGTGTACCTCGACGACATTCTGATCTTCTCCCGCAACCTGGACGAACACGTCCAGCAGGTGAAGTTGGTCATCCAACGGTTGCTAGAAAACAAGCTGTTTATCAAGGCCGAGAAGTGTGAGTTCCACACCACCTCCGTACGGTTTTTGGGTTTTGTGGTAGAACAGGGACAGATCAAGGCGGATCCGGCTAAGGTCCGAGCTGTGGCAGAGTGGCCAGTCCCTGATTCCCGCAAGCAGTTGCAATGGTTCCTCGGTTTCGCCAATTTCTACCGCCGTTTCATCAGGGACTACAGCAAGGTCGCCTCCCCCTTGACTCGGCTCACATCCCCTAAGACACCGTTTGAGTGGTCCACTGCCGCCGCGTTTAGCCGTTTGAAGGCCCTGTTCACGTCGGCCCCCGTACTTATTCACCCTGACCCGGCCCTTCAGTTTATCGTGGAGGTGGATGCTTCCCACACTGGGGTGGGGGCCGTGCTCTCGCAACGGAACCCGAAGGATTCCAAGGTGCATCCCTGTGCGTTTTTCTCCCGACGCCTATCGCCTGCAGAACGGAACTATGACGTGGGCAACCGGGAGCTGCTGGCTGTGGTTCTGGCGCTCCAAGAATGGAGGCATTGGTTGGAGGGCGCAGTACAACCTTTTGTGGTGTGGACGGACCACAAGAACCTGTCCTACCTCCGCTCGGCGCGCCGCCACAACTCCCGCCAGGCTCGGTGGGCGTTGTTCCTGGGACGGTTCCAGTACACGCTCACCTACCGCCCTGGTTCCAGGAACACCAAGCCGGATGCGCTTTCCCGGCAATTCGCCCCCATGATGGAGGAGGGGGTGGTGGAAGCCATCGTTCCCCCATCTTGTGTCGTGGGCGCCACTCGCTGGGAGGTGGAGCGGACCGTCCAGGAGGCCCAGGGTGATCGACCGGTGCCAGGCGATTGCCCCCCCGATCGGATGTTCGTCCCACCAGCAGCTCGTCCGGAGGTGCTACAGTGGGGGCATGCCTCCAGGGTAGCCTGCCATCCGGGAGTCAACCGCACGCTGGCGCTGCTGCGCCGGAGCTTTTGGTGGCCATCCATCGCCGCCGACACCCGGGCCTTCGTCTCCGCATGCACGGTTTGTGCCCGCAGCAAGGCTTCGCATCGGTTGCCGTCTGGACTTCTCCGGCCGCTGCCCATACCCGGACGCCCCTGGTCCCACATAGCCCTGGATTTCGTCACCGGCCTTCCCCCTTCCGGTGGTAACACTGTCGTGTTGACTGTTGTGGACCGGTTCTCCAAGGCAGTCCACTTCGTTCCTCTGCCCAAGCTCCCGTCTGCCTTGGAAACCGCACAACTCATCACACAGCATGTATTCCGGCTCCACGGTATCCCCCTGGACATTGTGTCGGACCGGGGCCCCCAGTTCATCTCCCAGGTCTGGAAGGCGTTCTGCCGTGAGCTGGGTGCTGCGGTCAGCCTGACGTCAGGGTACCATCCCCAGTCCAATGGCCAGACGGAGAGGGCGAACCAGGACCTTGAGGCGGCTCTCCGTTGCGTCTGTTACCAACGACCTTCGTCCTGGGCCGCCCAGCTGCCCTGGGTGGAGTACGCTCACAATTCGCTGGTGAGCTCTGCTACGGGGGTGTCGCCGTTTGAGGCGTCGTTGGGGTTCCAACCACCCCTGTTCCCGGCCCAGGAGGGTGAGGTGGCAGTCCCTTCTGTCCAGGACCACTTGCAGCGGGCCCGCCAGGCCTGGCGGGACACCAGGGAGGCCCTGACCCGCACCGCGGCCCGGAATCGGCAGTTGGCGGATCGTCGTCGTGCTCCAGCTCCCCCGTACCAACCGGGCCAGAAGGTCTGGCTCTCCTCCAAGGATCTCCCGCTGCAGGCGGTCAGCAGGAAGCTGGCCCCGCGCTACATCGGCCCCTACGAGGTGGAGCGCATCATCAACCCCAGCGCCGTCCGCCTCAAGCTGCCGCCCGCGCTGAAGGTGCATCCTGTCTTCCACGTCTCCTTGCTGAAGCCGGTTGCCTTCAGCGATCTGTGCCCTCCGGCCGACCCCCCTCCGCTCCCGCGTCTTGTCGACGGCCATCCGACTTATACTGTCCGGCGGTTGCTGGACGTTCGCCGGCGGGGTCGGGGTTTCCAGTACCTCGTGGACTGGGAGGGGTATGGGCCTGAGGAGCGTTCGTGGGTTGCCCCGTCCTTGATTCTGGACCCCGACCTGTTGGTTGACTTTTATCGGGACTTCCCGGACAAGCCTGGTCGGCCGCCGGGTGGCGTCCGTTGAGGGGGGGGTACTGTGAGGGTCATGTGGCTGCACTGGCTGATTGGCCTACGACTCACACCTGGTTGCTGCCTCTCAGCCCAGACACACCTGAGGCTGATTACGACCGGCCTTCATAAGCCCTGCTCCGCCCGCTGTTCCTAGTCGGACTATTTTTCATGGATCGCGTCCCTGCGTACAGAACGTCTTTCTGCCGCTCCTCATCCCTGGGATCTGCCTTTGTTAGAGTTTTGTATTTTGAGCTTGCTTATTTGGTTTGTTCTTTTGGCTGTGTCTTTTTGTTTAACAAGATATTTTCGTTGGGCTCCAGCCACCCCGTAACCCGTGCGCAGCTCCGGGATAGTGACTCGACTGATGAACATTCCAGTAAAGCTTATAGTCACGTTTGTACTGTCTCCGTCCTCTGTTTCTTGGGGTCCTCTCGCACCAGTCCGTAACATGTTCCCCTTTAAGAAGTAAAATAAATTCATTTTCTTTGAATTCTTACCTCAATTCTAGCCTTGTTAGCCCCAGAAAAACATAATAGGGAGCTACTTTTATGAGAAGCATGGAGACAGCAGGTATAATTGTCTGACCATGGTAGAGTCAGAGTGTGAGCTGATTATCTTCAGTCAGTGGTGACAAGCTGCGTGTCCTGGGTCTTTCCCACGGTCTCCTCTCGGTGGGAACCAAGTTGTTATAAATGTGATACTGATACTATTAACTAATAATAATAATAATAATAATAATAAACTAGAATAGCACTCGGAGAGCGCAGACCTCCGCCGAGCAGCTCATTCCCTTCATAATTGGATTTACACTGTCTGCATGGTGATCTGGATCATCATCAAATGGTTCTAAATTGTTCTTGGTATCTTTATACACCAACCATGAAAAGTAAACGTGAATCAGAGTTGATGTGTATTTTTAACAGATTTTTTAATACGTAAATTGAGTTTTCAATGCTTAAATGTAATATTGTGGAATATTGAGCCATTTATGGAATGGTGATTGCAAACAATGCAATAAGGTTGAAAGACATTCAAAGCGCTGTCAGAGAGGACAGCAATGTATTTGGCAATATTGTATATGTATCAATTGCAACAATTGACTCTTGAGTGCTCAAGAGAACTTGAATGCACATGAAACCATGTACAAAGTGCCATCTGGGTCAAATTTGTGCAACCAGCAATTAAGAAATATATTTCCAGTCTCTGAAAGTCCACCTTGCAGCACATATACCGGGGTAAATATGATCAAATAAAAAAATAAAATTCCCTCTTAATATTCTCTGCGTGCTAACATAAATGCACCTGTGTGCCAGCCATGACACGGCAATCTGCAGTGTGTTCGTTAACACACTTAGGTTGCCGAACCCCAACATATTCTGTCATGGTGTCTTTGTATGCTGGAAATACTGTCTAAGGCGCTACATAATGGAAGTCTTTGTGTATGAGTGTACATTAAAGGACCAAAACATCAGACAGCTTATGAATCCACAAATTTTAATTCACTTCAACACTGGACGAACTACTATTTCATTATAACTGCAATTGATTTTAACCCTGATTCCTGTCATACAGAAGAGAACAGCATTATCATGTGGAGTGATTGGCATCATAACTAGAAGGCAGGATCTGTTGGATGAAATGGTTAAACACACTATCCATTGTCAGATATTGTTTTAAACACACTCTTTACTTGTACACAACAGCACCACACATCAAACAGAAAAACAGTTTGAATTAGTTTTAAATATTTATGTGATTGAATTTTTCTTTCACAATGAAATGATTTCACTGACTTGTCCAAAGGGAAAAGAACAGCACTCTTCATGTGGCTCAAACATCGCTCAGCAAAATTAAAACTAAATGTTCATCAATAGCAACTGATCCCATGTTATTTACAGACATCAGGAGTGAAGTGTCTGCCACACTTTCATGGCTCAAAAAGTAGATTGTCATCAACTGCAGCAGAGTGGCACAGTTTATTTTCTTATTATTAACTATTCCTCTTTTCAAATATTCCTCTATCAAATATTTTAGGATATAGAACTATTTTTAAAAAACTGCTGTAATATAGCCTTCAGTAACTGCTTCTTTTTATTTTAGTCACAGAGCACTTTTGTCTCTTGTTCCCCAAACAACCACCCAGTTCTTAAAACCATGGAAATAAAAGCTAAAAATATCATGTGAGGACAGCAATTCTGACCATAATAACGACAATAATAACAATAATGATAATAATAATCATGGATAAAGATAGCAATAAATAGGGTTGGTGAAGTTTAAGTGCGGGTAGGTGTGGTGAGACACAAGACCGTGGGCACCAATTAGAGAGAAGAAAAAGGGGGAGACAGGGAAAGGAGAGGACGAATGGAAGGGCTGGTCTACCGCACATAAAGTGACTGATTTTTGGCTGCTGACGCTCTGCTCTGTCCTTTCTTTCTTCATATTTTTCTTGCCTCTATACATGTGTGGTACCTTGAAAAGAGTCCCTGCTTGCCACCACCTCTTGATGTCCTCCCGCCAAACTGTCCGCTGCTCCTCTTAAGAATTATTTTGAAGGAGGAGAGAGACGGTGGGAGGGAGGCAACAGTACATTGCATCTACCAAGTCTCAGAGTCCTTGTAAGTAAGTGCTAGATGGGACTGATAGTCTTTCTGTGGTGTGATGTGAGGTGATGTGAGGTGAGGCAGTGGTCATTTTTCCATGATGAGATGAAGCTCGTAGATGAACAGGGAATGCTGTCTATCCATGTCTTCAGGAAAGAAAAAGCATGGGTAACGTCTGAGTGTGTCCTGAGGATTTCTAGGGCAGTTGATACTTTAAGTGCCCCTCAGCCTGTGAGGAGTGTTTCTGATGAGAATGCCCTCAGAGCTGAGTGCTCAGTCCTGTGACATCTCAAGCTGTTGGCTGATTAGGTGGATGTTTTGCTATCAATTCTGATTTTGATTTGTGTCCATGTAAAAGTTGGAGGTGTGAACAGTAATAGTCAACCTACGTAGTAATCTCACTCGACAAATCATGTTTCCACAGATCACTATGACAACATTTCAGCCTCACCCCCCCCATCAGTTCCTGACCCAACACGCTCTTCATTACTGTAGACCCGTTTTATTTTGTTGTCACTCCCACTCTCTGGTTCTCTGTCTTCTTCCCTCTGCGTGTCAGCTTTACCTCTGGTACTCAGCTTGCTCTTTAGGACTGGCTGAAGAGCTCCCTGGGGCCAGAGCGCCACAGGACCTGCCATGTCCCTTATCTTTGCTTTCCTCTTGGGCAATGTTGGTTCCTGAGGACAACTGGCTGGAGTTGGAGCTGGAAGGGGCTGAAGGCTGGTTCAGGCCCCCTGAGCACCCACCTATTCCATCTGCTGACTGGAAGATCTCTTCAGCACCGTCCTCACTCGACTCTGGGTCCTCTGAGCCTGAAAGCAACTCCTCTTCTCTATATTCACTGACATCTACACCCCCACTGGCAGCAGCACCCTCTCCCAGGTCCTTGAGGCGACCATGATGCTTGACATGGTAGCGCTGGTTCTGGAAGAACTTTATGATAGTGTGTTTGGGAAGATCAAGCTGTGCTGACAAGGTGTGGATTGCCTCCTGATCTGGATACAGTCCTACATCCTGGATGAAGCTCTGCAGGATCCCCATGGCCTCCAGAGAAATCTGGAACACAAAACCAGGATGAAAAGGCAGGATGATACAATAAAAAATAACATCAGTGATATGAGAAAAGACATAATTATTGCTTTCTAGATCCTGATGATGACCTTGGTGCGTGACCGGGGCTTCTTGTTGCTCCCAGCATTGCCAACAGCACCAGATGAACATCCTCCTCCAGGTCCTGCCCCCACACTCTGAGAGCCTTCCTCTTTCACTATGGTAGACATCAGTTCCTCTTGCATTGGAGAAAGGCGGAGTTCCTTCATCGGGGGAGGAAGTGGTCGGTGAATTGCCTGACGAGATAAACAAAATAACTGATTATTGGGGCCCAGTGACCCCTGATCAAGTCTGGATCCAGAAATTAATTTAATGGAACATTATGACACAAATGCATTTCTCCACCCATCCATCCATCCCTCCCTCCAGCCATCCATCTATCCATCTTCTTTTAGATGAGATGATACGCGAATAATCTCAGGATGTAATAAAAATGCTTTGAATCATCCATCTTCATCCGCTTATCCGGGGCCGGGTCGCGGGGGCAGCAGCCTAAGCAGCGAAGCCTATACTTCCCTCTCCCCGGCCACTTCTTCCAGCACTTCCGGGGGGATCCCGAGGCGTTCCCAGGCCAGCCGAGAGACATAGTCTCTCCAGCGTGTCCTGGGTCTTCCCCGTGGTCTCCTCTCGGTGGGACGTGCCCTGAACACCTCACCAGGGAGGCGTCTGGGAGGCATCCTAAATAGATGCCCGAGCCACCTCATCTGGCTCCTCTCAACGCGGAGGAGCAGGGCTCTACTCCGAGCTTCTCCCGGATGACGATGATGGAGGAAGCTCATTTTGGCCACTTGTTCTTTCGGTCACTACCCAAAGCTCGTGACCATAGGTGAGGGTAGGAACGAAGATCGACCAATAAATCGTGAGCTTCGCCTTTCGGCTCAGCTCCCTCGTCACCATGACGGATCTGTGCCGAGTCGCATTACTGCAGACGCTGCACCGATCCGCCTCACAGTAAGTTAGATTTCTTCCAGAAGCGTTTCTGTACCTGATTACAGACCTACGCAAACTATAAAGGATTGACTGGATGGTTTATTTAACTGTTTTTGGGTTGATAATGATTCAACCCCATCACTAGAAAAGGTAAATATCTTTTAAACCAATTTGTTAATTTCATAGTCATCCATAGAGTTTCAGAGTTTATCATGCATCAACATTTAAATATAATATCCTTAAATCAGTCGGTATAATGCAGCACAAACAGCAGAAAGTACCCCTTCAACACATTGCCGTGGCTTTTAGAGTGACAGAAGGGTGAGAACAAGTGTTTCACAGCTCACTTGGTGTCATGGTCTATTAACCAACACCAAGGCTGGCATACCAACTTTGTTTTTGTCCAGTAAAACTTTGACCTAATGTATGTAAGATTAGCTCGAGTAAAACACCAACCGCTTATCTGGATGACTTTTATTGAAAAAAACTCATGACTCTTCGTCACTGTTTAACCAGCTCATTCCGAACCTGAGACGAACAGAGGGACACACAGGCCAAAGCTATCAGTTCATATTATTTTGTACCACTGCTGTGGTTTAGTTTGATAGTAGTGGTTCATATATATAATATAATAATATGGTTTATAACTGAAGAGAATTCAAGTACAATTAAAATTTGTGTTAGGACATTAGGACATGTTGTATTTAGAAGAATAAACATATACCTATAAATATTTGTGTCTGATTTGTAGTACTGGGATCTGTAGAGTTTAACAGAATGGCTTAAATGTGTTCCTTAAGTTGTCTACTAATTAAGGTTGTTGTTTTATCATATATCACAGTCGTCTGAAAATGCTCACCTGCCTGTTTTCTGATTGGCTGTCCAGAGACTGATTTGTCTTTAAATTGGGTTTGTTTGATTGATCATTGTCACCAAAGGAATGAGCGCTGACAACAAAAAAAGTTACACCTTAATGATAATTTAGTGCACATTTTTGAAAGGATGATCTGGCATAAAGGATATATATGAACTGAGATGTTAACTAGTTCATAACATTCTCGCACAAGGAGCAGAGTGACGACTGGTTGACAGCAGTGAGGGGGGCAGGATGAAGAGTTGGGAGGGAAAGAGGGGACTTTGGTTGTTTGGCTGTTGTGAGACTGCTGCGGTTGTCTCCCGCCCACCCGCTTTAAGAGCAGGGAGGGGCCTCCCCACTGGAATGCCCAGTTATAAATCTGTGGCGCATTAAAATTAAAGGACCCACATAAAGATAATAGTCATTCGTTTTTCTCTCCCTCTCTTCAATAATAACAGGGTATTACTTAAATAATATTGAGGGCAGGCCAGACCATTACATTTCTCAGATTTCATTTGCAGGGGGTTTATTTCAAGAGGGAGGTGACGGATTTACTGGAATTCAGTATTATTATTTTTTTTTTCACTTTCTCTCCCCCAATATTCTGTTGTGTTTTGGGCTGTTTTAAAACCAGGAAAAGATATATCTCCCTTCCGTAATGAGGCCCACACAGCAACAAACATCCTCCACTGAGACACTTAATAACAAAATCGAGGGTAACTCGTGGGGGGATTGCAAACCATTCCCCCATCATTTGGGGTGATAGATGGACTGCACTTCATCCACCTTAGCGGTGCTCAAAGCGCTTTACATTTGGCCTCACATTCACCCATTCACACTCCAGTGGGCAACTGCTGCCATGCATGGTGCAGACCCACTGGGAACAATTTGGGGTTCAGGGTCTTGCCCAAGGACACTACGACATGCGGACAGTCAGAGCTGGGATTCGAACCACCAACTTCGAACCATCACTGGACGACCCACTCTACCAACTGAGCCACATATGCTGGCCTCCCGCATGTTCTTATGATAATGTTAGGGAGCAGAGCCAAACACAAGACTGCTTGGTTTTATCTCACACGCTACTTTGTCTCACTTTCTATTTCTTCTGTCACCACTGGTTTTCTCTCTTTAGCATCTTTTCCTTCTCTCCTACCCTTCTATACATTTTCTCCCCTCCTCCCTCTCTACTCACTTCTAATGCACCAGGACACTAATGAAGTGGGCCTCTGCCAAGCCAGCATGACTTCACATCCAAACCAACCCCGAACTGATGGATGCCAGGAGCCCCCAACACCACCTTCCTCTTTCCCATTCTTCCACTGCAGCACAGCAACAGTGGTCCAAGTAGCCCATCCTAATTTATGAGGAGAACATATACTTTCTTAACTTTTTGTTTAAAATGAATACATTAAAGCTTTAACTACTCAATAAGGGTTAAACCCACACAGCAAGTCACAGTCTGGAGGTTGTTCAGGAGCAGATGCCATCGATGAAAAGGACCTGCTGGAGGTGATGGACAGTAACATCCAAATTATGTTATGGAACAAAGGGAAGGATGAATTATTAATAAATAACATGAAGCAGTCACCCATTTCCAGCTGTGAAGAATGTATGAGTGGTTAGAAAACAGATGAAGTCACTTAATTTCATGGTTACTAATGCATTTCCTGAGAGGTTGAAGCTAAAAGAGTTTAGTAGAGAGGAGGCAGGGCCTCACTTTTCCATACTGCGACTGAGCCAAGCTTATGAGCTGGTGGCACAGAGTGTCGTTCTCTCTCCTGCTCACAATGAATCTAATGCACCCAGAAATCCCATTTTCTCTCTCCCTGAAATCAAGTTAAACAAACAGAATGAACTAGGTTATCCAGAAATGATATTTATTCTTAAATAATCAAATAAATAGATGTTTTGGTGAATGTACACAGCAAACTAAAAAATGAAAGTAACTGTAATAAATATAAATTATCAAACAATGACTATTAGTTGATCGCTACAATAAAATGTTTCTGAAAGAGATTTTCAAAGTGTCCCAATCAACCAGACATGTTTGTCACAATCATATCCGCTATTTCTCGAGTAGAAAGGCTACTTGGTCAAATTGAAAAGATTTTAGCCGACTCAAAATTGCCCGGTTCGCTTCTTCTCGTGCCTCCCCTCTGTACCTTGTGATTCCTCTAAATAAATAAATATATACAGGTATTTCTTAAAACAGGCATTCCATAAGATTAGAGACTGCTTCTGTATTCAAGCGCATAAACACACAGGCATCAAAAAGTTCAACATGAAAGACCTATCAGTGACAAAGGATGATGTTGGTGTCCCTTCACATCACGTTGAGATGGCCATTAAATTACCCTTGAACACACCACAGAGACGACAGCTGACGGCCTCTAGCATGACGCCTGTACCTGCATGAGAAGAAAAAACTTGTCTTGTCTGTATTCAGCAGTCAAAGAGTGGATACACAAACTCTGTGCTTTCCAACCACTTTCTCGCCACTCTCCTCATTACATGCTTCCATTTGGTCTGCCGTTTATTGGAATTTAGAATTTTCTTTCAAAAAGGCTTAACGATTGAAAAGTAATATCAAACTGAATATGAAAGAGCAAACATGAGCTCCGTGTTTGTTGGTGGGTTATGATACATAACCCGTGTGAAATATGACCAAGAACCCAAAGTGGTACTTTGGTATACACTTGTCTTATTCTATTTTACATACTTGTATGAATGTGAATATTATGTGTTTGAATGGACCTCGTTTGCCTCAAGTGGAGGAGTTAAATGGTAAATGGACTGCACTTATATATAACGCTTTTTCCACCACTTTGTGTTGCTCAAAGCACTTTACATTAGGCCTCACATTCACCCATTCACACACACATTCACAGGTGCTGCCAGACCCACTGGGAGCAATTTGGGGTTCAGTGTCTTGGCCAAGGACACTCCGACATGCAGACAGTCAGAGCTGGGATTTGAACCACCGACTCTCTGACCACTGGACGACCCACTCTACCAACTGAGCCACAGCCGTTCAAGCACCTTGGGGTCTTGTTCACGAGTGAGGGAAGGATGGAGCGTGAGATTGACGGACGGATCGGTGCAGCAGCTGCAGTGATGCAGTCGTTGTATCGGTTTGACGTGGTGAAGAAGGAGCTGAGCCGAAGGGCGAAGCTCTCGATTCACCGGCCAATCTACGTTCCTACTCTCACCTCTGGTCATGAGCGTTGGGTCATGACCGAAAGGACAAGATCCTGGATACAAGAGGTCGAAATTAGTTTCCTCCACAGGGTGGTTGGGTGCGCCACTAGAGACAGAGTGAGGAGTTCAGTCACCAGGGAGGAACTCGGAGTAGAGCTACCGCTCGTCCACAACAAGAGGAGACAGCTGAGGTGGCTGGGGCATGTATTTCGGATGCCTCCTTGGGCGCCTCCCAGGGGAGGTGTTCCATGCATGTCCCACTGAGAGGAGACCTCAGGGAAGACCCAAGACACGCTGGGGAGATTATGTCTCTCGATTTGCCTGGGAATATCCTGGGATTCAGCCGGAAGAGTTGGAGGATGTGTCTGGGGAGAGGGAAGTCTGGAAAACCCTCCTGGAGATGCTTGGGCAAGACACTGAACCCCAAATTGCTCCCAGTGGGTCTGGCAGCACCTTGCATGGCAGCAGTCGCCCACTGGAGTGTGAATGTGTGTGTGAATGTGAGGCCTCATGTAAAGCGCTATTCAAGTGCAGTCCATTTACCCTTCACCATTTACATGATGCTGTGATGTTGTATCAGAGACAGCTTCAGTTCCATTTCTTTGTCTTTGTGCCAGTGAGAAATGACAAACCAGTTTCACACAGCTCAACTCCTGCGATGGACAAGATTGTACTGGTGCGATTTAAAAAATCAAAGCTCCTCAGAAATCTGGCAGCACCTTCTGACTGAGTTAAATTGAGTTCCGTCCACGGATTTCTAAATGGTGTTGTCTCACTGCGCTCTTCTGGCCGTGCTGTCATTGGACTGCAGTCAAATGAAAACGTTTTCTTTAAAATGTAAATCAAGGCAAATTATGGTACATAGCAATGAAAAAATTAAACAATATGCAATAATCATCTTCTCCTTAATGAACTCTGGTCCTCCAGGGCCTGTCCTCTCCCCCTCGCTCTCTTTCGCTCTCCCTCCCTCTGTGTATTGGTCTTGGTTTGAGGAGGGGATGAAGGAGTATGGCATACCACCGCAAACATGATGAGCACAAAGATAAAAGTCCAATGAATGTTAGTTTCTGTTTCCTTGACCGATTATTAAGTGTTTTTTTGGGGGTTTGTTCCCTCTCTCTCCATCTCTCTGTTTCTGTCTGCCTGCCTGTGATTAATGATGACTGAGAGATAAGTCACTGCACATTTGCTTCTTTTGAAAAATTGTGTTTCTACTGATGTGTGTGTGTGTGCATATTTTTTCCATTTAAACTGTGTGTGGTATTTGATTTATCAGCAATTACACAATTTAATCAATTGTGGTTTCCCAAAATGCCTCTGCTCCTCCCTAAGAGAGAGAGCGAGAGAGAGCGAGAGAGCGAGAGAGAGAGCGAGAGACAGAGAGACAGAGAGACAGAGAGTGAGAGAGCGAGCGAGAGAGAGAGAGACATCTATGTCTCTGAGTGCATGAAGAACAAACAGAATCTTCAATACTGATAAGAAATAGCAGAAAGGCTTGAATTTTCAAAAAAGTGACTTTCTATTGTGTGGCCTTCTTATGTCTGTGGTGTTCAACCTCTCAACCAAAGTCTCCAACTGAAGATGCTTGAAAATATTTCACAGATGTAGCATTTGTTTAAAGTTTATTTGAGGTGTGCACAGGTCACTTGTTGGTCTTATCTGGCATGCTTTGAAGATCATGCACCTTCCTCACACATGCTAACTCTTTTGGCTTAGAGACTCCAGCAAAGCTTTCAAGGGGTGTAAATAACATCTTTTCAACTCAGCTTCATATTTGGATTTCATACTAGCTGTACATATTCAGATTATTTTCGCTTTGGTTGTTTTATCATTTTAGTACCAGTTCCCATCTTCTTCAGATGTTTGAGGGAATGCTGTTATGCTCTTTCCTGTGAAGCCTCAGAAATGTTTGTGGACCAAAAAAACTTTTGACTTTTCAACATCAAAACGGTAACTAAGTAACTGAATTTTCAAGCTAGTTGAACTATATTTAAAATATATTTGGCAGTCTCAGGGTGTACAGTGTGTGCACATTATGCTACATCATTCTACAGACATAGACTTGTTTTTTTCAGGTTCAGTGCATTGCTCACGTTAACGCAAGGAGCTGAGGGTTGAACCACCAAATTACAATAAATTTACAAAGTGCATAATAAAGTGTAATGAACTCATTACAGCTAAGTGTTCCATTAAGCCGTGATGGTGAGGCAGCGATCCAGTGTCAACAACAGCGGAGCAGAGAAACTGACACTTGGGCGGGGATGTCAGCCTTTGCCCTTTTCATCCTTTTCACCTGAGCTGGTTTTACCAAACACCTTCAGGGATTATAGGCTGGTTTTAGACAATCATGTGATTGCTCAAAGGGGTATGCCACTGAGTTTACACGTCAAGGTTGGTTTACTCATCATGAAGTAGTACAGTTGTGTAATGGACTAGTGAAAACAAGCTTGATGATGTCATTGGGGTTTTCTTGGTTTGGGCCACACATATCAGAAAGTTTAAAAAAGAAATCAGGGTGTGAAGTGTAAAATATGGGAATTTAATCGGCAGCTTGTTTTTCAAGATTTTTCGCAGTTCTGACAGAAGAAGTGATTAGTTGCAGCTTTGGAAAAATGGATCTGCAAATGTGAAGCAAGAATGAAGAGAAGATGAACATTGGGGTGCACAGACAGTGGTCTCTCTCTCTCTCACACGCACACACACAAACACATACATACACATTGCTAGACTTGAAACAGAAAACAATTTTGCAAAAACAATTTAAAAATTATTCATGAGGAAAGACTCTGCCAAATTAACTGAGGGACTCACTGAACTGCTAAAGCCGTATGATTAAGAGCCGGAGTGAGCACCAGGACGGTTTTATTTATGAAGAAATGGAATGCTGTTGAGACACACACGTACACACACACACACACACACACAGACATACACATCACTAGTGTGTGGAATAACTGCACAGTGATGCCTCAGCATCACATTCATTTTTCATGTGTAATCTGTGGTTGGTTATTGGACTTTTAGATCTTATTGTCCACAGCACAACAGAAAGCTCACACTACTATCTGTCAGTGTGAGATGCTGTGTGTGCATGTGTGGCAGATGGGACACATGTGTGGTCTGTGGCAGTAGGCTGGCTGGAGCCTGAGGTTGGTGGAGACTTCATCTGAGACAGAGGGGGGTCTGAAGACAACATCACGAAAATACACATATTTACACACACACACACCTTGTTTACCATTAATAAATCACCAGCGCATCACCCAGTCTCTCTTGAGGTGGGTGGATGTTGGTGTGGTGAGTTTACAAAATGGGCGTTATGAGGATAAGCTTTATTTTTAGTTTGAGAGGACTGAATAAGGAGCAGAGGAATGTGTTAATGGTGCTACCACAGCTTCCTGTCTGTTTTCCCATCAGCCTTTAATACAGAACTGTATGAGAAGAAAGACAAAGAAAGAAGAAAGACAAATGACTTGGTGGAGGAGTAGAGGTGGGTGGAAACAACCCCAGCAGTCCTGTCATGATGCAAAATGAGAATTCTTAGAAGTTGTCTGGTTTTCTCAATGTCATATGCTGTATGGTATATGGTTGGTTAGCACAATCAGAATCAGAATCAGAATCAGAAGTGGTTTATTGCCATTGTCAGTGAGGGTTCACAGACTAGGAACGTTTCTCGGTGAAGTCGTGCTACATCTAACATTAATGACAAAATACAAAAACCATACAAGTACAGACACATCAGCAGCAGCCGGAGTGGTTACACAGATGTGTACTAGCAGCAGTAAACTAGCGTCATCACGCAGTGCAAATGGAACAGTGCAAGTTGTATTCAGGAGTCCGGGACAGAAGGGGGTTGGTGTTTGAAGCAGAGGCCCTGTCCCCAGGCCTGGCCCACTGATTAGCGTCTGAGCAGCAGGTTGGATGACTGACCATGACCTTTGACCCAAGTACAGTATTGTCAGTTGGTTGCACACCAGTAGTACATTTTCTGTTGCTCTGGAGTCCAGCACCTTTCTATGTAAAAGCTCCAACTCTGGCAGAGAAGCCATTATGATGGCAGCACTGACCCAGTGACAGCGTGCAATGGACTCAAGAAGAATGTGTATGACACATGACCCAGTGCAGAAACAAACAGTTAACAGATCATTCAAAAAGAAGAATCAGCCACAAAGTCATGTAAACTGCGGAGACAGAGTTCCCACAAAACATAATATCTGTTGTTGCCACGTTAGCTCAAATATCGACCTTGATGCCAGAGTATATAAACAAAGACACTGTACAAAAGGGTATGTATGAGTACAGGAGTCAAAGGCACAAGATGTTTCCTACTATCACTAAGCTTTCCCCTCGTCATCCAATTACAACCTGTTCTCCATCATCCAATCACTGGTGAGCTGCCAAATCACAGATATGTTCTCTCTCTGTCGTTCATTTGCCAATTAACACTTTTCAACACACCACTTACTCCTGCAGCCACAAACACCTGGCACCCATCTCTCACAAACTGTCCAATCAGCTTCATCTCAGTCATTCCAGCTCTAAGCACTGAGCTCCAGCACCCATGGCTCGGATCTTTGACTTGACACTGTTGATATACTTCCTGCTCCTTCAACTGTTCCTCCACTCATGTTTAAAACATTCATTTCTACCTGTCCACCCCTTTTGTCCATAACCTTCAGTCACTAATTTATCTTTTTCTTTTCATTTATTATGTTACATTATGTTATATTCACAGATCTAAAATTCTTCCTTATTTCACCTAGCAGCCCACATATCCACGTTCAAGCTTGTGCTAACACTACTATAATTTACTGCTGTGAAGATTTAAGCCTAAAAGATGGTCAAATAATGTATTTTAAATATCTTTGGGACCTCTGGGATTCCGAAGTCTTTGATTAGGACTTCCGTCCATTTTCAAATGTGGCCCCATCTTCTTCAGGACAACACTGCACTATTGTGCTGTAAATATGCAATATGTGGGCTGACAAACCTTATTAGACTTTTCATTAGTACAGGGGTGAGTAGACAATGATTGTAACAATTCCAGTAAAGTTCTAATAAAGTCTATATTTATTTGTCAAACTTAATTTGAAACCCTCAAAAATTTAACTGTTTAACTTGAAACTGACATTGCAAAAATTGCATGAAAGCTAACCATAAGAGTTTTGATGGTCAACCATCCAGGACCTATCAAACCTAACTGCACATGTGGCTGCAAACAGCTTCAGCTGAACACCCTGAGGTCAGTGGAACAATAATTTTGGTTCCTTTTATTCGTATTCACTCACAGACTCACAGGCAGATTGACAGAAGCAGGACCATCAATGTATCTCTCAGCCTCTGCCCTCCCTCCTCCAGAACTAATGGGGCATTTCCTCCACAACCACACCACCCACCGACAAGGGGGCACCCGCAGACACACAAACACATGTGCACACACAACTAGATCAAACAGAACAGCACACAATCATAGCAAATTAATATAAGGAATTTAAGATTACAGCTGTGATCTCTAAGGGTGGAAAAGGCGTTTAAGCTTTTCTTGACAAAGTGTATTCACTCACTTTAATAAGTATCTGCCTCTCATTATGATGTAAGACACCCACAGGTTCGATAAATATTGGCTTTTTTTATTTTTAGATGCTTAAAATCAAGGCCCTGTCTTCATCAGCTGTTTAAGACAATGTTCCATCACAATGTAGAAACTTCCGAGATATCTGTTTTGCAAGTTGTTCCTTTATATGCAAGAAATTATCTTCGGTTATCTTCACACAAAGACTATAGTGTCAAACAGCCAGCCTGTCCTGTCCTGACATAAGTGGTGCATATTAATACAGGTGTAAACACCTTGATGTCTGCTTCTTACCTGTGTGTCCTGTGGCAGGTGGAGGACAGTGTGCAGCCTCTCGGTGTGATGATGCCTGGACTCTTCCTCATATGCTAAGTCTCTGTCGGTCTGTGGCAGGGTCAGAAACCTCCGAATGGTGCACAGGTTCTCCCACAGAGTCCGGTTTTCTGGACTAGGGTTCTCTTTCCACCGAAGCAGCTCACACAGCCAACCCTAGAATGGAAACAAGTCGGGAGCAACAGTTTCGTGTTAGGGATACTTTCACATTTTCCAAAATGTGCCTGTTCTAACTAAATGGTAGAGGAGAACGTTGGTGTATTCTGTATGGTGAGGATAAGGCTACACACTGCAGCCAGTTAGATTACATAAGACTAAACAGAAGGAATCCGTATCTGTCCAATGTTATAATACACTGTATTTGTTCTCTTTGTACAAGGGGTGAAATCTGAGGGGCAGGGGCACTATAGGGGTGGGGCCACAGCTACGGTAATAATAATAAATAATGCCTTGGACTTATATTGCGCTTTCCTATGAGAAACTCAAATTCAAATGCTCAAATAGTGCATTATTCATTCACTCCACACTTGGAGTGGTACAGGAGCGAGGCTGCTAATCTGCGCCATCGGCCCGCCTGACTACCACCGACATTCACACAGGCAATGTGGGTGAAGTATCTTGCCCAAGAACACAACAGTGTACACATATGCCCGAGCCGGAAATCGAAACGCCAACCTCTCAATCATAGAACGACCCGCTCAACCACCTGCGACACTGTCGCCCTATGAATCTATTTTATCAACCCTGTCATTAACCAAAAGAGAAGGGCTCTGTTCCGCTAAAGCACATATGTCAAAGTCAAGGCCCGGGGGCCACATCTGGCCAGCGAGAAGGTTTTCTACGGCCCCTGGGATGATATTAATTTATTATTAGAACCAGTCTGCAGCTTTTACACGCACCAATACTACTTTTCCCACCATGCAACGGTGATGCACCGAGCAGTAGGCCGCTTCATTTCAATATTTATTAGTGCAGCAGTCGTTAGCATAACAGTAAAGTTCACTTTCTGATTACTATCAAAAATGGCAGAACGGAAGGTGGACACTGAGAACCGGGGGTTTCAAACAAGGTGGGAGTCGGAGTACCTGTTCATGGAGGTAGCTGGAGAACCTGTGTCTTCTGTGTGGATTAAGTGTGGCGGTACTGAAAGAGTATAATCTGACGACATTATGAAAAGAAACACGTGGACAAAAACAAGAATATGGACACGGAACAAAGGCTGCAGAAGGTTGAGAAATTAAAACGAGCCCTCAAATCTCGACAGGCTCTGTTCAAAAAAGCCAAATCACAAAGCAGGCTGTTGTCAAGGCCAGTTTTATTTTGGCAGAAGAGATTACTAAATCAGCCCGGCCATTTACAGAGGGGGATTTCATCAAAAACTGTACGCTTAAAGTTTGTGACGAAGTTTGCCCAGAAAAAAAACACCATTGCCGAGCGAATAGACTATATGCGGTCATTTTTAAAATTTTCAATGAGCATTCGATTAGTCCGGCCCTCGGCTTGTAGGTAAATAGTTTATTTGGCCCTCCGTCTAATTGACTTTGACACCCCGGCGCTAAAGGATGCTGTTGTTAAGGTGAATTCCTTGTTTTTTTAAATTCCTTGCTGCTTTTTTGACCAAAAAGTTAGAACTGAGCAGCGTGTGTGTGTGTGTGTGTGTGTGTCTGTGTGTGTGTGGGGGGGGCGAAAATGGCGAGATGGAGATGATTCAATTCTATCTGCTAGGCTGGTTCGGTTTGTGACACCAGCTGTTGTGTTCAACCAGCCACCTTGGGCAGCGCGTGCCACTAATAGCCTGATCATCCCTCTCTTCCTCTCTCGCTATCCTTGTGGGCAGCTGCAGCAGATGGGTGCACTGAGCCGTGACCCTCAGCCACACCCAGACCTACCAACCTGGGAGAACCTGGCTGACTGCATGCAAACACACAGTCTACTACATGCCTACACTAGGCATTGCCTTTTTCAGGCTGGTTCATTACAACACGTGGATATGTTGGATGCAATTGAAGCTACATATGTTGATAAAGGGATTCAGCTCCTCCTCTGTGCTTTCCTCACTTTGAAAGGTTTTTTATGATGGAAGGCTTCTTTCCCTTTTTCTGTTTTCATGCCTTTCCTCTCAAGTTGAAAGCCTGAACCATAAAATAATTGCTAGAAAAATCTAATTTTTGGAAAATAAGATCTTAAAAAAAGAGTAACATTAAATCTGGAAAAAGATTTACATGGAAAATACAAATACATGTCTGATTGTTTACATCAGGGTTTTCAGGAAAAACATATCAAACTTCCTATAGTGTAGTGTCAATTGTTTCCATACTGAGGCAACAGATTCTTTTCAGGGTTCCTTTTCTGCAGTGATTCCCTTACCTGACTCTTGTTGGCAGCGACCTTTGCGAACAAAGCTTGGGACACCTTAGCTCTCTTCATCTCCTGCTGAATTTCATCATAGATGCCTGATGTGATGTTAACCAGGGACTCTATCTTTAAAGTGATATCAGGAGCTGGGCCAGAGGGCTTTGGCTGAGGGAGAGGATCGACATAACAGAGTAAGGACAAAGGGAAGTCCAGATAGCTACAATACATGCAAACCATCTCACTTCAGTAATGTTGGGACGTAGTAAAAGGTGTCAAGTTAACTTGTAAATAATTGAATGTTGCTGTTTTTGATTGTGTCATCAGGGTTTAGACCATAAATCATTTCTGGAACTTCACAGCAAACTATAGAATTGCAGCTTTCTGCTAAACAACTAAAGAAGATGGGACTTGTATTAAAATCAATCAACATTCTAGACATCCCAAAAATGATTTTAACATATTAGCATCCTTTTTAAGTTAAATCCCTCTTTAATCTCCATACTAAAAGTGCAAGCACATCTATCCGAGGAAGGTGTATAAGTTTGTATGCATGATGTGCATATGCTTCCAGATGAGATCAGTGAGGATCCAGAATCCACTGCTACTCAGTGTTTACCTGCTACCCTTCATCAATCAAAAGAGCTCTGCTGAGGCTGCAGCTACAACTGTCTCTATTGGATCTACCGTAATTTTCCTTTTTCACTTTCTTTTTCAGGTATGCAGAGATCACCAGTTCTCATGGTCCTCACCTGCCGGGTCCTGAACAGGACTTCGAGCCAGACAACATGTCTCCTAACGCTTTCAATTAAGATTCTCCAGTGAAGATTTCAGGTTAAAAACATCAATCGATCGGTAGGTCTTATTTTGTATTGATGTGAAATGTAATATGTTGTTTGATTGACAGTGAACAGGGGTGGGTTTGGGTGGGATTTATTTACATTGTTTTTATTTTTATTTGTTTTCTTTATTTCTATTTTTATTCTTTGTATTGTCTGTATGTCTGTTTGTTATTCTCTGTGTGAAATTAATAAATATATAAAACATCAAAAACATCAATCGATCCATCTTTGATTTCCTGCTTTGTGGGTCACGGGTGCTTTTGTCAAATAGAAACTGAAACTAAAATCAATGTGTGCACGTTCTGCCAGAAGGTCAGTAGGTGATTACAGAACTACGCAAACGATGCAGGATTCACTTTATGGTTTATTTAGCTGTTTTTGGGTTGGTAGTGACCCAAACCCACCATAATAGTACAGTAGTGTAGAAACATGGGAAAAGTGAATTTTTCATAATATGTCTATACTTGAATGCTTTAACAGAAGTCCCATTCTTCTTTACTTGTACAGGACAATACTGTATGGCGCTTTGCTGTTTCTTATGGATGAAGAAACTCTAACTGACCCTCCATCAGTAGATATTTTAATTAAAATGGTCTTTCAAACATTCAGCTGTGATTCTAAAAGGGCTTTTATACACTCTAAAACTACAAAGAGACTTATCCACAAAAGCAGATCTTGTGTATACATGTGAGGAAAGGTTATCAGCTGGTGATCAGGACGAGCTGCTCTGAGAACAGACATGCAGTGTTCCATGTATGAGCATCAGCTGGACATCTGCAGAGCACATCTCCATATGAATTTTGTTTACAGACTGAAGTCATTACGTCCTCCTCTTTTGTCTTCCTGTGTTGTTTCTGTTTGAATGAACATGTATTGGCTCTCAGAAAGCTTGTATACACAGCGTTTGAAGTCGTCTACGAGACATGTACGGACCAGCTAGCTTACATTCCCTCAGTGTAAACGATGCTGAGATAATTTTACATAGACAAAATAAGAATAGCACACAAATTCACCCAGAGCCATGAATGGCCATTTGCCCTGACATCAGAGAGCACTCCTTATCACTGATGATGAAAACTTGTAATGTGCAGATGGAAAGAAATGTCCAAATACTGCATAATACCTTTTATGTTTATAATACGTATATGATATCTTCAAAACTCATTTTTCATTATAAATGGTTTTTGTTCAAGATAAAAACTCTAACATCCCTGCAGAGATTTAAGACACAATACATGCCATGCTGCAGTCTGAAGGTAACACACCAAGTTGGAGATCTTGGTCTTGTTCTTCCAGATGGATGCCCAGGTATCAGGGGTTATCTGGTCATCCAAACTCCTCTCCCACACCTTCTACACACACACACACACACACACACACACACGACATGGTACAATCAAATACCATGAGATCATGCAAATTTGTTCTCTGCTCTTCGAATGAAAGCAACCCCTTTGAGGATATTTGCTTGAACCGGCAGTTTGTATATTTCATCCTTTCAGTATTTAATCATTTTCATGAGGTCTAATAACTTCCTGGTTCTGACTTGATGATTACAACTATAAAGATCAGAATTTAAAAGCTATTTGATCAGTACAAAGATATGTAGGGAATTTCCGTATTAGATGGGATTCCACAACGTAATTACACGCCGACACCACTAGGAACGCACCACATTTAGTTTGTTGTTGTAATGACTGATTTCAATTGAACGCATCACAACAGTGACGTCACACACAACGCAGATAAACATGGGCTTAGATTGGCTGGGGAAAAGTCCAGCCTTCAGGGGAGGGCCTGACTTGAGGACGAAGCAGGAAATATCTTCATTCCGCCATGATGCACTCACGAGTCGCATGGTGGAATCTCAGCGCTGATATCTGAACTAACTTGTACTGATCTGCGTATTATATAAATATCTTAATCTTCACCCAAATCCTCCTTATTGACTACGCACCCACAACGGAGAACAAAGAGGGTTAGGAAAACCCTAACAGCTAGTACAAGAATTGTATCTTTTTTTTTTTATCCATTTATATATTCAGAAACAGAATAAATGAAAAACAATGAGAACCTTTTCCTTTTACAGTAAATAGGCAGGATCACCAAAAATGAAAATAAATCACCATAATCTTTAAAAAGAAACAAATGATGAAGCTGAGTCAATATTTCTGACTTTTCTGTATCTTAGATGGTAAATCTACTTGGCTGCATTTGACCCCTTTTCAAGGTGACTACGGAATTTATCAGGAATCACATCATTGCTGTGATATAATGTTGGGTGTAAAAGGACACTGCTTTCTCCCCTCACCTGTGAGAGGCGTGGAGTACCAGGGCTTGAGGTGTTGGAGGCAGGAAGACCAACTGAAGGGTTCATGGTGCGCTCTCTCTCCTCTTGGTAGATTCTGTCTCTTTCGCTCTCAGGCAGGTTGAGGAAGTTCTGCATTGCTTTCAGGTTCACCAGCAGAGACTGAGACGCTGTACGAGGGTCCTCTTCCTTCCGCAAGATCTCTGACAGCAAGCCCTAGATCAGCAGCAAACACTTTTTCTACATGAACTTTGCCAGAAGGATAGTTTGTTGTTTTAATATGTCTCCCTTATCACAACTTCCACCCTCTAGCCCTATGAAATACAGATACTAAAGTGGATTTGAAGTGTATTCTATACATGGAGTAACTGGGTATCACTCGGGTTGTCATTCTGTTTTACAATATTATTATTATTTTTGATAAAAACACTGTACACTGTATATTAATTATTATCTTTGATTCTGACATAAATACATATTTATATACACTGAGAGCCACAAGTGGTCAGGTGTTTGTGCCGCTGTGAGGGAGGCAACAATACTCGATGACCCAGCAATGGAACCCTGTCATCCTTCTGCTAATCCCACTGAAAGTACCACGAGGTGGGCGATCACAAAATGACAGTCTCACTACATCAATTCCATTTATATCAATCAAAAATCCAGCTGTTATCTCTGGAGAGTGAAAATGGTCTGTTCAGTCTGAGATTCTGAAGCTCAGTAAACCCAGGCTGCCCTGTGGCTGAATCTGCCCCCTCCCATCTCTGACACTTCACTTTACGCCTCCACTTTCCTCTTATCTTTTGTCCTGATTGTCTGCTACCTTCTTCAGCACACTCAACACACACTTACCTGTGTGCGATTGAAGGCCACACGAGCGAACACGGCCTGCGAAATGCTAGCCCTCTTCAGCTCGTCTCTGACCTGCTGGTAGATTTCAGAGGAGACCTCAGAGGCTGCATTGTTGCTCCCAGGGTGATCACCAGGTTTGGATGAGCCCCGGGGGATGGGCGGGTGGTTGAGGAACTGTTGGTTGATGGCCTGGGGGTGTTGGTGAGCCAGCAAACGGCTAACAGCAAGTTGTTGGTTGATGAGGTGGGCCATGGCGAGCTGTTGACGTACAAGTTGTGGGGATAGTTGGGGAGACAGCAGGCCTCCTGGCCCCAGCAGGGGCTGCAGGGAACCAGGTGGAGGTGGGGGTGGAGGTATCTGGCTGGTACGGAGAGGAGGGCTGTGGTGGAGGGGGCCGTGAGATGAGGGCTGTTGTTGAGGTGGTGGTTGCTGCGGTGCTTGCGAATCACCAGATCCTGCTTTGAGGAGAGGATTGCAGGCTCCCAGATGAGTGAGCTGGGCCAGGCCAACCACGTGAGAAGGAGGTCTTTGGCCCAGTACACAGAAGTCTGCCATGCTGTCTCGCTCTACTGGGAAGGATAAGGGACAGTCAGCATGGTCAGACCGACACCTTCATTATACCGTCACAAAGATAAGAGTCCTTACTTTTAATGTCAGCGGCATCTCTCCCAGACCACATCTTCTCCAGGCAATCTACTGCTCAACAACACAAACACAGTCAGTGGTGCTGATCGGAATCGTGATGCTGCTTGATATGATTATTGTAAGGACCAAAACCAGTTTCAAGTCAACTGTACATTAAGTTATACCTTTGCTTGTCCAGTTTCGTGGCTCTGCGACAAATAGTACTACACAGTGTACTCACTGTGTACTCATCTCCGTGACCTATGACATTACTAGCTGATTCCTTGTTTCTATAGTACTACTGCAAACAGTGAACTCATTCTTACA
Source organism: Brachionichthys hirsutus (assembly GCF_040956055.1). Classification (NCBI taxonomy): domain Eukaryota; kingdom Metazoa; phylum Chordata; class Actinopteri; order Lophiiformes; family Brachionichthyidae; genus Brachionichthys; species Brachionichthys hirsutus. The sequence goes on from NC_090908.1 coordinate 5,650,186, forward strand.
GTTTGTTGGCTTAATACACACATAAATACATTTTTCAAATCCTTCCCTTTGTTGCAAGAACCGTTGTACCTCAGATGAAGGCATCTCATTGGACTAGATCCCTGGGACAGAATGACACCGCTCCTAACCAGAGACAAACCAAACCAAACCAGACTGTGCTGCAGTGTGTGTGAAGTCGCTGACTTATGAAAATGGTTTCATTTCCCAGCACATTGATAGGGATGTTGGGCCACTGTCTGAATGGTACATTTATATTGCGCTTTTATACACCTTCACTGTGCCTGAATTGCTTTACAAAGCCTCACATTTACCCACATATTCATAGACCACTGGGTGGTGGCTGCCATGCCAGGCTCACTGGGAGTAATTTGGGGTTCAGTCTTAAGGGACACTTCGACATGCGGACAGTCGGAGTTGAGCTTTGAACCGCATTGAAAAACCCGCTCTACCAACTGAGCCAAAACTGCCCGTCTACTGTAAAACTCACCTTTCATTTTCTTGTACTTCTTGTACCAACGACCAAACTCCTGGCATTTTGAAGTGGAGACATTGGCATAGTAGGAACTATTCACTATGGAGGAAATCATACTCTGAAAGAGAAAGAGAAGGACAACATCATTAATAACCAACATAAAATTAAATGATTACACTCACGCAACAACCACATAGCATGTTGACATAAAGTCACACATAAACAATAGAAACACACAAACAGTAATCCTGACTGGAAGCCACTCCTTAAAACTAAAGCCAGTGCATAGAGGGAATCTCCAGCCATATTCACACATGCTTTCAATTAATGCTATGATCACACTGGAGAGCCATTTATACACAGCATGCACAAGCACGCACACACCAGGAAAAATTGATATAGCATATTCTTAACTTTTTTCATTTGAGGAATTTTGAACAGGCATAGCTGGTTAAGTATAGCTGCTTGGGTCGACTACCTGATGCTACTGCCTCTAGGCTGCATACATCAGGTGCTACATTCAGCAAACCAAGGCACAGAACAAGCATCAAAGATGGGATTATCAATAATTAGACACGATGACAATGAAACCTGAGTCCTCTGAGATAACTGGACAGAATTATTAATTTATTCTTCCTGCAATGAACTCTATATGCTTGGCATGTGTATTTGTCTGTTGGGCACTTGAGAGAAACGTGACGCATGAGTCAGAGGAATATGAAATTACAAAAAACTCCTAACGAAAAGAAGGTTTACAGGTTTCTGATAGTTTGGATCTTAGCAGAGGAGGACCATGACTCTCTGGACCTCACTGGCCCTGATCTACATGGTGTTTTCATTGTGAAGCAGTTATCTCATTCAGATCGCTGGACACTGGTGTAAAGCTGAGGCTGAGGAACATGTGTTGCTGTGGAGCAACAGCCAGATGGTTTACCTGCGAAAGAGGACACTCTTTGGCCAGAGTACTTTGATTCATCTCCTTGAGCAGTTCCTTGAGTGCATTCCTGACAGTGGAATGGTTCCACTGTTCACAGGGCAGATCCTCCAGCTTTGAAAAACTACCACAACCACACAGAACATCTTTGAGTTAGTCACATCTTCAGATAATTTGATGGCCGACAGAAGGTCTAACCACAAAAATGTCACTTGAACATAATTTCACAGAATAATACAAGATGGATATTCATTACTCTTATCATTCAACATTTAAATTACATTCACATTCTTCCAGTGTTGTTATATCTTACAAGCAAACAAGCAATATGGTTACACACATCATTCTAAAATGTCCAACAGAGGCCGTCTGGCCTTTGAGGACAGTAATGTCCAGGTTTTAGCCATGGAAGAGAGATGGTTTGAGAGAGGCGTTAAATAAACCATGTTTGTCAAACTGGAGAAACCATCCCCAAACAGAGGGGGAGGATTAAGACCACCATCTATTAGCAACATACAATGCAGTATTGAACGCTGTCCCCAAAAACTAAAACACACAGCCACACCTGGATGCATCCCAGCGTAACAGCTCACCTGAGGGTGGGGGGACAACGACCTGTCACCTTTTGGATGCAAATGACTCCTGATGAGTCTTGTCCTTGTGGTTTCAGTCCCTTGTTTTCTGCTCCAAGAGGAGTTTAAGTAAATGGACTCTGTACCAGTATTTAGATGAGAGATGAAACGTGTTCAACCAAACTTAAACAAGTCCAGTTGATTCTTCGTTTTTGCTCTTCTTGATTTACTGCAATGTTCGCAAAACATTTCAAATTTATCCAGAATCCAGATCCAAAATTTGAAAATGCCTCTCTTACAAGTAAATGGGAAAATCCAGACGGGTATCTGGATCACTCTCAGAATTTAATGGGTTCTAAGTTAGACCAACAGTCATTTTCAGGATTTTATTTTTTCATCAAGATCCATCCTGCAGTTTTTCCGTAATGCTGCTAACAAACAGACAAACACGTCAAAAACTTAACCTCATTGGTGGAGGTAATAGCAATATACATCATAAAAGTACAAGGTAGTGGGACATTCCAGTACAATGACACTGCATACTGCATTATTGTTGGAAATCAAAGTCTGGGTTGCCGCCAGAGTAGTTTTCATTTTTACTTAATTTGTGTGAGCTCAGGTGCGTGTTGGTCAGAGACGAACCGTTTACCAACAAAGAACTGGTCTACAGTCTGTCCTGCAACGTACACAGTTAGAAATCTCTAGGAAAACTTTATAGATCTCACTAGATTTTCCATTGGAATGAGGTGAGTTGATAATTACTGGTCATTCAAAACTCCTGTCCACCCACACCCATGACCTCCTGTACAGACCTACTGTATATTCCCACATTCTTTCTGCAATGTATTTCATTCCAACCTCAGCCACTGAGCAAGTGTGCCAAAGCTCTGCCATCTCCAAGGATACACACATAAACATGTAAACAAACTGGTATGCACCGAGACAATAAGAATAATAACCCTCTCATCTGAAGTTTAACAGTTTTTATCTGTCCATCAAGATTGACTTATTTGAGGGATCTAGGAGTTCCAGGCAGACAGGCTCTCCTAGACAGAGACAGATAACAGATACACCTCCACCAGGCTCTTTGAAAGGAGCGTCAGGGCTTCAGGGTTGCTGAATTCACATTTGATAAATATGATAAAGTAGTGAAATGTCTGCAAAGACATCCACAACCCACTGGGACATGGGTTTAAAAACCTTACTGTGTCCATAGACTACAGACATGCAGTCTTTCCAGTGAGGTTTTTTTATTTATATATATTCCTAGTGAAGGGAAAGTCTTTCGTTTAGAATGTAAGTATTTCCACTTTCTCACTGAATGCCAAAGGCTAGTTTCTCTTGCCACAAACGAATGAATGAATCTCATGAATTGGACCCAAACATCAGGAAAACTGTAATCTGTGACGTCCCTCTGTTAAAACTCAGTCTGACCTTTGGAGCTGGATGCGTAGTGTGACCATGTGGTAGACCTCCAACAACATGTCTGCAACCGTCGCCTCCGGTGCGTCAGTCAGGAAGTGGATAGGCAGAGGGTTCCACCTTCCCACCTTGATGATGCCTTGACAAAGACATGACATGACTGTTATATAAATATTTAGTGAGTCCAACACATAAAAAATACACACAGAAAAATGTAGAATATTTTTGATTTAACCAGGTAAGTTTATAGAGAATTAATTCTCATTTTCAATAACTACCCGGCCCTAAGTTACTTGTGTTTGGTGGTGGAAGGAAGCCAGAGAACCCGGAGAGAACCCAGGTAGAACATGCTAACTCCTCAAAGAAAGGCCGCAAGCTCGATTTGAACCTGTGACCTTCTTGCTCTGCGTCAACAGTGCTATCCACTGTGCCACTGTGGATGAGCGATAGAGCTATGGAAATTCTGTAATTTGCACCTTTTCAGAGCTGGCATATCCTTGTATGTCAAGCAGCTTTTGCTTTGGACATTATTTAGGGTCCATTTCTGCAGAGCATCTTTTTTCAGTTGTTGATCATTTTAAGAGGCTGAATATGGCAGCATGCACTTAAAGGAGGAGCATCCTGTCTTTTGGTGTCACTTGTGATTGCGCATTTTCAAACAACAATAAGCTATTTAATGTATCGGTATTTTGGCACCCTGGTAACCATGGAAACAGAGAAACTCATTATAAAGTGGCATTCCTGATGTTTCCAGTAAGAACAAGCAGAGCTGTGTTATACAGCTATATAACAATCCAAAAGAACATTTATTTAATATTTAAGCTTGTCAAAAACATATTATTTATATATATTATTTATGCTGAACCTGCACACTAACACAAAAAAAGCTATTGACCACATTGTTGTTAGTTTTGTGTTAGTTGTGTCACATGGCTGATGTCACACGACTGAGGGCACATTTTCACGAGTACGGAAGTGATTGATGTCACCAACAGATGGAACAGATGCTGCAAATGTATTTGGTTGGAATGGGATTTTGCATATTTGTCAGACTACCAGGCACCAAAAGCCCTACAGACAAAAAATATACTTTAATGTCCATTTCATCCTTTAACATGTGTGTTGTTTTATTACTGACAATTTCTACAGATCTGCAGGACCATAAATGAATTCCTTAATATAAACGACTTACTTGTATTTCTGTTTGAACACACACTCTGCAACAGACCTAAACATACACACAATCGCACACTCACAGAGGGTTTTCATAGGGACTGGCTCGAGCTGTGAAAACTAAACAAAGCTAATCACATTACTAGCCTCTAAATGAGATCCAGACGGGTCCTCTTTCTGTCCCCTCTTTCCTTTCTTTCCATTCCACCTCCTCTCCTACGCGCATTTCCACCTCCATCTCTCTTACATTATATAGAATGGACTGGACCCCAAATCTTGGATCCGCCCCTTTATCTGGGTTTACTCCAACCTTTAATGGGGTCTGTCAACTTTGATGGAAATCCTTCCTGTATTTTTTTGCGTAATCCTGTTTAGAAGAGAAAAATGTGAGTTCATCGAGGAAGAACATTTTCTCTATATTTTTTTCTGTTTTGTCTGTTAATGTCACATGCAAAGATTATGATATTGACTTTCATTTCATAAATTACATAATAATTTTGATACAATAATTACCTCTGCCGAGGAGGTTATATTTTCGCCGGCGTTGGTCTATCTATCTGTCTCTCTGTTATCAAGAAAACTCAAAAGGTTACGGATGGATCTTGATTACATTTTCAGGAAATGTTGGGAATGTTACCAGGAACCGATAATTACATTTTGTTGATGATCACGAAGAGATCCTGGATTCTGGATCACTTTAAAATGTTCATTAACATTGCAGTCAATGGAGCTTTAAAATTTGTTCCACAATATCTTGGTTGATTATTGACCAATGTTTATGGAATTTGACACAGTCATGTAGGGGGGAGACCTCTATCTTACCACTAAATTTTATCGGGATCGGATCCAGAATGAGGTCAGGAAAAAAATATCAAATTTTACCATTGAAAACTCAATTTATTGATTCACTTTTACTTTTCATGGTTGGTGTATAAAGATACCAAGAACAATTTAGAACATTTTGATGATGATGCAGATCTACATGTGAATGTATAAATCCAATTTGGAGGTCTATTCTCTGAGTGCTTTTCTAGTTTTCACTCGTTTTTAGAATTAGACTGAAGCCATTGCAAGTGAAAACACTAGTTTAACATCTGTCCCCTGTGAAACAAAGTGAAAATGTATAGAAAATCTTTGAAATTGAGAAATTGCATTGGGTTTTCTGTGTTGTCAACAAGAAAGTCTCACATGTGCCTATGTTCATTTCACATGTGAGACTTTCTGTGTATTTTTATGTAAGGAAAGATGTAATGAAACACATTTTAAAGAGATAGAACAAAACACTCAGATAATTTTATGACAGAGAGGAAAACAGTCAGTCCCTCCTTTACTCTTATTTATTATGTCTCTTCCTCTGACAGACAAACACACACACACACACAAATAAACTCTCCCTGCTGGCTGTCTTCAGTGTGCAGCATCCACACATCTGAAACATAACAGATCTGATGATGCCAAGTTGGGTGGAAGAAAATGCATGAATAAGCAGACAAACACAAACTCACAGAAGACATATGACCGCGCACAGAGAAGTAGACATGTTCATGTACCAGCTTGCATGCAAGCCCACACCCAGGCACACACAGTCACACACGCTCTCAGTGTGATGGTAAATGCATTAATAATAGATTCATCATTTTTGGTCTGCTGTTCAATGTGCTCTGCTTCTTGTCCACATGTAAAAGTAGAAATCATTGTTCCCATTTCCACATTAAAATTCCACCTCCCAGAGACGGGCTTTTATGTGGCCGGCTGGTGGTTTGGCTCATGCCTGAGTCTGCCCATCCCACAAACACACACTGATGTCTCTGACTCCTCTCATCAACATTCACACATGCATGGATGCCTGTGCACATGCAAACACACGCACACACACACACACACAAATAATACCCATGTCCGCACAGTAATCCCATTGTCCTATGCTAGAATAAGCCTTAATTGTTGCAGCAGCCTGCACATGAATGAATTGTATCTTCCAAACTGGAATCAGGCATATGGGGTTTACCCCAAATGCCTGATCCAACCTATCATCTCCTGTTGTCATTTCTGTGAGGGTTCGTGTCTGCTAAACCACTGGCTCTGAACACTAGACACTCAAATCTAAAAGTAATGTGGAAGAAATCTAGCTCAGGCTGACATCTTGAAAAATGTCAGCAAAGAGTTTCAGGCTTATTATAAATAATAATAATAGTGCTGTCAAATGCTCTCAGAATAATCGTAAAAATGAGTTCACATGTACATCACCTCTAGTCAGAACAACTCAGAAACTGACACACACCCTGCGTGTTGCATGACCAACTTTGACATCATAGAAGCAGAAACAGGAGAGCGGATATAAGCAAATGTTTGTCTAATTTGTCTTTGATATGTAAAGCCAATCTAATCGTCTGTATTATAGGATAGGCTACAATAAGCATTGCTTCTGCCTATTCCTTTTTTGGTTGTAATGTATATTTAGATTTGTTTAAGTTGTATTTTTTTGTCTTAATCTGACAAACAAAATAAAACTCATCATATCATATAATAGCTAAAACTGTGTTTATTGAATGTCATTTTATTTACCGTTTATATTGCAGTTTCCATCCATGTAGAATGTCTAGATTAGTGAAGAAAGGATGTTTATTAACATTAAATCTGGCAGGTCAAGTAAAACAACAGTAAAAAGTCTGGGACAATGCCACTTTGTAATATAAAGCTTCAAAATTAAAAGAGTTCTCATCATGTTATTTAAACATTCTGAGCAGTTTCTTTGTGACTTCCATGATTTCACCGCATTATGACTTAAAGGCTTCTGAATGTCAAAGTAAAAATGAAGGATTGCCTACTGCCGACTGTGAACCGTCCAAGGAATGAATGCATTCCTAAAACCAGTTGTCATTGCAATAGTTATTAGATTCCTTTTTCTCTTCCAAATATGATTTTAACTTGCCTGTTTAATTTGTTAAAAGGGCACTCCAATTTTTATACATAACGGATTCATTTTATTTTTAATGGGCAACATTACTGATTCTTAGAGGAATTACAAAGTTATGTTTCAGAGTGGTGGCAAAGTGGGTAGCATTATTGCCTCACAGCAAGAAGTTTCCGGGTTCCATTCCTTCTGTTTGGGTTTTCTCCAGGTTCTCCAGTTTCCTCCCAACTCCAAAAAAAATGCAATTGCAATTTCTAAATTGACTGTAGGTGTCAGTGTGTGCATGAGTGAGTGGTTGTCTGTGTGTGGCCAAGCATGCGCTGGCGATAAGTCCGGGGTGTACCCTGCCTCTTGCCTGTAGTCAGCTGGGATAGAATCGAGCAACACCCGTGTCCCACAAGGTGGATCAAGCGGCTGTAAAGACGATTGAGGTCTTCTCGTCTACAAGTGGATGGATGGTTGTTCCAGAGAGTCTCACAAATGCAGCTTATGGGAATTGAAGGATCCAGATCTTTACAATCTTGCTATCTTTATTATAGGGGTGGGACATTAACGCGTTAATTACAATTAATTAATAAGAAGGACGTTAATTAATTCAAAATATTAACGCATTTTAACGCAGTTTGCATGTCAAAAAACCCGGAACGTTTGTCAGTTCACCATGTTCTGGTACGCCACTTATACTGACGCACACAGTCCCAGGCTGGCTTGGGGACGAATGGAGACGGGAGAGAGTACTTTTGTAATGTATTTGGTCCGTGCCTGGATTCCGTAGTCACGTGATGACGTATGCACGTTAGCTTGTTGTGTGCGCCGATGTAGCATGTAGTTCCGTGACTGACTGCGCCTCATTAAAAGATAAGTTTGTTCCTGAATCTGCCTCCTCCTTCCTACCATCCGTAGAGGTGAAAGACATAACAACTTTGCTGGACGGTAAATTCATTTTCAAAAAACGACCAGATGGAAAATAGACAAAGCCACCGTGTATTGCAAACTATGCAAAAAAGAGTTTGCCTACCACAGAAGTACTTTGCAGCTAGCACAGAAACGGCTCGCGCTAGCGGTTCTGGTCAGCAGCAACTTGACCAAATGACAAATGGATTTAGACGGAAAATGAGCAAGTAAACGTCGGAAACACTGACGAATTCACTCGCAAAGTGGGTTGCCAAAGACTGTAGACCACTATCAGTGGTAGAAGACAAAGGTCTACAAGATGTGCTGCGGATAGCTGCGTGTGATGAAACTTTTGAAATGCCGTGCAGAAAGACTATTTCAAGCAAAATTCTGCAACTGTACTTACCTTTGTTTACAATTTTGAAATGAAATGAAATTACCAGCCATTAAATGAGCTTCAGTTAAAAGTCATGTCTGTGTGTATTATTTGATAAGTCGTCCAATACAATTTATTTTCATAAAAAAATGTTGCTTTTGAGGAAATTATGGTCATGCGATTAATTTCGATTAATTAATTACAAAGCATATAGTTAATTAGTTAAAAAAATTTAATCAAGTCCCACCACTACTTTATTATCAAATGAAGATCTGGAACATTAGTTTAGACCATCTATTACTGAAAGTCTTGAATATCTCTTTCAAGGAACTTTATGACCATACAAACAGCTTTCATGTCTTGGTTGGTTGGTTGGCAGTAGAATTAAATTAAAATTTCCACAACACTTGGTCAAGGGATCCCTTTGTAAGGGACCCAGAAAATATTTTGTTCAGTTTTTGATAAAGAGATGGATCCAGGAATTTTAGTGTCAGGTATGGCATTATTTGACATTGTCTCAATATATTTGCAGGATTTATAACATGTTTATAAAAAGGAGATGTATAGTTTCGTTAAATTAATAGAACTTAATAATTAACAAATTAATAGAGAAGAAAAAAGTCCTTATTATTAATATCAACTCATTTCTCTGGTCGTTTACTCACACGGTCTGCAGCAAGGACTCTGTTGCTTGCTCGACGTGGCACAGCAACAATGCTCGCTCTACCACTCCTCCGTTTCTCTCATTGACCACTGTTAACTGTTCACTGACTAAAGCCATAAAGTACAGGTCTGCTTCAATCCATTCTATAAAAGCCATTGGACCCTTGTAATTGACATAAACAATATCTCCCAGTTAATTACTGGGCTAAGCTAATTAAAGAAAGGCCATGATCCTCAGCAGGGACTTTAAATACACAGCTGGGACATAAGAATGCAGGAGACAATTCAAACAGGCAGAAAATAGCTGGAACACTGTGTAATTTTGGTTGTGGACCGCAAAGGAAAAATCTGGAATTTAAGCCAGAAATTATTCATTTAACATAAATGCTTGTTTTAAAAAACAAAAAGTATCCATTTGAGAAAATCTGGCAGGAAGTGTGTGTCTGTGTGTGTGTGCATGCATGAATGCGTGCACTTGTGTGTGTGTGTCCACGTGTGTGTGTGTCTTACGTTCCATGACAAATGCATCCTTGGATGCGTTAAAGAGTGTTCAAGTATGTGTGTGCCTGTGAGTGTGCTTTGTGCACAGACTCTCTAGCAAAGAACTGTGTTCAGGTCTATTCTCTGCTTTTAGTTTGTGTTGAGTTGTGATGTCCCATTTAGTCTGGTGTGATGCTTTCAGGACTAAACTGAATGTATTGATCTGGGCATGAGACCACTGTGGCTCCTGTTTTCCATGCACACTGTTGAGCTAGACAAAGAGACCTCCATGATACTCCGCAAAAACATTGAGGCTAAACGTGCTAATAATAGTATTTTTCTGCAAACCATAGCAAACACTTGCCATAGAATTTTGTGGTTATTGTAGGCCATCACTATATTATTATGTGCATTTGTGTGATGCTTATTTCCAAGCCCAATTTAAGAGGCTGTTTGCTGCATTTTGAAAAGTTAGCAAAATAAAAAGCATTTTCAATAAAGTCTAGAGAGTACATACACCCTGTTCTTCATTAAAACATTGATATGCGAGTCAAGATGGAGGAAACCTCCAAAGGTGGTCGAGAACAATCAAGCCAAGATCCTGTGGGACTTCCAGACCCAGACAGAGAAACTGGTAACGGTCAACCAGCCTGACATAGTGGTGGTGGATGAACATCAGAAGACAGCGGTGATGAGAGATGGAAAGCTCAAGAAATACCAAGGCCTGAAGGAAGAGCTGGAAATAATGTGGGGAGTGAAGGCAACAGTGGTGCCAGAAGTGATCCGGGCACTAGGGGCAGTAACCCCCCAAGCTGGGTGCATCGCTCCAGCAGAAACTAGGAACAATGTCCGACATCTCAACAAAAATCTCCTGCAACAGGTAGAGATGAGCTGCAATGAAGGTGGAGAGCTGATGTACAACCATCATCCATGCTTTTGTTTTTGCAAAGAAAATAGATAAGGTTTATACATCTATACAGGTCAGAGGAGGAAGCAGCAAATTGTTCAAAGAGAGAAGAAACTAGGGGGAACGAGGAAGTAAATACAACAATGAGAGCAGAACATTTGAGGAAAAGGTATAGAAGGGAGGAATAGTCCCCGTCAGACTCTAAGTTTGTGATGCTTCCATTTATAAAGGAGAAAAACTCAAACCATCAAGGAAAGATTATCTAAATACACGCCGATAGTGATGCACGTTGAATGAACTGATCACTCCTCTAATAGATATGCTTCTGAAACATTCCCCAGAAGAAGAAGAAAAACATTGCTCGGGCAAGAGACAAGTCCTCCCTTGAGCTCAAGAGGGTCACTTACATGCATTTCAAAAACGTACCAGCTGTTTTCTTTAGACAGAAGAAGGTGGTATAGTTGAAAGAAACAAGACCAACATACATACATTTTACAAGCTGGAGCCTAACTCAGCAGGCGGGGTACACCCTGGACAAGCTGCCAGGTCATCGCAGGGCAACACAGACAGACAATCAGCCACACACACACTCATACCTACGGGCAATTTAGCGTCACCAATTCACCTAACTTGCATGTTTTTGGTAGCGGGACGAGGCCGGGGAACCCGGAGAGAACACACGCAGACACGGGGAGAACCTGCAAACTCCTCAGAGAAAGGCCACAAGTCAGATTCGAACTCCTTGCAGTGAGGCTACAGCGCTTACCACGTGCCACCGGGTAGCCCCAAGACCATCATTCTTACATAAAATAGGTGAATATGGTGATTGACATGGTGATGAAGGTCATCTACCATGTCAACTCAAAACTGGCCTGTGACTTTGACATGACCACAATCATCTCAACCAAGGCTTGTATTTTGCAAGACTTAGGTTTATGGAGTCCACAGCAGCAGTGACAGAGAAGTCAGATACAAGCCTAGAACAACAGTAAAATGCAACCCCAAAAAAACAGGCCAAGATAGACTTGATAGTGTCAACAAGTCCTTTTTCCATGGCAGGTTGAATTTTTGACACATTATCTTTTGCCCTCTACCCTACCTCATGTGGGCACTGACATTCTACAAGTGCCCAAAGGCTGACAAAGTGGAAATGTTAATATGCCAAAAGATTGTCTGGGTCTCCTCAGGTCCCTCAATATGTATAGAATGTACGGAATGTATGGATGTATGGAAAAGGCAGCCTTTAATTGTGTTTGTCCAATGTTGTAAAGGAGTACAGATGCTACTAATAAAAGCTGGAGTTCAGTCCATGTGTCACTTGTGTAGCCAAAGTTACTCCCACCCTGGTACGTGGAAGAAAGTGGACCATAGCTGCAGCAACACAGCAAACAAAGGCAGCCCTAAGAACCTGGGAAAATTTGGGCCATGTAAGAAAAAGGAACAGGAGGCCATGTCTTTAGAGAGAGCAAACCATCCTGGCAGAAGTTAATTTCAGCATCGAGATATTGAACTCAGAGGTGCACCAGCAGGAGGAAGCAGGTGTCAGTCAAATTAGGGACAGTGGATGAGATGGGAGAGAATCAACAGGAGGAAGCTCAACGGGAAGAAGCTGTGTGATATGGAAATATTTCATAATATCTTAATTCTTAGTCACATATGACATCCTGCCATTTGCCAGAAACCTCAGCCAAGCCCTCGTCATCATCACTTGAAAATCTGTGGGACATACTGATTGGCTGTTATAGATGGGTTTCAGGCAGGATAAGAGGTTCTTGGCCTTGAGACAGTAAAGGGATTACCTGTGGCAATGTGTTTATAAGATAGGGGGTATGCACGCACTCTCTCACACACACACGTGCATGCACAAACACGCACAAATTTTCAGTCTCTTGCCATCTTGCTCGCAGTCGCCCTGTGTTACCATTTCGTATCCATATGAGGAAACTTCCCTCATTGGAGTTTTCTGCAGTCTTGAGAAAAGAGAGCAGAAAATGATGCAGTCCTGTTACAGATTACTACCATGTGTCCAACAATAAATTATAGTTTGTCTTTAACTCTGCTTCATAAACATCCTCACACATACTGTACACACACATGTATTTTCGTCCTGTCGAGACATTCCTGCCCAGCTCTTTGTTGTGTTTTTAATGAATTTTACATATTCTGTCTGTCTGTTAGTTGTGTTTTTGAGGCATTCTTGTGTTTATTTCCACTGTAATAATAAAGTGTCTGATCTAAATAGATGATTTGCCAGTTTATTTTTCAGGCTCACAATCTCAAAGAGTCTCCTTTCCTTCTCGTCTTTACCTAAACACTCTGGCATATGTAATTAGGAATAGTTTAACAGCTTGGTCTTGGAGAGTGAAATGACAAAATCATGTCAGAGGCAGCAGCAGCATATTTTCACATAAAGGTTGGCAATGGTCAAAACTTCAGCCTGGTTCTACTACTGTACTTTCTGTTTGTCCCATCAGGGGTCACCAAAGCAAACCAACCTTCTCCACTTTACCCCGTCCTTTGCATCCTCCTCCCCAACACCAGCCTCTACCTTTTTTACGTCTATTCCTTGCAGCCTCATTGTTCCCCCTTGGACCTTCTCATTTACACACATGTACTCTGTTTTACTCCTGCTCACCTTCATTCCTCTCTTTTCGAGAGCAGACCTCCACTTCTCTAAATTCTCCTCTACCTGCTCTCACTGCAGATCACAATGTCATCTGCAAACATATTCCAGGGAGCTTCCTGTCTCACCTCATCCGTTAGTCTATCCATCACCATGGCAAACAAAAAGGGGCTCAGAAGATCCCTGGTGCATTCCCACCTCTACCCTAAACTTGCTTCAGATACTCCACCATTGTTCCTGTCGCCAAGAAGCCAAGGATCACAGGACTTAATTACTACAGACGGGTGTCATGAAGTCTTTTGAGCACCTGGTCCTCCTCCAACTCAAAACCCTCACGGCACCCTCCTGGACCCGCTACAATTTGCCTACCGAACCAACAGGTCTGTAGATGACACCGTTAATCTGGCCCTCCACTTCATCCTGCAGCATCTGGACTCCCCAGGAACATATGCCAGGATCCTGTTTGTGGAGATCAGCCCCATCCTTCCGGGACTGCTCCAGGACAAGCTACTCCCGCTCAATGTGCCCGACTCCCTCTGCAGGTGGATCACTGACTTCCTGACGGACTGGAGGCAGCATGTGCGGCTAGGGACTACGGTCTCGGATACTCAGACTATCAGCACTGGATCCCCCCAGGGCTGTGTACTTTCCCCCTGGCTCCTCTCCCTGTACAGTGTACACCAACTGCTGCACCTTCAGACATCAGTCCGTTACAGTAAACTGATTAAATTTGCGGATGACACCACCCTCATCGGGCTCATCTCAGACAGTGATGAGTCTGCCTGACCAGCTAGAAGACAATGGAGATGATCGTGGTCTTCAGGAAAGTCACAGCCCCACCGTCCCCCTTGCCCTTACAAACCCAACCAAGTTCTTTTGGCATCTTACCCTAACCCTAACCAAGACCTTTCGGTGCTGTGTCTGTGTCCTATACAAACTGGCTGTTTCGCCAAACCATTGGTGAAGTGTGAAGGTCACGTTTACCTATTGCTGGTTGCAGAACTGACTTGCTGGGGCCCGGGACAAGCATTTGCCCCCCCCCCACCGATGCCGAATAATCCTCCACGACATCTAGCCATTCATTTAAATCAAACAGCCACACACATAAATGTTTAAATTACTCTAAATGATAAAAACTGAAGTATATAAAAACATTAAAAGAACTTCACAACCAATTTCAATTAAATTGAACACAAATTGTACTGATCACAAACAGCTGACTATTCATAAAGACTGCAATCATCTGCCAGGTAATATAATGGCCTCTGATTCTAATTCTCACATTAGTTTAGCAGGACATATTTCAGCCTTCCCTCTTCGTTAAAGTCATCAAATTAACAATTCGCAATCAGGAAGTACTACACTCCACAAAATCAAAGTGTTTTCTTAATTGCGGAGTCATTAATAATGTCACTGAAATCGAGTATTTGATCAAGCTCCGTTTCTCCCACCCTCCCTAAACTGTTAGCCTGCCCTGTGGCACGGTGAAATGCAGGCAGTCTTTAATTATCTTCATTTGACTGAAGGGACGCTCTCCTCCAGCTACAGTCACTGGAAAGGACAAGACAATGTGCAGCAGGATACACAGGTTAATTTAAATACTCTGTAGTCCCATAGATGCATTAAGCAGGTCTAGAGGTCCCAGCAGGTCCTCATCAGATATTACTGCACATATTTTATACTCAGGTTCAGATGTATCAGCTGCTCTGTTGTGCTGTTAAGTAATTGAATCGTATTTGGACTTGGATACACTCTGTGGGTTTTACACTTTTTACAGTGCTCGGACATTTATATTTACAAAAAATAATTAGATGTACCAGTAATTGTTATGTATATTTTAAGTTGAAATATTAAGTTTAATGTAATAGTCAACGATTTCATTAAAAATAATTGCCGAATATTAGATAAAGTAAATTAAATGTCACTCATGGGCCCCCATGGTCCTGAGGCCCGGGACAACATACCCGGTGTCCCCCCTGTCAACGGGCCTGGCTGGTTGTGTCCAATAGTCATAAATTGAATTTTGTAGTCACTGGCAATCAAACTATTTACTTCTACCATTATAAAGTGAGACATGTTTTCCCAAAATTTGGAACATATAGATCCACAATCCAAAGGTGAGACATTGATAAGCCAGCATGTTACTCAAGCATTTGTGACCTATCACAGCTCTCCCCAACCACCGGGTCCCAGGCCATTAGGTACCGGGCCGCACAGAACATTTTAAATTTTCTTTTTTATTGATTATCAGTCTAAAGATGTTTTATTTTGAAAAGTGACTTCTTTGCGGAATGACACACAGATGACTGTGCCAAATATTTACATTTGACATAAGACCACTGCGGATGATTTATTATTAGACTATGCCAGGACGGCTGCGTCATTAACGATTATCGAGCAAATGAAGGCCGGTCCGTGAAAATACTGTCGGTCCGTGGAGCAAAAAAGGTTGGGGACCGCTGACCTATCAGACACACTAAAAACATGATTCTCTGGAAAATATTGTTTTTGTTTATTTTCTCAGTAGTTTAGGATCATAGCAACAATCATGAGTTTATGATGACTGTATATTAATGCGCCAAGTATTTAGAAAACTGCATAAAATCGTATAAGATTGATTTTAAGGAATGCAGAATTATGATTTTTGGTGGTGTCTTGTCTTACAAAATAACAATTCATTTTTTCAAATTTAATAGATGGATGTCAAATTTCTGTAAAATAAATGAAGAATAAAGAGATCTGAGGGTTCTGATGTGGTAATTTGTAGCATCTTTGACTAACCGTGAGCTTGGGCGGCTGAACTGTGAGAGTAGCCAAGGGTCAGCAGAGCGGTTTCCACCAGCTGAGAGAACAGAATATCCTTCTTGACGAGGACAAACTCTGCATGTTCCTCCCTTCCCTCACATCCGTCCATCTGAACTCCTCCATCTGACTGCTCCACCACACAGAAGACTGGGATCATCAGACCTGTGGAGGATGAAACAACAAGACCATTCTTTCAATGTCTGGCTTTTATTGTGTGTGATCATAACAGTTTATCCTTCATCGCCAGCTAACATATGGATTGCATTTACTGTGGCTCAGACTTGTAATGTCCTCATCCTTTTGTTTAGCGTAGTTGAATACTGCAACACCTGAAATAAATAGATATACAGAGTTTTTAAACCTATGATTTTCTCTCGCAGAACACACACAGTCCAGAAAACACATCGCCACAACAGATGGGGACGTCTGAACAATTGTAATTATTAAACCCAATAATTTGACCTAAATCCAGACATATATTTGAATGAGAGGAACTGGACATGTGGCCCATCGCTATGCTTCAGCAGGCTTGGACTTCGTCTGTGATACATATCAATATATAAACTTTATTACAGGCTCTAGACCCAATAGTAAAAACATACAACACAAAAACACAGCAAAACATCTTATTCAGGAGAGTCTTAACAGACACCAATACCAATGTTTCCATAGATATGATTGATATCTGACCGAGCTGCACCTGGGATTTGTAAGCATCAATATGATACTGTTTCGGGACTCATCAAGTCGGGACATGAACTTAAACATCAGGTTCCTCAAGAGGGCATGTAGAGTGCTTAGTCCTGAGTCACAAAATAGCTTACTAGCACTGCTGCTCCTGGGCTTTTTCAGCAGTATCCTCAGGCAGTCATTATATGCTACCTGAAGTTTGCGCAGGGTCTCCTTCCTATAGCGGACCCATAATGGGGCCGTGTACATAGGCGTGCAGTAAGCCCGAAACAAGCTCACTTTCACATCATCAGAACAATAATGGAATTTACGGACTAGCATGTTTGCTTGGACATACAACATCTGTCTCTGCCTATACATGTCAGCATCATCTTCCATCTTGTCTGTTATGATGTGCCCAAGGTATTTCACACAGTTAGATACACAGAGGGATTGCCCCGACATTGGAAAGTGCAGCTTCTGATCCTCCTTGGTCCTACATATCAATACCACACTCTTTTTTGCATTGTACTGTACATCAAACTCAACCCCATACTCGGAGCATATATCCAACAGCTGCTGGAACCCAACAGTACTGGGGGACATAATTGCCAAGTCGTCTGCGTACATCAGATGGTTTAACAGAGTGTCCCCGATCAGACAACCTGTCTTACACTTACCCAACTGCTTCGACAGGTTATCCACGTAAAGGTTAAACAGGGCTGGAGACAGAAGCCCCCCTTGCCGTACTCCATTGCCTGTACTGAAGGGTGAGGATAGGTTATTTCCCCATTTAACCTGCATATGTTGTTTGGCATACCAGTAAACCAGGATACGTATGATGCATCCAGGCACACCCCTAAGCTTGAGTTTAGTAAACAGGTTATGGTGATTCACTCTGTCAAATGCCTTGGAAGCATCAATAAACCCTATGACCATTGTAGAGCCCTGCCTTCTGTAGGATTCAACAGCTTCTTTCAAGGCATAGATACATAGATTTAGATTTAAAACCAAACTGATTGTCTGTGGTGTTGATGAACTCACTTAGTCGATCGAGTAACATCTTTTCTAACACCTTAGAAAGAGTACTGGCTAAGGCGATGGGTCTATAGTTGTCCAAACTTCCTATTTTACCTGCCTTGTCCTTAATGACAGGCACTAATGTCACTGTCAGCATGGTTTCAGGCAGTATACCATGTGTCTTCAGCCCTGTGAGGCAGATGGACAGCAGTGCTGCTACTCTGGGGCTGGCTAACTTAAGATTCTCTGCAGTGATGTTATCCTTGCCACTAGCTTTGTTATCAGCTAGCTGCTCTATAGCATGATAAACCAATAGATCGTTCCTCATGTTAATGACTAAATGAGTTAAAACTGCTCAGATTACAGTCTTCTCTTTGTGCATGTGATGTATTTTGCCATGAAATAGTTCAGACAATGACTAAAATTTTCATTAGTTAATCTGCCACCACTTCAGTTAAAGTTTAGCAAGATATCACTAATTATAAGAAACTGTTTCGAGCAGTGGGAGAGAGGATGTGAAGCATACTTTCAATCACATGCTTTATTCTTCCTAAAATATTTGACACCACAAATATGCTGTTACTGTCCTTCTGATCAGTTCTCGTAATTTAATGACCGGGCCCTGGGCTGGTTCTTCTGCGTGTGGCTCTGGTGGGGCCACGGTGGTCGTTCTCGGGTTGCTGTGGCGGCTTGGGGTGATCTGGGGGCTCATGTTGCCATTGTTGGGTCCGGGATGGCTGCCCCGTTCTTAGGTGGAGGTTTCACACATGCCAGGTCCACCACTCCAGCTCCTATCAAAACTCGTTCAGTCCGCATGAATGTCCTACCCAGGCTCCTATATTTATTTCAAATGCTACCAATCAAGATACCCAAGTCAACATTTGAAGGATTAGATAAAATAATTTCAAAATTCATACGGAAAGGAAAGCGCCCTCAAATAAAACATAAAACTCTCCAAGGATTTAAGGAAGAGGGAGGCCTTAATCTTCCTAACTTTAAATATTACTTCTGGGCCTCACAACTAAAATCGCTGATTTCATATACAAAAAATGATGCTGATACAAGATGGTTAAGCATTGAACAGAAGATGTGCACTGACTCACTACAGGCATTGCCATTTGCTGATATTCCATCTAAGGGGTTAGCAGAGTGGACTAAATTTACCCTTGACATTTGGAAGAGAATCAGGATTACTTTCAAGTTACCAACCAATATCTCTATACTGTCTAGCATTGGTTATATTAAATCCTTTACACCAGGCAAGATGGACACAGGCTTCCTAAAATGGGCTGACCATGGTCTTATTTACATACACCAGTTAATTGATAATGATTGTTTATTGTCATTCAATCAGCTGAGCAGAAAATACCAACTTAACAAAAATGACTTCTTTAGATACCTGCAAATACGATCTTTCTTAGTGTCTCATACAGATTGGAAAAAAGTGCTGGAACCATCGGCCATTGAAAAATTTCTTATACTATTTCAAAAACAAGAAGGAGATCAAAAAGTAATTACAAAGCTATATAAAATATTCAAGTCAATGACTCAAAACAAGCCCATTTTGGCAAGGCAGAGATGGAAGGCGGAGGTGTCACAAAATATATCTGACGAATTATGGAAAGAGGCATGTATAGCGGCACACCAGACTACAAATTCAAATACATGGAGAGAATTCAAATGGAAAATACTCAGCAGATATTTTAGGACTCCAGACATTGTAGCTAAAATGACACCGAATATACCAAGTCTATGCTGGAGAAACTGCGGCACGGATGTGCCTAATCATACACACATATTCTGGTCATGTCCTAAAATACAACATTTTTGGGACGAGGTGTATACTGCCATAAACCGGATCTTTCAGTTAGAAATACCGAGGGATTTGACAGTGGCTGTTCTGGGTATTACTCCACCAGGGCTGCTAGGACGATCTGCAAACTACCTTTTATCCATACTTTTTACAGCAGCCCTGAAATGCATTACAATTTCATGGATGAAGACAGAGCCACCGTCGCTTAACATTTGGAAAGTAAAACTGAAAGAACTTTACGAAATGGAAAAAATAACTTACTCACTACGACTGCAATTACACATCTTCATAAAACGATGGCGACCAGCAGATGGCTTCTTAATGTAAAAACTAACCAAAAGGATAAGGGGTCATGTATACCTGGGTGTGCCGCCACTGTAATTAAGATTATTTTTTTCATTATATAGGAAAATTTAACCTAAAAATCTTAATGTGGATATGCTGTCTTACTACTATGTTATATTATGTATCATGTGGACAAGAATACTGATATTAAATGCTCTGTTGCTGTTAAAAAATTGAAATAAAATCTAAGTGGAAAAAAAAAACTCGTTTTGAGAGTCAACTTCGCCCACAGATCTCTGAGTGAGTGGAGGTTGCTGGGTCAGTGTTTGTGGCTCTCACTATGCTCTCTCTCTTTTTCCTCAGATCTCCTGAGAACTTGGTGATCCATACTTTCCTCTAGAGACGGATTTGAACCTGGTGTATTGGGACAACTCTTGGTGATGAGTGGATGAAAGGGGTAGAATTAAGGAGCACAAATAAATCCATTGCACTTTCTTTTCAGAACACTGTGTATTTGTCACTTTTTGTTTGTCCATGTTATATGTTCACTGCGGTGTGCACAGCCCTCTACGGCGGTAAAAGAAGAGAAAAAAAAGAAAAAGGAAAAGAAAAAAGTAATTTAATGATCAGTTTGAGAAGTTGAGAAGTTCAAATAAGTCAATTAATGTGATTTAACAAAGAATTAAATAGTTCAGTTAAACACCAGATTATATCTGTCAATGAATTATGTGTGGCCACATGATGTGCTGGTAATGCATTTGGGGATCCCCCGCCTCTCGCCCAGGGCATAGGAGTTGTATTATTGTTTATTTGTTTATTTCAGTAACATCCCCAGTGTCCCAGTGATCAATGTTTCTGTCTGTTAAAGGGAATATTTTTCTTGCCTCCGTGGCCAAAGTTCTGTGGGTCAAGTTGGGCTCTGTCTTTCCCTGCTACACCTAATAAGTGGTTTGTGATAACTTTCTGTTGTGATCTAAATAACATTTAATTTAATTGAATTCCTTCAAGGCAGGTAAACATTTAAGACAAACATCTCTTCTTACTAAATATTGTCCATGTCTGCTTGAGCATCCAACCCCAACATCTCCCAGAATGTGTCCTTATGTCTCCTGCATTGGTTCAATGTCAGTCCTTCCCCTCCAATAGCAGGTATTTCCTGAAAGCCTTTTGCTTTGCAACCACCTTTCAACCAGCAATCAATTAAAGCTTTCTAAAGAAGTGATAGCATTAGCCAGCGTACCAAAACTAATAATACACTGAATGGCACTGAATGGAAGCATCCAAATAAAAAACACACACAAATACAAATACTCTTTCTCCCAGCCTGCACATATGCTCCTCCATAGAAAAAGGGGTGATGGTGGTGTAGGAGCAGGTCAACCTATGAGCAAGAGGTTGGCTGTCCGATTCCCGGCTCTGGCACATGTGTTCACTGTTGTTGTGTCCTTGGGCAAGACACTCACTTGTAGTGAGCAAGTGAATGTCAGTGGTGCACAACCTCCTTGATTCAGACATGTTTCCCTCTCTGAAGGTTCTACCCAAGTTGCCCTAACAGTGCCCGTAAGCAGCTGCTCATGTGAAAGGTCTTTTAGAGCACTGCGTCGGTTGCATTCCTGGCTGCGTCAAACAGCGATCCAGAAAATACTTCACAGTCTTGCAGTAATGTCAATTGAAAAAGACGAGCTTCAGAATCACAACAGAGTGATCGACTCTTAAAAACAGACGCGTTCTTTGATGCTTCCATCCACCAAGTAACTTGTAATTGTAGCCATTTTTTATTGTTAATGCTGTAAACATCCTGTTACTGTTTAAACATGCTTGTTGTTGTATTGTAGGGGCGACGGTGGCACAGGTGGTCGAGCGGGTTGTCCTGTGAGCAAGAGGTTGGAGTTTTGAGTCTTGGCTCTGGCACATGTGTACACTGTCATTGTGTCCTTGGGCAAGACACTTCACCCACATTGCCTGTGTGAATGTTGTGAGCGAGTGAATGTCGGTGGTGGTCAGGAGGGCCGATGGCACAAATTGGCAGGCTCACTTCTGTCAGTCTGCCCCGGGGCTACTGTGGCTACAATAGTAGCTTCACCATGACCAAGTACGGAGTGAATAAAGTGTCTTTGGGTGTCTTGAAAAGCATATAAAACCAATGCATTATTATTATTATTATTATAAACACAAAGTGCATGCCGCTTCAGTCCCCTCCCCATACAGATCAATTCCACCCCATTGTTTTAATCAGACAATTCCTATATTTCTATTTCCTCCTCATTAATCACTCTGTTCCCGTCCTCCAGATTCTCATGGAGTGAATTACACACTGGAGCCCCATGCTAATTCAAGTAAGTGAATTTCTCCCAGCAGGGAAATATAACTGTCAACACAGAGGAGAGCCCTCAGACCAGCTCTCTCCCCCGCTCTCTCTCTCTGTCTCTCTCCCTCTCACTCTAGATATATTTCTCTCTATGCACTGTCTCTACCTCAGTCTGTCTTCTCTCAAATCCACCATCCTGTGATTTGCTCACTGACAGTATGATCTGGTTTGGATGAAGTGATACTGCCTCAAACCTCTAATCCCTCTAATATATAAGGAGAGCATTGAAAGGTGATGTTAAAGTAAGATATGTGTGTGTGTGTGCATGTGTGTGTGTGTGTGTGTGTGCGTGTGCGTGTGGCCCCCATTCCTCATGGCAGCAGTGTAGTTTGGAAGAGACACATTTAGTTTCCTGTGCTTCATTTCTACAGGCCCATTCAGTAGATCCCTTTCCCACATTTAAACAATAACCGTTTTATTCTCTTTTTTTCTTTACATTGACATGATTGCTCACCTCATTGCTTTTCGCTCTGGTAAAAATCTGTGCTCCTTGTGGATCTGAGTGCAAGAACCACAAATGGGTCCATCTTTACAACCTCATTCTGTGCTGCCTGGCAATGTTTGACAGGTTTTCTTACTCTCGGATCCAAGGGTTTGTCAGAGATTTGCTTAAATAATGGGAATAATATCTGTGATCATTCTGTTTGAATTAGTGGTCCGCTGTCATGCTTAAGTTTGGAGGAAATTTGGGGTAAATAAATCTATATCTGAGGCGGCCCGGTGGCGTGGTGGTAAGCACTGTTGCCTCACAGCGAGAGGGCCTTTCTGTGAGGGGTTTGCATGTTCTCCCCATGTCTGCGTGGGTTCTCTCCGGGTTCTCCGGCTTCCTCCCACCATATCCAGCTTAGGCTGTTTGGTGACACTGAATTGCCCGTAGGTGTGAGTGTGTGTGGCTGATTGTCTGTCTCTGTGTTGCCCTGCGGCGTGTCCAGGGTGTACCCCGCCTCTCGCCCGTTGACAGCTTGGCCCGTGACCCGATGACGGAATAAGCCGTTGGAAAATGAAAAGAAATCTATATCTACCCACATTGTATTAAGGGTTCTTTCACTTCATTAGAAACAACTGCTGATATAATTCGTATTTAAATAAATGTAGATCAATGAATGTCAAGTCTATAAATACCTAATCTATCAATCAAGAGATGTAGATCAAAAGTGTTCATTAATAAATATGGAACGAATAAAGTCACCATAACAATCTAGCTGGAAGTTATTTTTATCATGATTATTATTATATTAATTATAATTTTCCATTCATGTCATTAATCCTTGTCTGTGTGCCACTGACAACAGCACCGATAAATAGACCAAAGTGATTGATCATCGATGTCTACTATAAAATAAATGTTCAGCCTTGGCATTCTTGCATCATTGTGTCCAAAATGTTAAAGTACTTCCTATTAAACTTTGCTACAGTATTAATATTTCCAGTAAAAAAAACTCAGCTCAAGTAGAAAACAAATGCTCAGCGGTGGTGGGGTGGTGATATCAGTCTATAGGATTCTCCCTTTTCCTACTCTTTCCATCATTATCCTATTGGAATTTTAGACCTCTAACACACACGTAGTCACATACACACACATAAAAAAGAAACAACTTTCATCATGTGCACAGGGATCAATAACCCAGAGCGAGTTGTATAAATCTTGTTTATATGAAGCAATCTCCTTTGGTTGGTAAGCCTGTGTGATCCACTTCCCCCCAGATTAATTAACAGGTTTGGTTCTCCCAGCACACTGCAGCCCAAAGCCAGCCTCCACTCACCCCGAGTGAAGCTCAGTGTGGAGCCAATAGCCATCTGAGCTGCTCAGAACTCAGGAGCCTGACGCCAGAGCTGCTGCATGGCGTGCGTTACCGCCAGAGCCATGGCCATGTTTTTTTATTTGTTTGTTTGTTTATTTGTCTGTTTGTTTTTATTTAGTCATGAACCACATTTCATGAGTATTGATTTTTTATAAATTACATTTTTATCCAAATTAAATTATTATTTTTAGGCACATTTACAGATGACAACCACCTGTTTATTTACAATTCTACTAATTTACATACTATACTATTTATTTGCATTGCTAACAACAAGTTAATAATAATAATAATAATAATAATAATACAAACACCTTGTTGTTGTTTGATTCATTAAAAGTCTGGAATACTAATATTATGAGTAAACATACATGTTTACTCATATGTGTATTGTTTGTCACAGTAATATATTCATGCCACATTTTGTCTTCATTCCTCTCTTTTAAAACTTTGTGCCCACAAAGTATATTCAGTATATAATAACAAAGTATAATAAAGTCAGATTAGGTTTGTTTTATTTGGTTTATGAAGTTAGCCATTTTGTTGTTTTGTTTTGTTTTGTTTTGACAATAAACACACATTTTCACTCTTTTGACACATTACCTATTTGCACATCTTCTTCTGCAAACTGCTTACCACTTTGGGGTCTTAGTGGAGCTCCGTTGTGGAGTATTCGTGGTCCAGTAGGACTCCCATTGAGCTCTAACCGGCCCTTCTTCCCTGGTGGTGGGAGGCCGCAGAGGTCCGGGCTGCCTCCCCTCTTCTCAGGGCTGTCCTGTGTGATGGGACTCTCACCTCCTCGCTCCATCCTCCTCCAGACCCCCAGAGGAGCACCAGCCAGGGAGAACGAGTCTGAAAATATTTTATGGGATGAAGTGGTGACAAGAAAACAACTTGTTAGTGCAAGAGAAATATCAACATGACCCAAACCAACAACTAATCTATCCTACTAATAAATATTTTATGTTGCTAAAAGGTATCTTGTTCATCTTATTATTATTATACACACTGGATTGTTTAAGGTCCAATGTGGGGGATTTATGTGATGCATTCAATGTTGTTCCCCAGCTTAAAAGTTAAAATCTGTCCAGATCACCTGGACAGAACTTTGGAAGTCTGAAACCGCAAGACTCGAGTTCCTGATCCAGTCAGTGTAAGATGCCCTCCCAAGTCCATCAAATATTAATTCCTGGGGGCTAGCAGAAACACCAGCATGTTCGGTGTGCCCAGCATGGAGTTCCCTGGAGCACATCTTGAGCTGCTGGCCTAAAGCCCTGGGAGAGGGGAGGACCATGTGGCATCACAACCAGGTGCTGAAGTCAGTCGCGGACGTCAGCATTGCAAACAGCAATACCCAGCCATGCACATCATCTCCTTTGTCAGGGCAGGGGAGAAACCTTAGGCAGGATGCATGTGGTCTGCTAGCTGTGACCCAGTGTTCATTGTTCATGTTTGTTCAGGCTGATGTGTATGTGGCATTTATTTAATATAACAGTTTCCCAGCATCACCTCTAAGTGTCGCCAAAGTGCCAACAGCTGTAGAAACGTGCGTACGCAAATCTTTCAGGTTTTGATGGTTTCATTTTGGATATTAAAATTCATTAACTCAACATGACAGGAAAATGTATGATGCCAAGATGACATTTTGGATAAAAAATACTAAAAAGTCATCTTTCGTGCGTGCGTGTGTGTGTCCGCGAGAGAGAGAGAGAGAGAGAAAGACAGATGCAATGGAACCAAGTTCCATCCAACCACATGCATTCTGCTGGGGGCTACAGGAGGGCCATTCCCACAGGTTGATCCACAAAAAAATGTGCTGAACACACCAACAAATGGGGTCTGCAGATGAGCAACCCATAAAGGAGTAAAGGTGAAACACACACTATTGACATGGTTGATCCAGAATAGGAACTTTGACAGAGGTTAATACATCATAGCCAGGGGCGGGCTGGCCTTCGGGACTTTTGCTTTGTTTTTTTCACCCAAACACAGCCATGGTTAACTGCAGCATCCTGCCCTCACAGCTCGCAGCCACAGCCAGTAGCAAGCACAGATCTATTTGCATGTCCTATGTTTGACCCTCAATGAACAGAGAGAGATTAAACTATCAGTAGAAAAATGGGAAAAGGCACAAATATTTATATTGAAGAATGGATATTAAATTAAATTATCATTTGAGTGTGGTATATTCCACAGGGCTTCATTAGAAGCCATCCATTTTTTATTTTATGGAGCACCAAAGACTTTCTCCTTCTGGAAACCATCCACCTAAAAATAAAACAATAACAACAAAACACTCTCAATCTGAGAAGTATTAGAAGTTAGTGGAAAATTTCACAATGAATAGTAAATTAAATATGTTAGCCTTGAGATGATTAAAAAGAGTGGGACATAAGAATGACCACCAGTTTTTATTAAAAGTTTTTTTTTTAAAAGAGACAAAAGTTCAAAGCGTCACATTGAGTGGCTTTAAAGGTGAGCAGGGTGGTAGCTATAACTCACGATGAGATGCGTGCAGAAAAACAGGAGGCTTTACAAAAACATCGAACCACTAACAGTGTTGTAGCAGAACTAAAGAACAAGTGAATATTAGCTGCAATTGTAAGTCTGCACTGCTCTTCAGCTGGACTTCATCTGTCATGTAAAAGAGTACCTGCGAGAGGAGGAGGATTTTTTTCATTCTTCTTCAGAATCAGACTTTATCACAGACAGGTCCTAACTTGTCAGATTCCCTCCGACGATCCCTATCAGAACCAGCCCACGCCGACATCTCACCATCTAACCCAGGACAGATACTGCCATCATCCGCCCTCTGAACACATCCGGCACCAATGATTTTCTATTTGACTAAAGGGAAAGAATTTGACAGTGCTTTTTTTTTTTTTGTTTGTTCATCCATCCGTCCATCCATCCGTTAGCAACATAACTTAAAACATTCTGGACGGATCTTGATGACATGTTTAGGAAATGTTGGGAATGCTACCAGGAACAGATGATTAAATGTTGGTGATGGTGCAGAAGACATCCTGGATTATGGATTAGTTTGACATTTTTGGTAACATTGCAGTCAAATGAGTTTCAAAATTTGTTCCTCAATATCTCGGTTGATTATTGAACAAAGTTTATGGAATTTGACAGATTCAAAAATCAGTTAAGAATCAACTCCAATTCACTTTTACTTTTCATGGTTGGTGTATAAAGATACAAAAAACAATTTAGAACCTTTTGATGTTGATCCAGATCACCATGTGGATGGTGCAAATCTAATTATGAGAGAGAGAATATTATGTATATGAGTGCTGTTATGTTGTGGGTATAGTCCCCCCGTCTGTGGGTATCATTTTCAAAGTATGGTTTTTAGCACTTCAACACCCCAGAGTGACGGCGGTCATCTATTTTGGGGTATAATCATACTTTATCATCAGACATGACACACAAGAACTCTTCATGGGATTTGGTCGCCGACAAAGTGTTGCAGGTATTATTATCTTAGTTAAATTACAGTATATACATCCGCTTTATTGTAGATCCTCCGTCGACCGCTTTTTTCTGCTTTGCAGGTCACGGGTGTTTCTGGAGCCTATCCCAGCTTGTGATGGACAAGAGGCGGGGTACACTCCGAATGCATCGCCAGCGCATCACAGGGCCACACAGAGACAACTACTCACAAACACGCTCGCATGAGTAATCAATTCACCTAAATTGCATGTTTTTGGAGGTGCAGGAAACCGGAGAACCCGGAGAAAACCTAAATACCAGGAGTCACACGGCAGAACATTCAAACTCTTTACAGATGGGATTCGAACCCGGTGCCATCTTGTTATAGCAAGCTTAAATTATAAACAGCGTGGTTTCGTTACGGTTAGGGCTCACGACTGAAGATGGTTGAGTGGTGGACGGGTCCGGTAAGATGAAAAGGCAGGTTGTAGGCAAATATATATTCAGGACTGCATTGTACACATAATCTGTGTATATACAGTGTATACAGTTGTCATGTGATTCAAAAGGATTCATCTGCAATCTGAGATAACCTGCATCCCTGATATTTCTCAATCATAAAAATTGTGCTGAACAGCCTGTAAATAATAAGATGGGTGTGGATGTGTGCGTCTGATATCTCCCGCCCACAGGAACAGCAGTAACAGACTGATAAATGCTAATCTATTTATGTTATTACTGTGGGTGTGTTGAGCAATAATCTTTTGTCAGAGGGACCATCTTAAACAAAAGTGATCACTACTTAAAAAGTGTGTATGGATCTGACTACCCCTAAAGACAAGGCTGTAACAACCTTGGTATCAGTCCTATGATTATTATCACCTCTATCCTAAATCCATCTGCATTGCATCATTTGATAAGGCTTGTGATATTAACTATCACATGCCTTATCAAACAGTTAATAAAGAAGCGATAAGAGCAGCTGTTACATATCTTCTGCAATGGAAACAGGCACCAAATGTGATGTGTTTGATAAGGAGAGGGTCATGACTTCCAATTTATTGCTAGTCTGGCCAACTGTCATATCAGTCTCAGAAACAGCTTCATTAATAATGGGATTTCTCTCCTTTGAACCTCAACTTTTGGCTTATTTTGTTAACTTTTCCTTAAATCTTTAAAGTTTAAGAGAGGTGATTAAAGGTGACTGAAGAAGTGATGTTGGATGAATCAGAGGTGAAGCCTCTCCACTGTGTTTTCCCAAATCATATTGACAACTTCACATTTTGATTATAAGCCACCATCAAATTTGACATTATTACACTTTCTAAACATAACAAACACACAGTGAGGGCCAAAGACAAGAGTGCAGAGCAAGATTAAGGATACGCCTGAAGGAATGGAAGAAACAATATGTTGCACTCAAAGAAACACAAACATGTACGTAACATGACAAAACTCTGCCAATCAGACAACTGACACGCACTGATTGGTAGTTACCAACCTAATTGCTATCTTGTGAATGTGTGTTTCTCTCTGTCGTTTTTGTTTCTTTGCATTTGCTCCACTTTAATTAGGTCATGAAAAACACTGTTACTTTCTTCCAGTCATGTTTATTTCTGGCGTCTGAAAAAGCAATGTGTTCTCCACATAGAAAATTACAAAATAAAATTCTCCTCAGTCATTTTTTAAGATGCACTGAAGAAGAAATCTATATCTATGTTGCCCCATATTTTCCAACAACCTGACACACCCACACACGCACTTCCACATTGTAATACCAATACATTTTTTTTCCCAGCTGACAGGAACCAGGACAGTAAACACTCAGCTCTCTTAAACTTTAAAGATTTAAAGAAAAGTTAACAAAATGAGCCAAAAGTTGAGGTTCAAACGAGAGATTTATGACGGCAGTGGTCCTCAGTGGCAGTAAATATTTAAACTCAACTCTACCCGGGCAGAGCTCAAGAGGATATGGCAAACCTAATGTCGTTTGAGTCTGTGTTGCGCTAACTGCCTCGCCAGTATCTCTGTCACCGTTATGATACCTATCTGCTAATACAGGGATGTGTGTCACATGCAAACCAGACACAGTATGCAATATTAGGTGAAGAACAGGAGAGGTGTCACCTTTAGGGAAATATTCAGATATGACTCCTCTTCCGCTCACTTTTATAGCAGGGTTATCAAGATATTGGTTAATGCTATAAGTCACGATAATGAACAGGAGGAGGAGGGCTATTAAAAACCCTGCTGTGACCAGGCACACACTGAACGAACACATGCATGTATGCACAGGGACGGCAGACATGACACAATTAATGGGCAAGAAAATGAACAGAAAAACACTCAGGAGGAAACTGGAAAATGATGATGTCCAAAATTGTTTTTAAGAGAACAACCTGGATTTTCTTCTGTGGCTGTTTATGAGAAATGATTGCTGTTGGGGAATTTACTGTTTATGGCCATCACATGTGTTACTGGGAGTGTTTGTGATGTGAGGAGAGTTAGTGTGAGGAAGGATAGACCTTACACACATTGATACACATTTTTTTTGCTCTGGAGAAACTCAAGCACACACACACGACATAGACACACACATGCGTGGCTCCCATAAACATCTAATTTAATAATATGGAATGAAAAATTAGCAGTGAACATTTACAGGCATCACTCTTCCAGCTAAAACACACACGCACACATGCTGTGCCATGCAAACCACAGGCCAGCAAGCCATACAGACTTTCTGCTTTAACACTTCCTAGCCCCACACAATCCCAGAAGTCATCGACATGACAATAGTCCCTCATAAACTTAACCATTTGTTTGATCTTTATTTGATGCAACGATTGCAAACGAAAACACAAACATTTCTAAAAACACTGCTGTGTCCGTCGCTGTGTCAATTTACTGAAACGTATTTCTTGTAAATGTTGGACACCCCTCTGCACGCATGTTTTCCGCCCAATTGATAAGCACCAACAGAACAAAGAGAATGAGAGACAGACAGATATCGGTATTTTCCTTCATTTGGTAGTCATATGATTGCATAACTTTCAGCATACCGCAACACAGCAGGGACAAATAAATGCAGCAAGCAAGGTGGCAACAAAATAACAGCACATCATTTTGAACTCAGACTGTATAACGCCATTAGTTGTTTCTGTTATTTTTTTCCCAACGCTGTGCACACACACACACACATACACACAGGTCTAATGCCAAGCCCACAGCTTGGTGTGCCTATCTTGCGGGTCAAACAACATACCAATCTAATACTTAGAAAGCACAGGGTTAGCACACGCGCAAGTAAATACAGCACAGCAGGTCCAGCACACACAGGTAACTGGGGAGCCCCCCCCCCGAAATGTGTTTTGTGACGCCTCACAGCAAGAAGCTATACTGTTTGAGTCCTATCTGTGCGAAATGAGTTTTCTCCTGGTTCTCTAGTCTCCTCCAAAAACCTGCAGATTTTATCCGTGTGCATGAAGGGTTGTCTTTCTCTGTGTGTGGCCCCGCGATGCGCTGGCAACGCATTCAGAGTGGACTCCCGCCTCTCGCCCATAGCAAGCTGGGATAGGCTCCAGTTCTCCCGTGACCCGCAAAGCAGGAACAAGCTGGAGACGAGAGGATCTATAAAGGTTCTACAGGAAAATGGATGGATGGACGGTGTGTGTGTGTGCGCGCGCGTGCGTGTGCGTACGGCCAGAGGCAACGTCAGTGGACGTCATATTTCAGGAGGTCATGGAACATCTAAAGTTATTCATTTCTTAATCTAAATTAATTTCTGTGGAATTCGTGATTATTGAGTGTAACTGCAAAAAGTTTCATTAAATAAGAAATAAAACATTAAATAATTTAAAGATTGTATCGGATTCAGGAAAAACCACAAAGTCAAACTTGCGGACCATAAATGTGCGCATATCGGTGCCTTCAAGCTTCTGTTCGCAAGAACGAAAACGACTTAAAGACTTAACACATATTAAACCTAACCAGCTGAGTGAAAAGCCACAGAACATTTGAGTCCCACGTTCACCGTGATGGCCGAACTCCCCGACAGAGTCTGCGCGGCCGGTCAACTTTTGAAACAGGCAGGCCGGGCCGGAACGGAGCAGCTGTGCAAAATCTCCCATCAGCTGGAACGAATACATTTTTCTTCCCAGTTACCTTAAAAAAAACTTTGTATTTTAGTGACATGCAGCGCGTCAATAACGCGTCATTTAAATGTAATGCTTGAATTTATAACGAATAAAATGAATTCTGTTAAAATTAAGGATGGGTAAAATATTACTGCTTTGGTATAAATATTAACATAAATATTAATCTAACTCGCCCAGTTGAGAAAGCTCATCAATAAGTAACATTTATGTCTGGTTTAGTAACGCAGTTTGTAATGCTGGCTTGAAAAACAAAATTCTTCCACTGCGGGGAGAGAAAAACGACCCTATAATGTTGGAAATTGTTGGAAAATTACAAAACGGTGAAACCGTCTCAGCGGAGACTGACACCTTCTTTATAAAATATTACAATTAATTGTAAACTGTGCATGGGACAAACCATTTTTCTTGACGGTTTGCAGAACTGTTTCTCATTTAGCCTTCGGCTTCCTCAGCTCCAGCACGGTCCAAGAAGAACCGGGAGCTCCGCGATAACGTTAAATCATTATCACACCGTTTAAGGGTACTCAGTCCGAGGCTTCCGATACCTTTGCGGGGTAACTGCCTCCAGCGTCGCGAAGGTTAAAGGCCCAAAAGCACCGGGACCTGTTCTAAATGCCTCTGTCCCGTCGGTGTGTTTTATTCCCGTTTCCTGCAGAATGTACCGGTAGAGCTGAGGAAGAGCCGACCTCTCACATCTCTGTGTGCCGAACTGTAACTGCAGTAATAGGTCATTAATTACTAGCAAAAAGTTAAAAAGTCTCAACGCGTGCAGAGTGGCTGGTGTAATGTGACGCATTTAAGACGAGCGTTTTCTGAATACATTTTTTTTTAAATTTAAATCAGTGATTAACACACATGTAAAAATATATTGCAGTAACGCTTTGATTTATATTATTTTGAATGTGTGGGACAAATTAAAAAGCGACCGAAGCAGCTGACAATATTAATTCATTAGCTTGTATATCTTTAATCAAGTGGATCTACAGCTTGTCGTACAACCTGCTGCAGTTCTAAATAATATTTTGCAAAAACAAAGGCTGCTCAAATAAATACAAGACACCAGAAGTATATCACGCATACGTGAGCAAATCCTAGGAAATATTCCTCTATTTTAAAACGTTCACAAATTATGCGATATTTTAAAAATGTCTCTTATAACTATTATTGCTTTATTAATAAAACAACTCATGACAAAATTATATATAATAAGACTGATAACAGTAACATAATCTCTGAATGCAATAATAGAAAAAGGTTGTAAAATATATTATTATTATTGTTGTTATTATTAAAGGTAACTCTTTGTCAGACCAGTAACTTATTATAATTAACATTATTTCATGGTTTGCATCATTTGCTGTCAATTTATTCAGAATTGTAGCCATTTTACAGACACTTTCAATCAGTTCTCTCCCTGCTGTGTGTGCGTGTGTGTGTGCGTGTGCGTGTGCGTGTGTGCGCGCGCGCGCGCCCTTACTGTCTACGGCGTGTCTGAAGCGCTGCTGGCCGCTGAGGAGGCTCTGTCCATTGATCAGGAGTATTGAATCCAGGGCTAACTTTTGGATTGGCTCCGGACACGCGGCGGATGTCGCTGAAAAGATGAATCTGGACTCCTTGGAACCGGACCGGAGAGCCACAAAGACAAAAGTTAGTTAGTGGTGGCGCGTGGATGCACAAAAAAGAGTGGGGCGAGCGAATAGGTGGAGACGATGCTCGCTGTGAGGAAGTTGTAGCGGAGAGAGGATCACGGACCCCCGTCCTGCTCTGTCCTTTACGCAGGAGAACCCGTTTTCAGATCGGAACACAAACATTTAACGCATGCAGGCTGCACTTTGTTTTGTCCTCCCCTTGTGTGTTTCGTTCAAAGCGCGCCGAAGTGGTTAAAGTCTATCTTGCTCTGAACTCCTGTCTTCATCCACGCAAGACAGAGAAAAGGCGCATAAAAATAGCGCAGCCCCGCGAGATAAAAACGCGACGCTTGTGTGGAATCAAAAAATCGCAACACAAGCCTTACCGAGAGGCAAACACCGGTGTCTCTGGGTAACGGTGGGATTGTTGGTGCAGAAGACCCGGTTCTGTGGTAGACTGTCACTTCCAATCTTTGCTGTGCCAACAGGCGTACTGACTGAAAGAGGGAGGAGAGACGAAGAGAGAGAGAAGGGGGAGTCGAGGGGGCGTCAAATATCTATTCTGCCCCATGTAAACCGATGTGGGCAGGATCTGGTTTGTATCAGATTATATTAGTGAGCATTAAAACGTTTCTATCCTTGTGCTCGATGGCGACTGGCAGGTCGACAAGGGTTTCCGGGTTGACCCGTGGCTTCTTCATGATTGTTAAATAAATGTGTTCTGACACATACTTTGCTCACTCAACATAAACAGTTGCGTAAATATCCCATGAAATCCTCTCAGGCCATCGTATCACAGAAACATTGACACTGGAGGGACGACGGAACGATGGCTTGTTGTTACTTTTTCACGATTAGAATATTTATGCTTCGGGCCGCGCTAATTTATCGCGCTGCTATCAGCTCACGTCTATAATATTTTCACACGACAGTATCATTCCCGAGATAAATACGCCCAGTTGAAGTCCATGGACAGAATCATGTTAACAAGTAGCCTAATAATACGCCAGAGGGGAGGGTCTCTGTAATACAGCAGTCTCCGGGATGCCCGTCCTGCTGGTGCGTAATGGGAGCAACTTATGTCTCCAAAACACAGAGAACCCGTCTCCTCAGTAATCAGATAAACGAGCTCGAGAACTCCTGCTGCTTCTTGTTTGCTTACGCGGGACATGCGCCACGCACGAGCCAAGGTCATCTATAGATGGATGGATCATGGATGGATGGATGGAGAGACTATCGCTGAGTGTAAACTACAAGGGACTCTTTCTTGGAGTTTTAATGAGAGCGTGCGTAACCGAATTGAGCAACATTTGCTCCATCTGACATTGGAGTGAAATGCTGACGGTGCAGAACCTTGTGTTGACGTGAGGAGCCGCGGCCGGCCACCGCGAGAAGGGGGTGGCCTGCCTCTGTGTGGTGTTCACACGTGGATGTGGCGCTGGAGAGGCCCGATAAGAGCCGCTCAACTCGTGCGTCGTTTGGGGAACGAGTCAGGCAGAGATTCAAGGCTGCTCACAGAACTGCGTAAGGAATGATGGCCCTCATCATTAGCAAATAAACATCTGCCCGTTCTCTGAGAATTACAGCAAACCGAAGCATGTAAAATCCTCCCGGCAAAGTTTTAATGATCTATAAACTATACTGAAGTGATGGCGAAGTGTGTCACGAACTCTGATACTTTTTATAATGACAGTCGTGATCACAAACAGCAGAACCATCAGATATTCACTCACCTTCAGATGTTCATTCACTCACGCTGCTGCTCCAGAGGCGAAGGGACGCGTCACTGGAAACAGACAGGGAGTGAGAGAGAGCCAGCCGCTCCTCGCGCGGCTCATTCGTCTATTTTATTAAATATTATTATGACGGTGTTGATTGTGTCGATTCGCGCATGCCGTCTGTCTCAGAGGCCCACACGGGCATGCGCTGTGTGCGTCTCATGCGCGTGAGACGTTAAGACATGAGATCATTTCAATAAATGTTGTACATTGTAGTTATAATATAATATACTGTAATACAATAAAATTGTATCTTGTTTAATTTTAACGCGTTCATTGCAGTTATTATCAGAGATTTAGAATCGATTTAGTTCTTTGTTTCTCAATTCTTTTAACAGATAAGACGGTCCACATCAGAACTGTGCACTAGAATGTTATCTTAAACAGCTGATCGAAACTCCGAGACACAAATGCCCGTTCTTCATAAAGTTTTGTGAAGGTGTTCTGATTTTCGTTTTTCTCAACAATATCTCAACAACTGAAACAGCAGGCAAAATAATTCGATCACAAACAGACCATTATTTCCCGTTTGTATATAAATATTTAAATCATTTGTCCTTGATGTGATTGAGAGACTTATTCTGTGGCTTCAAGCCAGGCCCGAGCTTGTTGTGAACCTCATTGCTCCACAGACTCGTTGTTCAAAGAAATGTTCTGTTAACGAACCGCGTCATGCGCCTTTTCCTCTCGTCATATACGAAGACATTCGGTTGCAGCTTGCGTTGTGAATTATTGAAGGCCGATAGGGAATCGTTTGCCTGCAGTTTCTCCGCTGCATCACTTACAAAGCTCTTCCCTGTTACTTTCCTTTTCTTTGGGAACCTGCAGTTTAGGAAGGAACCCAAACAAGCGTAAAAAGCTCCACAATGAAATATTGATCCCAGAAATAACCACGATGGAAAATAAATCCGATGACTGCTGTGAATAATTTATGTGCATCCAAAGCCATGATAGTGATTATGTGGGGTAATTACATTATTGAGAAATATGTGTGTGTGTGTGTGTGTGTGTGTGTGTGTGTGTGCGTGTGTGTGCAAATACTTGTTCTCCATCTCTCTCTCTCACACACACGCACACACACAGAGTGACACGACAGGCGTTCATATATTTCACATTCGGGGACCAGACCAATTTATAGAAAGTGATCCTGTGATCCTGTGATCCTGTGATTCTGAGCAAAGCAAGCATCCGGAACAAACCTCATTTAAAATTCAACAAGTCAGCAGAATAATTTAGAGAAGAATGCATCAGGCTTGAATCAAGCAAAAATAAATATGAATAAATCAAATTTAGCCTTGAATTCACTACAGAATGCTTCCTAAATACATGTACAGTAAAATACATGCACAATTCATATCTCGAATAATATTTATCTTGAAGATCGATCATTTTGTGCGCTTTTGAATCGCTTAAGGCTAACAGAAAAATAATCGTTGATGCCTTTATTTTATCCAAGCGCAGCTTTTTTTCGTCTTTTCATTTATCACGCCGTGCGTCTGCCTGCGTCATCTCAAAGCGTGTTTGCTGTGATTTATCAGACGCCTGTTTTCACCTTGTAAGTAACTGAGAAAAACAGCAGGATCATTTGTTGCAAACAGCGCGGCGATGTGGTGAAGAGGAAAAGGAGAAAGAGAAGAGGAAGGTCAAGGACAGAGCCCTCGATTCCTCATCAGGAAATCAAGCAGGTTTCAGGACAGTCTTATAAATACTCCCAGTGGTTTAATGAACGCTCGGAGTCTCTGCTGCATTAAAATGAAATATGATACAAACTATTAAGACAGATGTAAATCTCATCTACAGACGTTTCCCAGACAAATGAGGATAACATCATTAAACTCCACGATTAATAATAACAATAATCATAATCATAATAATAGGGTGGCACAGTGGTCAGCACTGTTGCCTCACAGCAAGAAGGTCACAGGTTCGAATTCGACTTGCGGCCTTTCCGTTGGGAGTTGTTCTCTCTGTCTGCTTGGGTTCTTTCCGGGTCCTCCGGGTTCATCCCACCACCAATAACATGCCTTTGTTGCAGCAAATTGCCAAAGTGTGTGTGTGTGTGTGTACGTGTGTGCGTGTGTGTGGTCGTACGATGAACTGGCAGCTTGTCCAGTGTGTCACCCCGCCTATCGCCCGTTGTCTGCTGGGACAGGCTCCGGTAAGACCCGCGACCCGGTAACGGACAAAGCGGTCAGGAAGATTAATCAAATAATAATAATAATAATAATATCTAGAAAAGCACTTAGAGAGCACAGACCTCCGCCGAGCAGCTCATTCCCCTCCTAATTAGATTTAAATCGTCCACATGGTGATCTGAATCATCATCAAAAGGTTATACATTTTAGTTTTAGTATCTTTTTACACCAACCATGAAAAATAAAAGTGAATCAGAGTTGATGTTCATTTTAACTAATTTTTGAATCTGTAAATTGAGTTTTCAATGTTATTTTTTCCTCAGATCTGGAATACATTTTTCATGATAGTGCCTCTCGGACCCCTTTATGACCCCTTTTTGGTGAGTGAATTGAGTGGATATTTTGCAAGATAATATTTTTTTTGAAAAAGTCTCCAGTAAATGGAAAAATCTGGATGAAATTCGGTGGTAATAGAGGTCCCCACCCTACATAACTGTGTCAAATGCATAAACGTCGGTCAATAATTAACTGAGATGTTGAGGAACACATTTTGAAGCTCCATTGGCTGTAATGTTAACGAAGATTTCATCAAGATCCGTCCAAAAACAAACGATGAAAACTAACCACCAATTTCATAATAATAATAATAATAATAATGTTCGTTTCCAATACAGGCCCAAGTTGCTTCGTATTATTCTTATTTTTATTCTTGTTATGCATTTTTATGTATTTTATTGTTTACGTATTGTCAATGAAAGGGGCTTTCCCGCAAAAATTAAATGGTGATGGTTCGACTTGGTTCTAATTGAAAACGAAAGTAACAAAAGCCTAACGAGCAGCATACCAGTCACACCAACAGAAGATTGAACAACATCTAGTGCAAAAATAAATAGATGTTTTGAGCGTTCTTCATCCGGACATCGTATCATCCGTATCATTTATTTCATAACTGCACCTTTGTGCACTCCTATCCCACTGGATGACATGTCGGTGGCCCAAAGCGCTCCGAATGTATCTCGTTTCCGTCCAGGATTAATTTGTTTCATAAAACACTTTTAACTCGTTGCCAAATTGCTTCCATACAGAGGTCATGAGTTATGGATCCATTGTTGCTCCTTCACGCAATTTTTCATTGGTTCGTTCTTTTCACTCCGCAAAGCCAAAGACAGACGGAACGATTGTAATAAAACGTTTTTATAATAATAATAATCATCATCATCATCATTACTACAGTCCTATTCGTTTTTGGTTTTTGAAATAGGAATATTAATATTTTTCAATAGAAAATAAACACGTACATTTATGAAATGTTGATTGGTTGATTGACTGATGGATTGATGATTGATTGACTTAATTGAAAATGTTTGCATCTGTATTTTTAACACATCTATTTCATGTCTATTAAACCACACAAATACTCACCAAAAATGATTTTTATCCTGGAAACCCTAAATGTGTTCTTGGTTCCATTCTAAATTAATTCTTCAACATTAATTATACTTACACACATGTCATGTTTTCTTTACATCATTGCTGCTAAGTGATTTGAGATCATTTTCTATTTCCAAACACAGTAAAGAAGCTGAAGGAGCAGCCATTGATGGCCCAGCTGAAGCAGGCTGAACATTCTGAAGTCGATTTTTCTCAGCAGATTGTTCAGAGACAGCAGCCTTTCAGTGTCCTGGCCCTTTGAGCTCTGATTCTCAACACAGAGGATTGTTTTCATTTAAGTAAAAGCTGTGGCCCTTGCTGGTGACCCACACAGCCTGTTTTCCTCTGAATAAGTTTGTACCTGAAATTAAATCTGCCTCCTTAACACAGAGGGGAGGGAGTTGGAGGGAAAATGCGGTTGTGAGCGTCAGCACTCTGCACTATGTCATTGGGCACAAGTATTTGACAGTTGGAATTATCTGTAAATACTTCATTAAACTGTGTACGAGTTCCCCTCTTGTGCCTCATACTCCACTTCTGGAACGATTTAAAAATGATAACATAAACACTTTTTTTAGAAAGAAATTCAATTCTCATTTGAAAAGAATGGTAGATGGTGGGAAAGGGAGAATGTGATCATGTGTAAGCAACAAAACAGCAGAGGTCTGTAATGAGGTTTGGAAAGTGTTCAGGGGTCCAGGGTTTACTTGACCTGCCAGAGACTCTTCCAAACGGCTGCTCCAGCATTCACCACCAACTACCTGTGTTGTATTAACTCTGTGAAGACTTGAGGAGTCCCATAAAGTGTACCAGGAAAACGTCAGCTCATCAGAAAGCAAAGCCTAATTTATCTTGTCGCTATAGAATGCTAATATTCAGCCAGAATGAAATTGAAAAAAATATTTTTCTGCCAAGCCAGCAGGAATTTTCTCCTCGATTGAAGTTCATTTATTTCCAAAAAATCAGCATCTTATTTAAGCACTTTAGCAGACAGGACAGTCTTTAAACACACAAAGCACTAAAGTAAAGTCCCCTCATTCAGGCAACAACCCACACTGACACACCCCCCATAAGATCACTCCAAACTCAACTTCTTTCAACTAGTGGTGGTCAGATTCCCCCCAGGCTGACACAATCACCTTGGCAAACAGACCTTGTGTCAAGTTGTCTGCACTAATAACCAACCTTTTTTTCCCGAGAGTCTCCTGTCAAGAGCAGGCCGCTGTCTGGAGGAAATGGAAAGTGATACAGTTTAAAAGCGTCTGCTCTGGTGGAGGAGTGGGACAAGGGATGGACAGACTGAGGATTTAAAATGACAGAGAATGAAAAAAGGAAAACTACTTTTACAATGAAGTGAAGAGGACACAGACACACATGTGCACCCACACACACACACACAGATCCTACCATGAAGCATTCTGGTTCCTAAGTTTTTTTGAATTGTGTTGTTCTTGACAGCGGTACATTTCCAAACATCCTCTAAGCTCTTTACCACTAGGACATAGACAAGCACACAGCCTTGTGGGTAAATAGGGATGCGAGAAAATGGATGGCTTCACTTTACATGCCCCCCCCCCCCTGCAGAGGCAGAGCCAATGCATTCAAAGTAAATGTCAATCATTTACTGTCAAATGCCAATGAGGAAGCTTTAGTCTCCCAGAGTGAATGTCTGTGATGGGGGAAGTCAATGATTAAAACCATGCACTGAGGGACACCCATATTAACATGGAGAGTGGCTGTCAGTGCGATAATCATCTGGCTGGCTGTGGTAGGGTTAGGGGTTAGAGGTCAGCTCACTTCTGTGATCACTGTTTGTTATTGCTATGCTGCCCTTGGAAGGGTTAACATAGCACACACTGCATCAGCTGCTCTGTGCACTTCCTCTGACACAAACGTGCACACACAGACACACACACACATTATTTAGTCACCAGCCTTGTGTGAGGCATCTGAGGGTCACATCCATGTGTTCAGGTGGTTCCCGAGTGATCTAATCTAAACTGGTTCAGGGAAGACAGGAGCCCAAGAGGCCAGTCCTCCGCTCTGTCCCCCCCAATATTCAGGATAGACAGAAAGAGATTTAGCAATGATTGTGTCCCATAGCACAACAAACAAATGCAGCAACATATGCTTACTGATCAGGAATGCTGTGTGAGATTTTTGGTTGCAACTTTGGTTAGGGCGACGGTGGCGCAGGTGGTTGAGAGGGTAGTCCTATGATTGAGAGGTTGGTGGTTCGATTCCCGTCTCGGGCACATGTTGGCAATGACAGTGAGACCTGGAGGGGTGTGATTGGGAGGAATGGCCCCCCTGATCGGAATCCGAGTGGTGTTTTGTTATTGGACTTCTGTGCTTGTCACAGATTGTCCATAACAAACACCATGTTCAAGCATAAGGGTGTCCATATGTGCACTTGGCACCAGGACGCCCTAGGCCGCAGTTCGATGATCGACTTTGTAGTCGTCTCACCGGACTTGCGGCCGCATGTCTTGGACACTCGGGTGAAGAGAGGGGCGGAGCTGTCAACCGACCATCACCTGGTGGTGAGCCAACTCCGATGGTGGGGGAGGATGCCGGACAGACCTGGCAGGCCCAAACGTATTGTGAGGGTCTGTTGGGAACGTCTGGCAGAATCTCCTGTCAGAAGGAGTTTTAACTCCCACCTCCGGGATAGCTTCGACCATGTACCGGGGGAGGCAGGGGACATTGAGTCTGAGTGGACTATGTTTCGTGCCTCCATTGTTGAAGCGGCCGATCGGTGCTGTGGCCGTAAGGTGGTCGGTGACTGTCGTGGCGGCAATCCCAAGACCTCTTGGTGGACACCGGTGGTGAGGGATGCCGACAAGCTGAAGAAGGAGTCCTATCAGGCCCTTTTGGCCTGTGGGACTCCGGAGGCAGCTGACAG
Source organism: Brachionichthys hirsutus (assembly GCF_040956055.1). Taxonomy (NCBI): domain Eukaryota; kingdom Metazoa; phylum Chordata; class Actinopteri; order Lophiiformes; family Brachionichthyidae; genus Brachionichthys; species Brachionichthys hirsutus. The sequence goes on from NC_090908.1 coordinate 5,691,850, forward strand.
GTACCGACAGACCAAGCAGAGTGCAGCTACCACGGTTGCTGAGGCAAAAACCCGGGCATGGGAGGAGTTCGGTGAGGCCATGGAAAACGACTTCCGGACGGCTTTGAAGAGGTTCTGGGCCACCATCCGGCATCTCAGGAGGGGGAAGCAGTGCACGGTCAACACTGTGTATGGTGGGGATGGTGCGCTGCTGACCTCGACTCGAGACGTCGTAGATCGGTGGAGGGACTACTTCGAAGACCTCCTCAATCCCACCGACATGCCTTCCAGTGAGGAAGCAGGGCCTGGGGACTCGGGGGTGAGCTCCTCTATCTCTGGGGTCGAGGTTGCCGAGGTAGTTAAAAAGCTCCTCGGTGGCAAGGCCCCAGGGGTGGATGAGATCCGCCCGGAGTCCCTTAAGGCTCTGGATGTTGTAGGGCTGTCATGGTTGACACGACTCTGCAACATCGCATGGACATCGGGGGCAGTGCCTCTGGATTGGCAGACCGGGGTGGTGGTCCCTCTTTATAAGAAGGGGGACCGGAGGGTGTGTTCCAACTACAGAGGGATCACACTCCTCAGCCTCCCCGGTAAGGTCTATTCAGGGGTACTGGAGAGGAGGGTCCGCCGGATAGTCGAACCTCGGATTCAGGAGGAACAATGTGGTTTTCGTCCTGGCCGTGGAACTGTGGACCAGCTCTACACCCTCGGCAGGGTCCTTGAGGGTGCATGGGAGTTTGCCCAACCAGTCCACATGTGTTTTGTGGATTTGGAGAAGGCATTCGACCGTGTCCCTCGGGCAGTCCTGTGGGGGGTGCTCCGGGAGTATGGGGTGTCGGACCCCCTCATACGGGGTGTCCGCTCCCTATATGACCGGTGCCAGAGCTTGGTCCGCATTGCTGGCAATAAGTCGGACCTATTTCCAGTGCGGGTTGGACTCCGCCAGGGCTGCCCTTTGTCACCGATTCTGTTCGTAACTTTTATGGACAGAATTTCTAGGTGCAGCCAGGGCGTTGAGGGGGTTCGGTTTGGTGACCTCAGGATTGGATCGTTGCTTTTTGCAGACGATGTGATCCTGTTGGCTTCATCAGGCCGTGCCCTCCAGCTCTCACTGGATCGGTTCGCAGCCGCATGTGAAGCGGCCAGGATGAGAATCAGCACCTCCAAATCCGAGGCCATGGTTCTCAGTCGGAAAAGGGTGGAGTGCACCCTCCAGGTCGGGGAGGAGATCCTCCCCCAAGTGGAGGAGTTCAAGTACCTCGGGGTCTTGTTCACGAGTGAGGGAAGAATGGAGCGAGAGATCGACAGACGGATCGGTGCAGCGTCTGCAGTGATGCGGACTCTGCACAGATCCGTCATGCTGAAGAGAGAGCTGAGTCGAAAGGTAAAGCTCTCGATTTACCGGTCGATCTTCGTTCTTACCCTCACCTATGGTCACGAGCTTTGGGTAGTGACCTGAAGAACAAGATCACGGGTACAAGCGGCTGAAATAAGCTTCCTCCGTAGGGTGGCTGGGCTCTCCCTTAGAGATAGGGTGAGAAGCTCAGTCATCCGGGAGGAGCTCGGAGTAGAGCCGCTGCTCCTCCGCGTTGAGAGGAGCCAGATGAGGAGGCTCGGGCATCTATTCAGGATGCCTCCTGAACGCCTCCCGTGCCCTGAGGTGTTCAGGGCACGTCCCACCGGGAGGAGACCACTGGGAAGACCCAGGACACGTTGAAGAGACTATGTCTCTCGGCTAGCCTGGGAACGCCTCGGGATCCCCCCGGAAGAGCTAGAGGAAGTGGCCGGGGAGAGGGAAGTCTGGGCTTCGCTGCTTAGGCTGCTGCCCCCGCGACCCGGCCCCGGATAAGCGGAAGACAATGGATGGATGGATGGACAAGTTCAGTTTTGAGTGTTTTTTGGTCAGCCTAATGATCTGTGTGTATTGTGTGGACTGGTGAGAGATAGATTAGGTGATATCATAGTGAGAATGAGGGGAGCTGTGAAATTGTCTAAAAATCTCTTTAAATTGTGCTCAGTGCTTTGTTGTCACAGAAAGTGCACATCATGCTGGAAATCGTAAAATGTGTGCTGCAGTGGCAATGATTGTAATTTTTAGTCTATTACGACTCAGTTCAGCACTGATGTACAGGAAGTCGTCTCAGCTGGAGTAAAGCAGGGGTTTTATTGTAATGTTATCTTTATCAGTCCAGAAGTTGGACATTTTGAACGAGAAAAAGACAATCAGAGATTGCAGACCCTCGCCTCCAAAAGACTATTCGATCTTGTGAGACAGTAAACAGGGCTTCCGGATCAGAGGGGCCAAACCTGCTCTAGTTTGCTGCTCCGGAACGTACTACAAGACACCTTCTGGACTCCTTTTCCCATCATGCCATTCGTGTCCCTCCCTCTTAAAGTGACACTCCCATGTTACAGCACAGGCACAATTCCAGATGTATAAATAATTTTAGAATCTGGATCCAGATCCGGATCAACGCCATTCTCGGGGAGGACCGAGCCACGGACAGAACCTTGCTTGTGTAAGAATTTCAAGTCGATTGGGTTACTAGTTATTGAGTTATGCGCTCGGACAGACAAACAGACAGACAAGCAAGCAAACAAGCAGGCAAACAAGCAAACAAACAGACAAACACACCCAATTGCAATACCCTCGCCTCCCCTTCGGTGAGGGTAATAAAACACCATCTCAGATAAATTGTGGCCTAACACAGACCTTAAGATTGTTCCGTTACCACGCTCATTGGACGGCAAGTAATCGCACGGTTTGATCACACACACTATGCGTGACTTTTGTGTCTGCATTTAGGTTTAATATGAGACAAAGTTTGAAGTACACATGAAAATCTGATCAACTTTAAAAGAATCAGACATGACTGATGAGAACAATTGAAAATCCAGACAAATGTTATTATTATTATTGATAAATTAAAAAGAACCGTTACAAACATCTTACGCAGACTAACAATGAAAACTCATCTTAATCTAAACACCTCATCACCTGTCCCCCAGAAGAAAATGCTAACTGGTTCCAGGTGAGTGGAAACATCATGAAGGTCTGCTTCTTCATTAGCATTCATATACTGTAAATCTAAGAAAATAAACTCCATTCAGCCATGAAAAGTTTTCATTGAAATGAGCCCATGTGTTGAATGTAATGTTAGCTAGACCCAGCCTCTCGCCTGTAGTCAGCTGTGATAGGCTCCAGCAACACCTGTGATCTGCAAGGTGGAAAAAGCAGCTGAAGGCAAGACGATTGAGGTTGTCTCTTCTACAAGAGCATGGGTGGATGTTCATACATACTGTATGTATGAACATCTATGTATCATCTGGGACTGATCAACCCAGAATGGAAATGGCACCTCACATTTTTAACAGACGTGACAGGAATGCTGAACAGCCTTGCAGCTAAAAGGCCAGGGGAAACTCATTTGCGACATGTATTCCCACATAAAAGCATTTGAGGTGAAACTAGTGCTGCTTGTAGAACAAGTGAAAAAGCACAACTTCATCCATCTCCCTGCTACACAGAGCTTCTCTGCAGAGAACCCAGCAGTCCTGTTCCCAGCTGAAAAGTGTGTGCAAGCACTGGAAATGCTGAAGGCGGAGTTCGGTGTGCGATTCCGTGAACTTCATGTTAATGCAAAAGAAATCCGTCTTTACGAGTGGAGCTACGGCTCTGTGACAAAGGTTGCATTTCTGTAGTCATTGCTTTTAACTGCATGTGTGAGAGTAACAGTGACTGTGTATGTAGAGTGGATTGTATTTCGTTATCGTGTTGTACGTTTGTCTTTTTATGTTGTCGTAAATGAAATGTTTGTCGCAACCCATCAATAGGTGTGTAGTGTTCCTGGAATCCCCTCTTTCTTTGGACCGGTCTCCCTGCTCGGACTCAGCCCTGATGGGCACCATCTTACTTTGATGAATGTGTTTATGCACCTTGGTTTTAGAAATTTTTTAATAAAATTATTTATGTCAACTGAACTGCCGTCTCTGCCTCCTCTTACAAACGGACCTGAGTGCCTTCATTTCTGTGTTCGCACCATTAAAATAATTGTCTGGCCGAAATTCCCAGAGTGTCGTTGTCTGGCAACTTAAAATTATCTTTATCTTATTCCGCATGCCCATTGTGTTACTCGCACCGCCACAATCTGGCATTGTCGGCAGGACTGGTTTGGTTTGACGTGCAGTTTGGTTTGTTTGTCCTTGAGGAAAAATTGTGATTATTACTGTATTTGTCTGTCAATGAGTAGAGCTGCATAATTATCGTTCCTGGCATGTTTTTAGTTTAGTTTTTGCTTCCGAGGCAAAGCAGCAGTTGCTTTTGTGGACCTGCAGCGGACCCATTCCACTCGAGTTGGTCCCATCTCGACGGTAGGGAAAGCCCTAGCTGGGGTTTAGTGATGGAGGCCGACTAGTTGCTCAGCTAAGGGCAAACAATGAGAGGCTGAGACGGGAACAGGTAGCGGCTGTGCCTGGCCCTAGTACAGCACGCTCAGCTTTAGTTGCCTCCGCTGCACCTGAGTGCCAGTGCTCCTTTAATGGAGAAGCTGATTTTTTTACCCCAAGACAAGTGTCCCACATTTAGGGGGAAGTCAGGTCTAGGGTTAGCTGAGTGGCTGGAGGAGGTGCAGGCCTGTATGCGGGCATGCCAGTTGTCTGTACCTGATAAGGCATTCTTTTTATTTGATCATTTAGAGGGGGAGGCACATGAAGAAATTAAGTACTGCCCCAGTCAAGAGTGTACAGACCCAGCTAAAATCAGAGGTGTTACGGGAGCTATATGGATGTGCGAAGTCATATATAGCGCTACAAAAAGTTTTTTTTTTTAGACGACAGCACGAGGGTGAAACTGTTAGTTTTTACTTGCGTTGATGGGCCTTATGATGTCCATAAAGCAGAGTGCACCCAGTGGCATACCCAATGCAGAGGTTTTGTTACGGGACCAGTTACTGGAACACGTGCTGGATGAGTCGATTCGTCGTGAGATGAAGCAGTTTGTCCGTAGGCAGTCTACTGTTACCTTGTTGGAGGTCCGAGGCAATCGGGTGGGAGCGAGAGGGCTTACTTGCAGGGCTTCCTGGTCATAGTCATTCTGTCCCTTCTGTTTATGGTGCTCGGTGTGCGGCCCAGAGCAGTCATCGGCTAGGTATTCATCTCCCCCCTTCAGAGCTGCAGGAGGTGAGGGAAATGGTAAATGGTAAATGGTAAATGGACTGCACTTATATAGCGCTTTTTCCACCTTTGCGGTGCTCAAAGCCACATAAGAGAGCTGTAGAGCCAGTCGAGCTGACTGTAGCTGTGCCAGAATAGGTATGCTAATGGTGCCAGAGGGTAGTTTTGTGTGCATCATAGGTCTATGCTGAGTAGGGTGATGGGATGCTCACCCAGCTCCTTAATTTTCATACTTCAAACACTCAACAAAGACTTACATACATAACATATTGGATGGAGGGCTGGACATGTAAAACAAAGATAAATGGAAAGACAGAAGAGGGGATCCATTTAACCAGTCCTTATTTATAGTCAAGGGCTTTCAAAATTAGCATGTTCAGGATTGGAACAAGAGGCAGGACTCATGGCTTCATAACCTTTGTATAAACAATTAAAACGCAGGTATTAGATATAGATCACTACTATGATTCCTCTTCTTCTTAGCCAACAAACAGGTTTATGTTTCATTTTCATGATAAATTCCACCATAACATTCTACAGCACCTGAAGCTGTCCCCCACACTCATCTTTATCATGCATTCTTGTATAAATTTCATTATGCTCTCATGCATGCATGTGTGAATATTTCCCTGCATGTGTCTTGCAAAGGCTGTGAAAAGAGAACAAATGCAGAGCTAAATGAGGTCAACATGATGGATGGAGCTGCTGTGAGGGAACAAAGCATTGGTGCATGTGGCAAGTGGTCGACATTTTATCAAGCGTGTCTATATTGAGGTGAATTTGTAACTTCAGATCCTATAATTTGATTGTAATTAAATGTTTCACACCCAGTACATAGCAGACATAAATGTCACCACTGAAGCACATTACAACCATAATGTTTGAGCATAGTCATTCTCTGACTTTTATTGTGGAATAAAAGCTTTAGAATCCTTTGTCTGACTCCCAGATGTCACCATTTCAAACATTTGGTATAGAGCCACCCTGTAAGAGCCATCTGAACGTTCTGTGTGGCCCGGAAACAAATGCCTCACGGACCGGTACCGTGAGGCATTCAAAGTTCTGGATAAATTGACCATGGATCTAAAAGTGCTTTGGGGGACCATGTGGTGGCTCGAATCGAGGACCTGGGCAACCAGCTCAGGGATCGATCCGGGGAGGACCGGCAGAACTGTATTGCAGATCTCCGGACTGAGTACTAGCTTGGAGGGACTGAAGTCTCGACTTGGCACACGAAACGAGGAATGACTGAGGACAAGTTACCTATTTGGATTAAGATAAATTTTCATTTTGGCTGAATATTGGATCTATTATGTCTCCAGTCTGCAGCCGAGGCTCACTCATTGATCTCGTGTCTTTGTTGCACTGTAAGGTAAGGTTACTTTATTTGTACCCGAAGGTAGAATTGGTTTACAGCAGTTACACTTCAACTGTAGTCTGCTGCTGGTCGCAGCGTGCGCATGCGCCCGGGCAATGTGGGTGAAGTGTCTTGCCTAAGGACCGCCAACATCTCGATCATAGGACGACCCTCTCAACCACTGAACCACTGTGCTTGTACTGTGATGACAATGACCATTAAAGGCCTCCATTTCCATTTCCAAACCTCCAGGCAATTTAATTGATAACCGGTTTTTGTACATTCCGACTAATAAGAAAGCTATTTCTATGATGCTGAGTATAGTTTCTCATAAACTCAGAATCAGAATCGGAATCAGAAGTAGTTTATTGCCATTGTCAGTGAGGGTTCACAGACTAGGAATGTTTCTCGTTGAAGTCGTGCTACATGTAACAGTAATGACAAAATACAAAAAACATACAAGTACAGACACATCAGCAGCAGCAGGCGTGGATACACTTCTATGGTTGCTATTAAAGGGACATGCTGCAGGATCCCCAAATGAAAATTAGTGAGGAAGAATGGATTCATGTTTTGAGGAAGATTCATTCATCTTCAATGTGCGCGAGACATTCTCTTATTCAGTTCAAGGTGGTACCACGGATTCATCTATCTGATGAGTAGATTTATTAGATAGAATGCGTAGGGAATTTCCGTATTAGATGGAATTCCACAACATGATTACATGCCGACACTACAATAGGAAGACATGATATTTATTTTTTTATTACTACAACTGATTTACATGAACGTCTCATTGGTGACGACACATGATGACGCTGATCAACAGAGGCTAAGATCGGCTGAGGCGGGGCCCCGCCCTCAGGGGACATGAATGGACGTATGGAGACATGGAAGCAGAGGACGTCCCTTTATTCGGACTTGGGACACTCACAAGGCACAGGATCGAACCTCAGCGCTGATATCTGAACCAACTGTAACTGATCTGTTGATTATATAAATATCTTAATCTGACCCACACTCTCCTCATTGACTACGCACCCATGAAGGAGAACAAGAACCGGAAGAGGGCTTAGAAAAAACCCTAACAAATGTGAGAGCAGTACAAGTACAGTCAAACAATAGAATGTATTACAGTACAAGTAGAGTCAAACACCCTGTGCATTTCAAAAGAGCCCTTGACGTTGAAAGTCCTTCGTACATAATTAATAGGCATGTAACAATACCAATAAAAATAAATTACTCAATAACAATAAATAAAAAAGACACATGTACAACGTAGGTGGAGAAAAAAGGGGGGGGAATGGGGGCAAGGGGAGGGGGATTGGTCTGGAGAGAGTCGTGATGACTATCTCCGTTTCTAAATCCAAGCTAGCTAGAATTTATCCTCACATTGGCCCAATTTGTGATGGACGTAAATCGACAGAAGCCACGCTAATATATATGCTTTGGTTTTTGTCCTAAATTAAAGCAATATTGGGAAGGTATCTGTGAAGCACTCTCTAATATACTAGGAGTTAGGATAGCCTTGAATCCACTCATACTGCTTTTTGGGCTGGTGGTTAATGGGCTGGGAACACCACTTTATTGGTGTGTCATCTGATCTTTCTCAAATGGAAGGATGCTGCCCCACCCACAGTATCACACTGGATTAGAGATGTGATGGTTCATCTTAAATTAGAAAACATTCGTGATAAGGGGTTTGAAATGAAATCTCATGAGGTGTGGAAGCCGTTTTGACCTTCTTCAGCCAACCATCAACAACGGTACAAGAAAAACATTTCTGCAGAATATTCTGTTGGATTTATTGCCTGATGCATATGCATATGTATGTATATCATTTTTCTTTTTCTTGTATATATTCCATTTCTTGCAAGTGGCAGTGAGGATGGGATTGTTTGTTTTGTGTGGGTGGGTTTCTAAATTTTTCTTTTCAGATGTTCTATTTGTACTTTTTTATATTGTTGAAATTTAAAAAATATTAAACACAAAAAATGAGGGTTTCATTTGGCAGCAGCGATTAGATGTCTTTGAATCTCTTTTCTGGCATATTGATTTGACTAAAACTCCGAGCTGCTGTTTGGAGGAGGAGATATAAGATGTTTTAAAATGTCTGTCTGGCAGATAAAAGATGCTGAACCCCAACCCTATGGCTTTCAGTGAAGAAATGTGATGTGCTACCATGATGGCTAACTAACAATGATGATGTGTTTCATAGTTGCTGTGCTTCTATTACCGGTACTAGTAGTTGTAACATCTGAGGTTCTGTTTATTGATCGCAGAGACATTTTTTTTCTTTGTGTTTTTCTGTTTTTAAGTACACTGTAGTTGTGCATACCAGGATAGAGTTGGTGCGTTCCAAAGCCAACACCACACTGTAGGAATAATGTTGCGATGCTACAAATCTATACTTAAGGATAATTAATAAACCTTAGGTTTTTTTGTTGATATGTCTGCATATGTAGTCAAGGTTGCATTAACCAAATGCAAAAAGTAGGGATTAGTAATGCCATCATTTTCAAAAGAGCTGCTTTTTGCCCTCTTACATAAAATACTATTCTCAGAGCTTCTTAATAAACTAGATGTTATTGTAAATAAACGGCCAAAATACAAAAACTCTTTGCTAGTTTTGCATGAAATCGTTGTCATGAAAAGGCCCTTGAGTCATACAATAAAAAAACTTTTATTTTAAACATTATGAAATAAATTAATTTCAATTTTCTGCTCATTAGCATCTTGCCACAAATAGCAGGAGCTCTTGCCCCTGAGGCTAAGCACACTACTGGAACTGAAACTACTACTCTGATTTACAGTGTATCTGAGTGGGGCTGTGTGTGGGTGAGTGTACATGTGTGTGGAAGACTGAGAAAGTGTGTGTGAGAAGTGAAAGGGCCAGACATACTAGACAAGCAGTGTAACAGGAAGAAGCAACACTTTTCTCCAACCAAAACTTGCCCTATTTTCCCTCAGAGAGAGGACAGACGGCGAGGGAGAGGTCCTGCCAGGGGGAGGGGGGGTTGCTGTAGGTCTGGCGGTGTGTCTGTCTTTCTGGAAGATATAGGTCTGCTCTAGGGGCTAACTGATTAGGCCATAATTTGAGGGGTGTCTTGAGGCGGCAGCCCCCTTTCTGCGCACCGCCACCACCCATGGGAGGCTGGAGTGGATGCAACAGAACCCCGAGTGTATCAACACACACATATGCACATGCATGCTTATGAAATGATGGATAAGCAGATGTGGGGATTGAGAACAGGAAGTGATGTTTTAAACAAAACACCAGAGACGCCAGCAGCAGAGCTACCTAACCCCCCCCCCATACACTGGAAGAAACAGGTAAGCTATGAATCATGTTTCACGTTCATGTCGCAAGCAATAAGTCATGTAATTTAGACAGGTGGTCACATGACCACTTATGGGTGCAGTGATGAACCTATAGAGCACTATCGCCCAGCTCCACAGCCCCATTTCAACCGGGCTCCCCCATCTTACAGCCATACACACCATAAAGTTAGTGTTAGGAATAATTCTTACTGCTTTAATCCATTTGGCCGTAACATAAAAAAAGTTGCAGAATCCTGCTGTCCAAAAACAAGGATGGTGATTATTGTACTTGCAAATAAAGACGTTTATTCATTACCAACCTGCAACCACAGCTACAGAAAGAAACACAGTGTGGGTCAGGAAGCTTAACATAAATGTCTAGGACTGTTTGGTCTTGGCAAAACTATGCTCTCTGCTGAGTAGAATCCTCATTGATACTGTATCTACTGACAAATATGGAGCCATTCTCAAATATCACCTGTGGAAAAAACTAAACTAGATTCAAACCCGAACAGAGAGCGGGACAGTAAGTACAAAAAATGGGGTTGCCCACAACCAAATAAATTACACTTTTGCTTCTGCAACTGTCCAATATTTTTCATTTTTTTTATTTGCAGACATTTCTAATTTGTTTAGCCGGTTTTAACAATGAGGACTGGCTAAGAAAACTAAAAACCTGTGCAGAATGGAAATTGGGGCAAAACCTCTCTTTAGTGAGATGTACTGTTAGGCCCAGTGAATTTTGACAGTCTTACTGTATACTAATAGTACTAATGAACAAATGTCCAAAACATCAAATGTTATCAACCAACTTCAGTCCAGTTTTCATGAACCTTCATATTGTAATCAATATGGGCACTAATAGCTGTAATTAAGGCAGCACATAATATTTATTGCTGCCGGTTTAAAACAAAGAAGCTGATAGTTGTTGAGTAGTTACAGGCACTAAAGCTCAGCCCTGCTTTGTTTCCCTGTGTTGTTTGGCCGTTGCCATGACACCTCCACTGTCAAAAAGCAGCCTGCAATCTCTCATTAGATCAGATGCTATTAGCCCACAGAGAAATCACTAAGCAAACAGTGTCCTGCCTTTAAACGGGGTTATCTAATCTAGGCAGCAGGGATGAGCTGGACTTTGGAGTTGAAGTAGAGACAGACAGGGCAGTGTCCACAAGCATTGTTTGGCGTGGGCATAAAATATCAGTCAAGACCAGACAAGTCTCCATTGGTCAATCGCCCCGATGGTCTTTATTTGGGGGTCGGAGCTTTATGATCAGGGGTCAGATTAGAATTTGTTGAATGTCCGATAAAGTCTGGCAGTGATCAGTGCAGCTGATCATGAGGTCCTTTTCAAGGAAGTGCATCAGGGCTCGTTACCATGAATGTTTTGATTTGCAGGTTCTGGTTTACCCTCTGCAGTTCAAGAAAGATATTCATTCAGGACAACATTGTGGAAGTAGATGGGTACAAAATTACTGAAAACACTGTCATCTCATTCTGGCCAGTAGTTTGACATTCATTCATTCACTCATTCATTCATCTTCTTAGCCTCTTTGTCCATTACCGGGTTGTGCTGGAGCATATCCCAGCAGTCAACGGTCGAGAGGCAGGGTACACCCTGGACGAGCTGCCAGTTCATCGCAAGTCGGATTAAAATTTCTGACCACTAATATTGTATCAATATATGTTACTGGATGTTATTGTTGTCACATATAGTCAAATGTTAACAGAAAATACAGGTCACTAAGTGTACAATTTAAAAATTCATTAATTCAAACATGTAATTCAGATATTATTAATAATATTAACATATAATAATATTATTAATCAAGATTAATGACAACTAGAGGTTCAAATTATAACTATTTGGAGTAAAATAAGAAATCTAAATAACTCAATTTAAACAAAACAACACAAATTCTATATAAAATATAACATTTGGTGACATCAAAAGACTTATTTATTTTTTTCAGCTCTTTGCCTCTTTAGTTTTTTTTAAAACTCAGGATATTTCCATTAGTCTCCAATATCTGTCATTAAATAATATGGTGAATATGTTGTTTAACCTCTTCTTGCTTTAAAGTGTTTGTGAAAAGGATCCACACACCATGATATTCCCATTATTAAGCCTCATTCCCATGTGCTGAAGCACTCATTCTCTTAAACATGCTAGAGCGTCTCTTCCTCTTCATGGTCGAATGCTTTTGTACAGGCTCAGGATGCAGAGGCGGTTGTGTATGCGGGCCCGGCCCGGCGCGGCGCGGTGCGGCGCAGCCTTGCCTGGCCTGCCCAGCATCAGGCTAAGTGCCTATGACAGCCAACCACGCAGTTAATAACTGATCTGCCACCACAGAGCCTGGGCAACCCCGCACTGAGGGGAGGGTCCACCAGAGGGCTCTGCTCTAAACACAAAGAAGGCTTTCACATCACCCGCTGTCTCCTCCACTTCCTTTCCCTCCTGACTCCCCAAGACACACTAACTAATACATGTTTACATCACCTTATATACTGTGCATACATCTTTTTTAATATGGGCCAAATCATGTGGCACTGGAGCTCCTGGGACGCCTTTCTGCCAAACGTCCAAGCTGCGATACTGACAGTGAAGGAGGTTCTTTTCTGGAGGATTGGAGGGCATTTATATCAACATGCTCCTCCAACGTACAGCTATTACATGTCCGATGCTGCTTCATCAGCTCTGTGCTGCCAATGGAATGCTGTCTTCATACTTTCGACCGTAAAGGTGTCCTTTGGCAGCATCTGTCCTGAACTCACCCCGATCATCCCAGATACCCCTTTTTTTTATTTAGGATGTGGGAGCCTCTTCAAACAACAACAGGTGGGTGACAAAACAGGTAGAAAAATAAAAGTGTTGGTGAGACGGAGGACAGAGATAGATAGAGAGAGGCAGAGACAGAGACAGAGTGACATTCATGACAGCTGATTATGTTTAGCACTCAGAAAAGCATGAGGATAAATAGCAGCTCGCCCCGGCTAACAAGAGGGCTTTAAGTCACAGAATTCAAAAAGCCCCAAAGCCACTTTTTCCTGCCCACAGTGGCCATAATGAGAGCCCCACCATTCAATTGTTGAATAGTTGAGGCTTTTCCCTTTGAGGTGACTGGCTTTAATATAGCAACACAGAATACACAGTTCAGCGATGGACGTCCCCAACAGTGTTCAAAGCTGTGGCGGGATAAGGATACGGCTGACATGCATTATTCCTTACAAAAACTGCCCATTGTTTGCTTTATGCTCAAATCCCACAAATTGTAGGCTTTGTCCATCAGCATGTCTTATTTCAGGCAGAGGCCTATTTTTCCTCTCTTTGCCCCCTCCCTATTGCCTCCTGTCCTCCCTGGGCTTAGATCTTCACACAATCAATAATTACATACACAATGAAAAGACAGATTACTTTTTTTGTTGTTTGTGGAATTCATCCTGACTTCAAGGGAGCAATCTACTGTAGCCAGTTGATCTGTGCCCAGACGGATTTTTAAAAACAAATACTTATATTTTACAGATACATATTTCCCCACAGTCAAACTTTGTCTACTCTTCTTCATCAAGTATTCATCAATATATTGATCATCTGTCTGATCAAAGTTTCCCAGCTGTTTTATTTTGCGTATTAAATATTGTAGTAAACAGCAAAAAGGTGAATCGTGGACCTTTACTCTACAGATTCTGCATTGACAGGCCAGACACACTCACACACACGCCAGATTGTTCAATTAACTCTCCTTAAAAATGTGCCTCTCATAACCCTAACCCTGCAGCTACGCTTAGAAGTCATTACACTCAGGGTCAAGTGTGATCCCTGAGCTTATCTGTAACAACAACTGGGAAGTGTATGCCTCCTCTCTCTCTCTCTCTCTCTCTCTCTCTCTCTCTCTCTCTCTCTCACACACACACACACACACTTCTGCTGAGTGTTGAGAGTAATACTCAGTGATTTATGGAGGTATGTTACAGAAGGGCCAATGCTGCCCTCAAGTGCTCTATAATTTGTAATTACAAGCAGTTATAGAATATTCCGCTCTGTTACCTCACAGCAAGAAGATTTTTGGTTCAGATCCCAGCCTGGACCTTTCTGTATGGAGACCGTACCGTATTTTCACGACCTTATGACGCACCTGGTGATTTGGCGCAGTCTCATTAACGGCTGATTTTTTTCGGTATTTTAAACGTACAAAGGGCGCGCGGCTCAAAAGGCGCCGGCATGATAGGTGCGCAAAATAAAGCAGGAGCAAAACTGAGTTTGGTACTCCCATCTTTAATCGTCATCAATCAAACAAGCATACTAGTGCGCGTTTTAAAAAATAGAGCCGGAGCAAAACAGAGTCATTAATCAAACCCATCAAAGTCCTCATCCTCTGTTTCTGTATTGAACAGCCGCGCTAGATCTCCGTCAAACATGCCGGCCTCTTTCTTCACTGTCAGTCACTTTACGTGCCGTGCGGCGCCTCGGAAATGATGCCGGCGTTTGCGAAGGCTCGAAGAACAATGCTAGCAGACAGTTAGCCGAAGCAGCTACAATCCAGTCAAACTGTGGCGCTCCACTGCCTTCCACTCCGAGTGGAACTGTGTTCTCCTTCTGTCCCCAGCGCTCCCACGCAGCTCGCAGTTTAACGTTGCGCGGTTGGAGTTCTTTGGTTAATCCATAGGCATAGGCGAGCTAGGCGATTGCCTAGGGCGCCACCTGCTGGAGGGGGCGCCACTCCAAGCCTCAAATATATATATATATATATAAATAAAATAAAATAAAAAGGAAAATAATAAACAAATAAACGTATGTTAGAAAGCCCATATTATTAGTTTGGCGTTGCACGGCTCATAGACGCGTTTTCAGCCAATAATTGTTCGTTCTGACGTGAGTTGTCACATGTCCCATGTTCGTGAACACACCATGGTTCTCCGACGCCTTTGAATGCGTCATCTCCGTGTGCAGCGTCGAGGCTGGGATAGTTTCCCTCTCCATACAACGGTAGAACGCCATTATACCGTGGCTTATCTGTCTTTACAGATATTCTCTACTTCTTTCTGTTCAGTGATTGCGTACATGCCAGAAGAACACAGCATAATAAATCGAGCTTTATTTGTGCCACGCAGTGCACACACAGTAAATCTGGTGGGAGCTGATGGGCAAAAAGCTCTGCAGATGCCAGTGGTTACTTTGGCTTCCTGCAGAAGCTTTTCACACTATTTTCTGCCTCCACTCAGAGATGGTCCATCTTAAAAACACATGTCCACACAACACTGAAATCCTGGTCAGATAGGTGGGAAAGTCGGATCAACAGTGTACAGGCTGTGAGATACCAGGCTGCAAAAGTCAGAGATGCACTTTTGGGAGTGACAGACCACACCACAGATCCGGTGATAGAAATTGAGGCACAGTCTTTAGCTGAAGAGGTTGCATCATACCGTTTCTCTGTCTGTACTGTGATATGGGATGACATCCTGACAGAAATTCAGCATGTCAACAAGTTATTGCAGTCTGAGACAATGCAGACGGATGTTGCAGTTGATCTCCTGAAGAAAACTGAGGCCTCTCTTACCAGCTACAGAGACACTGGATTTGCTTCTGCACAAGCATCTGCGAAAGAAATGTGTGAGGAGATGAATGTTGAAGCTGTTCTTAAGCAGAAGAGACTAAGAGACAGTTCTCCTATGAGGCTCCTGATTAGGAACTGACTGATGCACTGAGGAAAATGGAGATTTCCTTTTTCAATATGGTGGTAGATGTCTGCATTGTGTCACTAAGGGAAAGATCACAGACAATGGGTGAAGTCGAGAAAAAGTTCAGTGTGCTTGTCAACTTCCCCCAGCTGCCCAAGGAAGAGCTGGAAAAGCAGTGTGAGAGACTGAGCAGTGCCCTGAGCTGGAATGGGCAGTCCGAACTGGATGAACAGGAACTGGCACTGGAGTTGCAATCATTCCCAGATTTGCCAAAACCCAAAATGACCACCTTGGAACTTCTCAGTTTCATGCAGGAGAAGAAACTGAAGGAGATTTATCCTAATGTGGGTGGCCGTGAGAATTGCTCTCACTATTCCAGTGACGGTTGCTGCTGCAGAGAGGAGCTTCTCCAAACTAAAGCTTATAAAAACTTACCTGAGATCCACAATGTCACAAGAGCGCCTCAATGGACTTGCTTTAATAAGCATAAATCATGAGCTTTCAAGACAGGTATCATTTGATGATACTGTAACCTCGGTGCGAACCATGAATCAGGAGAGGAGGATTCTTTACCAGGCTTTATTCCAGCGCTGAACAGAACAATTAACAGGGTCACTGTTTCGGCCGAAACCCACGCCAACTCTCACTCATGGACCGCTCTCCGCTCTAACTAACTCTCTCTCTTTTCCGTGCGCACATAACAAAAACCCTTAAAGGAACAGCGCAACAATAACACCACCCATAGCCCCCTAGGGATCATTACACTGCCCCCCCAACAATAAGTTCCTCGTCCTCGAGGGAACAACGAAGTCTCTGAAACGGGGGGGTAGTCTCCTTCTCCGCCTTGGCCTCCCGGGATTCTGAGGGACAACAGGAACTGCCGGGGAAGGAGAGTAAACACTGGGCGAGGAGGACGACTGCTGTGGAGAGTTCACCTGCTCCGGGGGTTGGGGAGGATGAGGCCGCTCCCGTCGCTCTGCGAAGGGGGGAAGCGCTGGACCCTTGTAAGGGGCTAACCTGTCTCTGTGGATGACCACCCTCCTGCCCCTAGGTGGCAGCTGCACCCGGTAAACCACCTCCCCCACTCGCTCCAGCACACAACAGGGCCCCACCCAGCTACTGTCCAGTTTAGGACAGCGTCCTTTCTTCCTTCTTGGGCTGTACACCCACACCAGTTCTCCAGCGAGGAAGTGCCTCCCTTTAGTGGTGGCGTAGTAGTTCCTTTTCTGGCGGAGCCCAGCCTTTGCCAGTTGGTCCCGCGCGAAGGCATGTGCAGACTCCATCCGGTCCTGCAGTTTCCGGGCGTAGTTCGGACCCGGTGGTGCCTCCGGCGCGTCAGGGGGCTTCCCGAAAGCCAGCTCAGCAGGGGTCCTCAGCTCCCTCCCCAACATGAGCAGGGCAGGCGTGCACATGGTGGAGTCCTGGACCGCAGACCTGTAGGCCATGAGGACGAGGGGAAGATGGGTGTCCCAGTCCCGCTGATGCTCGGCTGTGAGGATGGCTAACTGCTGGGCCAGAGTCCGATTAAACCGCTCCACCAGGCCATCGCTCTGGGGGTGGAGCGGGGTGGTGCGGGTCTTTTGGATGCCAAGGCACTCGCACATGGCAGCAAACACCTTGGACTCAAAGTTCCGCCCTTGGTCGCTGTGAAGGGTCGCCGGTGTTCCAAACCGGCTGAACATCCCCTCCACCAGCGTGTCGGCCACTGTCACCGCCTCCTGATCTGGAATCGCATATGCCTCGGGCCACTTGGTGAAGTAATCCATGGCCGCGAGGACATAGCGATTTCCTTTCTCTGAGCAGGGAAATGGGCCCATCACATCCACAGCCACTCTCTCCATCGGTGCTCCTGCTGGTTGTTGCTGCAGCTGAGCACGAGACTGGTCCGGGGGGCCTTTGTGGGAAGAGCAGGAGTCACAGCTGCGGCAGAAGTCTTCCACATCTCGGCGTTGCTGGCCCCAGTAGTAGCCCTGGCGTGCACGCCGCAGGGTCTTGGAGATGCCGTAATGACCGGAGCCAGTGCCGCCATGACAGGCCTCCAGCACAGCTGACCTCAACGACCTGGGCACCACGATCTGCCACACTACCTCCCCTGTAGCAGGGGCCTTCCAGGCCCGTTGCAGCACGCCTTCGCTCAGCCGCAGAGCATCAAACTTGGCCCACAGACCTTTGGTGAAGATGGAGAGCCCAGTGATCTCATCTGCATGGGGGCGCTGCTCCCTCTCCAACCACTGCAGGACCGGTAGCAGGTCGCCGTCTCGTTCCTGCTCCACTCCCCACGCCGCCAGATCCACGACCTGCAGCATCCTGCAAGAGAGCTGTGCAGCATTATCTGTGTCTGTGAGCTCCCTCTCCTTCTCCTCCCGCTTGTCACAGTAGCGGCAGCCGGTGGCAGCACATGGGCGGCGAGACAGCGCATCTGCGTTGCCATGGCATGAACCTGCTCTGTGCACCACAGTGAAATTGAAGGCCTGGAGCTCCTCAAGCCACCGAGCCACCTGCCCCTCTGGCTCCCTAAAAGTCATCAGCCACTGAAGGGCCGCGTGGTCAGTCCTAATGACAAACGGCGTGCCACACAGATAGTACTTGAAGTGCTTTATCGCCGTCACCACTGCCAGGAGCTCGCGTCTTGTCACGCAGTAGCGCCGTTCAGACTTATTCAGGACCCGGCTGAAGTATGCCACCACCCTCTCACCGCCAGGTCCAACCTGCGACAGCACAGCCCCCAGCCCCACATTACTGGCGTCTGTGTCCAGAACAAAAGGTAAGGCAGGGTCCGGTGGTGCGAGGACTGGCGACTCCACCAGTGACCGGCGAAGAGCGTTGAACACCTCCTGACAGTCCTGGGTCCAGCTGAAGTCACAGTCCTTCTGCAGCAGGCGGAACAGCGGCACAGCTATGCAGGAGAACCCCCTCACAAATCTCCTGTAATAGGAGGCCAACCCGAGGAAGCTTTTGAGTTGGGTCTGATCTGCCGGGGTGGGCCAGTTCTTAATGGAGTGGACTTTCTCCTCCAGAGTGCTAATGCCCTCACCACCCAGCTTGTGGCCCAGGAACTCCACCTCCCTCCTCATGAAGTGACACTTGTCTGGGTGTAGCTTGAGGCCTGCTGCAGCCACTCTCCCTAGCACCTGCTTCAGGGACTGCAGAGCAGCATCAAACGAGGCCCCGTGCACCAAGAGGTCATCCAGGTAGACCAGGCACTGTTGTCGTGGGACCCCAGACAGCACAGAGTCCATAAGACGCTCAAATGTGGCCGGAGCGTTACACAGACCAAAGCTTAGGACCCGGAACTGCCACAGCCCTCTGGTGGTGTAAAATGCTGTCTTGGGCCTGGACTCTGGGAACAGCGGGACCTGCCAGTATCCACTTCGCAGGTCCAGGGAGGAGAACCAGGAGGACCCCGCCACCAAGTCAAGAGACTCATCGATTCTGGGGAGGGGGTAAGAGTCCTTTATGGTGACTTTATTCAGTGGCCTATAGTCCACACAGAAGCGCATCTTTGAACTATTCTTCTTAGGCACCATCACCACAGCAGAGGCCCACGGGCTGTCAGATGGCTCTATGATGCCTGCCTGCAACATTCCATCCAGCTCTGTCCGCAGCCTCCTGATAAGCCAGAGGGAGGCGGCGGGGCCATACTTTAATAGGGTGAGCATCGCCGGTGTTGATGGCGTGCTCAACCAGGTGTGTCAGACCCACCTCACTCTCTTTATGGGCAAAAATGTCTTTGTACTCCAGCAGCACCTGCCAGAGACTCTCCTGCTGCTGATGGGTCAGCCCCTCACAGTTTCTGGACCAGATGCCCTTCAGTGCAGACATCCTCTCATCCTCTTCCGCTGTTGGTGCTGCAGGAATCTCTGAGGATTTAACAGCTATCGTGGTGGCTGCTGAGTGTGATATGGCAGGGGTTAACTGAATCTGTTCTCCGCTGGAGAGTATCAGCAGGTCTTTACCCATGTCCAGGACACCACATATGGTCCGCAAAAAATCCCTCCCGAGGATGCAGGATTCCTGTACATCAGCCACCCAAGCAGCATGGGACACACTGAGCTTTCCCACCTTGAACTGGAACACTCCCCGACCTCTTATGGGGGCCAACTGACCGGTCACTGTCCTCAGCTGCACCTCAGTTAGCTCCACTGCAGCCCCAGCAGGAATGATGTCGGGCCGCGCCACTGTAGCGTTGGACCCCGTGTCCAGAAGCGCTGTGCAGGGCACCCCGCAGACTGTCGCTGGAATGTGGCAGAAGTCACCAACCTGGGTCCAGCCCACAGCGATGACCGGGCCCGGTCCGGTTGGTGATGGTGTGGTAGTGTTCGTCTCATCAGACCGTGCATTCCCACCTACACGGGCCTCTGGCCGTTTCCCTGCACTGCTGCAATCCTGGGGCACTGCCTGATGAGGTGTCCTGTCTGCCCACATCCCCAGCAGCTCTGTGGTTGACGCCATGGACCCGCCCGATGAGCAGGTGACTGGATGGCAGCTGTCTGAGTCACACTGCGTGGCCCCACTGAGCTCTGCTGCTGCTCGATGGGAGCTGACATCGCCCTCACCACCGGCACATCTTCAGCCCCGCCGGTGGCTCCGCTCAGCATTTCTCTCTCCAATGCTAGCTCCAGAGCTGAGCTCAGAGTGGTTGGATGGGCCAGCTGGACCTGCACACGGAGCTCTTTAGGACTGAGGGCCTGCAGAAACTGGTCCCGAGCATGCTCCGTTTGCACTGCAAGCGGCATGTTGTCATAAGCACGCCTGCAGAGACACTCAATGTCATGAGCCAGGATGCGGAGGGACTCCCCAGGCCGCCTGCGTCTGTTGTGGAACTCAGAGCGCAGCAGCACAGACTGGTTGTACTGGCCAAAGCGCCGCTGAAGTGCCCCGGCCAGCGCGTCATAGTCTCTCCTCTCGTCTCTGCTCAGAAGCAGCAAACACTCCGCTGCATCCTCACACAGACACAGAGCTAGCTGCAGCGCTTTATGCTGCTCTGACCAGCCAGCAGCCACAGACAGCAGCTCAAACTGAGCAATAAACACTTCCCAAGATGTCTTCCCATTGAATTTGGGTGTTTTAATGTTTGCTGGAGCTTGGGTGCCGCCAAGCTCATTCACGCTGCGTGCTGGCGTGTCACGTGACGTAGGCTCTGCCCCTCTGCCCTCATGGCGCCGGGCATGCTTCTGCCTAGCAAGGCCGGGAGTGAATCCTGCCTCCGCACACAGCTGCAGCGTCGTCTCCCTCACTTTCTGTGTGGGTGAGAGCGCGCAGACGTCCATCTCCTCCCCCTCCTCCTTAAACTTCGCCGTGAACATGCCGTGCGTGTCGGCGGTGGCGGATAGCAGCGGCTAACGGCGCTAACGGCGTTAACAGCGGCTAACGGCGCTAACAGCGCTAACAGCGGCTAACGAGACTCCGACGTCGGTTCGTTGTTAAGCTTCTGACACCAGTGTAACGTCGGCGCGAACCATGAATCAGGAGAGGAGGATTCTTTACCAGGCTTTATTCCAGCGCTGAACAGAACAATTAACAGGGTCACTGTTTCGGCCGAAACCCACGCCAACTCTCACTCATGGACCGCTCTCCGCTCTAACTAACTCTCTCTGTTTTCCGTGCGCACATAACAAAAACCCTTAAAGGAACAGCGCAACAATAACACCACCCATAGCCCCCTAGGGATCATTACAATACCATCGATGCCTTTGCCGCAAGGAAGTCCAGACGTGTAACATTTTAAATGTAAGCTATCATGGCAAAATTATTTGCTATGTATTTGTTTCGCATTGTTTGAGTGGAAGCTGTCAGGACTTTTAATTTCCTCTTAATCTGAACAGTAACCCTGTTTTATTTCTGTTTATTTATTTTATTTTATTTTATTATTATTATTATTTAATTATCATTTGTATTGTATAGCGTGTGCTAGTTGTTTTGAAGAATAATTAAACTTTTAAGGTCCGTCATGTGGCTGTTGTTATTAATGTTTTATATATATTATGTTTGCCGTTATGGGGGGGGGCGCAAAATCATAATCTCGCCTTGGGCACCAAAATGGCTAGGGCCCTGTCCACCGGGGATGATGATGATAAGATAGCTTGCTAGTTCGCCCGTTAGCGCGTTAGCTTGCTTCACTCCAGTTTAGACCGTATCGGTGAGATCGCCGCGCACGGAGTCGCCGATCGCAGGAGCCGGGCTGCTGCAGGTCGTCTTGTTGCTTCCTCCGCTTCCTCCATGTATTCATTAATGCTGGATTCTCTCTCCGCTGCTCTATTCCCGTGTTCTGCTGCGGGACCGACAGCCTCGGCAGCCGTTTCGTCAGCACGCCATAATAGTTTACTATGGTGAAGCGCATCGGCACGTATCACTCCGCGAGGCGCCTGACTGAGTCCGCCTTACAACAACAAATAGGCCGCGCGGACCAATGGACGCGCGGCACATTTTGAAAAAAATCTATGACTTTTAGACGCGTCCTATGGGTGTGAAAATACGGTATATTCTTTGTTTCTTTCTTCTGACAGTCCAAAAACAAACAACAGACAATCAGAGATTGCAGACCCTCGCCTCCAATAGACTATTCGATCTTGTGAGACAGTAGGGCTTCCGGATCAGAGGGGCCAAACCTGCGCTAGCTTGCTGCTCTGGAATGGGAAAAGATACAACTACAACTGTAACTTATATGAAACTAGAATGAACTATGAGTGTGCACACCAAATTTGAAGTCTCTAGCTCCAAAATTGAGGTCAGGATGGACTCCTGAGAAATGCCGATTTTAGAACGAAAATTAGCTCTCAGATCCGGATTGTGATCCGGATCCGGCCGAAATTAGTCATGGTCATAGACCTTTAAGGAGTACTTATGTGTGATTTTTTTCAGATCCATACCGCCATGCGTTTTGAAGAAATTAAGAAAAATGTCAAAAAGTGCCCTATCTCGCAATGTTAAAGAATCCTTTAAAAAAATCTAGAATCTGGATCCAGAACCGGATCAACGCCATTCTTGGGGAGAACCGAGCCACGGACAGAACCTTGCTTGCGTTCTGTTCGGTAGAGTTTGGTCTTTCAGGAGTTTTCTTTTCACTGCCCTAACTGCTTCTGTGGTTGGAATGCAGGTGAAGAGTCATGTGGCTTCATACGAGACCATGGTTTTTTCCGGGTCCAGTTTTATTTCCTGTGCCTTGCATGCAAAATCCTGGGAGTCAGAATCAAATCAATAATGTACTTATCTGTCTATCTTGAAAATATGGGTTATATGTTTTCACTTACAGAAAGGTTAGGGTTAGGATTATCCATGTACATGTGTCACATATCGAGATTAACACTCGTAATCTCTGCTGACTGACACACATGTTGGTTTAATTTCAGGACACTTCTGAGCGGCAGCTTCTGGGTAGCAGCTAAACGCTGAGGTCAGCAAAGATCACCACTCCTGATATTGACTTGTGAACCTTCCTTATGGTGTGTGTGCTAGCCAGGGGCGTCACTAGGTTTTAAGGACAGGGGGGCTTAGCCCCCAGGAGATGAAAAGGATGTGAGCAAATGTAGCGTACGAGCACAAAACCTCACAAACGGCTAACAAGGACTGAGAAATTATACATTAATATTATTTCAGTCTGTTTTTTAATACAGTACAACAACAAACAGGTTTCACCAGTAAGATAATGTTTACAGTATTAACAATAAAAAAAATGGCTCACATTACAACTTATTTGGTGGATGGAAGCATCAAAGAATGCCGTCTGTTTTTAAGAGAAGCAAATCTGTCGATCACTCTGTTGTGATTCTGAAGCTTGTCTTTTTCAATGACTGCAAGACTGAAGTCTTTTCTGGCTCATTTGAGCCAGACGCAGTGCACTAAGGGACCTTTCACATGAGCAGCTGCTTACAGGCACTGTTAGGGCAACTTGGGTAGAACCTTCAGAGAGGGAAAACATGTCTGAATCAAGGACAATATATCTTTGGGAAAACATCCAGCCTCTGTTTTCTGGCCACCAGAACATCCTCTGTTTTCAGGCTCTAGTGTTTAAGTTCATTCAAGTGTGATCCACTCAATAAGTTCTCACATTTAGGACACATTTAAATCTTAACTCAAGCTCACCAACCATCCTATCCACACAAGGGAAAAGTAACTCTCTTTTCACTGTGTCTGAGTTCTAGTCAGTGCGTGAACCTGCAGGTTTCTCCAGGTTCTGCAGGTCTCTGCACCTGATTCAGGGAGACTGTGGGCGTGGCTCAGGGCTGTAGTTCTCCCATACAGCTCCATATGCATCTGTGTGTTTGCCCTTAAATCTATCACACAATAACTAAGTGTTACTACCAGCAGTGATAAACTCTTACTTTCTTGAAAAACATTCTTATATCCATTCTTCATCCATCCGTTCACGTTCTTCTCCTAAAGCTTCAAACACGCTGCAGGGACCGACGTCCTACAATTAGCGCGGTCACAGGGAAAACGTGGACTGGAGTTTCAGTGATGCGAGCATTCTCTATAAGAATAGGTGGAACGGGTTCTCTACCTTTCGTCATGAAGTGAGGGGAAACTGATTCATGATCAGATTTAAGTAAATAATGACAGGTTACATGTCTTTAAACATATATTCTGGTGGCTTTAATAGAATATGTCCGCATTTTTTGGTCACTGAACAAAAAAAAAAAAAAGAATTTCTTTTTTTTTCTTTTATAAAACAACCCAAAATTATTTAGGGGGGCTTAAGAATATTTTAGGCCTATTTTAGGCCTAACGACGCCACTGGTGCTAGCACATTTAGCATAGAAGCTACAGTGAACATTTTAGTTAAAATGGGTGTAACTGACATCTTTTAAACTGCGTTTGAATTTTCATGTTTCTGGAGACTGAGAAACATGAAGCAGTGAAGAGTCATTTTTTGTTTGACTGTGTGTTTCTGTTTTACATCTTCAAGCAAAGCCTTATCTTTGTCAGTTGTTGCGGTGAACACTGCAACACTGATGTTCTGAAGCTTCAGAAATATTTTGTAGACTAGCCAATTTTCCATCTGCATGGTGGTGAGTAGATAATGATTAGAGTTTAATTTTTGGATGAACTGTTCCTTTTAAAGTTTTGAATCTTGCTGGTCTTATTAACGTAATAGCTGGAGGTGGTGTTTTATCTGAGCTGGATCATAAAGCCTCTCTTCTCTCTGGAGCCTCTTCAGTCTGAAAATGACAGATGTGTGGTGGGACAGGGAGGAAACTCCCTTTACCACAGCCCTGCTATCTCTGTGGGAGTTCATTATACACACACAATGGCCACACACGTACACAGAAAAATAAACACACATGCAGTAGACACACATGCTCCTCAGAATATATTGTATACACATACATTAACACTGCTCGGCAGATGTGTCGATCTATGCCATCTATCACACTATGTTCAGACGGCTGCTGAAGTCACTGGGAGGACGCAGGGTCACGATGTGTAAGGGATTATCCTATGATCACAAGGACCACACACACACTGTCCAACAGCATCATCATCATGTCAATACTATATTCTTCAACCCAGTGCTAAATCTGCTTTAATCAATATTTTTCTATTAACTGCTTCACTGTTTGCTCAAGTCATAAACTTTATGAATTTGTTTGTGAGTCTGAGGCAAACAAGTCTCTGTGAGAACAAATCCACACAATTATCATATCACTTTGCATTTCCCCACTGTTGAGTGTTATAGCATGTTTCAGTTCATTGTTTTGGTTTTATGGCATCCATAATTTACCAACCAGCTGTAACAGGCACAAAGAAACCCAAAAGAAAATACCATACCAGATGCCCAGCACCCAACACACAAATATTCCCGTCAGTGCTCGGTGAAGACCTCAACAAAGTTAAACTCAGTCCAAAAGAATCAGACTGTTTGTTCTGAACCGTATCCTTCTGAAGGATGTACACAAGTCTCTAAACCAGCGTTATCTCTGTTGCATTGCATAGCCAGCTACTGCCCCCACCAAATGTACATTTAAATCTCCCAAACACAAACTATTATCTGGACCTGGATCAGATTGTGTATAGTGATGAGAACCATGAGTTGTCTGATGCTCAGTAGTTTTAGTTTTTATTGCTATATTTTTGTATTTCATGCCATGGGCTGAAAGAAGGCACAGTATCACAGCTGTGAAGGAAAGGAACAAGTGACCTGGACCCAGATCCATCTTATAGTTCAATCAACTCTTCCCTCTGGCTCAGGATCCAAACACATAAAAATCCTCTCCAAACAGACAGCACATACCTATGTCACTCTAATGCTGCTGTGGCATGGACAGCTTTTAACATCTAAAAGGATATATTAAATCCAATACAGTAACATAAACCAGTTGTGGCAGCTCCTGAGCTATGTTGTAACAAGCTGATCAATCAGAGATTGCAGACCCTCACCTCCAAGTGCCCTATCTCGCAATGTTAAAGAATCCTTAAAAAAAATCTAGAATCTGGATCCAGATCCGGATCAACTTTTAATTACAGTCCTCGGTTCAGTAACGTCAAGTAATATTTTTGTCTCCTGCGTACTACAACATACCTTCTGGACTCTTTTTCCCATCATGTCATTCGTGTCCCTCCCTCTTAAAGTGACACTCCCATGTTACAGCACAGGCACAATTCCAGATGTAAAAATAATTCTAGAATCTGGATCCAGATCCGGATCAATGCCATTCAGGGAGGACCGAGCCACGGACGGAACCTTGCTTGTGTAAAAATTTCAAGTCAATTGGGTTACTAGTTTTTGAGTTATGCGCGCGGACAGACAAACAAACAGACAAACAAACAGACGGACCCAATTGCAATACCCTCGCCTCCCTTTCGGCGAGGGTACCTAGTGCGTGAGTGAGACTTCGCTTTACTGGATCTGAATCATGTTATGCATCCAAACAAAACATTCATTCTCCGAACCGCTTTGTCCGTTAACGGTATCGTGCTGCAGCCTATCCCAGCAGTCAACGGGCGAGAGGCGGGGTAGATGCTGGATGAGCCTCCAGTTCATCGCAAGTCGAATTCGAGCGTCTGACCTTCCTGCCCAGTAGTTGGACATGCAACTTCAAATCATGCCATAAAAGATCACATTATTGGAGCATCTACACTTGAGCAGCATAGCAAAGTCAGCAGAGTTAGAAGCACAAACAGAACCTGACAGTCAGCCTTTGTTTCTGATGTCGTGTCTATGTGCTGTCCACTGATGGCTGGGCTGAAAATATAGTAGCCAGCAAACTAGTTCCATGCTGATACTCTGGACTCATTGAGTATTTTCATCCCCCAAAACATTGTTTTCATGTAAACAAATGGCCAAACCAAGGGTTACTGTTCTGTGCCAACAGTTCTATTGCATAGGTGGTGGGAGGAAGCCAGAGAAACCACGCAGACACAGTGAGAACTGCAACATGTTGCAATGAGGCAACAGCGCTTACCACTTCACTGTACTGGCCAAAAAATATATATATTCATTCTGCCAGGGAACAGGGCAAGGGGTCGACCCAGGAGAAGATACATGGACGTAGTGAGGGAGGACATGAGAGTGGCTGGTGTTGGGGAGGACGATGCAAAGGACAGGGTGAAGTGGAGAAAGTTGATTTGCTGTGGCGACCCCTCAGGGGACAAGCTGAAAGTACAGTAGTAGTCTCAATGTCAGTAGCATTACAATTTCTTTCAGTCGCTTTGGTACTTTTCTCATATCAGAATGAACATTCTCATAACTATCAGTTCAACCGCAACATTTAGTCATTTGTGCTCATCATAGCAGCAATTTCTCCTTCCTCCTTCCTGCGTCATTAGATACAAAATTGGTGAATTAGTTATCAAATTCTCAAAATGTCAAGCACATTTTACACCTTTCTTTATCCGCAAATGTCCCTGCTCGCAGCCCTCGATGCAGCATGTGGCAACATCACAGCAGAGTCATGCAGAGGGTGGATTCACGACTCCAGGAGATTCTTTCCTCGCTGCATTGTAAGGGATGATATCCGTTGTGATGTAGATGAAAATATGTGGCCACTGGCCAGACAGACGGAACGTCTGGATGTGCCAGAATGATTTACCCATGTTCAGTTACAATACTATTATATCTGAACACAGCTCTACTAAAAAGATGTTTCTTATGTTTGGTCTAAATAAGTGACTCTAGTGTATTTTTCTTTTGCACAATGTTGTAGAATTGCATATAAAGTAAAAATGTGAAACGTACGTATTCAGTGTCTTGTACTCACTTACTCCCCTAACTACAGAAATGTGTAACTTTACTGTAGTTTTCAAATGGCTGTACAAGTAGTGTATAGTGCTGTCTTGAGCATTTTCAGATAGTGTCATCGAGTTCTGACCTTTTTTCATATTGGAAAACACAGAGAATAAACTGTCATAATGAAAACATGACAAAACCATTTGACTCTCCTGCTCATAAACGATGGTGTTAAGACTTCTCATTTTGATGGCATGAAGACTTGCTTTTGAAGAATGGACTATACATTTTGAGCAAGTTACATGCTTTTGCAGGTTATCCTCTAGGTTTGGCAGTTTGCACTACAGTAATTGTTTTGATAAATGCACAACTGCTGTGCAAATGTTAATAGTGATGTGAGAAAAGCAACTGAGAAAAACTGTAAAAAAAATTAAAATAAAATCAGTAATTTACCTCTGCCTTAAAATCGAAATAATCTCTCCTTGGCTTTAGGGCCATCCCTACACAAAATGTAATGTAAATGTTTCTAATTGAATTTTTTTTTTTTATAGCCAGAATTATGGATGGGCACTGACAAAGACGACAACTATTTTCTCTGTAAGAAACACCTGATCCCAATGTCAGCAGACCATCAGGGGAGGACAACTAGGCAAATGGTTGGGCCCGAAAAAACATTTGAGAACGGGGGCCTCAACATTGCCACTCACATGGACACATATTCCCCAGGATAACAATAGCACCCCTGCATCTCTCATGAAAGGACACTCTCATTCAGCACCAAGTTATTTTCCAAAGTAGAGTTTGATATTTGAGTGAGCGTCTTTACTGCCCCTAGAATCAATGCTGTTCACAGTGAGGGTAGTCTTTGGTTGCTAGTCATATAACCAAGTGTGAACATGACAGGCCAAATTCAAAGCAAAATCTCAATCCGAGTCATCCACCCAGCAGCTGTATCAGTCAATGGGCAGCCTTGGTTACCTGACAATTGGCTAGATTTTATTGCCATCTGCTGGTTGCACTGGAGTATGACACTCATTAGAATTTGTATAAATCTTTACTTACAGTCAATCAAAATCACATTTTCCCCAGGCACAATCATAATCAATTGTCAAATAATTAACATTTAAGGCAAAGACACTCAACATTTGTAGGACACATTAACAGGAGAGACAGAGAAGTGAAATGCTAAAAATGGAAATCAAACCAGTCTTTGATTTTTGGAGACCAAGTTGTTGCCAGAAATAAAGCATCAAACAAATAGCATGTTGACGTTTCATGGTCTGAGGCCCATCATAGTGTAACATGAACTTCTCTGCTATGATGCTGCAAACTGCCTTAGTCTTCCACAATAATAATTATTTGTCTAAGACAGGGGTCGGCAACCCTTTTGTCCATCTGCTGTGGCTCCGTGAGGAGGAACGAGCCTGATGAAAGTTTTGGACACTAAATGGCTCACCTATTCTGAAGCAGACAACTAAAAGTCAACAGATTAGCTTTGTTCTTTCCTATCTACAAAGACTGCTGAATCTGATCGGAACACAAAGGCAAATGTTACTCGATAGTTGGGACCAATTCATTCCGGAACCAGTGAAAAGAGCACAACATTCTCTGGTGTTGGCCAGGTGCTGGTGGGGAATCCTGCTCTTCAGTAATGTTTGTCAGTAGCTCAATGAGTAAGTACAGCTGTCACCTCAGAAGAGAGTTTAACTTCGATTTACAAATAACAGTTTTAAAATAAACCCCAAAAAAGGTCTCATTACATTAATGTAGGGACAAAAAATAACAACAACAAACATGACATTTATGTCAAAATGTGGAACATTAAGAAAACAAATGAAATCAAGCCATCCTGGGAACAATGTAAAAATAATAAATACATCTGGGCCAGAATGACAGATCGCTTCCTCTCAACTGTGTTTGTGTCAAATAATTCAGTCCAGGCTGTCTCAGTATCCTTGTAGTCCATTGTAAACCTTCTGTACGGAGCTCTGCTTCAAAAGATTCTGAATACCTGCAACGACAGAGCCACAACTTAGTAACATAAAAAGATTTAGAACAACAAGACAGGCAATCAGCACAGACAACATATGAACATATGTTCTCTAAATGGCCATATTGGTTCCTTTCAACTGTAACGTTCCCCAACAGTACCAACATTATCACCTTCTTTCTCTTGTTCATCCAGCTGTGTCTGAGGAAACTCAACATCAAAGGTGATGATGAGGGAACCTCGGATGTTGATGTTGTCAAAGTTTGGAAGGCCTTCTCCTTTTTTCCACATCCGAGCACCAGGCTTGGTGACCTTATCTCTCAATATATGGACCTGTCAGACAAAGACAGATACAAGCATTACAAAGCACCTCACAAACAATAAATAGAGCAAAAAATAGTCTGTTCTCACATCAAAATTTGCTCAGTGCTGGCATCCGTACCAGGAAAAATGCCACCTGTTCACTCAGAGGTATAACCATTCCCACCAATGGAACAGATGCAGTTGAACGTGGGTTTACGAACTCCTCGTTTCACGAAAACAATGCAAGAACTAATTTTGACTGGAACTGAGCGAACTTCGGTGTATGAGCACCAAAGCGCACCAACTCCCGTGCTTTGTGTCATCAAACTCATCAGCTGTGCTTTGTACGCAGCATCGTCGTTGTGCCCTCTTCTTGTGGGTCACGGGTCTTGCCTATTCCACCTGACGACAGGCGAGAGGCGGGGCACACCCCGAATTCGCATCGCAGGGCCACACAGAGACCGACAACCACTCAAGCACACACTACGGACAATTTCAGTCATCAATACACCTAAATTGCTTTTATTTTTACCTGGAGAAAACCCACGCAGACGGGTAGAACTTACATACTCCGCATTATTACTACTATACTCCACATAGATAGAAATCTATGCTGTGATGGGGAAAGCGCGACCTGGCTGTGCCGCCCTCGTTTCTTGTAATTATTTTTTGTTAACTTTGCTCTCATTATGGCTCCCAATAAAGTAAAAATTGCTACAGGTACTTGTAGTGTGGCTAAGAAGCCTAAGCGTATAAAAAGGAGTACCGTAGTCTTCCTCCTCCATCTGTGCCACACACTTTCAACAACCACGGTAAAGTATACTATTATTATGTTTTAGTATAGTATTAATGTATAACTGTACTGCGCTTTTCTATCATTAAGGTTATCTTTAATTCCTTTCTATATTTTCACCACACAGAAGCCCATAAATGGATTAACCAAATTTAC
Organism: Brachionichthys hirsutus; assembly: GCF_040956055.1. Classification (NCBI taxonomy): domain Eukaryota; kingdom Metazoa; phylum Chordata; class Actinopteri; order Lophiiformes; family Brachionichthyidae; genus Brachionichthys; species Brachionichthys hirsutus. The sequence goes on from NC_090908.1 coordinate 5,722,763, forward strand.
ATCAAATTAAATGGGTAAATTGTTTCGGGTTGCGAACGGAGTCAAAGAACATTCGTTCTTTGTGAACCGAGGTTCTACTGTACTGGTTTGGGGTACCGCATCCCGTTGAAGGACACTTCCAACATGTAAGCAGCAGGGACTGGCGATCAAACCGCTGACCTTCCACCAGGGGGAAGACTGCTCTACTACGGAGCTGTGGCCCCCCCACAACTGGTGGATTGGTCCCACATAAGCATCAGTGTGGGAATTGTATCAGACCACTGTGGTGAAGAAGAAAGCCTCCTAGGTTCCTGGTCCATGCATGTCTAACAGGGGGCAGATCTCAGGAGGAATCAGAACTCACTGGAGGGTTTTACATATTTCATTTAACATGGGATCGGGATCCAAGATTAATGGGAAATTGCTGTTCAGAAGGATGGCCAGAAAGCTCCACTGAGGCCTGACCCCAGATAAGCAGAAGAAAATAAATGGATGGATGGATGACAAGATAATTTGTTGATAAAATTGAGGTCGTCATTAAAGATACCTTCTTTTAACCTTATGGAACCCTGATTGTACCAGTATTAATCCGATTTTTGTTCCATTCAATTTGATTTGGGACAGCTCTGTAATAAAGGTTGTACAGCACCTTGTGTCCATCCAAATGCACGATGTCCATCTCAAAGCCGACCAGGGCCTCCACCAGGGAGATAGTGACATTGGTGTAGAGGTCATCTCCTCTGCGTTCAAATACGGGATGTCTAAAAAGAATACCAGCCACATCACATCACTGCAATTCATAAATCCATCTTTTGCCTCCCAGCAACACAAACAGTCTTTGAAGAAGCATGCAGCTCATTCGTACTTCAACACTTTGATGCGGAATCGTAAGTCTCCTGGTTCTCCATCAATGTGGGGTTCTCCTGTGGACACAAGCACGATGTTAAAAACAGGTAATCCTTACAAAAACAAATCAAAATGTTTGATATTATTGTGTAGGTAGATTAACCTTCTCCAATGAAAGGGTACTCCATCTCATCTCTCACTCCCTGCTCAATTTCCACCTCCAAGGTTCTCTCTTCGTTTACCAGCCTGTCGACGAAAGAAAGACAGGAAGCACCAAGTTTGTACACACTTCTTCCCAAAAGAGGCTGGCTGCAGGCTGTAATCAAACTACTTTAACCTGCTCACACCTTGTTTTCCACTCAGCCCTCCCTCTCTCACACCAGGTGTCTGATGACAAATATTTGTCCTGCCTCTTTCCGTTTCTTTCCCCGTGTAGCTCTATTGACTCTCCATTATCAGCAGGATGTTTGAACTCCCCCCCCCAGAGGCAAAAGCGTCAGGCCAGCTCTTTGCAAATTAGTCCTCGCAATGACATCAATCACAACTGGGTGGTATTAAAAACTGAAAACACCGTCATAAACAAGTCGACAAAAATAAGAGCAGGACAGGCATCATAGCAAACAACATTTTCCTCTCCGGTTTAGATGATTTGTCATGAGGAAGACTGGAATGAGGCATAACACTTGGGACCGACCGATGTTCGCAGGATGACTTACTTTACATTGGGACAGTCATCACACACCATTTCCTGAGTCATCTGGAAGCGGCCTGGTCCAAGCTGAGTCGTCCTCATCTCCTGTCTGCAGTTACACTTCCTCTTGCCAGGAGCTTCTTTGGCAACAGGTTTGTTACGTACGACCTGTAGTACGCAGGTGAAATGGCAGGAATGGTGAATCAATATTTTATGCTGCCGCAAAGCTTTGTTCAACAAATCAAATTATACCAAAATCATTAAAAAGAAAAATGAATGACAATTGAATAATATTTATACAGATTTCTTTTACTCATTACCTCAACAAAGTTCCCAGAGTACACCTCTTCAAGTGTGACCTCCAGATCTAGTATGATGTCATTTCCTCTTGGGATGTTCCTATCCTGTTGCTGTCGGTTTCCTCCGAACATAAACCCAAAGTCACCAAAGAAGCTACAGAGAGAGGACAGTGTGACAGAAGGGCATCTCTGGATACAGATTAGGCTTCGGATGGACATAGTATCTGTTAGGAAACATGAGGGAACTGAATGCCTGTATATGTAAATCATTTTATAGTGGAGCATGAATGTAGCAAATGTTCCTGAAGCTACTTTAATCGAGAAAAACATATCCCCTGTTTGCTGCTGTAATCACTAGTGGTGTCTACTGTCTACCTTTTAATAGTCTTTGTTTAAGAATCTAATAAGGCTGCTCGGCGGAGAGCTGCGCTCTCTGAGTGCTTTTCTAGTTACAAGTTTGAGATAAATGCTTTCAGATTTCTCTCCAGTAGAAGAGATTTAAGCAGAACTTGAGCAAATAAATTCATGAACTAGACAACTTGGGTAATCTTTTTTCATTATTTTGTTAGTTGCCCATTATTTTTAATTAGAAATATTTTGTTTTCTGTCTCTAGATATAGACTTCACCATTATTTTTAACTTTATTTTTCAGCACACAGTTTAAGAAATGTTTTGATAATTGTTTTCATTTTTTTCAAAAATAGAAATAGTAAAAAAAATTAAAATAAAAATAGAACAAATGAACATGAGAGGGAGCCCTTACTCTATAGATTAGAGTGTAAAAATAAATAATTTCATTGTGTGTGTTGTGTCCAGCATGCCATTAGCAATGACAACAATAAAGCTTTCGTCTTAAAAACTTGATCTGGATCTATTTGGGTTTGAACATTGATGGAAACAAAGGGATAGGTGTTTACATTGTCTTATTACCGAGTCGCTCCTTACTCAATGTCATCTATAGTAATGCTGTCCTTTTTTGACATCTTCATGATTCTTTTTAAATCAGTACTCAACCCTCACAATAACACAGTTCAGCACTTCTATAGGCTTAAAGGGCAATCTAAGATTGACCTGTAGGAGGCACCTCAAATGTACAGCGGTGGAGGAAAGAACCTTCGATATGAGTTTCAAAAATGAAAAGGAGGATTACAGGCAAAATTACCTGCATCGCTAGAAAGTACTATGTTCATGTAGATGTCTTGTCTTTGGGTTAATCAGCTATAACACTCTTGACCTCAAACTAAAAATATTAAGCTTTTCATTGATTTTTTCTAGCTAAATCAAAACAGTTCATGAGACCAACCTGGAGAAGATGTCGTTGTGCGAGCCATGGTGACCCTCTTTGAGTCCATCTTCTCCATAAGCATCATATTGTTTTCTTTTCTCCTCATCTGAAAGCACCTACAGTTTAACAGAACCAACATATTTAATTCAGATTTTACACATTTATGAAACCAGCAACATTAACACATTTTCAACACAACATTATCCTTTACAACCTTTTCTAAAACACAAGATCGGTCTTAAATAGCCATAACAGAAAGTGAAATATTATTTGCATAATGTTAAGTTTTGTGTGATATTGATTTAAATCTCTGCAGGCCTAATATCTCATATTGAACATTCATTCTATGAACAACTCCAGTTCTTCTCTTAAGCCACTCTCACTAGTCCACGTCGAGTCTTCAAGGAGCTCAACTGTGCAACGTAACAGCCAATCAGATGCAGCCACACGGTACATGCAACCAATCACAGTGACTATAGCTTTGCAACGACAAAAACCAACCACAAGAAGACAGCATATCAAAGACTTTGGTGTCCGTTTTTCTGGCGTTTCCACACAGCCACAGATCTCCGTTCAAAATGTACGATTCAGTTTCTTGACAGTGACAAAACCTCAACCTTTCTTTACATTTAAACACGTTTCCTCTCTAATAGCCACCCTCCCAATCAAGTTATCAACAACAGCAAAATATCTACCTCATAAGCTGCGCCCAAATCTGCAAATTTGTCTTGAGCTTGAGGGTCGTCCTGATTTCTGTCTGGGTGCAACTGGAGAGCAAGCTTTCTGTAGGCCTTCTTGATGTCCCTTATTGATGCAGTCTTGCTCACCCCCAAGATCTTGTAGAAATCTCGCCTGCAAGACAGAGGGTGATTAATTCCGCTATAGGGAATCATAGGGCTACACAGCAAGGGACAATATACAAGACAAGTCCTGAAAGAGTTGTTTTTTTATCATGCGGACTTGTTTTGATAATCGGCCAGCTAGCTAGCTACTGTCAATGGCAAGAAGGCTGGTTTGGTTTCCATGCAACGAAAGCCGGCTACAAGCTAACTAAGCAAACTGAGCATACCTCTAAAAATGATAGCTGTGTTCTACTGGCCGCTTAATTTAAATGCTTAGCATGGGCATTGTAACAGGAAAATCCTATAGATCCTTTATCAGATAGCATAATAATGTATGAACTTCCTCCGTTCCTCGCCACATAAGTACAGCCGGTCCTAACCAATCACAGTGGAACATGTGTCCCACCTGCCGATGCTGTTTCATCCCTTTTCCGTACTCGATGAGAGAAACTGACTTACCCCGCAAGCACCGCCGTGATGACGTAAAGAAGCAGGCAGCATACATTGCACAGATTCATCCCTTTCGTAGCCATAGATCCCAATTTCAAAAGGAGGTAGGAAAGGTACAGCCGGCTTTTGAACGCAGGACCCCGCTGCCAGTCACGGGGCTTCTTCCGCCTGTCAGAAAGAACCCGCCCACTGGATGTCGCAACATCCGCCTCTCGGTCAAAGACCCGCCCTCCGGAAAAGAAACAATTCCCATCTTCATTTGACGGTAACATCCACTTTTTCACCCACGGCCGGTTCTCTCAAAATGTATATATGAATTAAACTACAGAAAAAGCGGCTGTTTACTTAAACTTTGAATTTTTCTTCAACCTGCTCTGCGCGCACCCGCGACAATGGATGTCTGGATGTCAGTTTAGGAGAGGAGGGCGCCAAATAGGAAGAACCTCAGATGTCTGACTTTTGGACGTCTGCCACGAATCACAACAAACTGCACCAACTACAGGATTTTCACCCGTTCTTCGCCTGTGAGGGACTGGGGACACCGGGACACACTGGCGCCTTGCTAGCTGTTGATAGCCAGACACAGTTTGGTGAACTCTCAGTAAGACCAAGACTCATTCGTCAAGTTAAACAACTGCACCCCAATAAAGTGATAAAGTGTTAGTTTCTTGTACTGACTAGTTGGGTTACGATTAGTTTGTAGTCAGTTCGCCTCGTATCATTTGTCAGGCGTTGGTGACATGGAAGATACTTCCCATCAGGACTTCTTTTGTTACTCTCATGTTTATGCATTAACGTTGGCTTCCTTACTGGAGTTAATCTCGAAGTATGGTTGCTAGGTTACTTTAAGTAGATAAAATGTACTATCCTGTCATCCATGTTTTGTTTTTTTATTTTTAATCCTGTCATCCATGTCTCTTGTGCTGTCTACTCCCTGTGTATAAGGTGTCTGTCTTGTTTCTTTGTTTCCTTTCTATGAAGGCATGGAGGGAGATACAGTGAGTATATGGCCACGAATGGAACCCTTTCTACTGGGTTCCCTTCAGGTGAGTAAGTCAGCCTGTTTATTTAATGTAATAATAGTGTGTTGTGTTTGTAAACATAATAAAAGAACTGAATTTATTGCCCCTTTAGGTGGCTCCATCCTCCAAGCTTGGGCTGCACTATCTTCATAAAATGGCAGCCTACGTGCGAACACGGGATGGATGCTTTCCGATGCTGGGCTGGCCCAAGTGGAGGCATATAGCCTGTGGAAAGCTACAGCTCCCAGAAGACCTTGCATGGCTCTACTTTGAGACATTTGACCTGCTCACAGGCCACACTCCAGAGGAGCGGCTGGAGTGGGCAGAGTGTCTTTCCCAGTGCTATTCCAAAAGCGAGCTGAATCAAACAAGGAACAAGGTACGAAAGTGACAGTGATGGAGAACATTAAATGAAAGGTTAGTTTAATGTATCAGTTTACTGAAGACAATTTTTTGTCATCTGAGATGACTGGTCTGTATCACGTCATGGAGATATGCTGCTCGCTGTATTGTGGTATTTGGTAGCGGTTAATGCTGTAATCGTGCTCACATGTTTGAAAAGGAGCTGTGTGTTGAACTGAGCATTTTCATGCTGTTATTTTCAGTTGTCTGTGGACACACTGCAGTTCCTCCTGTTCCTATTCATCCAGCAGCTAAACCATGTGTCTCTGCGCACTTCTCTGATTGGTGAAGAGTGGCCTAGTCATCGTATTCGCTCTCCCTCGCCTTCTGACCGGGAGCTCAAGACAAGCTCTCAGAACAAGGTCCTGACAGACAGATTGATAAGATCAGTCTGTATTTCCATATTCTTTATTCCTAATGCCAATCACAGAGCAACTACATAATCACGTTTAGAGGGTAAATTATATTGTCACGACTCAGTTCTCAATAATAATGCTGCTTTTTTCCTTTTGTTCTATAGAATTGGGATGATCAGGTCCACCTGTCATTTGTACAAAGCCATCTAGCTGAGATTCTAGAGCTGCTGGTGGAACCGGACCAGCTCTCCCAATCTGGACATGCGCTTCGAGATTGCCAGGTCTGTGGACTGTCAATACACAATCCTGCCACAATCCAACCCATCAATGAAGACAATATTCTTCATTGATGGCCTGATTGATACTTGCATCATAAAAAATGATCAAATCACAATATCTGTTTCTCACATTGACAAATCTGTAGAGAATTATTAATTAAATCTGCAGCTCCTGTTGGATTTTCCTGTCTGTAGTAAGTTTTTAGTGAGACTTTCTTCGTAAATCTACTGACAAAAAGAAATCCAAACCACAAACAATGTCATGGACAGTGATGAACATGTGACCACCTTAACAGCTAACTAGAAAAGCACTCAGAGAGTGCAGACCTCTGCCAAGCAGCTCATTACCCTCATAATTAGATGCACACCGTCCACATGGTGATCTGGATCATCATCAAAAGGTTATGAATTGTTCTTGGTATCTTTATACACCAACCATGAAAAGTAATAATGAATCAGAGTTGGATCTTCACCATCCATAACGTTTTGAGTTATCTTGCTAACAGACAAACAAACCAACGCCGGCGAAAACATAGCCCCCTCGGTGGAGGTTACCTAAATAAAAGATAGTTAACATTAGACTAAAATGACAAGTCTAAATTAGTGATGATGAAATACAGTAATATCTGTAAGTGCTGGACATGTTCATAATTCTGCTAATAAGTTAATATGTCAGTGCTGTTTCCCATCTTGTTTCTGCTGGATTTGCTTGTTTTACTGTTTATTTGGGAAGGTATCCTTAGATGCTGTGCAGAGCTTGAGCCTGCTGCTCGAGGGCTCAGCATGTCAAAACCAAGTGGTCCAGTCAGTCCACAAGCTGCTCTCCAAAGGTCCACTGCAGACACAGGCCGGGTACTCCACCCTCAGTCACACCTTCCCACTGCACCAGCTGCTGTCCTGCCTCCAGCAGAGCCTCACACTCAACCCCTTTGGAATAACAGCTTGTCTGCGTTCAGGCAAGAAGCTAGCCTGGGCCCAACAAGGTACTCTCACATCTACTGGAATTAGCTTTATTTTTGCTGTTTCTCTGAAATCCCTTTGTTGAGACATTTAGGGGAAAGCACTTAAAGTTCAGAATGCAGTTTTGTATGTGTGGCTGTACTTTGTTTTTATTTATAGTTATCAATTTCTATCTGCCTTTCCTCTGCATTTGAGTGGAGGGAGCCATGAAGAGAGCCAAAATAGCTCGTAACACCCACACAGCTCCACCGGGCAGTAAAATAGTGTTAATGTCACAAGTGTTCAGGCAAACACTGGCTAAAACATCAGACAAGCTCACTGGTGCCAACATCAAAATCCATAGATGCTCGGATGCCTTCATTTATCTTCTCTCTCCCCTCAGGTAAGGCTAGCCTCTATTCTTAAATGTAGGTCATGGACATTTTGAAATGCTGTTCATCCGTCATGCTTGCTGCTCCTTCAGATCTGTCTCTGTGGACAAATGCCGTGATAGCACGGTTGTTCTGGGTCCTGTTGAGACCAGTGTCCACATCCACGGCTGCCAGAATGTGAGGGTGGTGTGTGTGGCTGGCAGAATTGCTATCGGAGCGTCTTCACATTGCACCATCCACGCCTTGACGCCCACCCACCCATTGCTCCTACCTGGAAATGCAGATATTACGTTGGGACCTTTCCACACGTTCTACCCCTCCATGGAGGATCACATGGCCAGTGTGGGCCTGGCTGTGGTCCCCAATGTCTGGGATCAACCCTTACTTCTGGGAACCGAGGGCCTCATAAACTCCACAACCAGTACCCCGTCCAACATGGACACTGCCTGCTACCGGCTGTTGCCCCTGGCTGAGTTTAACACACTGGTTGTGCCTTTTGAAATGGAGGGGGACACATGTGAGGTGCCAGGGGGATTGCCCCCTCAATATCAGGCAGCGCTTGATGAAAAACAGATGAGGATACAGAACTGGAGGAAGACTGTGGTGGATGCCAGGCTTAACAAGTAGGTGACAAGTCTGTATACGGCATGTACAGCAAAGTCCATGATGTTTCATTGTTCAAAAAGCATGTCAAGGGAGTCACAACAAACCGCTTTACAACTGAAGAAGATGGGGACATGTTTTAAAATGAAAAACAAGTGTAAACTTGATGAAAGCTCCCAGATGCCAGAAGTTTTAAACTAATTCCAGCAATAATTTAAACCCTTTTTAAACTGTAGCCTTTAAGCTCAAAGGTTAGCGGGCAGGATGTACATGCCATGCTACATGAGATCATTGAGAACTTACCATCTCTGCATCCCTCAAGAATCATTAGGGTGGGGGGCTCGACGTCCTGTTCCCCAGACACAGACTAGCTCTTGTGACATGGAATGTCACATCGCTGGGGGAAAAGGAGCTGGAGATTGTGAGGGAGGTTGAGAAGTACTGTCTAGCTATAGTCGGACTGTTCTATCATTTTGTTGTTTGGTAACATTTTTTTTCATTTATGTTCTCAAGGGAGCAAAAGGGGCATTTTAAAAAGTTGGTGGAGGACAAGTTCCATGAGTGGCTCCTCAAAACAGGGCACAGGCAGGAGCTTGACAGCCTCGTCCCACCTATGATAGCCTCTTTAAAGAACTTTGATGTGCCAACAATGGAAACAACCCAAATCATGATGTCAAACAAATGAAAGCTGGACAGACGCATGGACAGTCATCCATGGCTTGTTCATGTGTTGAACTACTCCTATTTGCCTGGCATGGTGATTATAATGTTCTTCAAGGTAGTGTAGTAGGATGTACAATGCGACTGACATTTGGAGCGTATCTCGGCGTTCTGGCATGCCCTCCCGTTTAACATGTTTATGTGTGCTGCAAGTACTGTTGTATACTCTGCCATAGCTCGAGCTGTCATAGCAACTACTGTCATCATTGTTGACTGGAATGTTGTTTTATGGGTTCTTCCTTTACAAAAGGCAGCTAAGTCCTCAGCCTGTCCGAGCCAAGTAGGGAGTGGATAGACATGCTGGAGAACGTCGTCAATATCAGACTCAAACAAACAGGTGTAGCATCTGAAAAGACACGACAGTCTTTTGAAGGTGCATTTTAAGAACAATTGGATTTGAGTTTGCTGCTGAATGTAAATAACAGTAAATATTGGTTACGTTGAACAGTAGATGTAGTTGAGGAACTAGAACAAGGCTAACTGTGCTCTTGAATGTAATTACTCTCAAAACCTCCAGTAAGATTGCAGTTTTCTACCCAATGAATTTGTTAAGTAATATAACAATTTATTTTGATCTCAACTGAAATTAGAGTTTGAGTCCATGAGTAGAGGAACCTGGCTGCTCTGAACACCTACAGCCTGGCCTGATTGCTAATGTGCCAACCATACATAAACTCAGGCTGTGATGTTAATGCATTATTTAATATCTTGCTCAGGTGATAAAATATTTAATTGTAACAATCTTGAAGAATATTTTTTATTTTTGTAGAATTCAGGATAATCTTTCGATGAACTGCTCACTGAGTAATTCCTTCAACAACCTTTATACCATCTGCTTTTATCTGTAGCAACACTGTAGTGACATTAGGTGGTTTCATGACATAAAACAATAAAACAGACTAAAAAAACTTTTACAAATGGTTTTTTCACTCAGCTGATGGTTTACACAGGTTTTTAATTGTCTCCTGTGTCCAACCCAATTACAAGCACCTAAGTGAGTCAAGGTTCCTCAATTAGAGGCAATGCACTTGATGCCTCTAATTGTGGATATAGCAGAAACGGGGTTCTATGCTGTGAAAGGCTTCATTGTTTCATGAATGATTTACAAATTTCTTGCCATATATATATATATATATATTAGATATTACCGGTACTTACTGGAGGTTTTCTTGTCAACTGTGTGATGTTAGTAATAATGGCCTCTTACAACATCAAAGTGTGCCTGTAAATTTTATTACAAACTTGTCCTTTCATCTCCTGAATAAAATGGATATACTGTATATGCTGCTGTGCCACATGTGGTTAAAGTTTATCATTTGGAGGAGCAAAAAGGAAAAATCATCTGGACTTGTTCAAGTTTGATTGAAGATCCAAGAGGCTTCTTCAGACCTGGATGACTGAGAACAGAGCCATTTTGGTGCCCTAGGCGAGATTATGATTTTGCCCCCCCCCCCCCATAACGGCAAACATAATATATATAAAACATTAATAACAACAGCCATATGACGGACCTTAAAAGTTTAATTATTCTTCAAAACAACTAGCAGACGCTATACAATACAAATAATAATTAAATAAAAATAAAATAAAATAAATAAACAGAAATAAAACAGGGTTACTGTTCAGATTAAGAGGAAATTAAAAGTCCTGACAGCTTCCACACAAACAATGCAAAACAGATACAGAGCAAATAATTTTGCCATGATAGCTTACATTTAAAATTTTACACGTCTGAACTTCCTTGCGGCAAAGGCATCGATGGTATCATCAAATGATACCTGTCTTGAAAGCTCATGATTTATGCTCAATTTTTATCACCGGACCTGTGGTGTGGTCTCTCACTTCCAAAAGTGCATCTCTGACTTTTGCAGCCTGGTATCTCACAGCCTGTGCACTGTTGATCCGACTTTCCCACCTAGTATCTGACCAGGATTTCAGTGTTGTGTGGACATGTGTTTTTAAGATGGACCATCTCTGAGTGGAGGCAGAAAATAGTGTGAAAAGCTTCTGCAGGTAGCCAAAGCAACCACTGGCACCTGCAGAGCTTTTTGCCCATCAGCTCCCACCAGATTTACTGCGTGTGCACTGCGTGGCACAAATAAAGCTCGATTTATTATGCTGTGTTCTTCTGGCATGTACGCAATCACTGAACAGAAAGAAGTAGAGAATATCTGTAAAGACAGATAAGCCACGGTATAATGGCGTTCTACCGTCGTCTGGAGAGGGAAACGGTTCCAGCTTCGACGCTGCACACGGAGATGACGCATTCAAAGGCGTCGGAGAACCATGGTGTGTTCACGAACATGGGACATGTGACAGCTCACGTCAGAACGAACAATTATCGGCTGAAAACGCGTCTATGAGCCGTGCAACGCCAAACTAATAATATGGGCTTTCTAACATACTGTCGCGAGATCGCGTGAGGCGCAATGCATCATGGGAGTGACTGGGTGGTGCTTTTGGCACCATGACTGAGAGGGGTGTTGCGTTGAATGTCCCCAGCGCAGCTTCCACGTGAAGTCAAGTCATCCTGTGTCACAATAAAGGCACTTGTTGACACAAGCTCAGTTCCAGTGTGGTTCTTCTCCTCGAGCTCGCTACGTTGGTGTCAGAAATGGGATTTCCGACTTCCGGAAGGATGGAGACGGAAATCAACGAGCTCGAGCGAGCAGTCAGAGCCATGCTGAAGACGGACCGACTTCCTGACGGCTCCGGCGCACCGAGGGGTCCGCTGCCCCTGCTGGCCGAGCGGGCCACAGCAACAGACGCACTGATGCGTCATCGCCCCCTGCTGGCCGAGCGGGCCGCCGCAGCAGACGCACCGAGGCGTCAGCGCCCCCTGCTGGCCGAGCAGGCCGCTGCAACCGACACACCAAGGCGTCATCGCCCCCTGCTGGCCGGGCGGGTCGCTACAACAGACGCGCTGCCACTGACTTCGACGGAGCCCTGGCCAACCTAGGTGAGGTTTTTGCTGCCATTCGCCAGGCCGGGTTGCGACCGAACCCTGCCAAATGTCATCTGCTGTCCAGGGAGACGGAGTTCTTGGGCCATGTGGTTAGCGCTCGTGGTGTGGCTACTAACCCAGCGAAGGTGGCTGCAGTTCAAGAATGGCCAACCCCAGCCAATGTCAATGAGCTGCGGAGCTTCCTGGGACTGGCTTCGTATTACCGGCGGTTCGTCCAGGGCTTTGCCACCATTGCCGACCCACTGCACCGCCTCACCAACAAGTGGCGCCCCCTCCAGCAGGTGGCGCCCTAGGCGATCGCCTAGCTCGCCTATGCTTAGAGCCGGCTCTGACTGAGAACCTACGTTGACATCATTTGGTGGGTTTGAAGAAATGTTGCTGGAAGATGCATAACTGTTTGTAAATTTTGTATTCATTAAACTTACTGTGTGAGTTTAATAAGACTATATAACGATATATAAAAAACCGGATGGTAAAATGATGCTTGAAAATATACAGTCCAATATTTAATGAAAATACATTGGATTTATAACAATAAACAGTATAATAATACAGATCCTGGAAAGGGTGTTTTTTCCGCAAGAAAACTTTCAATTTGAACACTGAACTGTATTTTTGCTGATATTTAGATTTAGAATGACATTTTTAAAGAGCGAATATGTTTCTTTGTCTTAGAAGATACTGGATCTGAGTTCAAACTCATCTCTGCATGCATAGTAGGCACAAATAAGTCATGAGTTGGCACATCGTCACCCGGTGGGAAAAATCAGTGGAGTTGACATGTGTGATATGTGAGCAGGTGCGTGGGCACCAGAGCCTGCCAGTTGAGAAGCGGGGGTCAATGGATAATAACCATGCCCGGCCATTATGCCATAATCCTTCCTCGCTTTTCTGGAAAACCTGAATAGCCCTGGAATCACTGACTCAATTTTTGGATCTCATTTTCATGACAAAGCGATTGTTCCACTGTTGCCTCTGCTGTTGGTGTTTATGAATGTGAGAGGGGGGTATAAAAGGGGACTGGTGAGGGGCCAGTGCAACATCGAGACCTCAGGAACCATCCAAAAACATCACCACACAAACATCAAGATGGGCAGGGTGAGTGGGAGACTGTTTTTTATTTGATTCAGAGAACAATGTGACATGTAGTACAAGTTGTATGTAACGCTCATGGGCAGGGGTCTATGTGTATGTGACCATCTCTACTGGGAAAATCAGGTTTAAAGCTTATTTGCCTTGGATTGCTGGTGGCCATGGTTCAATGTAGTCAAGACTTTTTGCAGCGGACACTGTTGATGGATTTAGGAGGTTAAACCTGCACATGAACACAGAAAACAACACATGAATGCATTTCAAAGTCAAATCACTTCAGGAAATATCTGTTTAAATATCAGAAACAATGATATGAGACTCTTGTTGTCCCCCAGATTGTCTTCTTTGAGGACAAGAACTTCCAGGGACGTCGCTATGAGTGTGACAGCGACTGTACAGATTTCCACACTTATTTGAGTCGCTGCAACTCCATCCGGGTCGAGAGTGGTGCTTGGGTGGTGTACGAGAGACCCAACTACAGTGGTTATCAGTATGTCCTGACCAGGGGAGAGTACCCAGAACACCAGCGCTGGATGGGTCTTAATGATCGCCTCAGCTCCTGCAAGATGATCCACTTTGTAAGTTGGCCTTCATCTGTGATCTAATCTTCTTAACTCCATTCCACAGTTTGACCTGTGAAAATGGAATTCCTGGTGGGATTCATCCTCGTGTGGATAAAAACCTGAGGTTTGGGAGTCCGAGTCAGACACTGGCTCGACAGATGGCTGCAGCGAGCAACAGGGACAGCAAAGCAGCTCACCAGAGTTTATTCTACCAATGACTGCAGGACTTAATCAATGCAGACCAATACCTGGGTCAGTCCATATGTATGGTCTGACTGGTCCAATCGACCCACGGCCTGCAGGCAGATTCAAGGATGCCACTCGTACAAAAATCAATCTATTTTTTACAATACGCATATGTACAGTTTTGTACTATTTACAAAGGCATTACATTAGAAAGGAAACAACGATGGTTATTTATGGTGGTTATAATGGTTTTGGTAGGTCAATGCAATCAAAGACGACCACAATCCTTATATTATTGTGAGATTCTGATTATATTTATAGCATTGTTTGGGTGAACACTTGATTCTAATTGGCTGAATCAATCCTCATGATGGAGAACACTAAATAGTTCCGGAGAAACTGTCAGTTCATCATTCTGAATTCATGTGCCCACTGGGAAGTTCTAGACTGAACTATATAATATCAAAAACCAGAAAGAGGAACACATCCCTCCACCACACCCGACAGTTCTCTAGAATAGATGCATTCACATCCTTTAACAGCCACACTCCACCTGCTGACTCTTCCATTTCAACCCTCTTTTGTGTCCTACGTCCCCTCTTCCTGTCATCTTGCAGACTAGTGGAACTCCATACAAGGTGCAGCTCTATGAGAAGGCGGACTTCAGTGGTCAGGTCTTTGAGGCTACAGAAGACTGTCCCTCACTTCTGGATAGGTTGCGCTGGAAAGAGGTCAACTCTTGTAAAGTATATGATGGTTGGTGGGTTTTCTACGAGAACCCCAACTACCGTGGACGGCAGTACTTCCTGGAGAAGGGGGAATACCGCAAGCCTGGTGACTGGGGTGCCATCAGTCCTGCAGTGCAGTCCTTCAGACGCTTCTCTGAATAAGTTCACCTAATTTAAAATGTTTCATGTAAATATTTGGCTAGAATTCTAACTATTTTGTGATCTTGAGCCAAGGCTTCAAAATAAAAAATCTGCCCATTAAGCAGACTGTGGACACCTTTCCTGATTTCAGTATGAGAGCTGATAATGTCTGTTTGTCCCTTTATAGAACAAAGATAAATAACTAGAAAAGCGCAAACCTCCGCCGAGCAGCGTATTCCCCTTGTAATTGGATTCATATCATCCACATGGTGATCTGGATTATAAATTGTTCTTGGTATCTTTATACACCAACCATGAAAACTAAAAGTGAATCGGAGTTGAATACGTAAAGGGGTTTTTCAATGTTAAAATGTAATCTTTTTTCCTGACCTAATTCTGGATCAGATCCAGCTGAATTTTGGTGGTGAGATAGAGGTCCCAACCCCTACGTGACTGTCAAATTCCATAAACGTTGATCAACAATCAACCAAGTAATTGAGGAACAAATTTTGAAGCGCCATTTACTGAAATGTTAAAGAAAATTTAAAAGTGATCCAGAATCCAGGATCTCTTCTGGATGATCACCGAAATTTCATCATCTGTTCCTGGTAACATTCCCAACATTTACTGAAGATTTCATCAAAATCTGTCTAGAAACCTTTGAGTTATCTTGATACTTAAATCTTGGTTTGCAGCCCTGCTATACAAATAGGCAAACAATCAAACCCCGCCTCGGCGGAGGTAATAACACTTGTCTAGAACGAGCTCTAATTCAGCTGTACAATATTTTCTAGTTCAACTACTTTTTCTTATTTAAAATGTCTGACAGACAGAATGAATGAATTTTATTTGAAATGGTAAATGGACTGCACTTATATAGCGCTTTCTTCACCGCTTTGCAGTGCTCCAGTCGCCCACACTCCAGTGGGCGACCGCTGCCATGCAAGGTGGTCCAGTGTCTTGCCGTCAGAGACAGTCAGAGCCGGGATTCGAACCACCGACTCTCTGACCACTGGACGACCCACTCTACCAACTGAGCCACAGCCGTGAAAGACACTTCGGTTTGGGTCTACCTTGAGCTACCTCAGTTTCACAGAAAATCTTCAGGCTACTTCATCCCAGCACAGGTCTGAGATCCACAGTGACAGGTTGAGTGTTGAAGTGAGTCCCAAAGGAGAAACAGTTTCCACCTCCACCTATCAGCAGCAGCTCCGCTTCCTCTGGGTCTATTAGCTCAGAGCAGAATGAGTGAAGCATCAGGGGCCAGGGCACTGCAGTCTAGAGACAGCAGAACACACAGAATGCATATAATTTCAAGATGATGATGACGATGGTTGGATAAAACCTGAATTTATATGAGGCATTTGATGTCGAAGCAACTCAGGCCATAATCCCAGGTGGATGCATCAGCACAGTAAAAAGCTTGAAGTTACCGTGTCCAGTCTGAACTCCACACTGCTGTGTGTGGTGAGGTTGATAATGAGACCACCCGGTACACCATTACAATTCAGCCAAACTCCACCAACCACAACCAGCTTTGCACCAATAACATGGGCAGAATGGGAGTACCTACAACAAGAAAAACGATTTCACACAGACTTTTATGACATTTGATTTTATTCAGCTTAATGATGTGAAGGTTTCTCAGTGGTTTTGAAACACAACACACCTGGGAACAGGTGATGGCTGCACCTCGATTTTTGTCCATCTGAAGCCTCTTTCATTTGGCCTTAACACCACTGTGTCCCCCAGTGGCACCCCCATTCTGTTTAGCCCTCCGAACACCACCGCTCCACCCTTATATGAACAAGCCGAATGGGAATGACGTGCCTCTGGAGCTGCGCCATCTACTGGGATCTATATGAATAAATGAATACTTAATTTTTGTGTCTATCCTTTACAATTCAGACTCATTGACTTACAACATACCCCAACATTCTAGCACATTAATCCACTGATCAGCAACCTCATTTACAGATAAACATCCAAACAGAAATATGATGCCATATGTCTAATTTCACCGTGGCAAACATTAAAATCACCAAATAAATTCAAGTTCTTGCATAACACAAAATACCTTTTAAAGTGGCAGGAGATCCGTATATTTAAATGCTAGCCGTGTATGTGTGCAATGAATACATGAATGAATTTTTAAACATTGCTCGTGTAAAGTAAACCTCAGTCCAGTGGTGCTGGACCAGACAAAGGAAGCAGCCATCACCCAGAACCATCTCGGATTCGTTCTTTCCACCAAATACAAACAGGAAGTATTTTCCTGAAAGGAAAAAGCTTTATCTATATTAAACACAAATAGATGAAAAACAATTAATGAATTCACTATTTCGTGCTAATCTTACCATTGTGACAGATCAAAGAAGCAGTGTGCCTCCATCTTGCTGGTGGTGGATTACCTGTACAGATCATCTCCTCAACACTGAATTTCACAAATTCTGTGTTCTCAGAGTCTGCAGGACCCAGATTTAATTTGAAAATGCTCTGAACTGGGTTCAGTGGAGAGGAGCGACCACCATATACCACAATGCCTCTTCCAGGAAGAGAGGTGGCAGTGTGATAAAGTCGATCATCTGAAAGAAAGGAAAATTAAAAAACAAACTAAACTCATAATGGAAACTAAACTAGTTGCTCTTAGTGCTTAATTCAAGATGACACCTCTATAAATATAAATGTAGGTCCTGCCGTAAACCCTCTTACCTAACTCTCTGGATAGGTCTACAATGGCAGATATCCAGCCTTCCTGGTGCCTAAGGAGGATTCTGGCTGCTGCCCCCCGCCCTCCTTTGCTAGAGCCTCCTGTTAGCAGGACCTGCCCTGGTCTCACCAATGAGGCAGCCATCCCCAGCCCATCCATACAAACAGGTATGGTCTGCACACACAGGACTGTGGTGTTCGAAGACTTGCAGAGAGATGATGCTGAAGATACTGAAGAAAATCAAACACATTTGAAACAAAAACTTGATCAGCCTTATGAACAAAGTGTCTAAGATATTTAATAATATACAGTATATATAGATGGGCCAGTGCAAAATTGTTCAGACGGGTTTGGTATGAAGCCTAACATGAGCACAGACTTGTGCAGCAAATTTTTACCATTAGATGATGCGCTTGATTCAGCAACGACTCATACTGAGCCCATAAATGGGAGCATAACAGCATTTCAATCCATCAGTACAACTGTGACTCACCACCTTCCTCTTACAAGCATTCATGTTAATTTTAATTTTCTTCTTTGGAAATTCTACATTAGAACTAATAACATAAAGACTTCAGCCTTGTGCAACTAGAAAAAACATGCAATCACAACACAAAACAAAAAATACACTGCCATGAGTTGCTGTGCAAAGGTTTTTAATCGGAATAGTAATTTGAAGATTAAGACACTTACTATATACCGGTAATACTGCAATCCTGAAGTGTGTTACAGACTAGTTGGCAGGTGCACCTGAGCCAGGTGGCTGGAAGTTAAACTGGACTGAGTTTATACACCAGACCACCATTTCCAGAACTGGAAACATACCCAACCTTTTAATAGATGAGAAAGAATTAAGGTGCTACCTGGAGCCTGAGTGAGTAAAGCCTGGGCCATCAAAGAGCCTTGAGCTGCAGTCAGGATGAAGTAGTGGGAACACTTCTGATGCCACTCCTGAGGGTAAACAGGAGTACATTCAACTCCATCATGATCAAGCATGATTTTTGAAATGGTCTGGCACGGGTAACCACATTTTAACAGCTTACCTCATATTCGTCAAAGGTCTCCAGGCTCTCTATTCTGCAGCGCTCCTCCTCAGGAACCAGCCCGAGGTAGAAGGCATTCATATCCAGACATACACACTGCTCCCAGCCCTGAACATAATGACTCATCTTTATAGAACCACCATATTGTGCACTACACAAAAACAGACCAGATTTCATAATACATCTACAAATGTACCTAATGATCGTGAAAATAAACACCTCTGGTACAGTTACAACTTTGATAAATGGGATGCTTATTGTGTGCATACTGGCCTTGTCCATGAACCTGTGTCTCTGAGCAGCAGCATCTGGATACTGCTGGATTGAATGTAGCGCTGAGTTGAGTTTCAGGAAATGGTTTTGCATGATCCGACCAAAGGGATCATGTGGATGTATCTGCTCATATATAACATAGAGGGACTGTGGAAAACGTTTTGCTGCCCAACTGATGACAGCATCTGAGCTGGAAGACATTCAGCACATAACAACAACCATTAGACAAGACCGGAATCATGGGAATTTTGCTATAGATATTTAGTAATAACTGTGAGATCACAACATTGTAAATGATTTTAATATTCCAGTTTCTATAACATGTATGCATATACATGTTGATATGATCTCCTAGACAAACCTCATCAAATCCTACCATTGTGTCTCCATGTAGGTAAGCACCACTTCAGAGAGAATTAGGGTGGGGGTAGTCCAGTCAAGCCCAGCTGCACCCAATGTCTCTTCCATCTGGGACTCCTCCCTGACATCCACCCCTAACAGATGGTACCAACCACTAGACACATATGTAGGTCCTGAAAACACAGAGACAAAAATTCAACAGTTTCTCTGAGGTCAGAACCTTCTCTAAACTAGACATAACATCCACAGGGAAACTGGAGGTTTTTCATAGTCTTATGGCATTTTGTCTGCACAGAGTAGGGTTTGACACATATCCTGTAAATGTGTCATGCATGTCTGTGTTGTGTGTGACACCACATTCCAAAAACCATGTGACATAACAACTTTAAAACATTGATTTGTTTTAGTGACTATTTTGCAAAGTCATTGTCCGCTTCACCGATTCCAGTTGTTAAAAGCTATCGAGTGTCACACCTTATAACGTTTTGTAAGCAGGCTTTACGTCTTCTTATCTGAATTTCACTGTTTTATTTTAAATTGTTTGTTACATCCTAATTTCTTTCTCCACACATTGTTTTAATTTGTACACATTTTCTCTGTATAAACCTTTTATTACCCTCGCCGAAGGGGAGGCGAGGGTATTGCAATTGGGTCCGTTTGTTTGTATGTTTGTCTGTTTGCTTGTCTGTCCGAGCGCATAACTCAAAAACTAGGAACCCAATCGACTTGAAGGTTTTACACAAGCAAGGTTCTGTCTGTGGCTCGGTCCTCCCCGAGAATGGCGTTGATCCGGATCTGGATCCAGATTCTAGAATTATTTTTACATCTGGAATTGTGCTCTGCTGTAAACTGCCATTTTAAGAGGGAGGGACACGGATGGCATGATGGGAAAAAGAGTCCAGAAGGTGTCTTGTAGTACGTTCCGGAGCAGCAAGCTAGAGCAGGTTTGGCTCCTCTGATCCGGAAGCCCTGTTTACTGTCTCACAAGATCGAATAGTCTATTGGAGGCGAGGGTCTGCAATCTCTGATTGTCTTTCTAGTTATATCTGGAATTGTGCCTGTGCTGTAAACTGCCACTTTAAGAGGGAGGGAAACGAATGGCATGATGGGAAAAAGAGTCCAGAAGGAGTCTTGTAGTACGTTCCGGAGCAGCAAGCTAGAGCAGGTTTGGCCCCTCCGATCCGGAAGCCCTGTTTACTGTCTCACAAGATCGAATAGTCTTTTGGGGGCGAGGGTCTGCAATCTCTGATTGTCATTTTCTAGTCTTTATTTTGCATCTCTATCTTTTTTTTAAAATAATGCTCTCAATATTCGTATTTATGGATGTATGCATATATATCATGCTGGTCTTTGTAAAACATTTTGTCTTAAATATGATTGTTCTTTTAAGTGAAATAATGTAATAAATTTATAAATTAATTAAACCTGAAACAAAAAACTCTATAAACACAAGATGGTTTTATGTAAAGGAAAATACCAACCTGTCTGAGAGGACAAATAACAGTCTAACATGGCTGTCAGAGTTCCATTAGCATTGATAATTGCAGCCTTTCTTTGGGCGACATCAGGGAAATCCAGCTCAAATATGACAGTCCTGTCAAGCGCTCCATCTGAGTGAAGCCGGAAATACAGAGAGTCGAACCCCGCGCCCAAAGACAAAATCTAAAAAAAATGATATGGATGAGTAACCTTTGTTAAATCAAACGTCCTGCGCTGCATAATTTTGAATAATGTTACTGTTAACTTGCCTGTCTCCTGGGGCAACTTTCAGTAATGTGTAAAAACTTCCTCACGCAGTGGTCCATGGCTCTCCATCGCACATAGTAGCCCCTAAAACACAAACACAACACACTGCAAATAGTAGATACTGTATTCCATATGTGGATGTACAGTCAAATCATCTGAGTTCTGACAACCTACAAGACACTTTCACTACTTTCTAATATTTTATCAACAAAATAATTAATGCATGTACAGCATAAGTTACCATGGTGACCTTGACAGGTTAAAATGAACACAAATCATACTGAAAACGCTGGTCTCCGACTCAACATACATTCACAATACACCCCTCTGATTTTCTCATTACCTTTTGGAACAATATGTGATTTTTTTAAACACACTTGCATCTTAAATGGATGCCGTCATATCACCATAACTTTGTACATGCGTGTAATCACAAGGGCACATCCATTTAATACGTGCTTTGTTTGGTAAATAAAGACAGTGACAGTTGAAGACAGAAATTAAGAAGAGGAAGACGGGTGCATCAGCAGCGAGAGAGAGGGAATGGAAGAGTTTCGGATTGAGAGTAGGGACTTTGAGACTTCCGCTTCCGCCCAATGGTGTGAGCAGTCAGGACGGGCAGCTCCGCTAAATATTCGATGATTTTCACCTTCTAGATCAAGTAAACAAGTCCAATTGGTATAAAATTATATGTTTGATAGAACCAAGTCTGCAATGACAATCCAAACAACTTCACTTACTGCTAATGCTAGTCCGATAGCTCCGGTGCATGCTAAATGCTAGCGCTACATCGTCCGTGAGTAACCGCAGCAACATGCGGGATGAAAAGTCCCCGCCCGGTGAACGGATGGAGAATTCTAATAGCACTGTACGAGTATTGCAGAACGAAATGAGATCGTTTCGAGACGCTGACGGCTGACAAAGACACAAATCGAGGCCATGCATGGAGAGCTACGCGGAGACACAGCCACGTTCCAACAGAAAGCTCAAGATGATATGAAAACACCCAGAGATTAGCTTTTTTCACAGGTGAAGACGCTAGCCGATAACCACACTGAATCAGTAAACACACAGCACAAGATGGAAAAGTCACTCACTGACGTCTGTGACAGAGTTTCTTCACTGGAAACGGCCAATGAAAAGTTGCAAAAAGAATACAAGAAAGTGGCAGAAAAGTGCATGGATCTCAAAAACAGAAGCCGCAGGCAGAATATTCGCATTATTGAGGTTGAGTAATCCTACCAGATTTGTGGCAGAGAATTGGGGAAAAGAAAACGTTTGCTCCCCCCTCATCATCGACCGGGCGCACAGGACCCGCGGCCCAAAACCGAGACCAGGTGAGCGACCACGAGTACTTCTCGGCTACATTATTATGCTGACAAGGAGAAGATTCTGATTCGTCACCGGGCGTCATTCAAGCAGTTTAAAGGAAAGCTGCAGGTATCCCGTACAGCACATGTGTCAAACTCAAGGCCCGGGGGCCAAATGTGGCCCACCACACCATATTTTGTGGCCCGCGAGAACTGTGTGCAGACATTTGTTTTTATAAAATGCTGCATCTGTCACACATTTTCTTAACAGCTTGCAACTGTTGGTTGTTCTGCAATTCTGCCCCTCTCAACTGTGACAAAAGAGTTTTGAACAAAGTTAATGCCATAACTTGTGTTGGATGATATTTTTCTTTCTTTATATTATTTACTTGAATAAGTTTGGTTGTTGATTGATCTCTTCTGGATCGTCACCAAAGTGTAATAATCTGTTCCTGGTAACGTTCCCAACATTTCCTGAAAATGTCATCAAGGTCCGTCCAGAACGTTTTAAGTCAACTCGCTAACGGACGCCAGCGATTACACAACCTCCGCCTCGCCTCAGCTGAGGTAATTACAGCAGTAATCTATCCAGATGTGATGTTTGTAACTTAATTAAGTATGTAGTAGTAATAAATAGTTATCTAGCAGCGTGTTAAGGAGTAGTTACATGTATTTTACATTACATTTACACTGTTACGGTTAGAACTGGCCCTTTGAGGGCAACCATAATGCTGATGTGGCCCTTGGAAAAAAATAATTTGACACGCCTGCCGTACAGCCTCTATTACCCCACAAGGCTGGAGATTACAGCGCAAGGAGTCAGGCATGTATTTACAGATCCACACAAAGCTGAAATGTTTCTCGTAGGAATCACGCCAGTGGATGGAGAATTGGGAAGATTTGGGAAGCGTTTGATCAACATAGAGGAATTGCCTGGGAGAAGAGTAGCGCTTGGATAATGGGCGGATATATTTATATATATATATTTATTTTCTTTTTCCCTTTTCGTTACTTCAGTAGGTGAGTGCTCTCTTATAAATGTTGTGTACATTTAATTTTATTTGCACGTGCACTTTTCTTCTTTAAATATTAGCCTTACTAATTTTATTAGTACTTACTAAGTTTATTATTAGGCCAGA
Organism: Brachionichthys hirsutus; assembly: GCF_040956055.1. Lineage (NCBI taxonomy): Eukaryota > Metazoa > Chordata > Actinopteri > Lophiiformes > Brachionichthyidae > Brachionichthys > Brachionichthys hirsutus. Next base: position 5,746,123 of record NC_090908.1, read on the forward strand.
GTGCCTATCTAGGCGTAAGGGGCTATTGCTTTTGCAACGCAGAAGACGACAAGTTGACGAGCGCAGCGAGTCAACCATCGGCATTCAACTTCGCAATGCTGTTGACGACGACTAACACATCACGCCCACACACACCGACACTCAACAGCACACACACAAGCGTAGCCCTCGTCGAGGCCATTCCGAAAATGTATTTTATGTAGTAATTGCGTACTCAGAAAAAAAGCTATATTGTTTTTGCTAAAATCCTTTTAGAGGCCCGAGCGCCTATCTAGGCGTAAGGGGCTATTGCTTTTGTAACGCAGAAGACGACAAGTTGACGAGCCTCGACATTCAACTTTGCCATGTTGTTGACGACGACCAACACACTCACGCCCACACACCCCGACACTAAACAACACACCCGCACACACACACAAACACGAGTTGACGAGCGCAGCAAGTCAACCATCGGCATTCAACTTCGCAATGCTGTTGACGACGACTAACACATCACGCTGTTAGAGTTGTTTACATATTTCCATCTAAAGCTCCGTAATTGTTATTGGAAAAGAACAGCCCCATCTGGTGGGCAGCGATGTTGTGTACTCTGAAGGTATGATGTCACTAGGGTCAATGGGAGGAGCATGACCTTTGTCAATAAAAGTGAACAAGGAAGCGGAAACAGGATGAGGAAGTGCGCGCCAGACCAGAGGGTCCGGGCGGCGAGAGAGAAAAACGAAATCCAGAATCTGCCTGTTTCATTTCGGTGCAAACACAATGATAGAGACTTTAACTCTATCACACGCCCACACACACTGACACTCAACAGCACACACACACCCCGACACTAAACAACACAAACGGCAATTTGACCCCCTGAACATACTCGAAAACTCACCAAATTTTGAACCAAATTCAGATCCGGCGAAAAATCTGTCTACCTCTGTCTGGCTCGTCTACACTCCCTATCAGAGAAGTAATGGTTAGAGACAGAACAGGAAAGTGGGTTTTATTTTGATGTATTAATTCAATTGATGTTATTACGTGTATAAGTGTATATGCTTTGCCCAGTTTATTGCTTTTTGCTTCAATCAAGCCTATAATAAATGTATAAAATGTAAATCTTATTTTTCACCTTGACTTCTTACATAACGTAAAATTAGTTTATGCCAGAATAACATCTAAGGTTCTAAAGCAGTGGTTCTTAACCTTGTTGGAGGTACCAAACCCCACCAGTTTCATATGCACAGTCACCGAACTCTTCTTCAGTGAAAAATAAAATAAATCTGGAAATAAAATTCAAGACATAGGTATATGATTTTTTAATGGTGCATAAAATGAAATGTTGCATGAATATCACCTTCTTCAAAGAACAAAACCAACACAGTGCATGAACTCACAAGAAATTACAAACCGGCCAATCAGTGTGACTCTGCTGTTGCCTTTGAGAGACCAGTTCAGATGCGTGGCTTCACCTTGGTGCCGCTCTCATGTCATGTTCACAGCAAAGTCTGTTCCTTTTCTTCATTTTTATGTCCAGCATCCTCAAAGGATTGCTCACAAAGATATGTTGTAACAAATGGTATTGAAAATTCCAGGGTTTCTTAGCAATAACAATTCCCCCATCTCCATGTAGATTCAAAAAGTCTTCCCTTAGGTTTGCTGGTGTGAGACGAGAGGGGGCTCTATCATGCAAATCATGCAGATTCTCCCCCTGGAAAGCTTATTGTATTTATTGTTTTTGTTTAATGTTTTGAATTGACTTGTCATGCAATATCTTTCAATATAAAATAATCTTGCAGATAGGACGCTGACTCCATCACGTATCACGTTCCGTGATACATGTGAATCCATGTTGTGAGATGTGTCTCTCCTGTTGGGATGGGTAGCTCATTGTGTGAATGCGACTGCGTGCGTGCATGTGCAGCTGAGGTGTGCGCCCCTCCCCTGTGAGTGAGAGAGAGGTATCGAGGAAAAAGAAACTATATTATTAAGTGCAAGTGGAATAAAACAGCTTCATCTATTCAGCTTGTCTGGCGTATCCCTTTAGCATTGCTGCACTTTAGCTTCGTTCACCAGTCGGGTAGTTAACCCTGGAGGAAGAAGCAGCCTTCGGCCCCGGAGAGGAGCGATCTCCGCGGCGTCACCCGACCGTGGTTAGGAGACCAGAAGGTTTAACAATGGATTAAAATATTAAGAAAGAAATTACACGACGTACTGGTACGACAGTCACATTGAATACTGAGTTGCACCAACCCAAGAAATAGTTCACGTAACTGATCTGACCCGTAGCACCTGGTCAATTGTTGGGTCTCTTCGAGGACCAGGGTCCCACAGGGAATATTTTGACATGCGCAGTTTGACCCAAAACACCGGAAATGGTAGAAGAAGCGTAGCGACTTCCGTTGTAAACCAATCATCGATCCGCGCTTTTCTGCGTGAAACGTCAGCGTTATTTCGCTCGTTTTCCCCGTTTGCGCTTTTAGTTTCCTCCTTTAATGTCTCCGGCAACATGTTTGTCTCAGATATTGACCAGTTCTGTCTTCCGCCCGCCTTGCTTTTCGCTCGCTCTGCTTCAACTAGCTTCCGGGAATAGCAGTAGCGCGTGTAGCTGACGTCACAGACATGCGCAGTAAGGACGACTTGTACCGAAACATCGGAATAAGTGTTTTCATGCGCCCTGACCGGGTTACAAATCGGTATAAACCACCCCTCTCGATCGGGATAGAATTGTGACCGGATCAGGCTGGATTGGGTTAGACTATTCCGGTTAAGGTGTGTACATGAAGCATTTTTATTCCGATCAGGATTTTAACCGGGTTAAATGTGTCCATGTAAACGCACCTATAGTGAATAGCGTCGGGCCAATACTTCGCCAAATCTCAGCCTAAATTGATTCCTACATGACCTTGGATCACAGAGTAAACTCCCAGGATTAGACAGTGACGATCATTTAACCCTATTGAAACGGAGGGCTGGCAGCTGAGTTGAGCCGCTGTGCTCAAGTGCAGAGTAGCAGTTAGGCTCCGCCCAGATTAATAATAATAATAATAATAATACATTTTATTTAAAGGCGCCTTTCTTGGCACTCAAAGACACCGTACAATACATATCAAAAATAACATATCTAAAATAAGAATCTAACAGAATAGAAAATAGTAAAACCAAAATAAATTTAACGGAAATAAATTAAGAAAGTGATATGGTAATAAAAAAATAAAAATAAAAATATGGAATAGGCAGTTTTAAACAGATGTGTTTTGAGTTGTGACTTGAAATGGTAGAAATAATCAATGTTTCAGAGTTGGGGTGGTAATGAGTTCCAGAGACGGGGAGCAGAGCGGCTGAATGCTCTGCTCCCCATCGTGATGAGACGGGCGGAGGGGACAAACAGGTGTATGGAGGAAGAGGATCTCAGGGTGCGGGTCGGACAGATATGGAGGGGTGAGGTTGTGGATGGTCTTGAAGGTTAACAGAAGGATTTTAAACTGAATACGGAACTGAATAGGAAGCCAATGAAGTTGTTGGAGGACAGGAGTGATATGATGGCTGAAAGGGGTTCTGGTAATGATACGAGCAGCTGAAGAAGATTAATATAAACTGGGGTTTTACAGCATGTCCAAAAGAGAGATAGGGACTATATCAGTAGAAGGATGTTGAGAATAGAACTGCCAGGGAACAGGGCTCGAGGTCAACCCAGGAGAAGATACAGTACATGGATGTAGTGAGGGAGGACATGAGAGTGGCTGGTGTTGGGGAGGACGATGCAAAGGACAGGGTGAAGTGGAGAATGTTGATTTGCTGTGGTGACCCCCCACGGGACAAGCCGAAAGTACAGTAGCAGTAGGAGATGTTAGTCGCATAGTTCTTTGGAAAGCTGAGGTCCCTGCTGACCTGTTGATGAGTGGGGCTCTCCTGGACACTTTGCACACGAAGTTTTGGAGAAAAACATCATTGAAGTAGCCCTGAGCTGCAGCAGACACCTTGCTCACCACACTGCTGTCATTGGTCCCCTGAACCTAGGTCAAGAAACGCAAATACAGATCCATTATAGCTGAAAATGGCTCCACGTGTCTATTTTACTTTTTGCATGTGTTCACAGTAGATATGCTGAAGTAAAAAGAGATTACATTGTCCCAAACTGAAAACATATCCATGCCATGGTATCAAAATTAGAGGCAATTAAAGCAGAATAATGGCTCCTGTCGCTGTTATACTATCCTACCTTTAGTAAATGCATTAATTATGTACACTACTAGTCAAAAGTTGGGAACAAACCTTCTTATTTAATGGTGTGTTTTTTTCGCAATGAAGGCATCCAAACGTAAATTGAGTTTTCAGTGTTCCATCACACTGCTGGCCTTTGCCAACACCTTGCCATCTCTATCTTTAATCACTCTAACATGCTGAATAGCCTTCCCACCTCTGTCTAGCCAACCTGTACAGATTCTTCTCTCCCTCTTGGCTATCTAACTTGGCATACAGCTGTTTGACCTTTGCCTTGCATTTCATCTCCCTGTACTCCTGTTTACTCTCTCCTGTCCTCTCAATGTCCCTCTTCTTCTGAGCCAACATATTTTCCTGTATACACTTCTGCACTTCTTGTTTCCACCACCAGGTCTCCTTTCCTTCCAGAAGACACAACGAGTACTCTCCTACCTGTCTCCCTGATCACCCTAGCTGTTGTATTCCAGTCTTCTGGAAGCCTATCTCACCAACTCAAAGCCTGTCTCACCGCTTCCCTGAAAGCCTTAGTCCTCTTCATCTTCTTCACCACTAGTCATCTTACACACCACTAGCCTATGTTGGCTGGCTACACTCGCTCCTACCATGACCTTAGAGTCACCAACCTCCTTTAAACTGCTCCGTCTACACAATATGTCGTCCGCTATCATATCATGAAACAAGTAACGTTATTATCCCTGCTGTAAAAACAAGGGTTATTACAGACAAAGTGTGTTTTACATTTGTTTGTTCTTTTGCTCAGAGCTTGACCTGCGAGATGGAGAAAACGACAGGTTCCAGAGGATGCCATGTCTGGCTCACATGCTTCAGCTCACCCTGAATGCTGTCCTGAAGTACCCAAATACTGACTCGCTTATATCGAGAGCAAGAAAGCTCGTCCACGCTGTGAGGAAATCATCAGCGGCAAATGAAGTATTAATCAAAACGTGTGGCTAAACTCTGGTCCGAGATTGTAGCACGTTAGGCAGCTATGCTGCGGACTGTTGAATATGAATGAATGAATATATTTATTAGATAGAATGTTAGAGTACAAGTACAGTCACACAGTAGCATGTATTACAGTACAAATAAAGTCAAACATCCTGTCTAAGAGGAGCATTTCAAAAAAGCCCTTGCGGTCTTGTTTCCGTTGAAAGTCCTTCGTACATAAATCATCCACAATTAATACAAATTTAACAATACAAATACAAATAAAACCAATATTCAATAACTCTGTTACAGTTGGTTGTTTAAAATTACTGAATAAATTATTTCTATGTTACCTTTTGTTGAGTTGTATTATTTTTTAATCCTGTATCTGACAAATAACCCAAAGTATAAAAAACTCAAACTAATAAAAACTAAACTAAAACTAATAAAAACCAGCAAATCCACTCTAAAAGCTAATTGAAACTAACTGAATTAGAGAATACAAATTCAAAACTAACTAAAACTAAACTATAATAAAAAATCCAAAACTATTATAACCTTGATACTGATACTGTATGTAGAAGACAGGTATGGTGAGCACTGAATGCATGTGTGTGTCTGCTGCCCCGTGTGGTGAATGTGAGTATAGCTGGGGAGTGGGTGTGCCTGTGTATGAGGCTTAAAAGGTGCGCACACACCTGGAACACGGAGCTAGGGGAGAGGCAGTTGGGAAGCCGTAATTTTTGTTGACCGTTTTTGTACGCTTTGTCTTTATTATATGGTTCCTTTTCATCAATCCATTATTCATCTATGCAATATATTTTTCGGACTTTGTACATCTCCAGTACCGCCGTACTTGCGCCTCAAATAAATCCACCCGTGAACGCATCCAGGATTCCGCGTCTGTGTACAGACATTTAGCGCGTCGGACAATTACGCAGGACCCAACACACCTCTCAGCGGATAAACCAGGGAAGGAAGCCGCAACACTGTACATGCAAGAGGTTTTATTGTGAAAGACCGGAAACAGGGTGTGTTGGAACGTACCATTGGTGGCGGAGCGCGCGTCTGAGAAAGCAGAGTGAAGACAAGGAGCAAGAACAAATATCTCCCCCAAAGGTTAATGCTGTCCTCTTTCCATCAAAACCCTCGGCTACAAATTAGCTCTGTCTTTTGTCTTAAAAGCATTTTTATATTCTATAACAAGGTTTTCATTCCTAATCTGGGTCACAGTTCATTTATCCTGAGCGCCGGTGAACGCATCATACAGAGCCGCAAGTACCCTCAAATACAAACAACTCGTCGGCTTACCGGCTGTTCTTCAATAGTTTTAAACAGATCGTCTGCACGGTTACTGTTGGGTCCGGTCCAAAATTTTATCCCGGATGCAATTCCTGCCGCAACCCTCTGCATTTATTCGGGCTTGGCTCAAGGGAGGCACCTGCTATGGCACGTTAGCTCCTGCTACCAGTGTCACCTAAGAGGCTGGTTCTGCCCGAGGGAAACAAAGGCAGCCTTCCAGACGGTACCGAGCCAGAGTACCCATTTGCCCTGCCTCCACTCTCCATGCCACGCTCAGCGTGAAAATTACAACAACTCTCGTCTGAAATTTAGTGCAACTATTTAACGGCATGCCACGGAACTACTTAAATAAGTACAAACACAAAGTCATATGCCTCCGCTGATTTTCAAATATTTGCACATGAGCTTTTGCTTGTTATGTTGTAGTAACGGAATAAGCCTCACATACCGCGGTGTCCTTCGCATGCTTCTGTTTCCTTTCGTTGGTGGAGGGCATTATGTCAGACAGTTCTCACTTCATTCCCATTTTATGAATCGAAAACACTGATAGTGCCGACTTGTTCACAGATATTCGCGTACCTACAAGTTCTGCACTCTAGCGCTCCTGCTGGTCTGGAGCCCACACAAACGCTCTTCGTCATATAAACATCGTGCAAAAGAACCTATTTCTATTTCAGTATAAAAATAATAATTAAAACAATGCTGCAAAACAAATACTGGATATTTTTCTTACACTTATATCATATAATCTGTTTCATATTTAAAATAGAAAGAATTATGTGATGTCACAGGATTCGTTGGGGACAAATCGTTTTCCAAGGATTGCGAGGAATGACCCGCCTCCTGTGCCCATGATTGGTCAATCTGTTGGAGCCGTCGAGATGTCCAGGTACGCCAATCAGAGGCAAGCTCGGGCGGGTTATTCACTCGCCATTCTGAAAAAAAAAAAAAAAAACTCGTGGGGGAATGCGTTTTTTAACAGGTCGACGATGCAGCACTTAGTGCGCTTGCGCCAATCTACAGGAAGCGTTAACGTTTTCATCAACCAGCTGATAGCCAGATTGTCAACAGTTAAACCTGCGATACCTGCGCTACTGTGACGCCAGTATATGCGGTAAACATTTTCCATTATCCTCTAAGGCGCTATATCTTTTTCGGATAGACATATCTTATTATTATAATATGCCGTCAAAATATAAAGCTTTGATTCAGTTTTTGTCTCGTCCAGCCTGAACAGTGTCCCAATAGCATATAATGAAAGATAAAGGCTCATGGTGTGATAACATGTACTGTGGAAGTAAACGACAGACAGAGGGCAGGAATGTCATCTACATTCTGCCGACATATGACGTTGTTGTGTTGTTTCAAATGAGTTATAGGGCTCAGCATTGTTAATGTAGGAGCTCTGAAGCTCTAGTGTCACTGCAAAATCATGGAAGACAGCATGGAACAAACACGATTTTTGAAAAACATTATTTGCAGAGTACACACGCAGGCCTGGAAATAACTGGAATAATTTCCTATGTTTTCATGCCAACGTATCTCAACTCTCCCTTATTAAAGCCTTAACCTTTAGACACATTGGATGCGGTGCTAATGGTCAGAGAGGAAGAAGTGTTTAGTTGGTAAATCATTATGTGATCTAGCTCCACAGCAAATAATTTTACTTCTTCATTCAGACAAAGTAAAGAGCGAGAAGAGGTCAAGACACTGCCAGCAAGACTTAAGTGTCCTCTGGAAGGCAGTGTTGTCAACACTACAAAGGGAAAAGGTGTATCCCCCTGCTGTCTCCAGCACAGGCCAGGATGAGCTCCAGAGGGAGTGGAGGCCGCTCCAACAGCACACTACCACAGACCAAGATCTGCCAGTTCAAGTTGGTGCTGCTGGGTGACATGGCTGTGGGCAAGTCCAGCCTGGTGCTGCGCTTCGTCAAGGGCCAGTTTGATGAGTTCCAGGAAACAACCATAGGAGGTGAAGGCTAGGGAATGTGTGTGCAGTCACACGTTTAGTTGGTTTAAATGCTAACCAGGTAATGGAAGTTGTTAACAAAATGGTAGGTTTAAGAACATCTGATAACCACCATTTTCCCCCTTTATTTCCAGCTGCATTTCTGGCACAGTCGGTGTGTCTCGATGACACCACAGTGAAGTTTGAGATCTGGGACACGGCAGGACAGGAACGATACCACAGTCTGGCTCCCATGTACTACCGTGGTGCCCAGGCCGCCATAGTTGTCTTTGATATCACCAAACCGGTATAGTATAAACACGCAAATAACCTGAGAAGAATCAATTAAGTGAAGGAAATATTGTACTTAACAGTAACACATAACATTGCAATATTGGAAAAAATATATCTTACTGATAAACTACTATTAAGATTATAGCCGTATATTGTGTTTGCTTTTACCATTTCAAGGAGGTTAGTACTTTCACCTGCGGGTTGTGGGGGTTGTATTGGTGGTTTAACCTGACCTTGGTATTTGTGCAGGAGACGTTTGAGAGAGCCAAGGCATGGGTGAAGGAGCTGCAGAGGCAGGCCAGTCCCAACATTGTTATTGCCCTGGCTGGGAACAAGGCTGACCTGGCAGAGAGGAGACTAGTAGAGTATGAGGTAATGCATTCCTGGCTTGACTAAAGCACAACTGACTTTCTAATTGAAAGTGGAAGCTGACCAATGCTGATCATGGGTTGCTATATATTATATATTATTGGCAGTTAGTCACAGAAGTAGCCACAGTAATTGGCAAGGCTGACACATTAACGAAATTGTGTTTAACACCCTCATGCTTGTGTGAACAAGCTCACAAGAGCAGGAGAAAAGATCAGTTAATGCCTATATCTTGGACTTAAAAGCTATTTTATTGATTCAGCTACATTTACATTAAGGCTGGAAAAATATTGAAAACATTGGCAAATAGCATGCTGCTTTGTAAATACAAATAAACAGCATCAAACTAATGCATATTGCTTCATCTGTGTTGAACAATTGAGTTGAGAAAGAGAGAGAGAGACAGCGGTAGAAAGACTGATACAATGAGAGAGAGGGAGCAATAGAGACAAGGACAGATAGGATGAGAGACAAAAACAGAGAGGGAGAGAGTTATAGATGGAGAGAACAGGAGCAGACAGAAACATAATGAGTCTACAATAAAATCAGTGATTCACAACATGTTGATTAAACTTCTGCGCAAACCACTGATTAAAGAGCTGCTATACAGGATTTAAACGTAAAAAGAAGGAATTGAATTTGTGCTCTAACAGAAAGGCAATGCAGAAATGCCAGAACAGGGGAAATATGTTCTCTTTCTGTCAGAACACGAGTTGTCTGTGCGACTGCTGACTAGAGGACAAGACACTAAAACAGACAATTCTGTATGATTAAGGCTTTTTTTGTGTTACATTTATATTTATATCTGTATCATACAGGAAGCCCAAACATATGCTGAAGACACTGGCTTGCTCTTTATGGAGACTTCTGCGAAGACTGCTATGAACGTCAATGAGCTTTTCCTCGCCATCGGTAAGATCCACTTCAACTGAAGCTAAGATTTTGTACTGAACAGAATAGGAATATGAGACCTGCATGTTTGGCTCGGGAGATTTAGCCGCTTACATGAAACTGCTCAACGTTTTGTTCGGAAATTAAATTATTATAATTTTGATGATGATGCATATTCAGGAATATTTGGAGGGATTGCCAGACCTGAAATTCCTCCTAAAAATGATATATCCCATGATTTATTATCCACAACACAGGTGCAAGTTCAGCTCTTAATTCAGTTCCCTCAATTGACATTTCCGTCACCTGCCCCCCCTTAAGGCGACAATCTGCCATTATTTGACCAAAATGGGTGAAACGCATTGTGTTCTGTGATAAAGCTGACAGAACTTCCCTTTGATTTCTGGATCAGGTATTTCATGTAAACGGATATTTGACTGAGGAGCAAGCAGAGGGGCTTTAAATATTTCAGTGAAGGATTTTTTTCCCACTCGGTTTTGATGTTTTTTTTGTCCAAGAACTTCGGAATGAAGTGCCAGCTGCAACGTGTTCAGGAGTCAGAAAAAACGGAGTTATGTACTTACTTCAACGAAATATCGACACCACTGAAATCTATGGATTCTGTACTTATCAAGCAGATTAAGAATACATTTTTATTATTTCATAGACTATGGTTTTGGTGGCGTTATGTTTGTTCAGGATCAAATATATGGTAGCCTAGTTACCATATCATGTTATTACTGTGAATACATGTCTAAATGAGTGTGACAAGCTGAATCTATTTCTGATTATAGGACAATAGTTTACAGAAGAAAATGTTGATAGAATTAAACATCTTTTATAGTTTACACTATGGTCTAACAATCAATATCCATGAAGAGTAATACAAACATCCCACTGGTAAAACCAAAGTTCTAATTAAAGCTGCGAGCAGCCTTGAGAGGTTCCTCAAACCCGGCGCACGTTGGGGCCTGGCGCACGTTGGGGTAATCCACGAATGTCAGAAACACCCATACGTCCTCTCGACGTGACCCTGATGAAGTGTGTCAAGTTTGGGACCGATTGGACAATGTATGCTCCTGTTCCTGTAGGTGGCGCTGAGACTATCACAGTCAATGGCATGTATTTGTGTTGAGGTCTGAACTCTCATCCAGCGTGTGAAATTTGGAGACGATCGGACCGTGTAAAGTGAAGCTCCAACAGCCATGCACGTCATGGCAAATCACCAAGGTTTGCAAGGCCGCCACGGCAACAGCGATTGGCGAAAACACAAAAGCTTCGCAATTTAGCATCGTCAATGAGTCAAGAGGCACCGACACCGATTACGGCACCCGAATTTTACGCGAATCCGATAAAGCGTCTGGGAAGAGTTCGTCAAAGTATGCCGAAAAACGTACAAAATCCAATATGGCCGACATCCGGGTGGGCGGGGCTAGTTAAAGCCAATTACAAATATGTCTGGAATGGCGATTTGGACATTCCTACCAAATCTCGTGACTATTGGACAAACTACGTTCAAACTACGGCCTCCCGTGCATTAGGGGGCGCTCTGGAGCCCCCGAAACACACCGAGAGCAATCACTGTACGAGCACGTCAAGTTGGGAGATGCCCGTCTTCTGACCGATTTTCAAGAGTTTTCGCATATGTTGAGGGGGTCAAAGCTACGCTACAAGGGAAAAACAATCAAGGGGGCGCCAAAGAGCCAATATGGGATGTAACGTTAAAATTACACAATCAAATCCTCAGAAGTGCCAGTGCAAACCTGTGCGTAAAGTTTCGTGGGTTTTCGTTGATCGTAAAGTCCTCAAAAACACGTTTGTACATTTCAAATTTTAGCACGCCGTCCAAGATGGCTGACTTCCTGTTTGCGCATAAAATCTCAAAAATATTTACTAGGCTCGGGACCCCCAGAGGAACAACATACTCGGATTTCGTGACGATCCGAGTACCTTTTCGTGCTTTTTTGCCGCACTAGATTAAAGTGTAATTACACATTCACTACAGTAGTTGGCAGTGGCGCCCTGATTGTCAGAGTGCGTGCAGGGAGTATTAGCTCTATGGTGTTTTTGCAGACGAAGAGCAGTTGTAAACAAACCCTCTAGAGACAGCACTGAGAAATATTTAACAGGGAGTAAAAGAGACTGAGATGATAAAACAAAGGAAGGTCAGTCGATAGCCAAGACAAGGAAATATGACATAGCGTACGTAGCGTTTGGCTTCACCGTGACTACGGTGGGAGAAGAAGAAAGTTCTGACTTCCTCATTTTGCAAAAAGAAAATCAGCACAATTGTTTTTTCATTTTGGTTTTGTAGGTTAAAGTGTTTTATATTTAGTGCTCCTGAGTTAATGTTGCTGATCAATTTTAATTAATGATTATTTATTGATGTTATTTAATGTAATTTGTTATTTAATTGTAAAAATTGTAGTTTAAGGATTAAAAAATAAGATTCAGGCAAATTGATGCACTTCAAATATTTTCTGTTGCAGACTAAAGAAAATGGTAATAAAGCTACTCTTTGTTGTAAATTGATCTATATTTCTTTCTTTTTATGTTAATAAGGATACAAGAGTGCTTTCTTTATGGGGGGGGGGTCGCAAAATGTTTTTTCCTTCCTCGGGGGGTCGCAACAGAAAATAATTGGCTAACCACATTAAATCTGACAGTGAATTACATCTCCTTACAGGGAGCTCCCTCCCGTGGGCTCACCACCCATAGGAGGGACCAGAGGGGTCGGGTGCGATGTGAGCTGGGCGGCAGCCAAAGGCGGGGACCTTGGCGGTTCGACCCTCGGCTCCAGAAACTAGCTCTAGGGACGTGGAATGTCACCTCTCTGGCGGGGAAGGAGCCTGAGCTGGTGTGCGAGGTTGAGAAGTTCCGACTGGATATAGTTGGCCTCACCTCGACACACAGCAAGGGCTCCGGAACCACCCTTCTTGAGAGGGGTTGGACTCTCTTCCACTCTGGAGTTGCCACTGGTGAGAGGCGCCGGGCAGGGGTGGCAATACTTATTGCCCCCCGGCTCAGTGCCTGTATGTTGGAGTTTACTCCAATAAATGAGAGGGTAGCTTCCCTCCGCCTTCGGGTGGGGGGACGGAACCTGACTGTTGTTTGTGCCTATGGTCCAAACAGCAGTTCAGAGTATCCACCCTTTTTGGAGTCCTTGGAGGGGGTACTGGAGAGTGCTCCTTCTGGGGATTCCCTCGTTCTGTTGGGGGACTTCAACGCCCATGTTGGCAATGACAGTGAGACCTGGAGGGGTGTGATTGGGAGGAATGGCCCCCCTGATCGGAATCCGAGTGGTGTTTTGTTATTGGACTTCTGTGCTCGTCACAGATTGTCCATAACAAACACCATGTTCAAGCATAAGGGTGTCCATATGTGCACTTGGCACCAGGACACCCTAGGCCGCAGTTCAATGATCGACTTTGTAGTCGTCTCACCGGACTTGCGGCCGCATGTCTTGGACACTCGGGTGAAGAGAGGGGCGGAGCTGTCAACTGACCATCACCTCGTGGTGAGCCAACTCCGATGGTGGGGGAGGATGCCGGACAGACCTGGCAGGCCCAAACGTATTGTGAGGGTCTGTTGGGAACGTCTGGCAGAATCTCCTGTCAGAAGGAGTTTTAACTCCCACCTCCGGGAGAGCTTCGACCATGTACCGGGGGAGGCAGGGGACATTGAGTCCGAGTGGACTATGTTTCGTGCCTCCATTGTTGAAGCGGCCGATCGGTGCTGTGGCCGTAAGGTGGTCGGTGCCTGTCGTGGCGGCAATCCCAAGACCTCTTGGTGGACACCGGTGGTGAGGGATGCCGTCAAGCTGAAGAAGGAGTCCTATCAGGCCCTTTTGGCCTGTGGGACTCCGGAGGCAGCTGACAGGTACCGACAGACCAAGCGGAGTGCAGCTACCGCGGTTGCTGAGGCAAAAACCCGGGCATGGGAGGAGTTCGGTGAGGCCATGGAAAACGACTTCCGGGCGGCTTTGAAGAGGTTCTGGACCACCATCCGGCATCTCAGGAGGGGGAAGCAGTGCACGGTCAATACTGTGTATGGTGGGGATGGTGCGCTGCAGACCTCGACTCGAGACGTCGTTGATCGGTGGAGGGACTACTTCGAAGACCTTCTCAATCCCACCGACATGCCTTCCAGTGAGGAAGCAGGGCCTGGGGACTCGGGGGTGAGCTCCTCTATCTCTGGGGCCGAGGTTGCCGAGGTAGTTAAAAAGCTCCTCGGTGGCAAGGCCCCAGGGGTGGATGAGATCCGCCCGGAGTCCCTTAAGGCTCTGGATGTTGTAGGGCTGTCATGGTTGACACGACTCTGCAACATTGCATGGGCATCGGGGGCAGTGCCTCTGGATTGGCAGACCGGGGTGGTGGTCCCTCTTTATAAGAAGGGGGACCGGAGGGTGTGTTCCAACTACAGAGGGATCACACTCCTCAGCCTCCCCGGTAAGGTCTATTTAGGGGTACTGGAGAGGAGGGTCCACCGGATAGTCGAACCTCGGATTCAGGAGGAGCAATGTGGTTTTTGTCCTGGCCGTGGAACTGTGGACCAGCTCTACACCCTCGGCAGGGTCCTTGAGGGTGCATGGGAGTTTGCCCAACCAGTGCAGTGTTTTGTGGATTTGGAGAAGGCATTCGACCGTGTCCCTCGGGGAGTCCTGTGGGGGGTGCTCCGGGAGTATGGGGTGTCGGACCCCCTCATACGGGGTGTCCGCTCCCTATATGACCAGTGCCAGAAATTGGTCCGCATTGCTGGCAATAAGTCGGACCTATTTCCATCAGGTCAAACATCCTGTCTAAGAGGAGCATTTCAAAAAAGCCCTTGCGGTCTTGATTCCGTTGAAAATCCTTAGTACATAAATCATCAACATGTAACAATACCAATAAAACCAATATTAAATTACGCAATTGATGGAAAATAACAAAAAATTAAAAAGGCACATAATATGTACAACGTAGGTGGACAAAAAAGGGGGGGAGGGGTTGATCCGGAGAGAGTCGTGATGACTATCTCCATTTCTGTCCCCCTGAAAGGTGTATTTTTAGGGCCGTTTTGAATGAGGCCAAAGAGGTGCATGTTTTGAGGGCAGGAGTCAAACAGTTCCACCTTTGGGGGGCAGTATTGTAAAAAGGATTTACCCACGTTTGTCTTATAGGAGGGTGTAATCGGGTTGTTGTTTGAGCTCCCTCTAGTGTTGTGGCTGTGTATGTCACTAAATCTTTGGAGGTGTTTAGTCAGGTATGCAGGGATTGAGGGGACTGAGGGCAGAGCAGCATTGACTATTTTAAATGCCAATCCCATTTTGAGTTGTTTAACCCTGTCTTCTACCCTGAGCCATTCTCGCGATAGCACGTAGTAGTTTACCAAAGAGTATTTAACAGGGCAAGAGGATACAGGTTCTCACAAGGGGAATTTGACACCAAAGAGTATTTAAAAGGGCAAGAGGATACAGTTTCTCACAAGGGGAATTTGACACCTACGTTACAGACCCCTCTTAAATGCACCGGATACCATTATTGACCCCCCCACCGGCTACTCATGTTGTATGGAAAGGAAAAAAAAGAAGATTTCTTAGATTTTTTTTTGTGTCTCTGGTATTGTTCAGGGGGCCGGGCCAAATGTGGGGGTGGGCCAAATCCGGCCCGCGGGCCGTAGTTTGGGGACCACTGATTTAAAGGATAGATATTAGCTTTAATAAAAGTTTTTTCCCCACAACTTTCCAAAAGTACGTCCGTGCATGAAGACGTCTTCCGCGGTGGATTGTGTGAAGGTGCGTGGAGCGTCTCCGAGACTCCAGATATGACAACATGGAATCACAGCGGCAAAATCAGATACATTCACCAGCGAACTCTGAATCAAAGGTCCAAGCAGGACAGGTTTTACAAGCAAGATGGAATGCTTGACAAATCGAGCACAATTTGCAAACTTTGCAACGCTGCCATAAAATCTACTGGCAGCACGACGAATCTTATCACCCAAGTAAAACGGCGATGCAGCATAAACATTGAAACAGAAACAGACAGAGCTTGACAGAGCCGACTCCTCTCCTTTCACTATTGATGAGATAGAATGTTAGAGTACAAGTGCAGTCACACAGTAGCATGTATTACAGTACAAATACAGTCAAACATCCTGTCTAAGAGGAGCATTCCAAAAAAGCCCTTGCGGTCTTGTTTCCGTTGAAAGTCCTTGGTACATAAATCATCGACATTTAACAATACAAATAAAAATATTAAATTGCTCAATTGATGCAAAATAAAAATAGAAAAATAAAAACAATTTTACACCACAGATGCAAACTAACAATACATTTAAAATAAATTATCCCACAGATGCAAAATGGCAATGAATGACAATAAATTACAAAGACACTTAATATGTGCAATGTAGGTGGACAAAAAAGGGGGGGGGGCCTTGATCCTGAGAGAGTTGTGATGACTATCTCCATTTCTGTCCCCCTAAAAGGTGTATTTTTAGGGCCGTTTTGAAGGAGGCCAATGAGGTGCATGTTTTGAGGGCAGGAGTCAAACAGTTCCACCCTTGGGTGGCAGTATTATAAAAAGATGATTTACCCATGTTGGTCCTATAGGAGGGGGTAATCAGGTTGTTGTTTGAGCTCCCTCTAGTGTTGTGGCTGTGGGTGTCAGTAAATCTGTGGAGGTGTTTCGTCAGGTATGCAGGGATTGATGGGACTGAGGGCAGAGCAGCATTGACTATTTTAAATGCCAATCCCATTTTGAGTTGTTTAACCCTGTCTTCTACCCTGAGCCATTTTAGGCTAGCAAAATGTCCAGGAAGAAGGTGGGTCATGGGCCCAAGATTGAGGAGTAGCCGAATGAGTTTGTTTTGGGAAGTTTGGAGCCTGGTTTTCAGGGACATTTTGATGTTGGAATACCAGGAGGTGCTAGCATAGTCAAAAAGGGGCTGAACGAGGGCTCCAGCAAGAGTCCGGAGAGCACTTTTGTTGACAAAAGTAGACATTTTGCCCAAAAATCTTGTTCTTTGATTGACTTTTTTGATCACCTTAGTTGCCATACTATCACCAGACAGGTATTTGTCAAGAACACAGCCCAAATAGGTAATCTCTTCTTTGCTTGAGATTACTGTCTTATCGACTGTGACCTTGAAATCATTAACATTTATCTCACTTAGAGAGTGTTTTACCCAAAAAGAATAGATTCTGTTTTTCCAAGATGTAGAGACAGTTTATCTGTAAGCCAAGTACGGATTTTGGTGCCTCAGAGCTGAGAGCTTCCTCAACCTGCACTTTGTCCTCTCCCGAAATCAGGAGTGCTGAGTCATCAGCAAACAGGAACAATTTGCAGTTACAGGCAGCATTCATGTCGTTAATGTATAGGAGGAACAGTAACGGCCCTAGAATGCTGCCTTGAGGAATCCCACAGCTCACTGGGAGGGACGAGGACAAGGTTCCGTTTATGTCCACCATTTGTTCTAGTCCCTCAAGGTACGATTTCATCCAGTTTACTGATGTGCTATCAAAACCAATTGCCCTTAGTTTATTCAATAGAATTGAATGGTTAACGGTGTCAAAGGCCTTCTGGAGGTCCAGCATGACCATGCCGCAGTATTTGCCCGAATCTACTTCACGCTTGACGTAGTCGGTCAGATATATCAGACGTGTGTCAGTGGAGTGAGATGTTCTGAAGCCCGATTGGAATTCAAAGAGCAGGCTATGCTCTGCGAGGTAGCGGTTGATTTGCTCCTGGATTAATCTCTCCATAACCTTTGAGATGGAGCAAAGGATGGAAACAGGGCGGTAGTTGCCAGGTTCTAATTTGTTTCCTTTTTTATACAGAGGGATAACCCACGCCGTCTTGAATTCCTATGGGACGTGGCACTGATTGATGGATAAATTTATCAGATGGGTTACCACGGGAGCGATAGAGACAGCTGCGTCTCTGAGGAACCGGGTGGGTATGTTGTCAAGGCCTGTGGCCTTGTTGGGTTGAATGGCAATTAGTTTTTTTTAGCACATCAACAGTATTTACAGGTGTGAGTGAGAAAGTGTCCTTTTTAGCACCCAGCTTCTCATAGTGAGTTTGGATGTGGTCAGAACCATACAGATCTGAATGCAGGGGGAGTTTGCTGACCAACAGGGTGGCAATAGTGGTGAAAAAGCTGTTAAAACAATTAGCTACCACCAACCTATCGGTCTGGAGTGAACCACTTGAGTTAATGCAGATATTACTGGTTTTTGTTTGGAGTCTATTGCTGCAGCCTAATTGTTTTAGGGCCTCCCACAGTTTTTGTGGGTTGCTTTTGTTTGCCTCAATGTTCTCATTTAGGCATCGTATCGCATCTCCCCGCGCGAGTTCGCTTCATTCATCCTGGCAGCTGTTTACATCCCGCCGGCCGCCGACGTGCACGAGGCTCAACGTGCACTCGCGGAAAAGATTTTATGTTTGGAGCGGACTTTCCCTGATTCTCTTGTTATTGTTCTTGGTGACTTTAACAAGGGAAATCTGAGCCAGGAACTTCCCAAATACAGACAGTTTATTAAACGCCCCACCAGAGAGGGGAACACGCTGGACCATTGCTACACGACTGTGAGCGGGGCCTATCGCGCTGTACCACGTGCTGCCCTCAGACCACGTGGTCATCCACCTCATCCCAACATACAGACGGAGACTGAAGCTTGCTAAACCAGTAGCAAGCACATCCAAGATCTGGGCTGGTGAGGCTGTTGAGGAGCTCCGCTCGTGTTTGGAGACGACAGACTGGGACATATTTAGGGCTGCTACGGATACCCTGGATGAGTACACGGACACGGTGACCTCATGGATCAGCTACAATGAGGAGCGCATTGTACCAACGTGCACCAGGGTGAGTTACGCTAACGACAAGCCCTGGTTCACGCCGAAGCTCAGCCAGATTAGACGTGAGAAAGAGGCAGCACGCAGGAGCGGCGACAGAGACAGCTACAAGGAGGTGAAGTACAGGTTTAGCAGGGAGCTGAAGAACGCAAAATCAGTATATTCACGCAGGCACCAGCAGCAGTTCTCTGCCAACGACCCTGCAGCAGTTTGGAGGGGGCTGAGGGCCATTACCAACTACAAGCCCAAAGCCCCCCGAGCTCTGAATGACCTGCCGCTTGCCCAGCGCTTAAATATGCACTACTGCCGCTTTGACCAACCAGCCCCCACACCCATCCGGACCCTCCAGTCACCCCTCCTCCACCCACAACATGGAGGGCAAACCGCCAAATGTCTCCATAGACTCTCCCCCCACCCCCACTGTCCTCTGCATCCAGGAGCAGGATCTGCACAGACAGTTCACAAAGCTGAACCCCCGTAAAGCTGCGGGGCCGGACAATGTTTCCGCCTCCACCCTGAAACATTGTGCCAGCGAGCTGACTCCTGTCTTCACAGACATCTTTAACACCTCCTTGGAGTCCTGTTAT
The DNA here is from genome assembly GCF_040956055.1 of Brachionichthys hirsutus. Taxonomy (NCBI): domain Eukaryota; kingdom Metazoa; phylum Chordata; class Actinopteri; order Lophiiformes; family Brachionichthyidae; genus Brachionichthys; species Brachionichthys hirsutus. The sequence goes on from NC_090908.1 coordinate 5,765,486, forward strand.
GTGCCAGCCTGCTTCAAGTCCTCCACCATTGTCCCTGTCCCCAAGAAGCCAAGGATCACAGGACTTAATGACTACAGACCGATAGCGCTGACATCTGTAGTCATGAAGTCTTTTGAGCGCCTGGTTCTCCAACACCTGAAGACCCTCACCGCCCCCCTCCTGGACCCGCTGCAGTTCGCCTACCGAGCCAACAGGTCTGTAGACGACGCAGTCAATCTGGCCCTCCACTTCATCCTGCAGCATCTGGACTCCCCAGGAACCTACGCCAGGATCCTGTTTGTGGACTTCAGCTCAGCATTCAACACCATCCTCCCGGGACTGCTCCAGGACAAGCTGCTCCAGCTCGACGTGCCTGACTCCCTCTGCTGGTGGATCACCGACTTCCTGATGGAGCGGAGGCAGCATGTGCGGCTGGGGTCTACGGTCTCGGACACCCTGACTATCAGCACCGGATCCCCCCAGGGCTGTGTACTTTCCCCCTGGCTCTTCTCCCTGTACACCAACTGCTGCACCTCCGGCCATCAGTCCGTCAAACTGATTAAGTTTGCGGATGACACCACCCTCATCGGGCTCATCTCGGACGGTGATGAGTCTGCCTATAGAAGGGAGGTGGACCGGCTGGTGTCCTGGTGTAGCAGCAACAACCTGGAGCTGAACAGCCAGAAAACAGTGGGGATGATTGTCGACTTCAGGAAAGTCACAGCCCCGCCGTCCCCCCTCGCCCTCACAGACTCCCCTACCCCCATCTCCATCGTGGACTCTTTCCACTTCCTGGGCACCACCATCACCCAGGACCTCAAGTGGGAGCCGACCATCAGCTCCCTCATCAAGAAGGCTCAGCAGAGGATGTACTTCCTGCGGCAGCTGAGGAAACTCAAGCTGCCAACCCAGATGTTGGTGCAGTTCTACACCTCCATCGTGGAGTCCGTCCTCACCTCCCCCATCACCGTGTGGTACACTGGCGCCACCACCAGGGACAGACACAGAGTGCAGCGCATCGTACGTGCTGCTGAGAAGGTGAACACTTAATAATCCTGTCCCGGACTCCTGAATACAACTTGCACTGTTCCATTTGCACTGCGTGATGACGCTAGTTTACTGCTGCTAGTACACATCTGTGTAACCACTCCGGCTGCTGCTGATGTGTCCGTACTTGTATGGTTTTTGTATTTTGTCATTAATGTTAGATGTAGCACGACTTCACCGAGAAATGTTCCTAGTCTGTGAACCCTCACTGACAATGGCAGTATCCACTTCTGATTCTGATTCTGATTCTGATCAGAGGTTTTAACAGATGTACCGGTATCTTGAATGAATCGAATCATGACAAGTGTATCGAGATACGAATCGAACCGGACAGAGACCAGAGTTTCCCCATCACTAGTATCTCTAGTGGAACAAAGATATTTTTCTATGGTTTGGCCTATAATCCACAAGAAACCGCATATTTCTGTCACTAAAAACAAAGTTTTTTTTTAATGATACACCAAAAATGAAAGGGGGTGTCTGTTAACCAACTTAAATTCAACAATAAAATACATTCTAAAGGGTTATAATTTTTGACATATTGAGTAAGACCTATTGGAGGGCATGTTGTGAAATCTTGATTAGTCCATCTCCTGTGGTAGAGTTCCCTCTTACTTAAATGTAGCTCACTCGCTTCAACTGAATATTAGGTTCAACTGAAGAATCTCTTTATAAACCCTGCAATAACTATTAAACAATTATTACGGTAATATCTCCTTACCCACATTTGTTGAAGTTGTGGTCTCAATAATTGCTTCTGCCCTTCATATTCATGTTTTTTCTCTTTCACAAATTGGTCTCTGTGTGTTGAAGCAGTTTTGAAGGCTTCATTGCCTCGTTTTCTAGCTTGTCTCCACACACTATGCAGAGCGGAATTGGTGCATGAGTCAGCTGTAGCTTAAAGCCCGTGTTTTAAATCGGGCTCCTGGTTTGTCTGTTAAAAGAAGCTTTCTTTTCTTCGAGGTCGTCAGTTTCTCAGTTGGCCTTGTCCACAAGTAAAGAAGTTTGCTTGTTTTGCTTTTACTAATTTTTGCTAGATTACGGCTTTATTTTTTCGAGTAATGCGATCATGAAGATTCACAGGTGATTGTTACGTTGGAGAAAATCGGGTCGTATTTCAAAATTAAACACCTGTCAGACTCTAACAATCAATACATTGGAAATTATACAAATTCATTATTCTTTCTGTGCGGCCCGTTATCAAATGTCTCACGGACCAGTACCGGTCGTAAGTATGGGGGGGGGGGGGGGTCATAAATCGCGGAGGTTGTAACTCGGATAGTACCTGTATATGCTCACTTCTAGGAAGTAGAGCCTGTTGTTCTGGATTAAGAAGTCTGATGTGTTTGTTTTCTTGATTTAGCAAAAAAGATGCCAAAAACAGATACCCAAAACCTGACACATGCAGCACGCCATCGGGGAGTCAACCTCCATGACCCAGATGCCCACTCGACCAGAGCCTGCTGTGGTGGGAACTAGACCTCTGCAGTGCATCCGGCATCCTCCTTACACAAACCACAGCCCTTCATCTTCTTGTCCCTTTCACCCAAATCACAAGGCTGGGACAATCGCAGTGCAGACACTTGCAGTGTCCTTACCTCCATTCATCCCCTTGTTCACACAGCTTCTAATGGAATCTGACAAAGAACAAGTGACGATGGAGGAAAAAGAAAGTGTTTGACATCAGCTGAGATTCTGCATTTGGAAATCACAAGGGAAAGGACTGAGAATGATGAAGGAAAAATTAATGTGGAAGGCGGTGGCAAACTGAGCACTACCGGTACTTTATTTTAGAATTTAGTTTTCACTCTATCTTGTACCATGTCAGTCACATCCATGATTTTCTGAAATGCACAAATGAGCAGCACATGCCCACAAGTGACCGAGAAAGAATGGAGAGAAATGATTTGAGACAAACTAAAAAAAGCCAAAAGAGGCTGTGGCTGTCTTCTTCTCAACTTTCTCCTCTAATCTTGAACGAACCATGCTATATGATGCTACATACTGCACCACTGGAATGATCCCAGTACACTATCATGACTGACATTCCTGGTGACATGAGCTCAGCATGTAGCACAGTTTTTCCATCATTAGGCGCTTTGTATTTATTGTCCTGGTGTTGTGATTTGTGTAGTTGCTGCCACTCCTATTATAGGTGAGGTAAACAAAGTTCATATTTTACATTAGATTACAGTATCACATTCTGTTTAAGAAAAGAAAATAATTCTTCGGAGTTGAGGTATTTTCACCCTCAACACCTGGATATAATGCGGATAGGGCAGAAGGATTTGGCTCTTCACAGCTTCTGTCTACAGTGTAGTCATATTGTTGAATATTGTAAATATGAGCAGGAAGCTGGTAAATCTTATTCCAGAGAGCATATCCCTCAAACCCAAAGAAAGTAGTGTGGGATTAGATCCAAGCCTTCTGAGGGCCCTCTGTTAAATGAACAGCTCATCTCTGCTCTGAGTGGCAGTCTATAACAGGATATGTGATGGGTCACTGATCTGCCCAGATGATGTGATTGTCCTCAGATCAACCATTGGTATACCGTAATAAACCTGTAGAAGAAAATCTGCCCATGTTGTGCTTAACATGTTCCATCTGTCCCTTGTCTTGAAGCTAAGTTGTTGGTGCTCATGGTTTCACTGCATTTAATTTATGTTCTTAAAATGGTTGTGTGCTTACTGTTCAAGGCTTAGCTGAAGAAAACAAGGCATTGATGAAAACACATGCTCTCTTACTCACACAAAAACAAGTGTCTAATTCTGGTCATTGTTTTTTTTCTCTGAATCCTATTTGTGGTTTTGCTAACATTTTCCTGACACTGGCTTGTACCATCAACCAAAAATGTAGCACCCTGGATGTATACAGCTCATTTTAATACACCGTATGTTCTATATTGTCTAAATTTTAATGTCCCCGAATGTGTATTTGAGCAGAACACTCATTAATTGGTTGGATTGAATCATTTAAAGACTCTAATCCATGTTTTAAATCTGTTTGGTTTTGGTGACCAGGGAAATCTTTTTCAGGTTCTCAACCATACATATGAAAGTACTTACCTGAAAATTGGGTTTGAAAATATTAATACTGTACTTCTATATTAATATATAACATTTGAGATGCAATGCTGTTTTCAATCAGTATTGAAATGAAAGCTAAAATGACTTGTTCTTCCCTTCAGGACACTAACAGCTCTTCCGATACAGCATTTCATTCTTAGTGATTACACAAGTACGCAGGTTTTGGTATTCTGTGCTTTGCAGATGGAGGTAATTAAATGACACTGGAGTGTAAATTAGCACCTTGAGTATTTAAACTGTTCAATAAAGCTGTGAATGGCACCACGACTGCAGAATTATTGTTTTTCCCCACTCGTCTCAGGTGAGTGTAGCAAAACCTGACATTGTATTAATTTGTCATGTACAATGGTGTATGAGGCCATTAATCTTTAAGAAAATATTGCTTTAAATTTACATCGTCCATCTTCCAACCGTGTATCCAGGGCCGGGTCGCGGGGGCAGCAGCCCAAGTTGGGAAGCCCAGACTTCCCTCTCCCCAGCCACTTCTTCCAGCTCTTCCGGGGGGATCCCGAGGCGTTCCGACGTCGTCTGCAAAAAGCAGCGACCCAATCCTGAGGTCACCAAACCAAACCCCCTCAACGCCCAGGCTGCACCTAGAAATTCTGTCCGTAAAAGTTTCAAACAGAATCGGTGACAAAGGGCAGCCCTGGCGGAGTCCAACCCACACTGGAAATAGGCCCGACTTATTGCCGGCAATGCGGACCAAGCTCTGGCACTGGCCATATAGGGAGTGGACACCCCGTATCAAGGGGTCCGACACCCCACACTCCTCGAGGGACACGGTCGATTGCTTTCTCCAAATCCACAAAACACATGTTGGTTGGACAAACTTCCATGCACCCTCAAGGACCCTGCCGAGGGTGTAGAGCTGGTCCACAGTTCCACGGCCAGGACGAAAACCACATTGCTCCTCCTGAATCCGAGGTTTGACTATCCGGCAGACCCTCCTCTCCAGTACCCCTGAATAGACCTTACCGGGGAAGCTGAGGAGTGTGATCCCTCTATAGTTGGAACACACCCCCCGGTCCCCCTTCTTATAAAGAGGGACCACTACCCCGGTCTGCCAATCCAAAGGCACTGCCCCCAATGTCCATGCGATGTTGCAGTCGTGTCAACCATGACGGCCCTACAACATCCAGAGCCTTAAGGAACTCTGGGCGGATCTCATCCACCGCTGGGGCCTTGCCACCGAGGAGCTTTTTAACTACCTCGGCCCCAGAGATAGAGGAGCTCACCCAAAAGTCCCCAGGCCCTGCTTCCTCACTGGAAGGCATGTCGGTGGGATTGAGGTCTTCGAAGTAGTCCCTCCACTGATCTACGACATCTCAAGTCGAGGTCAGCAGCGCACTATTGACCATGCACTGCTTCCCCCTCCTGAGACACCGGATGGTGATCCGGAAACTCTTTGAAGCCGTCCGGAAGTCGTTTTCCATGGCCTCACCGAATTTCTCCCATGCCCGGGTTTGTGCCTCAGCAACCGCGGTAGCTGCGCTCCGCTTAGTCTGTCGGTACCTGTCTGCTGCCTCCGGAGTCCCACAGGCCAAAAAGGCCTGATAGGACTCCTTCTTCAGCTTGACAGAATCCCTCACCACTGGTGTCCACCAAGAGGTACGGGAATTGCCGATACGACAGGCACCGACCACCTTACGGTCACAGCACCGATCGGCCGCTTCGACAATGGAGGCACGAAACATGGTCCACTCGGACGGACTCAATGTCCCCTGCCTCCCCCGGTAAACGTTAACCACGAAAGAAAAAACCTGGCTGTTCTAGGGCGTATATCTCAGATTATGCTACACAAACGTTATTTTCTTCATGCACGTATTTACAAGTAAGGACATATTTCATCTGTAATCGGGTCAATTTTCGATAGGTTGGGAAAACGCCCCGCTACTTACCAACCACGGGATCTCGTGGAGACGCAGCTGGTACAGGTGACTAGCTTGGTGATGATTCTAACTAATCCAGCCTGTTAGCAGCTTCTCTCAAAAGCTTCGCTATCGATGACTCCATTGCGTGCTTTTAGACGTTGGCGCGAAGTATGTGCTTGTTGGCTCGTCTACTTCCTGTCTGTGACCCTCCTTCCAGTCACGCGCGCTGAGGGAGCATGTACGGAATCATGTGATCGGACATCGACTTGTCACACTGGACAGAATGGCTATGGGCGGGGCTTTTGTTTTACCACGCCGTCTTCAGATATCAAGCTGTCTCGGGAAAAGCAAATGCACTCCTGTGGCTCCATAGGCCACAGCACCGATCGGCCGCTTCGACAATGGAGGTACAAAACATGGCCCACTCGGACTCAATGTTCCCTGCCTCCCCCCCGGTACATGGTCGAAGCTCTCCCGGAGGTGGGAAATAAAACTCCTTCTGACAGAAGATTCTGCCAGACGTTCCCAACAGACCCTCACAATACGTTTGGGCCTGCCAGGTCTGTCCGGCAAGCCTCCCCCATCATCGGAGTTGACTCACCACCAGGTGATGGTCGGTTGACAGCTCCGCCCCTCTCTTCACCCGAGTGTCCAAGACATGCGGCCGCAAGTCCGGCGAGACGACTACAAAGTCGATCATCGAACTGCGGCCTAGGGTGTCCTGGTGCCAAGTGCACATATGGACACCCTTATGCTTGAACATGGTGTTTGTTATGGACAATCTGTGACGAGCACAGAAGTCCAATAACAAAACACCACTCGGATTCCGATCAGGGGGGCCATTCCTCCCAATCACACCCCTCCAGGTCTCACTGTCATTGCCAACATGGGCGTTGAAGTCCCCCAACAGAACGAGGGAATCCCCAGAAGGAGCACTCTCCAGTACCCCCTCCAAGGACTCCAAAAAGGGTGGATACTCTGAACTGCTGTTTGGACCATGGGCACAAACAACAGTCAGGATCTGCCCCCCCCTACCCGAAGGTGGAGGGAGGCTACCCTCTCGTTTAACGGGGTAAACTCCAACATACAGGCATTGAGCTGGGGGGCAATATGTTTATTTAAGACATTTTCACCTCTCATCCAAGAGGCTTCTTCAGACCTGGATGATTGAGAACCTACAGACATGTCACGGTTTTAAGTTTACATTCTTTTCATTCAATGCAATCTTGAAGTTATAACTTTGAAGAAAGAAATATACAAACAGATCTTTAATGGATTTTTAAGGGTTGCATTAAAATCTGAAAATCATATTTGACACATTTTAATGGCTTTCTAGAAACTGCTTTAAGGGCGCATTTTAATAAAAGCATAGCTCTGCTTTGTGCAGCTTGCACCAGCAGCTGTTCAAATGACAAAAAGTAAAGAAACTGGAAGCAAGTTTTACAAATTGATTTCAGCATATAGAGAATGATACAAAGTGACATGAGTCATCATTTTCTGTCCGTTCTAATCCTCACCCTCATCATTCTCTACTGCAGCATATATGAGCAGGTTCCTGCGTTTAATTCTGGAATTTGTAGGACCATTGTTAGGATCCCCGCTCCCATCACTGGTGCGTTTCAGGATGCGTGCCGCAGTTTCCTCCTCCTCACATCTTTCCATTTCTCCTGGCGACCGACTCTGGGCTGCTGATGGGGTGGAGTGAAGGGGAGGTGGTAAATTCATCAGATGTGATCCATCCAGTCTGGGTTCAGGCAGAATCATGTGACCAGGGGTGTGGATAGCCGATGCAGAGGCATCAGAGGACTGATCTCCCTTCATTGGTTCTTTTAAATCTAACTTCTCCTCATCCATCTCCTCTTCCTCCCACTCATCCTCTATTGTGATCTCATCAGGATTAAATGAATTTAATAATCCTGAGATGTCGCTAGGGTATTTGCTGGGCTCATCCCAACTTCCTACACTTTGTTCATCTTCATCAATATCCTCCTCCCTGCCAGTACCGTCCTGAACTCTGTCCAACTCACCGCCTCCCTGCCCAGCCTGTGCATAGATGTCAGTGAGGCCTAATATGGCACAGAGCTCGGTGGTCTGTGGGTTGGTGCTGCAGCTGGGGGTAGTGTGGGGCTGTGGCTTGTTGGGGTCAAAGGGTGGCACAGTCTGGCTAAAGTTTTCTGGAATAGCAAGTTCACCTCTCAGATCCTCCACCACCTGCATCATAGCTACCTCCGAAGCGCTGAAGTCCCACCTGGTAGGTGGAGACAGTTGTCATTGTAGAAGACATAACCAGATGCTTAAAACAACAGTTGACATTACAGGGGGTCATCGACTTACAACCAATGTGGTTTAAGACTTTCTGACCGCACTGGTTTGTTGTTTTTTGTCTGGATATGAGATGTTTTTATGACATACTGGAAAGCGAGCGAGTGAATAAAGTGTACGACACTTTCTGCTGTCTCACCCATGATGTCTACCGAGAGGAAATTTTCTCTTTCTACCCCTCATTTACGGTATCATGATGCAGCATAATATACTTATGGTAATTTAACAAGGGCCAATTTACAACCAAGTCCTCTTAAAACAAAAAAAAAGGAAACAATTGTGATCGTAAATCGGCAACCCCCTGTATGTCCAATCTGCACACATCTGAGGGGAAACTGTCTTCAACTACGCAATTTATTGAGCAGTTCATTAAACAACAAGTCATTTTAATCCTGAACAATGTCTGGTTGTCTTGAAGTGGATCATTGGATTTGCTCAGCCTGTAATCCTTAAAAGACAATCTTTTTACCGTTCATGCAGTCCATTATCCTCTGGGGGGTTCCAGGGGTGTGGGGTGGTCCTCTGGAGACTGTTAGTAGCTTTCAGAATAGCAAGCCATTCAGGATCATACTCAAGACCCTCAGATGATCCTGGTCTCTCCGGAACATCCACAATCTGTGGACAAAAACTGAGTTAAAAGGACATTATTTGAAACCATTTTAAAATGCAATATTCACACGAGCTCCAAGCAAAAAGTACACCCTGTCTCAAAGGTGCACATGATTGAATCCATGTTCATGTGCTGGAGAAAGTTATCACAGTGACTTGTACCATTGAAATGTGTAACATTTAATTGTTTTAGTTATTTGTATGGCACAGAGATTGTCTCCATACATTAACTTGAATTGCTGCATCTTTCTCAAGCAGGGTACATGCCAACACTATTAGCTTGTAGGCTGAGTGAAGATCATCTTAGAAAGGGGATGGTCTCTATGGCTCTGATCACTTCATCTTCTTGTTGCTTATTAATTATTTTAAAACAAATCGCCATCCTTTTCAGACGAACAGAATGCTCCAACATTGTTTGCTGTGAAGATCCGCAGATGCACCCTACTTTCATTACATTGGGGAAAGAAGATATGATTTACATTTTTAGGTTAACTGTTTCTTTAAACCAGAACATGTACATTTAAATGAATCAATATATTTTCTCACCTGTAAGAATTCCCGATAGGGCAGACATTTATCCAGGGACAGGAATTTGGTTACTCGTGGGGCAGCATTACCTTTGGGCTAAAGAAAGAGCAATTATCTGTCTGTCAATTTTATTTAATCCTTTTCTTGAAACAAAAAGTCTTATTGAGAGCAGGATCTTTTCCCAGAGAAAGACCTGTATAAAATCAGTAGTTTTCTCTGGCCCCTGCCCAACCTGACTAGTGACGATATGTTTAGCAGCATGTTGTCACTCAACCGCTGGCCATCTAGGTGGTGTCCAGAAAATGGCGTCCAGAAAATGGCGTGGGCTTCATAGATAATTGGCAGACATTCTGTGGAAAACCTGGTCTTATTAGGAGAGACGGTGTCCATCCTACTTTTGATGATGCAGCTCTAATTTCTAGAAATCTGTCGGAGTTTGTTAGACAGCCAAAACCTTGACAATCCAGTCCGGCCCAGGAGACAGAGATGTAGTCCTAAACCCATCTCTGAGTATCCTTTAGATCAGTCACCCACTCAAAACCCCAGAAATGGTGTCTGTTCCCTGACCCCCTAAGATTGTTAAATTATACAGAAGAGGCGTTACTCCTGAAAACCTCGTGAAAATAAATACTACCGCCACAGAAATTAATTGTAGTAGAACTATTAAATGTGGACTGTTAAATATTAGCTCGAAGGCATTTTTAATAAATGATCTTTTCAGATCAGCATGTAGATATTTTCTGTTTTACAGAAACCTGGCTAGGTCCTGAAGATTATATCAGTTTAAATGAAGCCACTCCTCCCAGTTATGTTAATTCTCACATTTCTCGAGACGCCAGCCGAGGAGGTGGAGCCATCTATAACTCGGAACTCCGAATTAACCCTAAACCTAAATTAAACTATACCTAATTTGAAAGTCATATTCTCAGTCTGTCACTCACTCCCAACATGGATATCAAGACAGCCAGTCCTGATTGTTATAGTTTACAGCCCTCCAGGCCCATACTCTGATTTTATATCTGAATTTTTAACAAGCTTAGTTCTGAAAACAGAACAGATACTTGTTGTGGGAGATTTTAACAGTCATGTAGATGTCAGTGACGACTGCCTTGCTACTGCCGTCATCTCATTATTAGACTCAATTGGCTTCTCCCAGAGAGTGAAAGAACCCCCCCACAGCTTTAATCACACCTTGGCTCTGGTCCTCACATATGGTATTGATACTGATGAATTAATTGTATTTCCACTGAACCCTTTTGCATCTGACCACCACAATTCATTTATTATTGGACTACATGCCATCAAACAGAACTGCCTTGACTAGATGGTGTTCAAAGAAGTAATCCCATCAGCATTAAACTCTTTATCGAGCCTTAACATTACTGAGGAGTCGTGTGGTAACTTTATCCCGCCCCAAATTGAACATCTTGTAGGTAGTGCTGGGGACTTGATGTGCACAACGCTTGACTCCATTGCCCCATTAAAGGTTCAATATTATACCCTTTTTTCCACGTTAACACAGTTCTAAGGCACTTATGAAATATCTGTGCCAGTCTTTGGTCAAAATAGAAAACCGATGCTGCGGTACAGCGTCCGTCATTTCTGTCTCAAACAGCTCTGTCAGAAACGCTCCACAAAAATAAACGTTATCCACTCTGCTCCTCTTCTTCAACTCATACAGGAGACAGAGAAAGCAGGATGTGCCGAGCGTGTTGACGGCAATAATCTCAGGATGGAATAAAAAATATTTGGAATCATGAAGGCTTTATTTTACACTTCTCCCTCATCTTCTTGTCACATGAAGACAAACATCTTACAGATCTGAACTAATACGGAGTGTGTGGTTTCAGCTCGATCTGCCAATGAACCCACGCACACATGGCGCGATCATCTGAGAATCAACTCAGGATGGAATAAAAATGCTTTGAATCCTAAATCCATCCAGGGTCTATCGCTGTCTATCCCCCGCTCCATAAAGCAGTTGCGTTCCAAGTGTTCACCACACACTAAAACATTTTTGCCCACTTTTTCAGAACGTTACCACCAAAAATAAACTTTATGCAGGGAAAATGCCATAGAGGGTGGACGGGCAGAATGCAGACATGCATGCACATCTTGTGCACATTTTACCCTCCTGACGTCAGAAGGGGCACATTTTCTTCCAGGAATGTTTCAGGAGGTGATTACAGACCTACGCAAATTACGAAGGATTCACTTGATGGTTTATTTAGCTGTTTTGGGGTTGATAATGACCCAAAATCACCATAAAAGTAGTGTAGAAACATCAGAAAAATTGTTTTTTCATAATATGTGCCCTTTAAGAACACTGTAGCTAGGCTAACACAAAGCGCCAGCTCTATTGACCCTTCTGTTCCCACAGGTTGCAGTAATGATGATTTCATGAACTTCGTCATTAACAAAAAGAAATATATTAGGGACAACATTCCTCAGCGTCTGCCTACTTGTGGCACTGACCCATCCTCAACAATGGAATTAGTGATACAACTGTTACTCTTGATAGTAAGTTATTTGCATAGTTTCATCCCTCATTAACTTGCAGCAACTAAGGGTGCTTTCACACTGCACCAAGAGGACTCGGTTCCTTTGGGAGCAAATTCCTGCATTTATAATTCGTTGAATGGTCTGCGTTCACACTGATTTCTTCAAGAAACAAACTTTCGGAGCAGCGTCGCGTGGCTGAAAGGGGCGCTCGTCGATTGGACAAAGCAGAAGGGGAAGTCCCGCCCTCTCCCATGTTTTTTTGCTGAGTGTGCACTGCGCAGTTGCGGCTGATGCTCATTCAAGGAGGGAAGCTCATAGTTCTGGCCTAAATCATAAATGTTACACAACGCGAGTCGTTTTTAACAAAGACAAAGTTGCTGGGGATCCGTAAAGTCTCCGGATCGGTTCAGAACAACGGAATTTAAAACTATCGCGCTGCTGAACAGCTGACTCTCCGCTCCGCGTTTGACTGTGTAAAAGCGCCGTGGAGCTGCGGGGAGAAGTTGTGTCAGTTACCGGTGATAAGTAGCTGGTTCTGAACAAAAGATTAAAGTATTATAACGCACATTTAGTCAATGAAATCTACACACAGCGGTACATATTTCACAACGTGTTTTTTTTGGTAGCCGAGCTTCCCCTGCAGAGCAGCTTGGAGTGCGCACTGTACTTCCTCTACCGGAGATGCACCGCGTAGCGTCACTACGTACAGCTGATCCTGCCTTTGCTCCGCCAAAAGGAACCAAGACCCTCCTTTTCAGGCACCTTTTTGATCCTCTCCAGAGTCCGGATGCACGTTCTCACTGGCCCAAACGGGGCAGATTATCCGAGGAAAGAAACCCTGGTCAGTTTAAAAGCACCCTAAAAAAAAAAAAACATGGGAGGGAGGGACTTCCCCTTCTTCTTTGTCCAATCGACGAGCTGCCCTTTTAGCCACGTGATGCTGCTCTGAAAGTTCGTTCTGTGAAGAAATCACAGTGTGAACGCAGACCTTTCAACTAATTATAAATACAGGAATTTGCTCCCAAAGGAACCGAGTCCTCTTGGTGCGGTGTGAAAGCACCCTAAGTGCAGCTATTGCCTCATCTAAACCGTGCACTTGTCTCTTATTTATTTTATTTATTTGATAGGGACAGTGCACATTAATGAACATCTATACAGACGCATCTAATAGACGTAAATATGCAGGATTTTAGCAAAAATGCTAATTTTTCTATGCAATTGTTACAATGACAATAACTATTCCTTCATTCCATCTCTCTCTCCCCTCCCAACCGGTCAAGACAGATGGCCGCCCACTGTGAGCCTTAGGTTCTGTCCAAGGTTTCGGACTGATAAAAATACGTTTTTCCTTCCCTCTGTCACCAAAGTGCTTGCTCTTGTGGGTCAAGTTGGGTTTTGTCTTTCCCTGCTACACCAAGTGGCTTGAGATAACTTTCTGTTATGATCTGGCGCTATATAAATAAAATGTAATTGAATAGAAATAAAAAATACCATGAAAAAATACCAGTTAAATCATTTTGAATTGTTATGTTATGAGAATCACATGTTTTTGAAGTTCTTTCCATCTATTTGCAGCCTAGCATGTGTGCCTACTTCTGACAATACTACAACTAATGCAAAAGTGTTCAGGGACCTGAGTGGGTACTATGTTTAAATTTCCACAGACAGCGGAGAAGAGGTGTAATGAAGAGGAAACAGCATTAAAGAAAAAAACACGTCATTATACATGCATGAAAAAACAGACAAACCTGTTGATTGTACAATGATCTTCAAATGAGCAGAAGAGAACAATACAATCTCAGTTTGCTTGGTAATTGTTCTCTGTGGTCATAATTGTGATGGTATGAACACGTCTTATATCCTATCAGAGATCCTAGGAGTTCTAAGTTTCAATTTCTATGAGATTCTTAATGTACTACATTAATATATAAATATGATTTTTATAATCAGGTCACCAGCAACTCATAATGGGATTAACAGAAAAACAGTTGATGTCACTCTCACCAGATGTTGCACCATGGCGGCAAATTTTACATGAAGATGTGCAGAGAACCAGTAGCTGGGCTGGAGGTGAGCCAGGAGCTCCTCAGCAGCAGGACTTCCCAGGGTGTTGGACTCCACTTCTTGACGCAGAAATTTCTTCTTCCTCAATAAGTCCCCTGTGCTTCCATAATGGTAGATTCCACGCGGCCAGTCATGGCTCAAGAAAATGTCTATGGGCATCTGAATCTAAGTGGTGATAAACACTCAGAATTAAAAAATTGAAAGTCTTCATTACTGTGTGCATGAGAAATATAAATCTAGATTTACCTGTTTTAATTTGAATACTTCACTTTTTCGGATGTGGTAGACACTGCGAAGTGTATCGGGATTGTATGGCGGGAATTCATGGTGACCTTCAAAAGTCCAAAGTTATCATAAAACAGCTGATAGAGTGAAAATATTATAGCAATTAAGATAGTCAAAAAAGTCACCCTTTCTGTAGTCATGTGACTTAAAGATTCCAGATACACCACCAATTCTAATTCCTTTGTATCGAATTACACCTGCATAACCTACGAAAATATGGTATGGTTAAGCATGCGAATGAACATATAGAACAGAATAATCACATTGACCATGAGCTGGCCCCTACCCAAGTAATAAATGTTGGGTGCCACCCAGCCCCCATAAGGTAACTCCTGCAGGTGATTGGAAGCTTCATGGTTACCTCCAATAAAAATGGTCAAGATTGGAGCCTCCTTCTTCCCAGAATAGTATCTGCCATATAGATGGAAGTATAAACATTTTAAGTTACCTAACTAGTTGGAAACAAGAAAAAGAAAATAGAACTTACTTGTAAAAGGTTTGCATTGTTCTGTACTTGGCGGGTACTGCCATGCACTTCATGTCTCCTTCATTGCGCACTGCTTGGAAGTCTCCACAACAAAGCAGTAGCTCCACTTGCACCCCTTGTTTCTTCTCCAGATAAGTAATTGTCTCATATATCTTATCCAGCTCCCCATGACAACAGCCTTCTACTGCAATCTTCATGTTGCGCTATGGGTCAGCTGTAGTTTGCGAGAGCTGCAGAGTCTGTTCGTATTCCTTGTTCACCTAGGGGCTGTCAGTCTCCACATACAGAGGCTACTCAGTAAATATCCTTTCAGTGACCTATAGGGACAAAAAAACAGTGTTCAAAGCACTAACACTGTCCCACGCTCAGTAACTTGTTCATATTTTCCATACAGAAACTACACTACTACTACTGTACTTTCAGCTTGTCCCTTGAGGGGTCGCCACAGTGAATCAACTTTTCTATACAGAATATTACTTAT
Source organism: Brachionichthys hirsutus (assembly GCF_040956055.1). NCBI lineage: Eukaryota > Metazoa > Chordata > Actinopteri > Lophiiformes > Brachionichthyidae > Brachionichthys > Brachionichthys hirsutus. Next base: position 5,780,747 of record NC_090908.1, read on the forward strand.
ATTAAAGGTCCCATATTATGAAAAATGCACTTTTCCCATGTTTCTACATTACTATTATGGTGGGATTGGGTCATTATCAACCCCAAAACAGCTAAATAAACCATCCTGTCCATCTTGCATTGTTCTGTAATTACCTACTGAAAGGTGTCTGGCAGAAATCTAAATTTTTAGAACGTGCACAAGATGTGTGTGCACATGCATGAAAACTTTTGTTTTCAGTGGTTTTTCTGACAGAGCTGTTTGAGAAAGAAAAGAGAAACGCTGTCCTGCAGCATCTGTTTGCTATTTTGACCAAAGACTGTCACAGATATAAGTGCCTGGGAACTGCGTTAACTTGTATCAGAAGAGTATACAGTAATATGTGATTTTGAAAGGATCTGTATTAAGATTTACATTTGACTTTTCATTTATAGTAATGACTTGTTTTTATCTTGGATGTATTCAAGTGCTGAAGTGTCATTCTATAGTAGAATACTTCCTGTAACGATAGCTTGTTGTTGCTGTCCATCATGCTAAGTAAAACAGAATTTCTTTGTTATTTGAAAACAGGGCTGCATAGAATTAGATTTGAGGCAATAAGAGGGACAGTGAAGGTTGGATGTGTTGGAGATAATGCCAGACTTTGATGGTTTGGACATGTCCAGAGGAGAGAAAGGGACTATATCGGTAGAAGGATGTTGAGGATGGAACTGCCAGGGAACAGGGATAGAGGTCGACCCAGGAGAAGATACATGGATGTAGCGAGGGAGGACATGAGAGTGGCTGGTGTTGGGGAGGACGATGCAAAGGACAGGGTGAAGTGGAGAAAGTTGATTTGCTCTGGCGACCCGACGGGTCCTTATGTACTAAGGACTTTCAACGGAAACAAGACCGCTAGAACTAATGCGCATAGTACAGAAAGGATGGCCTGACAACAAAAAAGATTGCCCTTTGAAAATTCAAGACTACTGGAATTGTAGAGCCGAGCTCACAGTGGTGGATGACATAGTGTTAAAAGGGAGCAAATTTGTTATTCCATCCTCACTACGTAAACAGATGCTCCAAAAGATACACGAAGGCCACCTCGGAGAAGTCAAGCGTAAACGTAGGGCAAGAGAAGTAATGTACTGGCCTTGAATCAATAATGATATTAGCCAGACGATGGCGTCTTGTGAGCTTTGTCGCACTTACAGGCCAAAACAACAAGCAGAGCCGCTGATGAATCATCCAGTGCCCCACAGACCTTACTACAAGGTGCATGATCGAATGGCAAAACACCTGCCTATGTTGAAGCCAGGAGACCTTGTGCATCTAAGAGACAACTCTACGAGTACATGGAGACAAAAGGGACAGGTGGAGAAAGAAGTTGCACCACGCTCCTACATGATCCAGATAGAAAATGGATTGTCTCTGAGAAGGAACCGCACAGATCTTCAACTACGGCCAACTGTGCAGGAGACTGTTCGTCAGGAACACGGCTGGGTCTATGGAACTAGCTATCAGTGGATCTGATCATGCTGACCATGGTCTGACGCCAGCGTCTATGTCTCCAGCTGTTGAAAGACTGTCCAGACCAGGGGTCGGGAACTTATGGCTCAGGAGCCAGATGTGGCTCTTTTGATGGCTGCATCTGGCTCACAGACCAATCTTTAATGTTGCACTCCTTTGCGCTGATTGATAGCGGGCTGATCTGCGTTCAAAAACAGTGTCAAACCAGTAATTTCAGTGGGAAAGTGGCAGACTTACATGTCGTTGTGTCTATCAGTCTATTTGTCTATCTATCAATCGCCTAGGCAACGCAGATGAGACAGAGACACTGTTCAAGTGGGGCTGCTGTATTTTGCTGTCAAAAATAGCGGTCGATGTGCAAAAGTGTCCGTCCAACGGCCGGTTGTGAGATCAGGAAGTAAACGTCCCTCGTTTTAATCGCGTTGTCAGATCGCTAATTTTAGAAAGGCTTTGGAGAAGATGGCTGAAAGAAAGAAAGACGAGGAGAATCGTACTTTTCACTTTGTAGTCACAAAGACATCAGCAAAACCACGCAGCACCAGAAGTCGCATTAATGGTAAGAAATATCCATCGTTGTTAGAAACGGCATAACAATATTAAAAAGAATTCAGAGACGTAAAACACTCACATTTACTTGTATTTAGTTTTAAACATAATGTATGGTTCTCACGGAATTACGTTTAAAAATATGTGATGTTCATGGCGCTCTCAGCCAAAAAGGTTCTCGACCCCTGGTCTAGACCTAGAGGCTGATAGAAAGTTGCTGAAAAAGGAAGATAATCGGAAACACAGAATTGTTAACTTGGTTCTAAGTTTATGGTTTGATGTTTCGTGTTTTCACTTCATTCTTTTTCTAACGACATAAAATGTTGTTTATACAGTTGTAATGCTAAGAAATGTAAGGTTGAAACAAAACTAAAATCACTTAATGAGGGTTTTGTTTAAATGGTAAACATCATTTCTTAATAGGAGGGAAGATGTGTTGTTAGTAGTTTAGGTATAAAAGAAATCCATTACCCAGCATGCCACGGGGGTGGAGCATGCGCAGAACCAACCTGCACGTGTTAGAACGGCATTGCAGTGACGGTAACGCTGTACACAGTTAATAAGCAAGCTCCGAGTAAAATATATTAAAGACCAGTTAACGCCTCGTCTGCATCTTATAAGCAAGACAACACAGTTCTGTGCGCCCCGGTAACAATTGCCTCACGGACCGGCACCGGGATCACTGCTGTAATGCATACTATTGTTTGACTGTACTTGTACTGCTCTAACATTCTATTTCATAAATATATTCATCATCATCATCACAGGAAAAGCCGAAAGAAAAAGGCTGCAGCTGCATTCAATCCAATATGCGTGTCCACGAGGCCAGTACGTTTCCCTACGTCGTTACAGCGCCCAGCACACAACCTATCCAGTATCCACCACAATTACCAACCAAACAGCAGCAACCTACGATACATGGTGAGCGTATCATAACCACAAGCGTACAACAGTCTGTGGTCGTAGCGTTATATCGTGTTAAACCGACGCAGCAGGAAAAACGAAACCACATATCACACGCACGCATGCCAAAACAGAGATCCACCGAATACTTACAGCGATTAATTAGTAACTTCAGTGGATGGATGTGTGTCTAGTAATTCGAATGGTTTCAATTGTTAATGAATCAATTTTAACACGTAGTATAGAACAGAGTATAGAATGAACTTTGCGACCTCGCGTCGAGCGCAACGAACGCATGCGCAGTAAGTCCATCGTTTCAACATCATCAGCAGATTCCACAAAGGAATGGCTGAATTATTATTTTTATTGTGTAATCTTCAGCCTACATAATATATTTTACATCCTCCATATATTCGGTTTGCTTTAATCAATAACTTGTTTTTTTTATATCGGAAGTGCGGTATCGAATCGAACTCAGCGGGAGATAAACTAAATGTACTTAAATGTGCAATCCACTATCTGACAGATAGCTGTCCAGGTTAGCAGTGTTGTTTTCATCTCTCGGCAGCGATTACAGGCGGGCGCATAGAGGAAGATAGTCGCCTGTTTTCGTTATATCGCCGGAGAGAGTTTGCCTGAATTAGTTACTTTTTAAACGCTGCTCGCGGTTTCTCTGGGGGGCGGAGTGCCTGCTGCGCCGATTGGGGCGCTCATTTCGAGGAAAAGAGATGGCGTGTTTGTTGGAGGCCCCTCTCCGCATCAGTGTGTTGTCTGTGAGTGTCAATGTTATAGTTTTAAGTAGCAAATTTACCATATGTGCGCTTCAGAAATTGGTGGTTAGGATAATTTCAACAGTTAAGTTAATAAGATCTGAGAAATCGAACTAAGAAGGGTTTCTCTTCTGTTAGCCTGCAAGCTAAGATTAAAGATTTGCAACATGTAGCCCGGTAGCGACGCGCCTACGTCGCTCACGATGAAAATTATTTCTCTGACTTTGCCCGGATGGGCGGGAACGCACTGAACATGTGAAGGTATGCACGCGATTAATGTATCCGTTCTCCCAGTCGGTGCGTTGCGGAAACCAAATCAAACGAACGCGCTAGCTGTCGGTGTCAGTCGGCATGAGTTAGCGGCTAGCTAAAGAGAGAGTCCTGTCAATTCTGTCCATTGAAAGGTCCAAACATGTCTAAACTATGGCACAATTTAAAATAAACTACAGTGGTTCTTTTTATTTTAACCAGTTGATGTCATTTGTTGCTAATTGCATTAGCAAACTTATCGCTTTGCAGCGAGGTAAACGGGGTCTAAGTTGTGTTGGCTGAATATAAACATACGGTTAAGCTTGGGAAGCCAATACAACTAAACGGTTGCACAACTATTAAGGGTTTTTCAATTGCTAAAATAACCAGTGATATTAATCAGGAAATCGAGCCATGAGTTAGTATGACGTTAATATGTAGCAAATGACGATGGCCACCCCGTTGTGTAACTCTGGTAATGTTAACTTTAAATTGGTAACGTTCGTAAAAACGAGTGTACTAGTACTTGCAACAGGTGTCATTAGCATTTATAAAACTGATAGCTACTTCTTGGGTACCATTTAATGCGAAGGGATACCAGTTTGATAAGCACTTCTAATAATAATAATAATAATAATGCATTGGACTTGTGTAGCGCTTTTCTATGAGCAGCTCAAAGCCACTTGGTGGTAAGCTAAGTAGCCACAGCTGCCTGGAGTAGACTGACAGAAGTGAGGCTGCAATTTGTGCCATCGGCCCTCCTGACCACCACTGACATTCACTCGCTCACTACATTCACGCAGGCAATGTAGGTGAAGTGTCTTGCCCAAGGACACAACAACAGTGTACACATGGAATCGAACCGCCAACGGCGATCATAGGATGACCCGCTCAACCACCTGCGCCACCGTCGCCCGCGAAATCCACTGCTGAATTTAGAAGAACTCTTTATTGTCATTTATATCACATCAGTACACACACACAATTTTATTTACACCCTACTACTAATGAGCGGGTGGGGGGGATGGTGCCTTGCTAAAAGGCCCCTCGGCAGTGTATGGTAGCTTATGTTTGATTAGACCAACTTTCCTCTACAGCAGCACTGTTGTTTGTGTTATATGACACTAAATGTTTAAGAAATGTTTTTGTGAATATGCTTAAACACCTTGCTAATAGTTTGTAATGTCAGCTTCATGTGAGCCGGGTTAGGGTTGCTCCTCTGAGGTCACGTGGAAAGGTTTGGTCTGTCATTAATAGAATGTACTTTGCTGTCTCGTAGTTAGAATTCATTTGGAACAGTTTTAAAAGATCCCTCTGTCAGTTTGCTATTACTCTAGCGTTGTAAATCATTTTAGAAGCCTTATTTTCTGTTAAACTAGAAGAGCACCATAAAACATACCTTTAGCAATTTAATTCACCTTGACATTATAATTTCCTTGGCGACGGTAATGATATATCAAATGCAAGTATTTTTAAACATTCCTGTATCCACATGGTCAAAGGGTTCTAAATGGTTCCTGGTATCTTTATACACCAACCATGAAAAGTAAATGCAAATCGAAGTGTATGTTTATTTTTAACTGATTTTTGAATCCATAAATAGGGTTTTAATGTTAAAACCTCAGAAGACATTTTGCATGATAGTGCATATTGAACCCCTTTATTACTGTGATTTTTGGCGAGTGATTTTAATGCATATTTTACAAGGTACTGGTATATATATTTTTTAAATTCTCAATTATAAGTAAATGGGAAAATCAAGATTTTCTTTTGTACCTAGACAGGTATTCAGATCGCTCAGTTAATTTGTTTTTGTCATATTGCCAGAGAGAGCTTGTGTTAAATCTGTCTTAAAAAGCAAAAATCTGTTATCAAATGTATGTCTGTTTCTTTCTGAGTTTGTGATGAGCTAGATAGTCTTAATTATTGATTGCTAATGCATATCTCAGTTACAAATGCATAAGTATATGATGATGTTTAATTACCTGACATTTGTTTTAATTGCATGTCGTCATCCAGGAAGTGACTGCCACGAGTCGCCATTATGTTGACCGACTGTTTGACCCTGACCCTCACAAAGTGTTGCAAGGAGTCATGTAAGTCCAGCAAAACTTAACATGCTTTTGTTGTTGTTTTTAAAATATTATTTCTTTTTTGATAAACACTGTCAGATGGCCCTGTTTGCACATTTTTGGAGCGAAATGGAGCAAATGTGCACACGATGTGCGTGCATATGCGTGCGTGTGTCCCTGTGTCTGCACTCTCTTCACCATCATGGTGACAAGGAAGCTGAGCCGAAAGGCGAAGCTCTCCATTTACCGCTGCTCACGTTGAGAGCAGCAGGTGACGTGGACTCCCCATGCTGCCCCGTGTCTGCGTTCAGCCCGTCCGTGCTTCATGGCATTTTCCCCGCATTAAGTTTCTTTTTGGTGGTAATGTTCCGGCGAAAATTGGCAAAAATGTTTTATTGTGTGGTAAACACTTTGAACAAGACTTCATGGAGCGGGAGATACTGCCGATGCAGCGCCAATCCGTCGGGGTGACGAGGGTTTACTGGTCGATCTCTGTTCCTACCCTCACCTGTGGTCATGAGCTTTGTGTAGTGACCGAAAGAACAGGGCAGCGCGTAAAAGCGGCTTCCTCCATAGGGTGACACTGTGAGACTCCGGAGAGAGTGCGAATGGCTCCCTCAGAGTGCGGAGATCTCCGCTCCTCCTAGGCTGCTGCCCCCGCGACTCGACCCTGCACCGTGTCGTCATGCCGTGTGTGCGTACACTCCGCACATAAATGCTCTCCCTGGCTCCTGCACGAGTCGAAGAAGAAGAGCAATGGGGATGTACCGTATTTTCACGACCATATGACGCACCTGCTGATTCGGCGCTGTCTCATTAACAGCTGATTTTTTGGTATTTTAAACATACAAAGGGTGTGCTGGCTCAAAAGGCGCCGGCATAATAGATGCGCAAAATAAAGCAGAAGCAAAACAGAGTTTGGTACACAGTTATTTTTAATCGTCATTAATCAAACCCGTCAAAGTCCTCATCCTCTGTTTCTGTATTGAACAGCAGCGCTAGATCTCCGTCAAACATGCCGGGTTCCCTTTCTTCATTGTCAGTCACTTTCCGGGCCGTGCGGCGCCTCGAACAACAATGCTAGCAGACACGTTAGCCCAAGCATCTACAATCCATTCACATTCTGTGGCGCTGCGCTGCCTTCCACTCTTAGTGAAACTGTGGTCTCCGTCTGTCGTCCAGCGCTCCCACACCGCTCGCAGTTTAACGTTGCGTGGTTGGAGTTCTTTGTTTAATCCACCGGGGATGATGATGATAGGGTAGTTTGCTAGTTAGCTCGTTAGCTAGCTTCACTTCGGTTCAGACCGTATCGGTGAGATCGGCGCACACGGAGTCGCAGATCGCAGGAGATGAGTTGCTGCAGGTCTTCTTGCTTCCTCCATTGATTCATTAATGCTGGATCCTCTCGACGCTGCTCTATTCCCGTGTTCTGCTGCGGGACCGACAGCCTCGGGTTGGAACTCCGCTTCGTCAGCACGCCATAATACCATGGTGAAGCGCAGCATCGGTAAGTATCACTCCGCGAGGCACCTGACTATAATACTATGTTGAAGGACAGCATCGGTACGCATCACTCCGCGAGGCGCCTGACTGAGTCCGCCTTACAACAAGACATAGGGCGCGCGGACGATAGGGCGTTCGGCACATTTTGAAGATAATTTAAGACTTTTACGTGCGTCTTATGGTTGTGAAAATACGGTAGTTTATTTTTTGTGGTAAAGTTCCGGCGAAAATTTCCCAAAAAAATTATTGTGTGCTAAAAACATCCCTCACGGTTACAGTGGTAGCGCATGCTCGCTATGAACATACTTTTGCTTCCAGGTTTAGAACGTTTCTGACGGACCTGTTTGAGACAGAAATGACACTGTCCTGCAGCATCTGTTTGCTATTTCGGCCAAAAACTGGCACAGATATTTCATATAAGTGCCTAAGAACTGCGTTAACTTGTGGAAAAAGTGTATTTGTCTAGTATTTGTCAGCTTTTAGCCTCCTAATCTCTTTGCATAGCCACTATGCCAAGACAGTAAAGGCTTTCTATTCTATTCTAGTGCTCTTCTTAATTGCCATTATGTTTCCAAATTGGAATTCGTCACGATAATAGCTTTTAAATTTATCTGTTTTCATGAAATTAATTGCATTCAAATTTGTGAATACTTGATGTAAATGTTCCAGATTATTAACTCTCCAATGTTTCTAAGTGATTGAGATGTACATTTGACAACTCTATAGATGTCTTAAGGGGCTTTGACTTGTGTTTTTGCCTGACTTCAGTGACATGAAGAACGCTGTTATTGGAAACAACAAGCAGAAGGCCAATCTGATCGTCCTTGGAGCTGTGCCCAGGTAGGTTGATGTACTTGTCTTTCTGCTTTGTGTCATTCATCGGATCTTTTCTCCCCCAGTTAGGGTGGTGCGTTCCCACTGCGCCAAGAGGACTCGGTTCCTTTGGAAGCAAATTCCTGTATTTATAATTTGTTGAAAGGTCTGCGTTCCCACTGTGATTTCTTCACGGAACGAACTTTCGGAGCAATGTCGTGGCTGAAAAGGGCGCTCGTCGATTGGACAAAGTAGAAGGGGAAGTCCCGCCCTCTCCCATGTTTTTTTTTCGAGTGCTCAGTTACGGCTGCTTTTCATTCACGGAGGGAATCTCATTTAGTTCTGGCCTAAATCATAAATGTTAAACAATGCTTGTCGTTTTTAACAAAGACGAAGTCGCTGGGGATCCGTGAAGTCTCTGGATCAGTTCAGAACAACAGAATGAACTAGAAAGACAATCAGAGATTGCAGACCCTCGCCTCCAATAGACTAGTCGATCTTGTGAGACAGTAAACCGATCAGAGGGATCCGGATCAGAGGGGCCAAACCTGCTCTAGCTTGCTGCTCCGGAATGTACTACAAGACACCTTCTGGACTCTTTTTCCCATCATGCCATTCGTGTCCCTCCCTCTTTTTCCCATCATGCCGTTCGTGTCCCTCTTAAAGTGGCAGTTTACAGCACAGGCACAATTCCAGATGTAAAAATAATTCTAGAATCTGGATCCAGATCCGGATCAATGCCATTCTCGGGGAGGACCGAGCCACGGACAGAACCTTGCTTGTGTAAACATTTCAAGTTGATTGGGCTACTAGTTTTTGAGTTATGCGCTTGGACAGACAAACAAATGGACCCAATTGCAATACCCTCGCCTCCTTTTCGGCGAGGGTAAAAACTATTGCGCTGCTGAACAGCTGATTCTCCGCTCCGCGCTGGACTGTGTTAAAGCGACGTGGCCCTGCGGGGAGAAGTTGCGTCAGTTACCGGTGATAAGTAGCTGATTCTAAACAAAATATTAGAGTATTATAACGCATATTTAGTTAATGAAATCTACACACAGTGGTACATATTTCGCCACTTTTATTTTTTTTGGAGCAGCTTGGAGTGCTTGCTGTACTTCCCCTTCCGGAGACGCACCGCGTAGAGCGTCACTACGTACAGTTGCTTCGCCCTTTGCTCCGCCGAAAGGGACCGAGACCCTCCTTTTCAGGCGGACTTTTTTGATCCTCTCCAGAGTCGTTCCCACTGGCCCAGATGGAGCGGATTATCCGAGGAAAGGAACTCTGGTTAGTTTAAAAGGGAGCAAACGGCGCAGTGTGAACGCACCCTAAGTCTTTCTTCCTGCATTCAATTTCTGGCTTCTAACAATTGTTCAAGCACATTCATTGGTGGAAGATGGTGAGATTTTGATTCAATAGGCAGACATGGAATCAAAAATGACAAAATACCAAAGGAATAAAAATGCATTTAAAGCCTTTAGGTTTAAGAGTTTGCCTCACCTTCTGCCTTCCTCACCAGCTTCTTAAGATCCTCTAATACACATATGTAGGTTAGAGTGTTTTATATTTTGTGCTCCTGAGTTAATGTTGCTGATCTATTGTAATTTATTATTATTTATTGATGTTATTTAATTAAATTTATTTAATTTTTTGTATTTTTTGTTTTTAGAATCAAGTGGGAGTCAGTCAAAATATGTGGATCAACCTGCCCCCCCTTCCTAAAAAGGAAGGTTTTAAGTCCAGTTTTTAAAGCATGAATTGACTGAGGTGCTCTCAATTGTTCGGGGAGGGAATTCCACAGGGTAGGCGCTGCATGGCAGAAGGCCTGGTCGCCCATGGTGGGGAGCCTGGTTTGGGGGGCAGCAAGAAGATTAAAATTCGAGGAACAGAGGCTTCTGGTAGCAGGTCTTGGGAGAGAAGTTCTTTGAGGTTGGGGGGAGGGGGCATTTCCATAGATGCACGGATGTGTGAGGGCAATCTTATATTCAGTCCTGGAGGAAATGTGGAGCCAGTGAAGAGAACGGAGGATGTGGTCGTATTTTCGCACTTTCATAAGTTAGTCATAGTTTATTTTACATTAAATTACATTACATTTAGTTATATTTTCACTGTGTTAAGATTTACGTCTGGCTAATGTGGTCCTCTGAGAAAATGAGTTTGACACCCCTGCTCTAATGTCAACCTGTGTTAGTGTGTGTTTACTGGTTCCAGGTTACTGTACCTGCTTCAGCAGAGCTCATCCAGTCTGGAGTTGAGGACAGAGTGTTCTGTGGTGCTTGGCAGCCTAGCCATGGGCACAGAGAACAACGTCAAGTCCCTGGTGGACTGTCACATCATCCCTGCCCTTCTTCAAGGTCTGGTCACTCGCTCCGTCACGCCTTACTGCAAAGGACAATATTTGGTGATTTCTTTTGAGACTCAGACCAACAGAACCTCGGATATCCCTATCGCCAGCATTAGCATTTATAGTTTTATACAGCACCTCATTAGTGAGTGATTTGCTTATCAGCCTATATGTTGTACATCACTTGATATAGTGTAAATACAGTGAAGTTAAAAATGGCTCGGAAGTTGAACAGATTTTCAGAATTCGAACACACGAGGGGAGCCGAGGCGAACCAAAGACACGCGATCGGAGGCGGAGTCTACCCGAGTAGGTTCAGTTTGAGTAGATCTGCCGTAGCAGAAAGACTGTGCACCTTTTTCGCTTTGTGTGCGTGGTTTTTCGGATTTATGGATTCATGGATCTGAACAAAGGCAGCAGTAAGACGCCTGGCAAAGGAAAGCAGCGAGAACTGTCAAATTGAAGAAGGAAATTATGGGCAAATATGAAAATGGGATCTTGCTGCATAGTGGAGAAATCAATGATCTTGACTTTTCTTAAGAAAACTGTGCTAAAGAAAAGAAGAAGAAAAACAGAACGGCAGTTACCCAGTCATTTTATGGAGGGGGCTCCCTTTCAAAGGAATAACTCTTCCCCCTTAGGAACTGATTAATCTAGGTTCCATTATTTCTTATGGGAAATATAGTTCCAGTTTTTGAACAAGTAGATTTTTGAACAGTATTACTGAACGAATTATGTTCGAGAACCGAGGTTCCACTGTTTTTGTTTTTTGTGTGCTCCTGTTCTCTCTGTCGCTCTATCACTCACTCACTCTCTTTGTTTTTACTCTCCTCCTGTCTTTGTTTCTGCCTCTGCCTCTCTGTCATTGTCTCTGTCTTTCTACTGCTGTCTCTCCTTACTCAACCCAACTGGTTAAGACAGATGACTGCCCACTATGAGTCTTAGGCCATGTACACACGTAGCTTCTTTCTAGTCTTTCCACCTCCATTTAAAAAAATTATAATTGCATGCCGCTAGCAAAACATGAATGACGTCAGGCTCGTTCGTATGGACCGACAAGTAGGCAGAATTGCTCCTAAACGTAGTTTTGGAATATAAAGTCAACATGTAAGCAATAGGCCATATGTTTTGAAGGCATCCGAGCTGTTTCTGAACATAAACACGGGTCGTACACAGTTTACGTCGTGGAGTGACATTTCGAAACCTAAAACTCTGTTTACAGGCGTCCCCACACAGATGCGTAACCGGAGTTTTCAAAAATCTTTACTTTGGCCAGAGTTTACAAAAACCTTAGTTTTTAGTCACATAAATATACGGTTTTGTGTGGATGACAGACCAAACCGTAAAAAAATATCTTGGTTTTTGGAGATACCCGGCTACATGTGTACATGGCCATGGGTTCTGTTCAAGGTTTCTGCCTTTGAAAAGGAAGTTTTTCCTTGCCTCTGTTTATGTTTTGTTTTGATTGAGGACCCTCTTGAAAACGAGATGGTTTCATCTCAAGGGGTTTTATCCTTTCAAATAAATTCAAAGAGCTTGCTCTTGTGAGTCAAGATGGGTTCTGTCTTTCCCTGCTACACCTGTAAAGTGCCTTGAGACAATTTTCTGTTAGGGTCTGGCGCTATCGAAATAAAAATGAATTGAATTGAATTGAACCTTTATCCTATGTGCTCACAGGTTTACTCTGTGCAGACCTGATCTTCATTGAAGCTTGTCTTCGATGTCTCCGTACTGTCTTCATAAGTCCAGTCACCCCTGTGCAGCTGCTATATACTGTAGGTGGTCTTGTACATGTTTGCCTTGTGATATACCAGTACCAGTGTGGTTATCTGATTAGCAAGGACACTCACCAATCTCAATATTCAGGACATTAGTCCTTTATTTTGTCAAAGTAAATTTAAAAGTTTTACATTTACTTGACATTTACATTATTGTGGCATATACAATAAGATATATCTTACAAGTACATCAGATTTAAGAATATATCAGTGTAGTATTCATATGTTCTTCTGTGTGAAAATGCTATTACATAAGAATGAGAAATGTTTAGTTTTTGGCCATTCTATGAGGAACTCTGTGCAGAGGACTAACATTTAAAGTTCCATATATGGAGTTTTTGATCTCATGTTGGCCCCGTTTGTTGTTCAGTGAAGTATACTCAATCTGCCTTCTTAGCATCACATGTTTTTCACAAGGTGTGCACAAATTTAAGATAAATGATTTTAAGACAAATTAAAGACAAGATCATTTTTCAACCAGATACGTATAGTAAAAATAAAGTCATGGTTTGAGCAGTATTTTCTCTTGGTGATGTTTTGGTCAAGTGAGGAAGCCCAGAGAGGATGTATGGGTTGACGTCAAAGCCAAACCGATTAGTTGTGTGAAGCAGCCCCGGATGACGAGTGTAGCACTAATGCAGCAACGCTGTAGAAAGGTTTTAAACAAGAAATTACTGAAGTAAAATAAAGAAAACCTATTGCATAATAAGCGTAAACGATAGTTAATGTAAATCAATATGATGCAACACTATCAGTTAATTTAAATAGTGTATAATTTTAACCATGGCTTCAGTTGACAATATTAACAGGCTGTATGTTATTGTGTTTTTGTGTTTCCAGGACCCCACTGTGATCCCCCATCTAATGTCTTTATTGAGCCGCTCACAGAAAACACAGGAGTACATCACACAGATCTTCTCTCACTGTTGTAAGGTATTTGTTGGTATTCGTTTACACACAAGCCCATTGATGTCTTCACACTTGTAACCAGAAGATGATTCAATGTTGTTTGGTTGTGCATGTCTTCAGACCCCAGAGCACCAGATGGTTCTTTTCAACCATGGTGCCATCCAGAACATCGCCCCCCTGTTTATCTCACCCTATTATAAGGTACGTAGTTGTCAGTTTATTGCCATTGCCAATGAGGGTTCACAGACTAGGAAAGTTTTTCGGTGCAATCGTGCAACATGTATCACAAGGTAATGACTGTTGAGCAGTGTTTCCCAACCTTTTTTGAGCCGCGGCACACTTTTTACATTTACAAAATTGTGTGGCACACCACGAACCAAAATGACACAAAATGACATTCTAACACAGTACACATTATATTAGATGAGCTTTATTATAATGTATAGAGTTAATAATATAGTTTTTTGATGTATTTATACTTAGTGGGAAACCTGGGGCTGTTTTGATGAACACAAAATGGATATCCTGCAGTAATGGCAGAAAGACACACACAAAGCTCTTTCTCATCAGCTCTCAGTCTCTCTGTTTGTAGTTTTTATCACCGTCGAGCTCGAGAAGCTCAGCTCACACAGATATGTGGTTGAAAACGGGAGCAATGTCAAAATAGCTTTGTTGGCTAGAATGGGGAACTCATTGGCAACAGATAACCAGAAACTGTCCAAAGGAAGATCAGCAAAGTTTAGCTTTAAACCACCATCTTGTTTCAGTTCAGTGTAGTGATGGGAATTCCGGCTCTTTTTAAGAGAGCCGGTTCTTTTGGCTCCCAAGTGGCTCCTCAGATTTTTTGTTGACAAAATTAATTTAATACCAAATCATGTGCATTGTGTAAAATTAGCTACTAATGTAAAAACATGCAATATATAAAATGTTTATTAAATGTCTTTATTTAAATCCTCTTTGCACTGCTAGCTACAAAAAACATATTATGTAATATAAAATACAAAACCAAACCAAACACATCTCAAGGTCAAATCTCTGCATGTAAATCTCTAACAACACATCAAGAAAACATAAATTAAAAAGTGCAAAAGATAAAGCAGCTTCAGGTAACAGTTCTACTGTTTTACTGAAGATTGGCATCAAAGAAAACCAAGTGGCTCAGCTTGGAGGGGTTGATCCTTCTGTTATCGTCTGTCCTGTTTTGGAGATTCTCTCTGAGGGGACAGTCTCCGTGCCATTGCGTGTGTGAGACGTGGGTAGACTGAACACCTGGACTCCCACCAGCTCAGTGGGGCCGCACTTCTTTGGATAAGCGGCTCCTCAAGATACGATCTTACTTTATTTTATTTTGCCTTTGTGTCAACCGCGTTAAAATGTGTCCAGATTTTACTACGTTTTCTATCACTCGTTTTTTCCCTTACCCTTTCTAGCGCGTCGTTTGTCTCTGGTCTAAAGTTCTCTCTCTCCCTGCCTCCCTTTCGTTTCGTCCGCTTGCTGTGCTGCATGTGCGTAAACACCCCCCCCCCCTCCCCCTGCTCGTTGTGGACGCGCACACGCCCACACACACCTCTCGACCAATCACGTTAGACTTTAACAGACTTTTTTTTTGGCTCACAATGACGGGAACCAGCTCCTGTCGTTCACTTCAAAGTCTGAAGCGCGATCTACGGGTGGCACACACGCTTTATTACAGCACGGACACCCGACAATGTTAATTAGGTGATATTAGAAAAAATAAAAATAAAAAATAATTTTTTTTGGGGTAATATTGGAAAATTTCTCACGGCACACCGGTTGGGAAACACTGCTGTAGAAGACGGGTATGTTGAGCACTGTTTGCATGTGTGTGTCTGCTGCCCCGTGTGGTGAACGTGAATGTTGGGAGTGGGTGTACCTGTGGGTGTGTATGAGGTTTGAAAGGTGCGCACTCACCTGGGACACGGAGCCAGGGGGTTCAAATGAATGTACCCGTGAACGCATCTTGGATTTCGCCTCTGTATAAACATTTTAGCGCATCGGATAAATACGCAGGACCCAACACACCTCTCGGCTGTTAAAACAGGGAAGGAAGCCGCAACAATGGCAATAATAAAATGCGAGCGACAGTGCTATGCTTGTAGGGTATGCCCTAAAATAGACGAAGTTAAAAAAGAAAAGAAGAATACATAAAGCACCAAAAGAACAGCAGCATCTGGCGTGGATCCATAGATGTGTATCAGCAGCAGTAAAACTAGCACAATCACGCAGTGCAAATAGAACAGTACAAGTTACCGGTTATTAATTGTTCATGAGTCCGATACAGAATTATTAATTGTTCATGAGTCCGATACAGAATTATAAATTTTTCATGAATCCGATATTGAATTGTTAAGTGTTCAAGAGTCTTATAGAGAGAGGAAGAAGCTGTTCTTGTGACGGGAGGTTCTGGTCCGGCTGGACAGTAGCCTCCTGCCTGAGGGGAGAGGGTCAAACAGTCCGTGCCCAGGGTGAGAAGGGTCGGCTGTGATCCGACCTGCATGCCTTCGAGTCCTGAAGACATACAGGTCCAGGAGAGATGTCAGCTTACAACCAATTGCCACGTACAATGCGTTGTCCCTGGTGGTGGCTCCAGTGATGGAGGCGGTGAGGCGGACTCAATGATGGATGTGTAGAACCAGCATCGGGGTCGGCAGCTTGAGTTTCCTCAGTTGCCGCAGGAAAAACATCCCCTGCTGAGCCTTCTTGATGAGGGAGCTGATGGTCGGCTTCCACTTAAGGTCCTGGGTGATGCGGTGCCCAGGAAGAGGAAAGAGTGTATAACCAGTTAAATGATACAACCGTTCAAAAACAAGCTCTGCTGATATTTCTCTTCCTCAATCACTTCTCCAGGTCCAGATGCAGGCGTTAAAGTGTTTCTCTGTCCTGGCCTATGAGAACACTCAAGTCTCAATGGAATTGGTGAATGGTGAGGAATTCTCTCCTCTCCTTTGCTTTCTCTTCCCCTTTCTTTTCCCCATATGTATGTAAATTATTATTTTTTTCTTGCCAGTGTTGGTGAACAGTGAGCTGCTTTCTCAGGTATTTGTCAGAATGATGCAAAGGGATCAGCCCATCGAAATGCAGTTAACGGCAGCCAAATGGTAAGTCACATGGAATCATATTGACTGAGTTGATAACCTGTTTTTATACTTTATACTTAATATTCTTTGATTTTGACCTCCCCTTATTGTGTCCTAGTCTAACGTACATGTGTCGAGCAGGTGCCATTAGAACAGACGATGGCTGCATAGTCTTAAAGGTCAGACATTTCTTCAGCTGTCTTTGTCATTGTTGTGATTATGCTTTAGTCAACTGTTTATAATTTCCTACTGGCTTCTATTTCTCATCTAGACCCTGCCGTGCCTTGTGCGGATGTGCAGTAAAGAACATTTGCTTGAAGAGAGAGTGGAGGGTGCTGAGACGCTGGCCTACTTGATGGAGCCTGATGTAGAGCTGCAGAGGATTGCCAGCACCACTGACCACCTGGTGGCCATGCTAGCCGACTACTTCAAATACCCCAGTTCAGTGTCTGCCATCACTGACATCAAGAGGGTGGGTCAGTGAGCTTGATGGGAACCTTTTCATGTGAGATCAGTCAAGTTAGAACCAAACAGGAATAATGAATTTGAAACCTATGGCACACACTAAAGTTGGAATAGTTTGCCATAAGGCGCTGGAATTCCATGGAAGATCCAACAAACATGCAGCTGCTGTCAGACGTGTGCAGCAAACACATGAGATTACCCATTGCTGTGATGTGAATGGACTTATTAGGGATGATCCGATCTCGTGATCGGAAATCGGGCCCAATAACGAGCTTGCGGACTCTATCGGAATAGGACGTTACCTCCTGATCAGGACTCGGATATATAGTATTTTTCAGACCATAAGCCGCACTTAAAATCCTTACATTTTCTCAAAAATCGCCTGTGCTCCTTATAGCCACGTTATGTATTAATTCTGGTTTTGCTTACTGACCTTGAACTGATTTTATGAGGTACACAGCGCTCAAAAGTCGGTAAAAATGTTTTAGTACGACTTTGGTAAGCTACGAAGCCGCACCACTTGATGGATTGTCGGAGTATTACGGCTACCGTAGTCAGGAGCCCCGCGGAGTGATATGTACCTGTACTGTGCTTTAACAAAATATTATGGTGTGTATAGAAGGACCCCAAAATGGCATCTATTAAGAGACATGATTACAAAGTGGATTTCAAACTCAAGGCTATCAGTCACGCAGTAGAACAGCTGCGAGAGAATTCAACATTAATGAATCAACGGTACGGAAGTGGAGGAAGCAAGAAGATGACCAAGTAATCTTCTGCGACTCCATGCCATCTTGCCGATACTGTCAAAACCCAAGTGAAGCAAACTAATTTGCCGCTTGCCATCATCCCGGGTGGATTAACCAAAGAACTCCAACTCCAACCGTTCAATGTTAATTTGAGAGCTGCGTGGGAGCATTGGATGACATGAAGCGAACACACATTCAACAAGACAGGGAGGCGACGCCGGGTGAGTTTGTGAATAAGTTGAATAAAGTTTGACTTATCTGACTGTTTTGTTTTGCTTAATGCGCCTTATGTGTGAAAATAGATCCGTTCATTGATGTTGCGCGTTATAGCCAGGTGCACTTTATGGTCTGCAAAATACGGTATATGGGTAGTTATTTTCATTACTTATCAGATCTGGAGTTACTGTGGTACAGAGTGAGCCCTCTCTACTCCAACAGAAACGACAGTGCCAACCTGATTGGGACATCCCTGGAAATCTGATATTTCTTCATGTCTGGCGTACTACAGTAGAGTAGTTAGTACTGTGCTGGGACAGTTACTGATCGTCATTAACAGAGTAGTCTGTAGTAAAATGTGCACACGACTTTCAGTTATACATTGGTGATGGGGATGTTTCCAGTTAAGTCGGCTTCATGCACTGCTCTCCGCTGGTACAGGTAGGTGAAGAGTCATGTGTCCCGCTCACAGCAACCACACTACAACTTGGCTGCATCTCATGAAATCACACACCAGTTCACTTTTTGTCCCCTCTGCATTGCAGCTGGACCATGATCTGAAGCACGCACACGAGTTGAGACAAGCTGCTTTCAAACTTTACGCCTCGCTAGGCTCTAATGATGAGGAAATTCGTAAAAAGGTTCCCATTCTTTTTTTTGCATTCATAATTGCTGGCTCATGTTTTCTTCGGGGTCTTGTTCACGAGTGAGGGAGATTGACAGACGGATCGGTGCAGCATCTGCAGTAATGCGGACTCTGCACAGATCTGTCATGCTGAAGAGAGAGCTGAGCCGAAAGGCGAAGCTCCCGATTTACCGGTCGATCTTCATTCCTACCCTCACCTATAGTCACGAGCTTTGGGTAGTGACCGAAAGAACGAGATCGCGGGTACAAGCGGCTGAAATGAGCTTCCTCCGTAGGGTGGCCGGGTTCTCCCTTAGAGATAGGGTGAGAAGCTCAGTCATCCGGGAGGAGCTCGGAGTAGAACCGCTGCTCCTCCGCGTTGAGAGGAGCCAGATGAGGTGGCTCGGGCATCTATTCAGGATGCCTCCTGAACGCCTCCCTGGTGAGGTGTTTAGGGCACGCTGGAGAGACTATGTCTCTCGGCTGGCCTGGGAACGCCTCGGGATCCCCCCGGAAGAGCTAGAGGAAGTGGCCGGGGAGAGGGAAGTCTGGGCTTCCCTGCTTGGGCTGCTGCCCCCGCGACCCGGCCCCGGATAGGCGGAAGAAGATGGATGGATGGATGGATGGATGTTTCCATTCTAACCACCATCTAATCATCCTCCTGTTCTGAAGATCACAGAGACAGAGAACATGATGGACAGGATAGTCAGTGGCCTATCGGAATCCAGCATTAAAGTGCGTTTGGCAGCTGTAAGGTAAGGCTTCTCTTTCTTGATCATCTGCATGAAGAAAAAAATCATTAAAATGCTGCCTTATTCTGTCTAAATGATGATGAAGGCAAATAATGGAATGGATTGAATATCTCCCAGATATAATGCACAGGGTTGGTTCTGGACTTGAATGGTATTGACCATTGATCATTGTTGATTAAGTTTCTTTCTTTTTAAAGCTAAAATAACTTTATAAGGAGTAAAGCACTAAAACATTGTGTTATTTAGTACCAGCACTGAATTCCAAGAACCTTACCTATATCACTTCAAAGAACTACAAACAACTTATTCTGACTGTACTTACTTGATGTCTAACTTGGATTTGTCCAGGTGTCTTCACAGTCTTTCACGGTCGGTGCAGCAGCTGAGGACCAGTTTCCATGACCACGCAGTCTGGAAACCTCTCATGAAGGTCATTGGTGTTGTGGGTCACATCAAAGCACACTTCTGTCCATCTGTGTACTGGAAGAACTTGTGTTTGGTTGTTGCAGCTTCAGGTCTGTGGTTGTGAAGAGAAACAAAGAGTAACGTAGCGTTATTGTTGTTGCATATAGCTGTTGCAGAATGCTCCAGATGAAGTCCTGGTCATGGCCTCATCAACACTCTGCAATCTCCTGCTGGAGTTCTCACCCAGCAAAGAGGTACTCACGCACACACACACACACACACACACACACACACAGCATGACATCCTGAGAGCTTTTGTTTCCGTTATGTGCAGCCCATCCTGGAGTCGGGGGTGATTGAATTACTATGCAGTTTAACTCAGAGTGACAGCCCTGCACTGAGAGTCAATGGAATATGGGCCCTGATGGTAAGAAGAGGACTCTTTCACTTGACATGTATGCCTTTTATGATAATCTAAACCAGGGGTCGGCAACCCATGGCTCTTTAGTGCCCCCGAATGGCTCCCTGGAGCTATTTAAAAAAATTATGAAAATGCAAAAAGTGGTGGGGAGGAATATATTTTTGTTTTAATATGGTTTCTGTAGGAGATCAAACATGACAAGCATTCTTAACATTTTCCAATGCTGTAAACAATTGTATAATAAATATAAAATTTCAACAATTCTGTCAACGAAGTTTTGCATCATAGCCTGTGACACAGGTTTCAGCATTGAGCCATGGTGGTGGTGTAAACAAACTGAGGGGTGTGTCATGGGCAATTGATCCCTGAGGGGAAAAGAGAAAACATAATAATTTAATATTGAGGCAGGCCGGGACTTTTACAGTGCAGACAGATAGAGATGAATTCTGAATCAGGAAATGCTTTTATTTAAAGGCTTACAAATCTTTATAACTGCTCTCTTTTGTAGGGAGTGTCATTATTCGCTATAGTGACTTCAGTCAATGTGCAACAAAAAGGGGTTAAGTGTTTTAACTTGGTGCCCCAATGCATGCTGGGAAACTTCAACCCCGTTCTTCCTCCAACATGCTACAATATTGTAATAGAAGTTAAACTTGTAGAGTTTAACTAAATATCGTACAGCAGAGCAGTCGCGTAGTGCGTCTATCCAGGATCCTACTACTACTCCTACTGTACTTTTGGCTTGTCCCCTGAGGGGTTGCCACCTTCTCAACTTTAGCCTGTCCTTTGCATCGTCCTCCCCAGCACCAACCACTCATGTCCTCCCTTACTACGTCCATGTATCTTCTCCTGGGTCGACCTCTAGCCCTGTTCCCTTGCAGTTCCATCGAAGTCTGGTCTCTCACCTTATCTCCAAAATGTCTAACCTTCACTGTCTTATTGCCTCATTTCTAATCCTATCCATCCTGGTCACTCCCAAGGAGAGACTCGGCATCTTCATCTCCACCACTTCTCTAAATTCTCCTCTACCTGCTCCCTGCTCTCACTGCAGATGTTTTCCTCATTTCTGAAAATAAGTGTTGACTATTGCCATTTTCATCCTTTTGACAAAGTCCACCACCGTCTGTCCTTCTCAGTTCCAATCCTGAATACCAAACTTGCCCATTACTTCTTCCTCTCTATTTCCTTCACCAACATGTCCATTGAGATCTGCTCCAAAATCACTACTATCTCATGGCTCGGGATGCTCTGAACCACTTTATCTAAGTCAGTCCAGAACTACTTCTTCCCCTCTAACTCACATCCTACCTGTGGAGCGTACCCACTAACAATATTCAACATGACCCCCTCAATTTCCAGGTTCAAACTCACCACTCTGACACTTGATTCACTTCTATAACATTCTGCAAAAACTCTTTCTTCAAGATAACCCCTACTCCGTTCCTCTTTCCATTTGCTCCATTATAAAATAACTTGAATCTGCTCCTAAGCTTCTAACCTTGCTTCCTTTCCACATTCTATCCAGGATGTCCAGAGAAAAGAAACATTTAATCATGAATGCTCGTTGTGACAGTGTCTTTGATCACCCTTATTGCAGTCACCTGTTCATTAGTGCCGGGGTTTTTTTGATGAACAAAAGTATTTCTGCTTTTTCACCAAACTGGCAACTTTTCTCATCTTCTCCAGAAGCTAAATAGGCACTGTCTTTCAATGCTTGAGCAGGGGGTGGAGATATATGCTCGGGCAAGTAGGCGGGCCTGTCAGTGTCCTCATGGCAGAGCAGATGGGGACATTGGTGCCCATCCCTAATTCTAGTATTATCAGTACAATGATCATCCATAACTGTCGCTGTCTCTGCAAGAGGCTGCCTTAGTGAGAGTACCGGTACATTATTTCACATGCTGCATGACTGCGTAAATGTACATGATTAAACATTAATTAGCTTCTTACCGGTACTAGTATTAAACTAGCAGTTACTAGCCATAGTGCAGACACTGTCACAACGGTAACTAGTAGGCCACGTGAGGTCTGAGTTGGCAATAAGTACATGCACAGGAATCTTTTGGCCAGTGACTATTAAAACCAGTACTCACTAATGATCGCAAATTACAATAATCGTTGAAACTGACGCCATGACGTTTGGACAATTTATTCCTGTAATTGTAGCAGTTATATGTGAAGCATTGCAGTTCAGTTATCTTTCTTTTGTCGTTAGGGCCTTTATTTTGTTTTGATTTCAGATTGGTTCCTCTTCTGTTGTTTTTTGTATGTTAGATGTAAAATCGGACTTCGTTTCAGACAGTAAATGTTTGGGTGTAATAAAATCTTAACTCCTTATTTTCCCTCTTTAAGGTTTTAAAGTAGTAAGTTTAAATGTGATAAAGCACATCTATTAATCTGTTCCACATTTTCTCAGTAACCGACAGTGCCTTATAATTTGTGTGTGTTAAGAACATGGCATTCCAGGCGGAACAGAGAGTGAAAGGGGAGATTGTTTGCTGTTTGGGTACAGAACAGTTGTTCCGCCTGCTGTCAGACCCTGACACCAATGTGCTGATGAAGACACTCGGTTTGCTGCGAAATCTCCTATCGACACGGCCGGTGAGAAGCACACACAGTGTGATTATTATCCAGTAGTGACATATGAGCACTGCTTTTCTCTTTGTTTTTTGGGCAATGTGTTTGAATAAAAAGTGATAGTGTATTGAACTAAGAAATATTTGTGCAAGGTGGATAAAGCGGCTGTAGACAGGACGATTAAGGTCATCTCCTCTCCAAAAAAATGGATGGATAGGTCATTGTTTCTGTGGGTGTGTATCTCAAACGTATATATAAAAAGCCTCCATTATAAGTAAAGGGAAAAATGCTGATTGCTGATAGAAACACAGAACGCACGAGAGCACCAGGGCGACCGTAGAAGGCGCCTTCCGGAAGTCGAAGTCCGCGCTTGTATCACGCGATCCGATATCATCGATACAAGCTTGATGAGATCGATACTGCAGTTTTTCTTCTGTCATCCAGCAATTTACTCGTATTTCCTCAGAGAAGCAGGACGCAATGGCAGCGCCAGAATTTTTTTTGCTACAGCGGAAAAGGACACTGTCAAATGTAATGTGTGCAATAAAGTGATCCGCCACTGTGGTAACGCAACAAACTTACACAAACACATTAAAGCAGCTCACCCTCAAGCAAGCTCCTAGGTCCCCACGCCAGACCCCCAACACGGAGAGTCCCTGTAGTAGTTGTAGCTGTAAAAGTGCATTTTATTTATTTAATGGAACCTGTATGGTACTCACTCAAAGGTTTATGGCTTCTTATCAAATCTCAAATCAATTCAAATCCAGAAGCTCAGGAACACTCTGAAGTATATGTAGTCTGTTTGCAGGTTTCTTCATAGCGTGGTTTTCTCTTCTTTCTTACCTGCTCTGTATATTCTAATAGATGTGTTGGTTTTCCAGTATTCTAGACCAGCGGTCCCCAACCTTTTTCCTGCCACGGACCGGTTTCATGGCGGCCAATTTTTTCGCGGACCAGGGGGGCGGGGAGTAATTAAATAAAAATATAATCTTACCAATAAAGTTTATATAATGCACTTGCAATAACAATTAAACAATAAACAATTATTACACCAATATCTACTCACCAAGTTGTGCTCTCAAAAATTGCATCTGTCCTTCATGTTCACGTTTTTTTGTTTCATAAATTCCACATTCTTGTCTTTTAATCCACGGTTCTTGGTCTTATTTTCTTCCTCCTCAGTTGAACTTTCCCATTAGCAAAGAAGCTCTCCAAAGATGTTTGTTTTTTAATTTAATCTTTGCTAGTTTACAGCTGTTTTTAGTAACGTTTCACGCATGAAAATTCACAGGTGATTGTTACGTTGGAGTAAAACACCTTTTAGACGCTAATATTCGATACATCGGAAATTGTATACATTAGTTGTTCTTTCTGTGAAGCCCGGTAACAAATGCCTCATGGGCACGGTGGTTGGGGACCACTGATCTAGACGATGCATACTGATAGTCTGCTCTTTACTCTCAATCCTCATGTTGTCAGGACATTGACCAGATCATGAGTTCCCATGGGAAGCAGATCATGCAGGCAGTAACCCTCATTCTAGAAGCAGAGCACAGCATTGAAGTCAAAGAACAGGTGAGCATCCTCTCTGCTTCCCTTTACACAGCAGGCGGACCGTGAGGTGACAGGCTGGCTGCTGGGTCACTCTGTTTCTGTGGTAAAATGGGACTGGAAAATGGAACACCGAATGACACTTTTTTTTTACTGAACCAGAACAGGGTTCGACGTTAGCTTTTTTAGATGAAAACTGCCTGCCTGAAACTATTTGATGGTTGCCCACAAATGTTTTTTCCCCCCGTAATGTATAGACAGACTATGGACTAATGATTGTCAGGATTCAAAAAGGCCTGGATATTTTCTGACCAAGATGAGACAAATGTTCTTTTCCTGTGTGATTCATACGAATATTTAGTCTTTTCTTTTTTCTCCCTGTCTTCAGTTGCCATTGAACACCCCCTGTTTCTTTCTTTCTTCTTTCCTTCTTTCCGTTACGCCAAAATCGAATAATTTACGTTGTTCTGACAAGTTAAAGAAAGTTCTCCTGTATTTAGTTTTGATTTCGTGTCCAAAAGATAAACACAACGTCGAGATGCCTTGGAGCAGCAGTACGACATAAATGCGCTTAGCATCTGCAGAAGGCCTGCGCAGAAGATGTATTTTCGTTCACAAGATGGCAGCGCTCATGTAAGCAACAAAACTCACGTCCGATTAACGTATTTTGTCAAAATACTAGGGGTATTTGTTGCAATTTTTTGGCCGATCACCGATTTTTAAAAAGTCCTACCCTGCCCATACCGATTTTGGCCAATACAGATTTTTTCATTAACTGACAGCATACACCTTAAATGTTCCACTCTTATTTTATTGAAAACAAACAGGTTACACTGCAGACATGTTTTGAGCCTCTCACCAAAAATAACGTGCACAGCAGTATTTGGATTTTGCAAATAAAAGGAAATGACAAAATTCGATGTCGTTAATAAAAGAACTGCCTACAGGACAAACTAACAAAACAACCTAATCCACCAATAAGGTGACCTTAGTTTTAGGTTTTCTTTCTTGTAGTGCAAGAAAATTTGTCAATCTAAAAATAACTTGCAAAAGCTTACAGGGCAAACGCTCCTAAATGTCAAAAATTCTTATAGTTAATAAACGGGTAATAACAACAATTAACATGGCACAGGTCATTTCTGCTTTTTCACCAGACAGGTGAATTCTCAGCCAAGCTAAACAGGTGCTTTCACTACAGTACAGCTCGGGCAAGTAGGCAGACCTTTCAATAATTTCATGGCAGAGCAGGAGACGCGAGTGGCTAAATTTCAGACCTTTGCGGAGGTAGATAAGATCGGTTTCATATGAAGAAATCGGCCGTTCGCGCAACATTAAGGAAATCTGCGCCGATCAATCGGTGCATCCCTACAAATTTGATGAATAATTTGATCAAAGTTGGTCTGCATAAGGATAGTGACATGCCAGCCGTTAATGTCGAACCCTGTCAGAAAAACCAAAACATTGACACTGATGTACAGTCAAACTCTTTTCTTGTTTGTCAGACGCTGTGCATCCTAGCAAACATTGCTGATGGCAACACAGCCAAGGAACTCATCATGACTAATGGCGATATCCTCCAGAAGATCAAATACTACATGGTACTGTCTTTTATATAATGTTTGTGTAGATTACCCTTGATTTGTGGCAGTGGGTTGTACCAACTGAAGACCCACAAAGTTGTGTTTTTATCTAATTCTGATAGGGCTGCAATGATTCATCGATCAAATCGTTATTTGATTAGAAAAAAGCTTCAATTTCAATGTTGTCTCGAGGATTTGTTTAATTAGTGTAGCATATTAAAATCACCCAGAAACTGCTGGTGTGTTCCGCCCGGAACTTAAGTGAAGCTTGTTGTTTCTGCACGGGAGAGGAAGCCGTCCAGTAGGGGTCTGCGTATCGATCTAAATATTGATGGTATCGATAACAAGGTGAGCATTGGTATCAGAATCAGAAGTAGTTTATTGCCATTGTCAATGAGGGTTCACAGACTAGGAATGTTTCTCTGTGAAGTCGTGCTACATGTAACAGTAATGACTAAATACAAAAAACATACAAGTGCAGAACACATCACGAAACGGCAGCATCAGGGGTGGATACACAGATGTGTATCAGCAGCAGTTTAGAAGCTCTTCACGGGTGTAAGAGCATGCAGATGCACAATTAACGTTAAAAAAGAAACACAGAACGCACGAGAGCACCAGGGCGACCTGCGCTCGTCAACTCGTGTTTGTGTGTGTTGTTTAGTGTCGGGGTGTGTGTGTGTGTGTGTGGGCGTGGGTGTGTTGGTTGCCCGATGGTTGACTCGCTGCGCTCGTCAACTCGTGTTTGTGGATGCCTGTGTGTGTGCGCGTGTGTGTTTAGTGTCGGGGTGTGTGTGTGTGCGTGAGTGTTGGTCGTCCTCAACAGCGTGGCAAAGTTGGATGCCGAGGGTTGACGAGCTGTGCTCGTCAACTTGTCGTCTTCTGCGTTGCAAAAGCAATAGCCCCTTACGCCTAGGATAGGCGCTCGGGCGGCGTTGTAGGCCCTCGCCGGCCGACAGGCCGTTGAGCTGACCCGCCGACGCACGCCGCTTTTGTCCTGAGTGCTTCACAAGTGTTTAGATTTGAGCTGCATTAGTAGCTCACAGTTTAGTCAAATCGTTATTTGGATTATATGGCCATCTGCCATCAGGAGGTTTTAAGTTTCAATCCAATATGGCTGCCTTCCTGTGTGTCTGGGGGCGTGGCTATAATAAAAAAATGTTTTGCCCTGACTTGACGCATGTCTGTACCGAATTTCGTGGCTGTCCGACAAAGTTGGCGTTGGACCCCTCCCCATAGGCACAATGCATTGTGATTCTTGTAGGTGGCGCTGGCGCGCCACTTTTTCATGCCCAATTTTGAAACACATAAAATAATTAATTTATCGCCGGTTCTGAGCTTGGTTCAAAATTTGGTGAGTTTTTGAGCATGTTCAGGGGGTCAAATTGCCGTTTAAACAGCAGAACGAAGAAAGAATAAAGAATTTTTGCAAAGACAATATAACCTTTTTTCTGAGTATGCGATTATTACACAAAATACATTTTCGGAATGGTCTCGACGAGGGCTACGTGTCTGTGGGGGCACACAGACACACACAAACACGAGTTGACTCACGATTTGTGTGTTGTTTAGTGTCGGGGTGTGTATGTGTGTGCTGTTGAGTGTCGTGTGTGTGGGCGTGAGTGTGTTGGTCGCCCGATGGTTACAAACACGGTTGGCGAGCTGCGCTCGTCAACTCGTGTTTGTGGGTGTCTATGTGTGCGTGTGTGTTGTTTAGTGTCGGGGTGTGTGTGTGTGCTGTTGAGTGTCGGTGTGTGTGGGCGTGAGTGTGTTGGTCGTTGTGAGTGTGTTGGTCGCCGTCAACAGCATGGAAAAGTGCTCGTCAACTTGTCGTCTTCTGCGTTGCAAAAGCAATAGCCCCTTACACCTAGGATAGGCGCTCGGGCCTAATTAATATAATCGGTTAACGCAATGTATATGCTACCTTCATATAACTTAAATCCCTTTTTTCAAACACATGACTACATGCTAGGGGTAGGGTTATTCATTTTAACTAATTTGAAATACGTATAATAATCATACATTCCACTAACAACGTTATAGTGCATGTTAAAATGCGAAGACAGCTTTTAATTATAAGTTTGAAAATGTTTGATGCATACTAGTTTTATTATTTAATTATTTTTTTAAGTACACTTATGTGTGTAATTTAGAATTATTCAACATATCTGAGATTTGCTGAACGGAAGAAAAAAAATGCATCTACCGGTAATTAATATGTGAGGCATGTCAGGTATTTTACTTATTTTTATTTGCATTGAATGCTCTTGTGAAATTAGAGTTCAATCTTAATCCTAATGAGTGCAGTTCAAAATAAATGTTATTTTAAGCATTAACATGTGTTTATTTGTTTTATACCACATAAGAATATTCTGAAACACTAATGTATTTTTATCCGATTACTCTGACTATTTAATCAATTACTGTACTTAAATAATTGGTAGCTGCCGCTCTAAATTCTGACCATTTGGCTTGTAAATTTTTTGTTCCTCACTTGCATTTTGTTCGGCTGCTGTTCCCACAGGGGCATTCCAATGTGAAGCTGCAGCTCGCTACCACCTTCTGCATCTCAAACCTGATCTGGAATGAAGACGATGGTAAGGGGCACAGTGTACAGCCAAAGGCAGCAAGAAGTAAATAATAGAGGTGGAAGAGGGGTACGAGGAACGTTTTGTCATTTTTGATGAACAGTCATAGTGACGAAAATGCAGCCTCATGGGTAGTACAGGTAGTGCGGTTTGCAGTTTCTCCCGTGTGCCGGTCCCGAGTCCGAAGAAATGCAGAAGGTTGTGCCAGGACTGGCATCCGGCGTAAAATTTAAACCCAAAAATTTAAGTTTTCTTCACTGTAGCCTCTAAGGCTAACTGGCCATCTGCCTGGGAGCTTGGATTTAAACGTGTCTACATACTCTTCTAGAGGTGATACACTTGAATTTTCCACATACCAAACGCCTTGCATTGGCTGACTGCAGGGCTTGTATTTTGATAGGAATGTGATTGTTGGTAGATGAATTAATAATTTCCTCACTTGTGTCATCATGACATCAGGTTCTCAGGAGCGTCAGGACAAGCTGCGGGAGATGGGATTTGTGGACATCCTGCACAAACTCAGCCAGGTCTCTAATCCCAACCTCAGTGACAGGTGGGCCTGAAAAGTCAATCATAGCACATGACTTTATCATCAGACAGATATTAAATTGCTGAACAGGATGTTTTTTTTGTCTGTCAGGGCAAAGACAGCGATGCAGCAGTACCTAGCGTGACTACAGATGAGAGCGATCCCACTCCGCCAACCTGACTAACTGGGAGGCCAACCACTTCTTTGATTCCTGTTTTGTTCGATCTGGAGGCTTGTATTGTTGCACAAAGACTTTTTTGGGGGCCTGTGGCTATCCTCATGTCGCTTCAAACTCCCCACCCAATACTACCAGGCTCAACGATTTTACACTCAAAATTCACCTCGGACAGAAGGTCGTTTTGGGGAAATCAATGATTTTGGAGTTCCCTCTTTGTTTTTTCAACAATGACAAGTGCTTTGGTTTTTTCTTAATGGGTCCAGCCTGATGGCAGAACTAATTGATCCTGCTTATGTTACGGTCTCAGTTAGGTGGATTAAGAGAATACAGGACTGTTTGAAAGCAAAGCTTCCTGGTTGTATTTTTTTAAATTGTAACTACGGTAAGATTAACATTAATGTCTCCTTTAAGACATCTCGAGCAAGTACACATTTGTGAAAAACAGACTGCCTATTTTTGAAATTTTGGGCGTTTTCTTATTTTGTGGATACATACCTCATAAATATATATATAGATTTGAACATAAAATATATTTTTGGATTTTTAATATGCCCTTATATGTTTTAATTTCCCTTCATTCTGTGTGAACCTTCTAAGTTGGCACAGTAGTGTGAATTCACTGCAGTCTAATTCAATCTTCTATCGGATGTCTGCAGAAGAGAATAAGGAATCTTTTTTTCCACTTTTGTGTTTATGCTTGCACTGGAGCCCGTCACTCCTGCCTTGATTAATGAAAACATTCTTGGCAAATCCATATGGCGTCACTCATATCCATCCATATGAGCCCATTGGAAAATGTAGTTTCAGCGTGCTTACACTACCTTGCCCACATGGAGTACAGAGAACACCAAGGGTGAAAGGATGCATGTATTCTCACCCATCTATCTAACAACACATTAGTGTCTGTTGCTGCAGTCCCTCCATCCGAGTGAACCCTCCTGGGTTTCTGCCCTTTCTTTTAGATGGGGGGCGGGGCAAAGATTTAATAAATAAAGATATATTTGAAACTGGCCACAGGAAATTAATTGTGCTAAAATCATTCAGTCACTCATTGTCCCAACCGCTTAATCCATCATCGGGTCACGGGCCAAGCTGGAGCCAATCCCGGAAGTCGATGGGCGAGAGGCAGGGGACACCCTGGACAAGCCGCCAGTTCGTCGCAGGGCAACACAGAGACATACAACCGGCCACACACACACCTATGGGCAATTTAGTGTAACCAATCTACCTGAGCTGCATGTTTTTGGTGGTGGGAGGAAGCCGGAGAACTCGGAGAGAACCCACACAGACACAGGGAGAACATGCAAACTCCTCACAGAATGGTCACAAGTCGGAGACGAACCTGCGACCATCTCGCTGTGAAGCAACAGCGCTTACCACTGCGCCACCGAGCTGCCCGTGCAATAATCAGCAGGCGCAAATACATTGTTTATCTTCTCTGCCATTTATCTTCTTCTCCTGCCAGGATATTTCTTGAGTATTGTTCCCTGACATTTCAAACTTCACTGAAACGCTGATGGAATGAATGTTTCCAGTGAAAATATATGCAGATCTGAGGAAGGATTTCGTCTGTGTTGTGTCTTTTTTTTCCCTCCCCCGTGGTACAGAATAGTTGTGATGATGTTTGACCTCAGTGTGGATTAAAGCGGATGACTGAGTTTGCTTTGCTTGTCATTTCTGCAGTGATTCTTTCTCCGGTCAACGCCTCATTTCCTTTGTAGTGCAGAAAACTGTCACTTCTTTTTTTCCATTGTGTGTTAATGTCATTGAACGAATTGTTGTGAGAACGGTACGTTGGAGAGACTTGGAAACGTGATCTGTCTGACATAATTTGGCTTCGCTGGACACGTCCCCGAGATATGGCAAAAATAAAACTTAGCACGCCCATAACCTCTACACGGTAAGTCACATCCACTTGTCCGTCACCTCAGTTATAGCCCTATATGTCATCTATAAGTGTGCCATGTTACAAGTTGATGAGGCGTGCATATTTATGCTCATTGTAAACTTCTGATGATCACTGATGGCCCCGTGCTACAGGAAGGCGGCATGTCGCCCTCTTGTGGCCGTTTCTGGAATAAACCCAAAAAGGTCTAAGGCCCCAGTCATTACCCTCGCCGAAGAGGAGGCGAGGGTATTGCAGTTGGGTGCGTTTGTTTGTTTGTCTGTCCGAGCGCATAAGTCAAAAAGTAGTAACCCAATCGACTTGAAAATTTTACACAAGCAAGGTTCTGTCCGTGGCTCGGTCCTCCCCGAGAATGGCGTTGATCCGGATCTGGATCCAGATTCTAGAATTATTTTTACATCTGGAATTGTGCCTGTGCTGTAAACTGCCACTGTAAGAGGGAGGGACACGAATGGCATGATGGGAAAAAGAGTCCAGAAGGAGCCTTGTAGTACGTTCCGGAGCAGCAAGCTCGAGCAGGTTTGGCCCCTCTGATCCGGAAGCCCTGTTTACTATCTCACAAGATCCAATAGTCTTTTGGAGGCGAGGGTCTGCAATCTCTGATTGTCGTTTTCTAGTTTTGTTTGTTTGTCCGAGCGTATAACTCAAAAACTAGTAACCCAATCGACTTGAAATTTTTACACAAGCAAGGTTGTGTCCGTGGCTCGGTCCTCCCCGATAATTCGGCTTCGCTGAAAATGCTGATCCAAACCCTGTCTCTGTATGTCCCCGAGATATGGCAAAAATAAATAAATCTACAGGTGTCAAACTCATTTTCTCCGAGGGCCACATCAGCATTATGGTTGCCCTCAAAGGGCCAGTTGTAAATGTAACTAAATGTAATGTAAATAAAATGTAACTACTCCTTAACATGCTGCTAAATAACTATTTACTACTACATACTTAATTAAATTATAAATATTACATATTACATTACATGTTATTACGGTGGCGCAGTGGTAAGCACTGTTGCCTCACAGCGAGATGGTCGCAGGTTCGTATCCTTCATGTTCTCCCCGTGTCTGCGTGGGTACTCCCACCACCAAAAACATGCAGCCTGACACTAAATTGCCCGTAGGTGTGAGTGTGTGAGTGGCTGATTGTCTGTCTCTGTGTTGCCCTGCGATGGACTGGCGGCTTGTCCAGGGTGTACCCCGCCTCTCGCCCATTGACTGCTGGGATTGGCTCCAGCTTGGAATAAGCGGTTGGCAAATGAATGAATATTACATATGCAATTGCATAGTTCTAAAAATATATCGATACCTTACTTTTTTCGTCTGAAAACTGCAGTATGGCTGAATAAGATGTACATTTGTCAGAAACTGCCAGAGAAGCTTGTTCTGGCACTTAACTCATGATTAGTGAAACTGTAGTATGCTGAATAAAATATCCCTTTGTCAGAAACTGCCAGAGAAGCATTAGCTCTCATTCTTGTTTTTTCCGTCTGAAAACTGCACTAGGGCTGAATAAGATGTACATTTGTCAGAAACTGCCAGAGAAGCTTGTTCTGGCACTTTCAACTCGTGATGAGTGAAATGACAGCAATATCTCTCATTCTTGCTTTTCCCGTCTGAAAACTGCAGTATGGCTGAATAAGATGTACATTTGTCAGAAACTGCCAGAGAAGCTTGTTCTAACTCATGATTAGTGAAATCACAGCAATATCTCTCATTCCTCATTCTTGCTTTTTCCGTCTGAAAACTGCAGTATGGCTGAATAAGATGTAAATTTGTCAGAAACTGCCAGAGAAGCTTGTTATGACACTTTCAACTCATGATTAGTTGTGTTACATCTAACAGCGTTCTCTCTCGTTCTTGCCTTTTTAGAATGAGCTGTACATTTGTCAGAAACTGCCAGAGAAGCTTGTTATGACACTTTCAACTCATGATTAGTTGTGCTACATCTAACAGCATTCTCTCTCATTCTTGCTTTTTTAGAATGAGATGTACATTTATCAGAAGATGCCAGCGAAGCTTGTTCTGGCAATTTCAACTCATGATTATTGA
The DNA here is from genome assembly GCF_040956055.1 of Brachionichthys hirsutus. Taxonomy (NCBI): domain Eukaryota; kingdom Metazoa; phylum Chordata; class Actinopteri; order Lophiiformes; family Brachionichthyidae; genus Brachionichthys; species Brachionichthys hirsutus. The sequence goes on from NC_090908.1 coordinate 5,813,804, forward strand.
ATTCATAGCATTATCGCTCATTCTTGCTCTTTCCAGACTAAAAACTGCAGAATGGCTGAACAAGATGTTCCTTTGTCAGAAACTGCTAAACAAGCATTAGCTCTCATTCTTGCTTTTTCAGAATGAGATGTATATTTGTCAGAAACTGCCAGAGAAGCCTGTTCTAACGCTTCAACTCATGATTAGTGAAATCACAGCAATATCTCTCATTCCTCATTCTTGCTTTTTCCGTCTGAAAACTGCAGTATGGCTGAATAAGATGTAAATTTGTCAGAAACTGCCAGAGAAGCTTGTTATGACACTTTCAACTCATGATTAGTTGTGCTACATCTAACAGCATTCTCTCTCATTCTTGCTTTTTTAGAATGAGATGTACATTTGTCAGAAACTGCCAGAGAAGCTTGTTCTAACGCTTCAACTCATGATTAGTGAAAGCACAGCAATATCTCTCATTCCTCATTCTTGCTTTTTCCGTCTGAAAACTGCAGTATGGCTGAATAAGATGTAAATTTGTCAGAAACTGCCAGAGAAGCTTGTTCTAACTCATGATTAGTGAAATCACAGCAATATCTCTCATTCCTCATTCTTGCTTTTTCCGTCTGAAAACTGCAGTATGGCTGAATAAGATGTAAATTTGTCAGAAACTGCCAGAGAAGCTTGTTATGACACTTTCAACTCATGATTAGTTGTGCTACATCTAACAGCATTCTCTCTCATTCTTGCTTTTTTAGAATGAGATGTACATTTGTCAGAAACTGCCAGAGAAGCTTGTTCTAACGCTTCAACTCATGATTAGTGAAAGCACAGCAATATCTCTCATTCCTCATTCTTGCTTTTTCCGTCTGAAAACTGCAGTATGGCTGAATAAGATGTAAATTTGTCAGAAACTGCCAGAGAAGCTTGTTCTAACTCATGATTAGTGAAATCACAGCAATATCTCTCATTCCTCATTCTTGCTTTTTCCGTCTGAAAACTGCAGTATGGCTGAATAAGATGTAAATTTGTCAGAAACTGCCAGAGAAGCTTGTTATGACACTTTCAACTCATGATTAGTTGTGCTACATCTAACAGCATTCTCTCTCATTCTTGCTTTTTTAGAATGAGATGTACATTTGTCAGAAACTGCCAGAGAAGCTTGTTCTAACGCTTCAACTCATGATTAGTGAAAGCACAGCAATATCTCTCATTCCTCATTCTTGCTTTTTCCGTCTGAAAACTGCAGTATGGCTGAATAAGATGTAAATTTGTCAGAAACTGCCAGAGAAGCTTGTTATGACACTTTCAACTCGTGATGAGTGAAATCACAGCAATATCTCTCATTCTTGCTTTTTCCATCTGAAAACTGCAGTATGGCTGAATAAGATGTAAATTTGTCAGAAACTGCCAGAGAAGCTTGTTATGACACTTTCAACTCATGATTAGTTGTGCTACATCTAACAGCATTCTCTCTCATTCTTGCTTTTTTAGAATGAGATGTACATTTATCAGAAGATGCCAGCGAAGCTTGTTCTGGCAATTTCAACTCATGATTATTGAATTCATAGCATTATCGCTCATTCTTGCTCTTTCCAGACTAAAAACTGCAGAATGGCTGAACAAGATGTTCCTTTGTCAGAAACTGCTAGAGAAGCATTAGCTCTCATTCTTGCTTTTTCAGAATGAGATGTATATTTGTCAGAAACTGCCAGAGAAGCTTGTTCTAACGCTTCAACTCATGATTAGTGAAATCACAGCAATATCTCTCATTCCTCATTCTTCCTTTTTCCATCTGAAAACTGCAGTATGGTAAGATGTACATTTGTCAGAAACTGCCAGAGAAGCTTGTTATCAGCTTCTCAGAAACTGCCAGAGAAGCTTGTTATGACACTTTCAACTCAAGATTAGTTGTGCTACATCTAACAGCATTCTCTCTCATTCTTGCTTTTTTAGAATGAGCTGTACATTTGTCAGAAACTGCCAGAGAAGCTTGTTATGACACATCCAACTCGTGATGAGTGAAATCACAGCAATATCTCTCATTCTTGCTTTTTCCGTCTGAAAACTGCAGTATGGCTGAATAAGATGTAAATTTGTCAGAAACTGCCAGAGAAGCTTGTTATGACACTTTCAACTCGTGATGAGTGAAATCACAGCAATATCTCTCATTCTTGCTTTTTCCGTCTAAAAACTGCAGTATGGCTGAATAAGATGTAAATTTGTCAGAAACTGCCAGAGAAGCTTGTTATGACACTTTCAACTCGTGATGAGTGAAATCACAGCAATATCTCTCATTCTTGCTTTTTCCGTCTAAAAACTGCAGTATGGCTGAATAAGATGTAAATTTGTCAGAAACTGCCAGAGAAGCTTGTTATGACACTTTCAACTCATGATTAGTTGTGCTACATCTAACAGCATTCTCTCTCATTCTTGCTTTTTTAGAATGAGCTGTACATTTGTCAGAAACTGCCAGAGAAGCTTGTTCTGGCAATTTCAACTCATGATTATTGAATTCATAGCATTATCGCTCATTCTTGCTCTTTCCAGACTAAAAACTGCAGAATGGCTGAACAAGATGTTCCTTTGTCAGAAACTGCTAGAGAAGCATTAGCTCTCATTCTTGCTTTTTCAGAATGAGATGTATATTTGTCAGAAACTGCCAGAGAAGCTTGTTCTAACGCTTCAACTCATGATTAGTGAAATCACAGCAATATCTCTCATTCTTCATTCTTCCTTTTTCCATCTGAAAACTGCAGTATGGTAAGATGTACATTTGTCAGAAACTGCCAGAGAAGCTTGTTATCAGCTTCTCAGAAACTGCCAGAGAAGCTTGTTATGACACTTTCAACTCAAGATTAGTTGTGCTACATCTAACAGCATTCTCTCTCATTCTTGCTTTTTTAGAATGAGCTGTACATTTGTCAGAAACTGCCAGAGAAGCTTGTTATGACACATTCAACTCGTGATGAGTGAAATCACAGCAATATCTCTCATTCTTGCTTTTTCCGTCTGAAAACTGCAGTATGGCTGAATAAGATGTAAATTTGTCAGAAACTGCCAGAGAAGCTTGTTATGACACTTTCAACTCGTGATGAGTGAAATCACAGCAATATCTCTCATTCTTGCTTTTTCCGTCTAAAAACTGCAGTATGGCTGAATAAGATGTAAATTTGTCAGAAACTGCCAGAGAAGCTTGTTATGACACTTTCAACTCATGATTAGTTGTGCTACATCTAACAGCATTCTCTCTCATTCTTGCTTTTTTAGAATGAGCTGTACATTTGTCAGAAACTGCCAGAGAAGCTTGTTATGACACATTCAACTCGTGATGAGTGAAATCACAGCAATATCTCTCATTCTTGCTTTTCCCGTCTGAAAACTGCAGTATGGCTGAATAAGATGTAAATTTGTCAGAAACTGCCAGAGAAGCTTGTTATGACACTTTCAACTCGTGATGAGTGAAAGCACAGCAATATCTCTCATTCCTCATTCTTGCTCTTTCCAGACTGGCTGAATAAGATATCCCTTTGTCAGAAACGGCCAGAGAAGCAATATCTCTCATTCTTGCTTTTTCCGTCTAAAAACTGCAGTATGGCTGAATAAGATGTAAATTTGTCAGAAACTGCCAGAGAAGCTTGTTATGACACTTTCAACTCGTGATGAGTGAAATCACAGCAATATCTCTCATTCTTGCTTTTTCCGTCTAAAAACTGCAGTATGGCTGAATAAGATGTAAATTTGTCAGAAACTGCCAGAGAAGCTTGTTATGACACTTTCAACTCATGATTAGTTGTGCTACATCTAACAGCATTCTCTCTCATTCTTGCTTTTTTAGAATGAGCTGTACATTTGTCAGAAACTGCCAGAGAAGCTTGTTCTGGCAATTTCAACTCATGATTATTGAATTCATAGCATTATCGCTCATTCTTGCTCTTTCCAGACTAAAAACTGCAGAATGGCTGAACAAGATGTTCCTTTGTCAGAAACTGCTAGAGAAGCATTAGCTCTCATTCTTGCTTTTTCAGAATGAGATGTATATTTGTCAGAAACTGCCAGAGAAGCTTGTTCTAACGCTTCAACTCATGATTAGTGAAATCACAGCAATATCTCTCATTCTTCATTCTTCCTTTTTCCATCTGAAAACTGCAGTATGGTAAGATGTACATTTGTCAGAAACTGCCAGAGAAGCTTGTTATCAGCTTCTCAGAAACTGCCAGAGAAGCTTGTTATGACACTTTCAACTCAAGATTAGTTGTGCTACATCTAACAGCATTCTCTCTCATTCTTGCTTTTTTAGAATGAGCTGTACATTTGTCAGAAACTGCCAGAGAAGCTTGTTATGACACATTCAACTCGTGATGAGTGAAATCACAGCAATATCTCTCATTCTTGCTTTTTCCGTCTGAAAACTGCAGTATGGCTGAATAAGATGTAAATTTGTCAGAAACTGCCAGAGAAGCTTGTTATGACACTTTCAACTCGTGATGAGTGAAATCACAGCAATATCTCTCATTCTTGCTTTTTCCGTCTAAAAACTGCAGTATGGCTGAATAAGATGTAAATTTGTCAGAAACTGCCAGAGAAGCTTGTTATGACACTTTCAACTCATGATTAGTTGTGCTACATCTAACAGCATTCTCTCTCATTCTTGCTTTTTTAGAATGAGCTGTACATTTGTCAGAAACTGCCAGAGAAGCTTGTTATGACACATTCAACTCGTGATGAGTGAAATCACAGCAATATCTCTCATTCTTGCTTTTCCCGTCTGAAAACTGCAGTATGGCTGAATAAGATGTAAATTTGTCAGAAACTGCCAGAGAAGCTTGTTATGACACTTTCAACTCGTGATGAGTGAAAGCACAGCAATATCTCTCATTCCTCATTCTTGCTCTTTCCAGACTGGCTGAATAAGATATCCCTTTGTCAGAAACGGCCAGAGAAGCATTAGCTCTCATTCTTGCTTTTTCCGTCTAAAAACTGCAGTATGGCTGAATAAGATGTAAATTTGTCAGAAACTGCCAGAGAAGCTTGTTATGACACTTTCAACTCATGATTAGTTGTGCTACATCTAACAGCATTCTCTCTCATTCTTGCTTTTTTAGAATGAGCTGTACATTTGTCAGAAACTGCCAGAGAAGCTTGTTATGACACATTCAACTCGTGATGAGTGAAATGACAGCAATATCTCTCATTCTTGCTTTTCCCGTCTCAAAACTGCAGTATGGCTGAATAAGATGTAAATTTGTCAGAAACTGCCAGAGAAGCTTGTTATGACACTTTCAACTCGTGATGAGTGAAAGCACAGCAATATCTCTCATTCCTCATTCTTGCTCTTTCCAGACTGGCTGAATAAGATATCCCTTTGTCAGAAACGGCCAGAGAAGCATTAGCTCTCATTCTTGCTTTTTCCGTCTAAAAACTGCAGTATGGCTGAATAAGATGTAAATTTGTCAGAAACTGCCAGAGAAGCTTGTTATGACACTTTCAACTCATGATTAGTTGTGCTACATCTAACAGCATTCTCTCTCATTCTTGCTTTTTTAGAATGAGCTGTACATTTGTCAGAAACTGCCAGAGAAGCTTGTTATGACACATTCAACTCGTGATGAGTGAAATCACAGCAATATCTCTCATTCTTGCTTTTCCCGTCTGAAAACTGCAGTATGGCTGAATAAGATGTAAATTTGTCAGAAACTGCCAGAGAAGCTTGTTATGACACTTTCAACTCGTGATGAGTGAAAGCACAGCAATATCTCTCATTCCTCATTCTTGCTCTTTCCAGACTGGCTGAATAAGATATCCCTTTGTCAGAAACGGCCAGAGAAGCATTAGCTCTCATTCTTGCTTTTTCCGTCTAAAAACTGCAGTATGGCTGAATAAGATGTAAATTTGTCAGAAACTGCCAGAGAAGCTTGTTATGACACTTTCAACTCATGATTAGTTGTGCTACATCTAACAGCATTCTCTCTCATTCTTGCTTTTTTAGAATGAGCTGTACATTTGTCAGAAACTGCCAGAGAAGCTTGTTATGACACATTCAACTCGTGATGAGTGAAATCACAGCAATATCTCTCATTCTTGCTTTTTCCGTCTAAAAACTGCAGTATGGCTGAATAAGATGTAAATTTGTCAGAAACTGCCAGAGAAGCTTGTTATGACACTTTCAACTCATGATTAGTTGTGCTACATCTAACAGCATTCTCTCTCATTCTTGCTTTTTTAGAATGAGCTGTACATTTGTCAGAAACTGCCAGAGAAGCTTGTTATGACACATTCAACTCGTGATGAGTGAAATCACAGCAATATCTCTCATTCTTGCTTTTCCCGTCTGAAAACTGCAGTATGGCTGAATAAGATGTAAATTTGTCAGAAACTGCCAGAGAAGCTTGTTATGACACTTTCAACTCGTGATGAGTGAAAGCACAGCAATATCTCTCATTCCTCATTCTTGCTCTTTCCAGACTGGCTGAATAAGATATCCCTTTGTCAGAAACGGCCAGAGAAGCATTAGCTCTCATTCTTGCTTTTTCCGTCTAAAAACTGCAGTATGGCTGAATAAGATGTAAATTTGTCAGAAACTGCCAGAGAAGCTTGTTATGACACTTTCAACTCATGATTAGTTGTGCTACATCTAACAGCATTCTCTCTCATTCTTGCTTTTTTAGAATGAGCTGTACATTTGTCAGAAACTGCCAGAGAAGCTTGTTATGACACATTCAACTCGTGATGAGTGAAATCACAGCAATATCTCTCATTCTTGCTTTTCCCGTCTGAAAACTGCAGTATGGCTGAATAAGATGTAACTTTGTCAGAAACTGCCAGAGAAGCTTGTTATGACACTTTCAACTCGGTATGAGTGAAAGCACAGCAATAGCTCTCATTCCTCATTCTTGCTCTTTCCAGACTGGCTGAATAAGATATCCCTTTGTCAGAAACGGCCAGAGAAGCATTAGCTCTCATTCTTGCTTTTTCCGTCTAAAAACTGCAGTATGGCTGAATAAGATGTAAATTTGTCAGAAACTGCCAGAGAAGCTTGTTATGACACTTTCAACTCGTGATGAGTGAAATCACAGCAATATCTCTCATTCTTGCTTTTTCCGTCTAAAAACTGCAGTATGGCTGAATAAGATGTAAATTTGTCAGAAACTGTCAGAGAAGCTTGTTATGACACTTTCAACTCGGTATGAGTGAAAGCACAGCAATAGCTCTCATTCCTCATTCTTGCTCTTTCCAGACTGGCTGAATAAGATATCCCTTTGTCAGAAACTGCCAGAGAAGCTTGTTATGACACTTTCAACTCGTGATGAGTGAAATCACAGCAATATCTCTCATTCTTGCTTTTCCCGTCTGAAAACTGCAGTATGGCTGAATAAGATGTAAATTTGTCAGAAACTGCCAGAGAAGCTTGTTATGACAATTTCAACTCGTGATGAGTGAAAGCACAGCAATATCTCTCATTCCTCATTCTTGCTCTTTCCAGACTGGCTGAATAAGATATCCCTTTGTCAGAAACGGCCAGAGAAGCATTAGCTCTCATTCTTGCTTTTTCCGTCTAAAAACTGCAGTATGGCTGAATAAGATGTAAATTTGTCAGAAACTGCCAGAGAAGCTTGTTATGACACTTTCAACTCGTGATGAGTGAAATCACAGCAATATCTCTCATTCTTGCTTTTTCCGTCTAAAAACTGCAGTATGGCTGAATAAGATGTAAATTTGTCAGAAACTGCCAGAGAAGCTTGTTATGACACTTTCAACTCGTGATGAGTGAAATCACAGCAATATCTCTCATTCTTGCTTTTTCCGTCTAAAAACTGCAGTATGGCTGAATAAGATGTAAATTTGTCAGAAACTGTCAGAGAAGCTTGTTATGACACTTTCAACTCGGTATGAGTGAAAGCACAGCAATAGCTCTCATTCCTCATTCTTGCTCTTTCCAGACTGGCTGAATAAGATATCCCTTTGTCAGAAACTGCCAGAGAAGCTTGTTATGACACTTTCAACTCGTGATGAGTGAAATCACAGCAATATCTCTCATTCTTGCTTTTCCCGTCTGAAAACTGCAGTATGGCTGAATAAGATGTAAATTTGTCAGAAACTGCCAGAGAAGCTTGTTATGACACTTTCAACTCGTGATGAGTGAAAGCACAGCAATATCTCTCATTCCTCATTCTTGCTCTTTCCAGACTGGCTGAATAAGATATCCCTTTGTCAGAAACGGCCAGAGAAGCATTAGCTCTCATTCTTGCTTTTTCCGTCTAAAAACTGCAGTATGGCTGAATAAGATGTAAATTTGTCAGAAACTGCCAGAGAAGCTTGTTATGACACTTTCAACTCGTGATGAGTGAAATCACAGCAATATCTCTCATTCTTGCTTTTTCCGTCTAAAAACTGCAGTATGGCTGAATAAGATGTAAATTTGTCAGAAACTGCCAGAGAAGCTTGTTATGACACTTTCAACTCGTGATGAGTGAAATCACAGCAATATCTCTCATTCTTGCTTTTTCCGTCTAAAAACTGCAGTATGGCTGAATAAGATGTAAATTTGTCAGAAACTGTCAGAGAAGCTTGTTATGACACTTTCAACTCGGTATGAGTGAAAGCACAGCAATAGCTCTCATTCCTCATTCTTGCTCTTTCCAGACTGGCTGAATAAGATATCCCTTTGTCAGAAACTGCCAGAGAAGCTTGTTATGACACTTTCAACTCGTGATGAGTGAAATCACAGCAATATCTCTCATTCTTGCTTTTCCCGTCTGAAAACTGCAGTATGGCTGAATAAGATGTAAATTTGTCAGAAACTGCCAGAGAAGCTTGTTATGACACTTTCAACTCGTGATGAGTGAAAGCACAGCAATATCTCTCATTCCTCATTCTTGCTCTTTCCAGACTGGCTGAATAAGATATCCCTTTGTCAGAAACGGCCAGAGAAGCATTAGCTCTCATTCTTGCTTTTTCCGTCTAAAAACTGCAGTATGGCTGAATAAGATGTAAATTTGTCAGAAACTGCCAGAGAAGCTTGTTATGACACTTTCAACTCGGTATGAGTGAAAGCACAGCAATAGCTCTCATTCCTCATTCTTGCTCTTTCCAGACTGGCTGAATAAGATATCCCTTTGTCAGAAACTGCCAGAGAAGCTTGTTATGACACTTTCAACTCGTGATGAGTGAAATCACAGCAATATCTCTCATTCTTGCTTTTCCCGTCTGAAAACTGCAGTATGGCTGAATAAGATGTAAATTTGTCAGAAACTGCCAGAGAAGCTTGTTATGACACTTTCAACTCGTGATGAGTGAAAGCACAGCAATATCTCTCATTCCTCATTCTTGCTCTTTCCAGACTGGCTGAATAAGATATCCCTTTGTCAGAAACGGCCAGAGAAGCATTAGCTCTCATTCTTGCTTTTTCCGTCTAAAAACTGCAGTATGGCTGAATAAGATGTAAATTTGTCAGAAACTGCCAGAGAAGCTTGTTATGACACTTTCAACTCGGTATGAGTGAAAGCACAGCAATAGCTCTCATTCCTCATTCTTGCTCTTTCCAGACTGGCTGAATAAGATATCCCTTTGTCAGAAACTGCCAGAGAAGCTTGTTATGACACTTTCAACTCGTGATGAGTGAAATCACAGCAATATCTCTCATTCTTGCTTTTCCCGTCTGAAAACTGCAGTATGGCTGAATAAGATGTAAATTTGTCAGAAACTGCCAGAGAAGCTTGTTATGACACTTTCAACTCGTGATGAGTGAAAGCACAGCAATATCTCTCATTCCTCATTCTTGCTCTTTCCAGACTGGCTGAATAAGATATCCCTTTGTCAGAAACGGCCAGAGAAGCATTAGCTCTCATTCTTGCTTTTTCCGTCTAAAAACTGCAGTATGGCTGAATAAGATGTAAATTTGTCAGAAACTGCCAGAGAAGCTTGTTATGACACTTTCAACTCGTGATGAGTGAAAGCACAGCAATATCTCTCATTCCTCATTCTTGCTCTTTCCAGACTGGCTGAATAAGATATCCCTTTGTCAGAAACGGCCAGAGAAGCATTAGCTCTCATTCTTGCTTTTTCCGTCTAAAAACTGCAGTATGGCTGAATAAGATGTAAATTTGTCAGAAACTGCCAGAGAAGCTTGTTATGACACTTTCAACTCGTGATGAGTGAAATCACAGCAATATCTCTCATTCTTGCTTTTTCCGTCTAAAAACTGCAGTATGGCTGAATAAGATGTAAATTTGTCAGAAACTGCCAGAGAAGCTTGTTATGACACTTTCAACTCGTGATGAGTGAAATCACAGCAATATCTCTCATTCTTGCTTTTTCCGTCTAAAAACTGCAGTATGGCTGAATAAGATGTAAATTTGTCAGAAACTGTCAGAGAAGCTTGTTATGACACTTTCAACTCGGTATGAGTGAAAGCACAGCAATAGCTCTCATTCCTCATTCTTGCTCTTTCCAGACTGGCTGAATAAGATATCCCTTTGTCAGAAACTGCCAGAGAAGCTTGTTATGACACTTTCAACTCGTGATGAGTGAAATCACAGCAATATCTCTCATTCTTGCTTTTCCCGTCTGAAAACTGCAGTATGGCTGAATAAGATGTAAATTTGTCAGAAACTGCCAGAGAAGCTTGTTATGACACTTTCAACTCGTGATGAGTGAAAGCACAGCAATATCTCTCATTCCTCATTCTTGCTCTTTCCAGACTGGCTGAATAAGATATCCCTTTGTCAGAAACGGCCAGAGAAGCATTAGCTCTCATTCTTGCTTTTTCCGTCTAAAAACTGCAGTATGGCTGAATAAGATGTAAATTTGTCAGAAACTGCCAGAGAAGCTTGTTATGACACTTTCAACTCGTGATGAGTGAAATCACAGCAATATCTCTCATTCTTGCTTTTTCCGTCTAAAAACTGCAGTATGGCTGAATAAGATGTAAATTTGTCAGAAACTGCCAGAGAAGCTTGTTATGACACTTTCAACTCGTGATGAGTGAAATCACAGCAATATCTCTCATTCTTGCTTTTTCCGTCTAAAAACTGCAGTATGGCTGAATAAGATGTAAATTTGTCAGAAACTGTCAGAGAAGCTTGTTATGACACTTTCAACTCGGTATGAGTGAAAGCACAGCAATAGCTCTCATTCCTCATTCTTGCTCTTTCCAGACTGGCTGAATAAGATATCCCTTTGTCAGAAACTGCCAGAGAAGCTTGTTATGACACTTTCAACTCGTGATGAGTGAAATCACAGCAATATCTCTCATTCTTGCTTTTCCCGTCTGAAAACTGCAGTATGGCTGAATAAGATGTAAATTTGTCAGAAACTGCCAGAGAAGCTTGTTATGACACTTTCAACTCGTGATGAGTGAAAGCACAGCAATATCTCTCATTCCTCATTCTTGCTCTTTCCAGACTGGCTGAATAAGATATCCCTTTGTCAGAAACGGCCAGAGAAGCATTAGCTCTCATTCTTGCTTTTTCCGTCTAAAAACTGCAGTATGGCTGAATAAGATGTAAATTTGTCAGAAACTGCCAGAGAAGCTTGTTATGACACTTTCAACTCGTGATGAGTGAAATCACAGCAATATCTCTCATTCTTGCTTTTTCCGTCTAAAAACTGCAGTATGGCTGAATAAGATGTAAATTTGTCAGAAACTGCCAGAGAAGCTTGTTATGACACTTTCAACTCGTGATGAGTGAAATCACAGCAATATCTCTCATTCTTGCTTTTTCCGTCTAAAAACTGCAGTATGGCTGAATAAGATGTAAATTTGTCAGAAACTGTCAGAGAAGCTTGTTATGACACTTTCAACTCGGTATGAGTGAAAGCACAGCAATAGCTCTCATTCCTCATTCTTGCTCTTTCCAGACTGGCTGAATAAGATATCCCTTTGTCAGAAACTGCCAGAGAAGCTTGTTATGACACTTTCAACTCGTGATGAGTGAAATCACAGCAATATCTCTCATTCTTGCTTTTCCCGTCTGAAAACTGCAGTATGGCTGAATAAGATGTAAATTTGTCAGAAACTGCCAGAGAAGCTTGTTATGACACTTTCAACTCGTGATGAGTGAAAGCACAGCAATATCTCTCATTCCTCATTCTTGCTCTTTCCAGACTGGCTGAATAAGATATCCCTTTGTCAGAAACGGCCAGAGAAGCATTAGCTCTCATTCTTGCTTTTTCCGTCTAAAAACTGCAGTATGGCTGAATAAGATGTAAATTTGTCAGAAACTGCCAGAGAAGCTTGTTATGACACTTTCAACTCGGTATGAGTGAAAGCACAGCAATAGCTCTCATTCCTCATTCTTGCTCTTTCCAGACTGGCTGAATAAGATATCCCTTTGTCAGAAACTGCCAGAGAAGCTTGTTATGACACTTTCAACTCGTGATGAGTGAAATCACAGCAATATCTCTCATTCTTGCTTTTCCCGTCTGAAAACTGCAGTATGGCTGAATAAGATGTAAATTTGTCAGAAACTGCCAGAGAAGCTTGTTATGACACTTTCAACTCGTGATGAGTGAAAGCACAGCAATATCTCTCATTCCTCATTCTTGCTCTTTCCAGACTGGCTGAATAAGATATCCCTTTGTCAGAAACGGCCAGAGAAGCATTAGCTCTCATTCTTGCTTTTTCCGTCTAAAAACTGCAGTATGGCTGAATAAGATGTAAATTTGTCAGAAACTGCCAGAGAAGCTTGTTATGACACTTTCAACTCGGTATGAGTGAAAGCACAGCAATAGCTCTCATTCCTCATTCTTGCTCTTTCCAGACTGGCTGAATAAGATATCCCTTTGTCAGAAACTGCCAGAGAAGCTTGTTATGACACTTTCAACTCGTGATGAGTGAAATCACAGCAATATCTCTCATTCTTGCTTTTCCCGTCTGAAAACTGCAGTATGGCTGAATAAGATGTAAATTTGTCAGAAACTGCCAGAGAAGCTTGTTATGACACTTTCAACTCGTGATGAGTGAAAGCACAGCAATATCTCTCATTCCTCATTCTTGCTCTTTCCAGACTGGCTGAATAAGATATCCCTTTGTCAGAAACGGCCAGAGAAGCATTAGCTCTCATTCTTGCTTTTTCCGTCTAAAAACTGCAGTATGGCTGAATAAGATGTAAATTTGTCAGAAACTGCCAGAGAAGCTTGTTATGACACTTTCAACTCGTGATGAGTGAAAGCACAGCAATATCTCTCATTCCTCATTCTTGCTCTTTCCAGACTGGCTGAATAAGATATCCCTTTGTCAGAAACGGCCAGAGAAGCATTAGCTCTCATTCTTGCTTTTTCCGTCTAAAAACTGCAGTATGGCTGAATAAGATGTAAATTTGTCAGAAACTGCCAGAGAAGCTTGTTATGACACTTTCAACTCATGATTAGTTGTGCTACATCTAACAGCATTCTCTCTCATTCTTGCTTTTTTAGAATGAGCTGTACATTTGTCAGAAACTGCCAGAGAAGCTTGTTATGACACATTCAACTCGTGATGAGTGAAATCACAGCAATATCTCTCATTCTTGCTTTTCCCGTCTGAAAACTGCAGTATGGCTGAATAAGATGTAAATTTGTCAGAAACTGCCAGAGAAGCTTGTTATGACACTTTCAACTCGTGATGAGTGAAAGCACAGCAATATCTCTCATTCCTCATTCTTGCTCTTTCCAGACTGGCTGAATAAGATATCCCTTTGTCAGAAACGGCCAGAGAAGCATTAGCTCTCATTCTTGCTTTTTCCGTCTAAAAACTGCAGTATGGCTGAATAAGATGTAAATTTGTCAGAAACTGTCAGAGAAGCTTGTTATGACACTTTCAACTCGGTATGAGTGAAAGCACAGCAATAGCTCTCATTCCTCATTCTTGCTCTTTCCAGACTGGCTGAATAAGATATCCCTTTGTCAGAAACTGCCAGAGAAGCTTGTTATGACACTTTCAACTCGTGATGAGTGAAATCACAGCAATATCTCTCATTCTTGCTTTTCCCGTCTGAAAACTGCAGTATGGCTGAATAAGATGTAAATTTGTCAGAAACTGCCAGAGAAGCTTGTTATGACACTTTCAACTCGTGATGAGTGAAAGCACAGCAATATCTCTCATTCCTCATTCTTGCTCTTTCCAGACTGGCTGAATAAGATATCCCTTTGTCAGAAACGGCCAGAGAAGCATTAGCTCTCATTCTTGCTTTTTCCGTCTAAAAACTGCAGTATGGCTGAATAAGATGTAAATTTGTCAGAAACTGCCAGAGAAGCTTGTTATGACACTTTCAACTCGTGATGAGTGAAATCACAGCAATATCTCTCATTCTTGCTTTTTCCGTCTAAAAACTGCAGTATGGCTGAATAAGATGTAAATTTGTCAGAAACTGCCAGAGAAGCTTGTTATGACACTTTCAACTCGGTATGAGTGAAAGCACAGCAATATCTCTCATTCCTCATTCTTGCTCTTTCCAGACTGGCTGAATAAGATATCCCTTTGTCAGAAACTGCCAGAGAAGCTTGTTATGACACTTTCAACTCGTGATGAGTGAAATCACAGCAATATCTCTCATTCTTGCTTTTCCCGTCTGAAAACTGCAGTATGGCTGAATAAGATGTAAATTTGTCAGAAACTGCCAGAGAAGCTTGTTATGACACTTTCAACTCGTGATGAGTGAAAGCACAGCAATATCTCTCATTCCTCATTCTTGCTCTTTCCAGACTGGCTGAATAAGATATCCCTTTGTCAGAAACGGCCAGAGAAGCATTAGCTCTCATTCTTGCTTTTTCCGTCTAAAAACTGCAGTATGGCTGAATAAGATGTAAATTTGTCAGAAACTGCCAGAGAAGCTTGTTATGACACTTTCAACTCGTGATGAGTGAAAGCACAGCAATATCTCTCATTCCTCATTCTTGCTCTTTCCAGACTGGCTGAATAAGATATCCCTTTGTCAGAAACTGCCAGAGAAGCTTGTTATGACACTTTCAACTCGTGATGAGTGAAATCACAGCAATATCTCTCATTCTTGCTTTTCCCGTCTGAAAACTGCAGTATGGCTGAATAAGATGTAAATTTGTCAGAAACTGCCAGAGAAGCTTGTTATGACACTTTCAACTCGTGATGAGTGAAAGCACAGCAATATCTCTCATTCCTCATTCTTGCTCTTTCCAGACTGGCTGAATAAGATATCCCTTTGTCAGAAACTGCCAGAGAAGCTTGTTATGACACTTTCAACTCGTGATGAGTGAAATCACAGCAATATCTCTCATTCTTGCTTTTCCCGTCTGAAAACTGCAGTATGGCTGAATAAGATGTAAATTTGTCAGAAACTGCCAGAGAAGCTTGTTATGACACTTTCAACTCGTGATGAGTGAAAGCACAGCAATATCTCTCATTCCTCATTCTTGCTCTTTCCAGACTGGCTGAATAAGATATCCCTTTGTCAGAAACTGCCAGAGAAGCTTGTTATGACACTTTCAACTCGTGATGAGTGAAATCACAGCAATATCTCTCATTCTTGCTTTTCCCGTCTGAAAACTGCAGTATGGCTGAATAAGATGTAAATTTGTCAGAAACTGCCAGAGAAGCTTGTTATGACACTTTCAACTCGTGATGAGTGAAAGCACAGCAATATCTCTCATTCCTCATTCTTGCTCTTTCCAGACTGGCTGAATAAGATATCCCTTTGTCAGAAACGGCCAGAGAAGCATTAGCTCTCATTCTTGCTTTTTCCGTCTAAAAACTGCAGTATGGCTGAATAAGATGTAAATTTGTCAGAAACTGCCAGAGAAGCTTGTTATGACACTTTCAACTCGTGATGAGTGAAATCACAGCAATATCTCTCATTCTTGCTTTTTCCGTCTAAAAACTGCAGTATGGCTGAATAAGATGTAAATTTGTCAGAAACTGCCAGAGAAGCTTGTTATGACACTTTCAACTCGTGATGAGTGAAATCACAGCAATATCTCTCATTCTTGCTTTTTCCGTCTAAAAACTGCAGTATGGCTGAATAAGATGTAAATTTGTCAGAAACTGTCAGAGAAGCTTGTTATGACACTTTCAACTCGGTATGAGTGAAAGCACAGCAATAGCTCTCATTCCTCATTCTTGCTCTTTCCAGACTGGCTGAATAAGATATCCCTTTGTCAGAAACTGCCAGAGAAGCTTGTTATGACACTTTCAACTCGTGATGAGTGAAATCACAGCAATATCTCTCATTCTTGCTTTTCCCGTCTGAAAACTGCAGTATGGCTGAATAAGATGTAAATTTGTCAGAAACTGCCAGAGAAGCTTGTTATGACACTTTCAACTCGTGATGAGTGAAAGCACAGCAATATCTCTCATTCCTCATTCTTGCTCTTTCCAGACTGGCTGAATAAGATATCCCTTTGTCAGAAACGGCCAGAGAAGCATTAGCTCTCATTCTTGCTTTTTCCGTCTAAAAACTGCAGTATGGCTGAATAAGATGTAAATTTGTCAGAAACTGCCAGAGAAGCTTGTTATGACACTTTCAACTCGGTATGAGTGAAAGCACAGCAATAGCTCTCATTCCTCATTCTTGCTCTTTCCAGACTGGCTGAATAAGATATCCCTTTGTCAGAAACTGCCAGAGAAGCTTGTTATGACACTTTCAACTCGTGATGAGTGAAATCACAGCAATATCTCTCATTCTTGCTTTTCCCGTCTGAAAACTGCAGTATGGCTGAATAAGATGTAAATTTGTCAGAAACTGCCAGAGAAGCTTGTTATGACACTTTCAACTCGTGATGAGTGAAAGCACAGCAATATCTCTCATTCCTCATTCTTGCTCTTTCCAGACTGGCTGAATAAGATATCCCTTTGTCAGAAACGGCCAGAGAAGCATTAGCTCTCATTCTTGCTTTTTCCGTCTAAAAACTGCAGTATGGCTGAATAAGATGTAAATTTGTCAGAAACTGCCAGAGAAGCTTGTTATGACACTTTCAACTCGTGATGAGTGAAAGCACAGCAATATCTCTCATTCCTCATTCTTGCTCTTTCCAGACTGGCTGAATAAGATATCCCTTTGTCAGAAACGGCCAGAGAAGCATTAGCTCTCATTCTTGCTTTTTCCGTCTAAAAACTGCAGTATGGCTGAATAAGATGTAAATTTGTCAGAAACTGCCAGAGAAGCTTGTTATGACACTTTCAACTCATGATTAGTTGTGCTACATCTAACAGCATTCTCTCTCATTCTTGCTTTTTTAGAATGAGCTGTACATTTGTCAGAAACTGCCAGAGAAGCTTGTTATGACACATTCAACTCGTGATGAGTGAAATCACAGCAATATCTCTCATTCTTGCTTTTCCCGTCTGAAAACTGCAGTATGGCTGAATAAGATGTAAATTTGTCAGAAACTGCCAGAGAAGCTTGTTATGACACTTTCAACTCGTGATGAGTGAAAGCACAGCAATATCTCTCATTCCTCATTCTTGCTCTTTCCAGACTGGCTGAATAAGATATCCCTTTGTCAGAAACGGCCAGAGAAGCATTAGCTCTCATTCTTGCTTTTTCCGTCTAAAAACTGCAGTATGGCTGAATAAGATGTAAATTTGTCAGAAACTGTCAGAGAAGCTTGTTATGACACTTTCAACTCGGTATGAGTGAAAGCACAGCAATAGCTCTCATTCCTCATTCTTGCTCTTTCCAGACTGGCTGAATAAGATATCCCTTTGTCAGAAACTGCCAGAGAAGCTTGTTATGACACTTTCAACTCGTGATGAGTGAAATCACAGCAATATCTCTCATTCTTGCTTTTCCCGTCTGAAAACTGCAGTATGGCTGAATAAGATGTAAATTTGTCAGAAACTGCCAGAGAAGCTTGTTATGACACTTTCAACTCGTGATGAGTGAAAGCACAGCAATATCTCTCATTCCTCATTCTTGCTCTTTCCAGACTGGCTGAATAAGATATCCCTTTGTCAGAAACGGCCAGAGAAGCATTAGCTCTCATTCTTGCTTTTTCCGTCTAAAAACTGCAGTATGGCTGAATAAGATGTAAATTTGTCAGAAACGGCCAGAGAAGCATTAGCTCTCATTCTTGCTTTTTCCGTCTAAAAACTGCAGTATGGCTGAATAAGATGTAAATTTGTCAGAAACTGCCAGAGAAGCTTGTTATGACACTTTCAACTCGTGATGAGTGAAAGCACAGCAATATCTCTCATTCCTCATTCTTGCTCTTTCCAGACTGGCTGAATAAGATATCCCTTTGTCAGAAACTGCCAGAGAAGCTTGTTATGACACTTTCAACTCGTGATGAGTGAAATCACAGCAATATCTCTCATTCTTGCTTTTCCCGTCTGAAAACTGCAGTATGGCTGAATAAGATGTAAATTTGTCAGAAACTGCCAGAGAAGCTTGTTATGACACTTTCAACTCGTGATGAGTGAAAGCACAGCAATATCTCTCATTCCTCATTCTTGCTCTTTCCAGACTGGCTGAATAAGATATCCCTTTGTCAGAAACTGCCAGAGAAGCTTGTTATGACACTTTCAACTCGTGATGAGTGAAATCACAGCAATATCTCTCATTCTTGCTTTTCCCGTCTGAAAACTGCAGTATGGCTGAATAAGATGTAAATTTGTCAGAAACTGCCAGAGAAGCTTGTTATGACACTTTCAACTCGTGATGAGTGAAAGCACAGCAATATCTCTCATTCCTCATTCTTGCTCTTTCCAGACTGGCTGAATAAGATATCCCTTTGTCAGAAACTGCCAGAGAAGCTTGTTATGACACTTTCAACTCGTGATGAGTGAAATCACAGCAATATCTCTCATTCTTGCTTTTCCCGTCTGAAAACTGCAGTATGGCTGAATAAGATGTAAATTTGTCAGAAACTGCCAGAGAAGCTTGTTATGACACTTTCAACTCGTGATGAGTGAAAGCACAGCAATATCTCTCATTCCTCATTCTTGCTCTTTCCAGACTGGCTGAATAAGATATCCCTTTGTCAGAAACGGCCAGAGAAGCATTAGCTCTCATTCTTGCTTTTTCCGTCTAAAAACTGCAGTATGGCTGAATAAGATGTAAATTTGTCAGAAACTGCCAGAGAAGCTTGTTATGACACTTTCAACTCGTGATGAGTGAAATCACAGCAATATCTCTCATTCTTGCTTTTTCCGTCTAAAAACTGCAGTATGGCTGAATAAGATGTAAATTTGTCAGAAACTGCCAGAGAAGCTTGTTATGACACTTTCAACTCGTGATGAGTGAAATCACAGCAATATCTCTCATTCTTGCTTTTTCCGTCTAAAAACTGCAGTATGGCTGAATAAGATGTAAATTTGTCAGAAACTGTCAGAGAAGCTTGTTATGACACTTTCAACTCGGTATGAGTGAAAGCACAGCAATAGCTCTCATTCCTCATTCTTGCTCTTTCCAGACTGGCTGAATAAGATATCCCTTTGTCAGAAACTGCCAGAGAAGCTTGTTATGACACTTTCAACTCGTGATGAGTGAAATCACAGCAATATCTCTCATTCTTGCTTTTCCCGTCTGAAAACTGCAGTATGGCTGAATAAGATGTAAATTTGTCAGAAACTGCCAGAGAAGCTTGTTATGACACTTTCAACTCGTGATGAGTGAAAGCACAGCAATATCTCTCATTCCTCATTCTTGCTCTTTCCAGACTGGCTGAATAAGATATCCCTTTGTCAGAAACGGCCAGAGAAGCATTAGCTCTCATTCTTGCTTTTTCCGTCTAAAAACTGCAGTATGGCTGAATAAGATGTAAATTTGTCAGAAACTGCCAGAGAAGCTTGTTATGACACTTTCAACTCATGATTAGTTGTGCTACATCTAACAGCATTCTCTCTCATTCTTGCTTTTTTAGAATGAGCTGTACATTTGTCAGAAACTGCCAGAGAAGCTTGTTATGACACATTCAACTCGTGATGAGTGAAATCACAGCAATATCTCTCATTCTTGCTTTTCCCGTCTGAAAACTGCAGTATGGCTGAATAAGATGTAAATTTGTCAGAAACTGCCAGAGAAGCTTGTTATGACACTTTCAACTCGTGATGAGTGAAAGCACAGCAATATCTCTCATTCCTCATTCTTGCTCTTTCCAGACTGGCTGAATAAGATATCCCTTTGTCAGAAACGGCCAGAGAAGCATTAGCTCTCATTCTTGCTTTTTCCGTCTAAAAACTGCAGTATGGCTGAATAAGATGTAAATTTGTCAGAAACTGTCAGAGAAGCTTGTTATGACACTTTCAACTCGGTATGAGTGAAAGCACAGCAATAGCTCTCATTCCTCATTCTTGCTCTTTCCAGACTGGCTGAATAAGATATCCCTTTGTCAG
Source organism: Brachionichthys hirsutus (assembly GCF_040956055.1). Classification (NCBI taxonomy): domain Eukaryota; kingdom Metazoa; phylum Chordata; class Actinopteri; order Lophiiformes; family Brachionichthyidae; genus Brachionichthys; species Brachionichthys hirsutus. The sequence continues at coordinate 5,834,061 of NC_090908.1, forward strand.
AAACTGCCAGAGAAGCTTGTTATGACACTTTCAACTCGTGATGAGTGAAATCACAGCAATATCTCTCATTCTTGCTTTTCCCGTCTGAAAACTGCAGTATGGCTGAATAAGATGTAAATTTGTCAGAAACTGCCAGAGAAGCTTGTTATGACACTTTCAACTCGTGATGAGTGAAAGCACAGCAATATCTCTCATTCCTCATTCTTGCTCTTTCCAGACTGGCTGAATAAGATATCCCTTTGTCAGAAACGGCCAGAGAAGCATTAGCTCTCATTCTTGCTTTTTCCGTCTAAAAACTGCAGTATGGCTGAATAAGATGTAAATTTGTCAGAAACTGCCAGAGAAGCTTGTTATGACACTTTCAACTCGTGATGAGTGAAATCACAGCAATATCTCTCATTCTTGCTTTTTCCGTCTAAAAACTGCAGTATGGCTGAATAAGATGTAAATTTGTCAGAAACTGCCAGAGAAGCTTGTTATGACACTTTCAACTCGGTATGAGTGAAAGCACAGCAATATCTCTCATTCCTCATTCTTGCTCTTTCCAGACTGGCTGAATAAGATATCCCTTTGTCAGAAACTGCCAGAGAAGCTTGTTATGACACTTTCAACTCGTGATGAGTGAAATCACAGCAATATCTCTCATTCTTGCTTTTCCCGTCTGAAAACTGCAGTATGGCTGAATAAGATGTAAATTTGTCAGAAACTGCCAGAGAAGCTTGTTATGACACTTTCAACTCGTGATGAGTGAAAGCACAGCAATATCTCTCATTCCTCATTCTTGCTCTTTCCAGACTGGCTGAATAAGATATCCCTTTGTCAGAAACGGCCAGAGAAGCATTAGCTCTCATTCTTGCTTTTTCCGTCTAAAAACTGCAGTATGGCTGAATAAGATGTAAATTTGTCAGAAACTGCCAGAGAAGCTTGTTATGACACTTTCAACTCGTGATGAGTGAAAGCACAGCAATATCTCTCATTCCTCATTCTTGCTCTTTCCAGACTGGCTGAATAAGATATCCCTTTGTCAGAAACTGCCAGAGAAGCTTGTTATGACACTTTCAACTCGTGATGAGTGAAATCACAGCAATATCTCTCATTCTTGCTTTTCCCGTCTGAAAACTGCAGTATGGCTGAATAAGATGTAAATTTGTCAGAAACTGCCAGAGAAGCTTGTTATGACACTTTCAACTCGTGATGAGTGAAAGCACAGCAATATCTCTCATTCCTCATTCTTGCTCTTTCCAGACTGGCTGAATAAGATATCCCTTTGTCAGAAACTGCCAGAGAAGCTTGTTATGACACTTTCAACTCGTGATGAGTGAAATCACAGCAATATCTCTCATTCTTGCTTTTCCCGTCTGAAAACTGCAGTATGGCTGAATAAGATGTAAATTTGTCAGAAACTGCCAGAGAAGCTTGTTATGACACTTTCAACTCGTGATGAGTGAAAGCACAGCAATATCTCTCATTCCTCATTCTTGCTCTTTCCAGACTGGCTGAATAAGATATCCCTTTGTCAGAAACTGCCAGAGAAGCTTGTTATGACACTTTCAACTCGTGATGAGTGAAATCACAGCAATATCTCTCATTCTTGCTTTTCCCGTCTGAAAACTGCAGTATGGCTGAATAAGATGTAAATTTGTCAGAAACTGCCAGAGAAGCTTGTTATGACACTTTCAACTCGTGATGAGTGAAAGCACAGCAATATCTCTCATTCCTCATTCTTGCTCTTTCCAGACTGGCTGAATAAGATATCCCTTTGTCAGAAACGGCCAGAGAAGCATTAGCTCTCATTCTTGCTTTTTCCGTCTAAAAACTGCAGTATGGCTGAATAAGATGTAAATTTGTCAGAAACTGCCAGAGAAGCTTGTTATGACACTTTCAACTCGGTATGAGTGAAAGCACAGCAATAGCTCTCATTCCTCATTCTTGCTCTTTCCAGACTGGCTGAATAAGATATCCCTTTGTCAGAAACTGCCAGAGAAGCTTGTTATGACACTTTCAACTCGTGATGAGTGAAATCACAGCAATATCTCTCATTCTTGCTTTTCCCGTCTGAAAACTGCAGTATGGCTGAATAAGATGTAAATTTGTCAGAAACTGCCAGAGAAGCTTGTTATGACACTTTCAACTCGTGATGAGTGAAAGCACAGCAATATCTCTCATTCCTCATTCTTGCTCTTTCCAGACTGGCTGAATAAGATATCCCTTTGTCAGAAACGGCCAGAGAAGCATTAGCTCTCATTCTTGCTTTTTCCGTCTAAAAACTGCAGTATGGCTGAATAAGATGTAAATTTGTCAGAAACTGCCAGAGAAGCTTGTTATGACACTTTCAACTCGTGATGAGTGAAAGCACAGCAATATCTCTCATTCCTCATTCTTGCTCTTTCCAGACTGGCTGAATAAGATATCCCTTTGTCAGAAACTGCCAGAGAAGCTTGTTATGACACTTTCAACTCGTGATGAGTGAAATCACAGCAATATCTCTCATTCTTGCTTTTCCCGTCTGAAAACTGCAGTATGGCTGAATAAGATGTAAATTTGTCAGAAACTGCCAGAGAAGCTTGTTATGACACTTTCAACTCGTGATGAGTGAAAGCACAGCAATATCTCTCATTCCTCATTCTTGCTCTTTCCAGACTGGCTGAATAAGATATCCCTTTGTCAGAAACTGCCAGAGAAGCTTGTTATGACACTTTCAACTCGTGATGAGTGAAATCACAGCAATATCTCTCATTCTTGCTTTTCCCGTCTGAAAACTGCAGTATGGCTGAATAAGATGTAAATTTGTCAGAAACTGCCAGAGAAGCTTGTTATGACACTTTCAACTCGTGATGAGTGAAAGCACAGCAATATCTCTCATTCCTCATTCTTGCTCTTTCCAGACTGGCTGAATAAGATATCCCTTTGTCAGAAACGGCCAGAGAAGCATTAGCTCTCATTCTTGCTTTTTCCGTCTAAAAACTGCAGTATGGCTGAATAAGATGTAAATTTGTCAGAAACTGCCAGAGAAGCTTGTTATGACACTTTCAACTCGTGATGAGTGAAATCACAGCAATATCTCTCATTCTTGCTTTTTCCGTCTAAAAACTGCAGTATGGCTGAATAAGATGTAAATTTGTCAGAAACTGCCAGAGAAGCTTGTTATGACACTTTCAACTCGTGATGAGTGAAATCACAGCAATATCTCTCATTCTTGCTTTTTCCGTCTAAAAACTGCAGTATGGCTGAATAAGATGTAAATTTGTCAGAAACTGTCAGAGAAGCTTGTTATGACACTTTCAACTCGGTATGAGTGAAAGCACAGCAATAGCTCTCATTCCTCATTCTTGCTCTTTCCAGACTGGCTGAATAAGATATCCCTTTGTCAGAAACTGCCAGAGAAGCTTGTTATGACACTTTCAACTCGTGATGAGTGAAATCACAGCAATATCTCTCATTCTTGCTTTTCCCGTCTGAAAACTGCAGTATGGCTGAATAAGATGTAAATTTGTCAGAAACTGCCAGAGAAGCTTGTTATGACACTTTCAACTCGTGATGAGTGAAAGCACAGCAATATCTCTCATTCCTCATTCTTGCTCTTTCCAGACTGGCTGAATAAGATATCCCTTTGTCAGAAACGGCCAGAGAAGCATTAGCTCTCATTCTTGCTTTTTCCGTCTAAAAACTGCAGTATGGCTGAATAAGATGTAAATTTGTCAGAAACTGCCAGAGAAGCTTGTTATGACACTTTCAACTCGGTATGAGTGAAAGCACAGCAATAGCTCTCATTCCTCATTCTTGCTCTTTCCAGACTGGCTGAATAAGATATCCCTTTGTCAGAAACTGCCAGAGAAGCTTGTTATGACACTTTCAACTCGTGATGAGTGAAATCACAGCAATATCTCTCATTCTTGCTTTTCCCGTCTGAAAACTGCAGTATGGCTGAATAAGATGTAAATTTGTCAGAAACTGCCAGAGAAGCTTGTTATGACACTTTCAACTCGTGATGAGTGAAAGCACAGCAATATCTCTCATTCCTCATTCTTGCTCTTTCCAGACTGGCTGAATAAGATATCCCTTTGTCAGAAACGGCCAGAGAAGCATTAGCTCTCATTCTTGCTTTTTCCGTCTAAAAACTGCAGTATGGCTGAATAAGATGTAAATTTGTCAGAAACTGCCAGAGAAGCTTGTTATGACACTTTCAACTCGTGATGAGTGAAAGCACAGCAATAGCTCTCATTCCTCATTCTTGCTCTTTCCAGACTGGCTGAATAAGATATCCCTTTGTCAGAAACTGCCAGAGAAGCTTGTTATGACACTTTCAACTCGTGATGAGTGAAATCACAGCAATATCTCTCATTCTTGCTTTTCCCGTCTGAAAACTGCAGTATGGCTGAATAAGATGTAAATTTGTCAGAAACTGCCAGAGAAGCTTGTTATGACACTTTCAACTCGTGATGAGTGAAAGCACAGCAATATCTCTCATTCCTCATTCTTGCTCTTTCCAGACTGGCTGAATAAGATATCCCTTTGTCAGAAACGGCCAGAGAAGCATTAGCTCTCATTCTTGCTTTTTCCGTCTAAAAACTGCAGTATGGCTGAATAAGATGTAAATTTGTCAGAAACTGCCAGAGAAGCTTGTTATGACACTTTCAACTCGGTATGAGTGAAAGCACAGCAATAGCTCTCATTCCTCATTCTTGCTCTTTCCAGACTGGCTGAATAAGATATCCCTTTGTCAGAAACTGCCAGAGAAGCTTGTTATGACACTTTCAACTCGTGATGAGTGAAATCACAGCAATATCTCTCATTCTTGCTTTTCCCGTCTGAAAACTGCAGTATGGCTGAATAAGATGTAAATTTGTCAGAAACTGCCAGAGAAGCTTGTTATGACACTTTCAACTCGTGATGAGTGAAAGCACAGCAATATCTCTCATTCCTCATTCTTGCTCTTTCCAGACTGGCTGAATAAGATATCCCTTTGTCAGAAACGGCCAGAGAAGCATTAGCTCTCATTCTTGCTTTTTCCGTCTAAAAACTGCAGTATGGCTGAATAAGATGTAAATTTGTCAGAAACTGCCAGAGAAGCTTGTTATGACACTTTCAACTCGTGATGAGTGAAAGCACAGCAATATCTCTCATTCCTCATTCTTGCTCTTTCCAGACTGGCTGAATAAGATATCCCTTTGTCAGAAACGGCCAGAGAAGCATTAGCTCTCATTCTTGCTTTTTCCGTCTAAAAACTGCAGTATGGCTGAATAAGATGTAAATTTGTCAGAAACTGCCAGAGAAGCTTGTTATGACACTTTCAACTCATGATTAGTTGTGCTACATCTAACAGCATTCTCTCTCATTCTTGCTTTTTTAGAATGAGCTGTACATTTGTCAGAAACTGCCAGAGAAGCTTGTTATGACACATTCAACTCGTGATGAGTGAAATCACAGCAATATCTCTCATTCTTGCTTTTCCCGTCTGAAAACTGCAGTATGGCTGAATAAGATGTAAATTTGTCAGAAACTGCCAGAGAAGCTTGTTATGACACTTTCAACTCGTGATGAGTGAAAGCACAGCAATATCTCTCATTCCTCATTCTTGCTCTTTCCAGACTGGCTGAATAAGATATCCCTTTGTCAGAAACGGCCAGAGAAGCATTAGCTCTCATTCTTGCTTTTTCCGTCTAAAAACTGCAGTATGGCTGAATAAGATGTAAATTTGTCAGAAACTGCCAGAGAAGCTTGTTATGACACTTTCAACTCGTGATGAGTGAAATCACAGCAATATCTCTCATTCTTGCTTTTTCCGTCTAAAAACTGCAGTATGGCTGAATAAGATGTAAATTTGTCAGAAACTGCCAGAGAAGCTTGTTATGACACTTTCAACTCGTGATGAGTGAAATCACAGCAATATCTCTCATTCTTGCTTTTTCCGTCTAAAAACTGCAGTATGGCTGAATAAGATGTAAATTTGTCAGAAACTGTCAGAGAAGCTTGTTATGACACTTTCAACTCGGTATGAGTGAAAGCACAGCAATAGCTCTCATTCCTCATTCTTGCTCTTTCCAGACTGGCTGAATAAGATATCCCTTTGTCAGAAACTGCCAGAGAAGCTTGTTATGACACTTTCAACTCGTGATGAGTGAAATCACAGCAATATCTCTCATTCTTGCTTTTCCCGTCTGAAAACTGCAGTATGGCTGAATAAGATGTAAATTTGTCAGAAACTGCCAGAGAAGCTTGTTATGACACTTTCAACTCGTGATGAGTGAAAGCACAGCAATATCTCTCATTCCTCATTCTTGCTCTTTCCAGACTGGCTGAATAAGATATCCCTTTGTCAGAAACGGCCAGAGAAGCATTAGCTCTCATTCTTGCTTTTTCCGTCTAAAAACTGCAGTATGGCTGAATAAGATGTAAATTTGTCAGAAACTGCCAGAGAAGCTTGTTATGACACTTTCAACTCGGTATGAGTGAAAGCACAGCAATAGCTCTCATTCCTCATTCTTGCTCTTTCCAGACTGGCTGAATAAGATATCCCTTTGTCAGAAACTGCCAGAGAAGCTTGTTATGACACTTTCAACTCGTGATGAGTGAAATCACAGCAATATCTCTCATTCTTGCTTTTCCCGTCTGAAAACTGCAGTATGGCTGAATAAGATGTAAATTTGTCAGAAACTGCCAGAGAAGCTTGTTATGACACTTTCAACTCGTGATGAGTGAAAGCACAGCAATATCTCTCATTCCTCATTCTTGCTCTTTCCAGACTGGCTGAATAAGATATCCCTTTGTCAGAAACGGCCAGAGAAGCATTAGCTCTCATTCTTGCTTTTTCCGTCTAAAAACTGCAGTATGGCTGAATAAGATGTAAATTTGTCAGAAACTGCCAGAGAAGCTTGTTATGACACTTTCAACTCGTGATGAGTGAAAGCACAGCAATAGCTCTCATTCCTCATTCTTGCTCTTTCCAGACTGGCTGAATAAGATATCCCTTTGTCAGAAACTGCCAGAGAAGCTTGTTATGACACTTTCAACTCGTGATGAGTGAAATCACAGCAATATCTCTCATTCTTGCTTTTCCCGTCTGAAAACTGCAGTATGGCTGAATAAGATGTAAATTTGTCAGAAACTGCCAGAGAAGCTTGTTATGACACTTTCAACTCGTGATGAGTGAAAGCACAGCAATATCTCTCATTCCTCATTCTTGCTCTTTCCAGACTGGCTGAATAAGATATCCCTTTGTCAGAAACGGCCAGAGAAGCATTAGCTCTCATTCTTGCTTTTTCCGTCTAAAAACTGCAGTATGGCTGAATAAGATGTAAATTTGTCAGAAACTGCCAGAGAAGCTTGTTATGACACTTTCAACTCGGTATGAGTGAAAGCACAGCAATAGCTCTCATTCCTCATTCTTGCTCTTTCCAGACTGGCTGAATAAGATATCCCTTTGTCAGAAACTGCCAGAGAAGCTTGTTATGACACTTTCAACTCGTGATGAGTGAAATCACAGCAATATCTCTCATTCTTGCTTTTCCCGTCTGAAAACTGCAGTATGGCTGAATAAGATGTAAATTTGTCAGAAACTGCCAGAGAAGCTTGTTATGACACTTTCAACTCGTGATGAGTGAAAGCACAGCAATATCTCTCATTCCTCATTCTTGCTCTTTCCAGACTGGCTGAATAAGATATCCCTTTGTCAGAAACGGCCAGAGAAGCATTAGCTCTCATTCTTGCTTTTTCCGTCTAAAAACTGCAGTATGGCTGAATAAGATGTAAATTTGTCAGAAACTGCCAGAGAAGCTTGTTATGACACTTTCAACTCGTGATGAGTGAAATCACAGCAATATCTCTCATTCTTGCTTTTTCCGTCTAAAAACTGCAGTATGGCTGAATAAGATGTAAATTTGTCAGAAACTGCCAGAGAAGCTTGTTATGACACTTTCAACTCGGTATGAGTGAAAGCACAGCAATATCTCTCATTCCTCATTCTTGCTCTTTCCAGACTGGCTGAATAAGATATCCCTTTGTCAGAAACTGCCAGAGAAGCTTGTTATGACACTTTCAACTCGTGATGAGTGAAATCACAGCAATATCTCTCATTCTTGCTTTTCCCGTCTGAAAACTGCAGTATGGCTGAATAAGATGTAAATTTGTCAGAAACTGCCAGAGAAGCTTGTTATGACACTTTCAACTCGTGATGAGTGAAAGCACAGCAATATCTCTCATTCCTCATTCTTGCTCTTTCCAGACTGGCTGAATAAGATATCCCTTTGTCAGAAACGGCCAGAGAAGCATTAGCTCTCATTCTTGCTTTTTCCGTCTAAAAACTGCAGTATGGCTGAATAAGATGTAAATTTGTCAGAAACTGCCAGAGAAGCTTGTTATGACACTTTCAACTCGTGATGAGTGAAATCACAGCAATATCTCTCATTCTTGCTTTTTCCGTCTAAAAACTGCAGTATGGCTGAATAAGATGTAAATTTGTCAGAAACTGCCAGAGAAGCTTGTTATGACACTTTCAACTCGGTATGAGTGAAAGCACAGCAATATCTCTCATTCCTCATTCTTGCTCTTTCCAGACTGGCTGAATAAGATATCCCTTTGTCAGAAACTGCCAGAGAAGCTTGTTATGACACTTTCAACTCGTGATGAGTGAAATCACAGCAATATCTCTCATTCTTGCTTTTCCCGTCTGAAAACTGCAGTATGGCTGAATAAGATGTAAATTTGTCAGAAACTGCCAGAGAAGCTTGTTATGACACTTTCAACTCGTGATGAGTGAAAGCACAGCAATATCTCTCATTCCTCATTCTTGCTCTTTCCAGACTGGCTGAATAAGATATCCCTTTGTCAGAAACGGCCAGAGAAGCATTAGCTCTCATTCTTGCTTTTTCCGTCTAAAAACTGCAGTATGGCTGAATAAGATGTAAATTTGTCAGAAACTGCCAGAGAAGCTTGTTATGACACTTTCAACTCGTGATGAGTGAAAGCACAGCAATATCTCTCATTCCTCATTCTTGCTCTTTCCAGACTGGCTGAATAAGATATCCCTTTGTCAGAAACTGCCAGAGAAGCTTGTTATGACACTTTCAACTCGTGATGAGTGAAATCACAGCAATATCTCTCATTCTTGCTTTTCCCGTCTGAAAACTGCAGTATGGCTGAATAAGATGTAAATTTGTCAGAAACTGCCAGAGAAGCTTGTTATGACACTTTCAACTCGTGATGAGTGAAAGCACAGCAATATCTCTCATTCCTCATTCTTGCTCTTTCCAGACTGGCTGAATAAGATATCCCTTTGTCAGAAACTGCCAGAGAAGCTTGTTATGACACTTTCAACTCGTGATGAGTGAAATCACAGCAATATCTCTCATTCTTGCTTTTCCCGTCTGAAAACTGCAGTATGGCTGAATAAGATGTAAATTTGTCAGAAACTGCCAGAGAAGCTTGTTATGACACTTTCAACTCGTGATGAGTGAAAGCACAGCAATATCTCTCATTCCTCATTCTTGCTCTTTCCAGACTGGCTGAATAAGATATCCCTTTGTCAGAAACGGCCAGAGAAGCATTAGCTCTCATTCTTGCTTTTTCCGTCTAAAAACTGCAGTATGGCTGAATAAGATGTAAATTTGTCAGAAACTGCCAGAGAAGCTTGTTATGACACTTTCAACTCGGTATGAGTGAAAGCACAGCAATAGCTCTCATTCCTCATTCTTGCTCTTTCCAGACTGGCTGAATAAGATATCCCTTTGTCAGAAACTGCCAGAGAAGCTTGTTATGACACTTTCAACTCGTGATGAGTGAAATCACAGCAATATCTCTCATTCTTGCTTTTCCCGTCTGAAAACTGCAGTATGGCTGAATAAGATGTAAATTTGTCAGAAAATGCCAGAGAAGCTTGTTATGACACTTTCAACTCGTGATGAGTGAAAGCACAGCAATATCTCTCATTCCTCATTCTTGCTCTTTCCAGACTGGCTGAATAAGATATCCCTTTGTCAGAAACGGCCAGAGAAGCATTAGCTCTCATTCTTGCTTTTTCCGTCTAAAAACTGCAGTATGGCTGAATAAGATGTAAATTTGTCAGAAACTGCCAGAGAAGCTTGTTATGACACTTTCAACTCGTGATGAGTGAAAGCACAGCAATATCTCTCATTCCTCATTCTTGCTCTTTCCAGACTGGCTGAATAAGATATCCCTTTGTCAGAAACGGCCAGAGAAGCATTAGCTCTCATTCTTGCTTTTTCCGTCTAAAAACTGCAGTATGGCTGAATAAGATGTAAATTTGTCAGAAACTGCCAGAGAAGCTTGTTATGACACTTTCAACTCATGATTAGTTGTGCTACATCTAACAGCATTCTCTCTCATTCTTGCTTTTTTAGAATGAGCTGTACATTTGTCAGAAACTGCCAGAGAAGCTTGTTATGACACATTCAACTCGTGATGAGTGAAATCACAGCAATATCTCTCATTCTTGCTTTTCCCGTCTGAAAACTGCAGTATGGCTGAATAAGATGTAAATTTGTCAGAAACTGCCAGAGAAGCTTGTTATGACACTTTCAACTCGTGATGAGTGAAAGCACAGCAATATCTCTCATTCCTCATTCTTGCTCTTTCCAGACTGGCTGAATAAGATATCCCTTTGTCAGAAACGGCCAGAGAAGCATTAGCTCTCATTCTTGCTTTTTCCGTCTAAAAACTGCAGTATGGCTGAATAAGATGTAAATTTGTCAGAAACTGCCAGAGAAGCTTGTTATGACACTTTCAACTCATGATTAGTTGTGCTACATCTAACAGCATTCTCTCTCATTCTTGCTTTTTTAGAATGAGCTGTACATTTGTCAGAAACTGCCAGAGAAGCTTGTTATGACACATTCAACTCGTGATGAGTGAAATCACAGCAATATCTCTCATTCTTGCTTTTCCCGTCTGAAAACTGCAGTATGGCTGAATAAGATGTAAATTTGTCAGAAACTGCCAGAGAAGCTTGTTATGACACTTTCAACTCGTGATGAGTGAAAGCACAGCAATATCTCTCATTCCTCATTCTTGCTCTTTCCAGACTGGCTGAATAAGATATCCCTTTGTCAGAAACGGCCAGAGAAGCATTAGCTCTCATTCTTGCTTTTTCCGTCTAAAAACTGCAGTATGGCTGAATAAGATGTAAATTTGTCAGAAACTGCCAGAGAAGCTTGTTATGACACTTTCAACTCATGATTAGTTGTGCTACATCTAACAGCATTCTCTCTCATTCTTGCTTTTTTAGAATGAGCTGTACATTTGTCAGAAACTGCCAGAGAAGCTTGTTATGACACATTCAACTCGTGATGAGTGAAATCACAGCAATATCTCTCATTCTTGCTTTTCCCGTCTGAAAACTGCAGTATGGCTGAATAAGATGTAAATTTGTCAGAAACTGCCAGAGAAGCTTGTTATGACACTTTCAACTCGTGATGAGTGAAAGCACAGCAATATCTCTCATTCCTCATTCTTGCTCTTTCCAGACTGGCTGAATAAGATATCCCTTTGTCAGAAACGGCCAGAGAAGCATTAGCTCTCATTCTTGCTTTTTCCGTCTAAAAACTGCAGTATGGCTGAATAAGATGTAAATTTGTCAGAAACTGCCAGAGAAGCTTGTTATGACACTTTCAACTCATGATTAGTTGTGCTACATCTAACAGCATTCTCTCTCATTCTTGCTTTTTTAGAATGAGCTGTACATTTGTCAGAAACTGCCAGAGAAGCTTGTTATGACACATTCAACTCGTGATGAGTGAAATCACAGCAATATCTCTCATTCTTGCTTTTTCCGTCTAAAAACTGCAGTATGGCTGAATAAGATGTAAATTTGTCAGAAACTGCCAGAGAAGCTTGTTATGACACTTTCAACTCATGATTAGTTGTGCTACATCTAACAGCATTCTCTCTCATTCTTGCTTTTTTAGAATGAGCTGTACATTTGTCAGAAACTGCCAGAGAAGCTTGTTATGACACATTCAACTCGTGATGAGTGAAATCACAGCAATATCTCTCATTCTTGCTTTTCCCGTCTGAAAACTGCAGTATGGCTGAATAAGATGTAAATTTGTCAGAAACTGCCAGAGAAGCTTGTTATGACACTTTCAACTCGTGATGAGTGAAAGCACAGCAATATCTCTCATTCCTCATTCTTGCTCTTTCCAGACTGGCTGAATAAGATATCCCTTTGTCAGAAACGGCCAGAGAAGCATTAGCTCTCATTCTTGCTTTTCCCGTCTGAAAACTGCAGTATGGCTGAATAAGATGTAAATTTGTCAGAAACTGCCAGAGAAGCTTGTTATGACACTTTCAACTCGTGATGAGTGAAAGCACAGCAATATCTCTCATTCCTCATTCTTGCTCTTTCCAGACTGGCTGAATAAGATATCCCTTTGTCAGAAACGGCCAGAGAAGCATTAGCTCTCATTCTTGCTTTTTCCGTCTAAAAACTGCAGTATGGCTGAATAAGATGTAAATTTGTCAGAAACTGCCAGAGAAGCTTGTTATGACACTTTCAACTCGTGATGAGTGAAATCACAGCAATATCTCTCATTCTTGCTTTTTCCGTCTAAAAACTGCAGTATGGCTGAATAAGATGTAAATTTGTCAGAAACTGCCAGAGAAGCTTGTTATGACACTTTCAACTCGTGATGAGTGAAATCACAGCAATATCTCTCATTCTTGCTTTTTCCGTCTAAAAACTGCAGTATGGCTGAATAAGATGTAAATTTGTCAGAAACTGCCAGAGAAGCTTGTTATGACACTTTCAACTCGGTATGAGTGAAAGCACAGCAATAGCTCTCATTCCTCATTCTTGCTCTTTCCAGACTGGCTGAATAAGATATCCCTTTGTCAGAAACTGCCAGAGAAGCTTGTTATGACACTTTCAACTCGTGATGAGTGAAATCACAGCAATATCTCTCATTCTTGCTTTTCCCGTCTGAAAACTGCAGTATGGCTGAATAAGATGTAAATTTGTCAGAAACTGCCAGAGAAGCTTGTTATGACACTTTCAACTCGTGATGAGTGAAAGCACAGCAATATCTCTCATTCCTCATTCTTGCTCTTTCCAGACTGGCTGAATAAGATATCCCTTTGTCAGAAACGGCCAGAGAAGCATTAGCTCTCATTCTTGCTTTTTCCGTCTAAAAACTGCAGTATGGCTGAATAAGATGTAAATTTGTCAGAAACTGCCAGAGAAGCTTGTTATGACACTTTCAACTCGTGATGAGTGAAATCACAGCAATATCTCTCATTCTTGCTTTTTCCGTCTAAAAACTGCAGTATGGCTGAATAAGATGTAAATTTGTCAGAAACTGCCAGAGAAGCTTGTTATGACACTTTCAACTCGTGATGAGTGAAATCACAGCAATATCTCTCATTCTTGCTTTTTCCGTCTAAAAACTGCAGTATGGCTGAATAAGATGTAAATTTGTCAGAAACTGTCAGAGAAGCTTGTTATGACACTTTCAACTCGGTATGAGTGAAAGCACAGCAATAGCTCTCATTCCTCATTCTTGCTCTTTCCAGACTGGCTGAATAAGATATCCCTTTGTCAGAAACTGCCAGAGAAGCTTGTTATGACACTTTCAACTCGTGATGAGTGAAATCACAGCAATATCTCTCATTCTTGCTTTTTCCGTCTAAAAACTGCAGTATGGCTGAATAAGATGTAAATTTGTCAGAAACTGCCAGAGAAGCTTGTTATGACACTTTCAACTCGTGATGAGTGAAATCACAGCAATATCTCTCATTCTTGCTTTTTCCGTCTAAAAACTGCAGTATGGCTGAATAAGATGTAAATTTGTCAGAAACTGTCAGAGAAGCTTGTTATGACACTTTCAACTCGGTATGAGTGAAAGCACAGCAATAGCTCTCATTCCTCATTCTTGCTCTTTCCAGACTGGCTGAATAAGATATCCCTTTGTCAGAAACTGCCAGAGAAGCTTGTTATGACACTTTCAACTCGTGATGAGTGAAATCACAGCAATATCTCTCATTCTTGCTTTTCCCGTCTGAAAACTGCAGTATGGCTGAATAAGATGTAAATTTGTCAGAAACTGTCAGAGAAGCTTGTTATGACACTTTCAACTCGGTATGAGTGAAAGCACAGCAATAGCTCTCATTCCTCATTCTTGCTCTTTCCAGACTGGCTGAATAAGATATCCCTTTGTCAGAAACTGCCAGAGAAGCTTGTTATGACACTTTCAACTCGTGATGAGTGAAATCACAGCAATATCTCTCATTCTTGCTTTTCCCGTCTGAAAACTGCAGTATGGCTGAATAAGATGTAAATTTGTCAGAAACTGCCAGAGAAGCTTGTTATGACACTTTCAACTCGTGATGAGTGAAAGCACAGCAATATCTCTCATTCCTCATTCTTGCTCTTTCCAGACTGGCTGAATAAGATATCCCTTTGTCAGAAACGGCCAGAGAAGCATTAGCTCTCATTCTTGCTTTTTCCGTCTAAAAACTGCAGTATGGCTGAATAAGATGTAAATTTGTCAGAAACTGCCAGAGAAGCTTGTTATGACACTTTCAACTCATGATTAGTTGTGCTACATCTAACAGCATTCTCTCTCATTCTTGCTTTTTTAGAATGAGCTGTACATTTGTCAGAAACTGCCAGAGAAGCTTGTTATGACACATTCAACTCGTGATGAGTGAAATCACAGCAATATCTCTCATTCTTGCTTTTCCCGTCTGAAAACTGCAGTATGGCTGAATAAGATGTAAATTTGTCAGAAACTGCCAGAGAAGCTTGTTATGACACTTTCAACTCGTGATGAGTGAAATCACAGCAATATCTCTCATTCTTGCTTTTTCCGTCTGAAAACTGCAGTATGGCTGAATAAGATGTAAATTTGTCAGAAACTGCCAGAGAAGCTTGTTATGACACTTTCAACTCGTGATGAGTGAAAGCACAGCAATATCTCTCATTCCTCATTCTTGCTCTTTCCAGACTGGCTGAATAAGATATCCCTTTGTCAGAAACGGCCAGAGAAGCATTAGCTCTCATTCTTGCTTTTTCCGTCTAAAAACTGCAGTATGGCTGAATAAGATGTAAATTTGTCAGAAACTGCCAGAGAAGCTTGTTATGACACTTTCAACTCGTGATGAGTGAAATCACAGCAATATCTCTCATTCTTGCTTTTTCCGTCTAAAAACTGCAGTATGGCTGAATAAGATGTAAATTTGTCAGAAACTGCCAGAGAAGCTTGTTATGACACTTTCAACTCATGATTAGTTGTGCTACATCTAACAGCATTCTCTCTCATTCTTGCTTTTTTAGAATGAGCTGTACATTTGTCAGAAACTGCCAGAGAAGCTTGTTATGACACATTCAACTCGTGATGAGTGAAATCACAGCAATATCTCTCATTCTTGCTTTTCCCGTCTGAAAACTGCAGTATGGCTGAATAAGATGTAAATTTGTCAGAAACTGCCAGAGAAGCTTGTTATGACACTTTCAACTCGTGATGAGTGAAAGCACAGCAATATCTCTCATTCCTCATTCTTGCTCTTTCCAGACTGGCTGAATAAGATATCCCTTTGTCAGAAACGGCCAGAGAAGCATTAGCTCTCATTCTTGCTTTTTCCGTCTAAAAACTGCAGTATGGCTGAATAAGATGTAAATTTGTCAGAAACTGCCAGAGAAGCTTGTTATGACACTTTCAACTCATGATTAGTTGTGCTACATCTAACAGCATTCTCTCTCATTCTTGCTTTTTTAGAATGAGCTGTACATTTGTCAGAAACTGCCAGAGAAGCTTGTTATGACACATTCAACTCGTGATGAGTGAAATCACAGCAATATCTCTCATTCTTGCTTTTTCCGTCTAAAAACTGCAGTATGGCTGAATAAGATGTAAATTTGTCAGAAACTGCCAGAGAAGCTTGTTATGACACTTTCAACTCATGATTAGTTGTGCTACATCTAACAGCATTCTCTCTCATTCTTGCTTTTTTAGAATGAGCTGTACATTTGTCAGAAACTGCCAGAGAAGCTTGTTATGACACATTTAACTCGTGATGAGTGAAATCACAGCAATATCTCTCATTCTTGCTTTTCCCGTCTGAAAACTGCAGAATGGCTGAACAAGATGTAAATTTGTCAGAAACTGCCAGAGAAGCTTGTTCTAACTCATGATTAGTGAAATCACAGCAATATCTCTCATTCCTCATTCTTGCTCTTTCCAGACTGGCTGAATAAGATATCCCTTTGTCAGAAACTGCCAGAAAAGCATTAGCTCTCATTCTCGTTTTTTCCGTCTGAAAACTGCAGTATGGTAAGATGTACATTTGTCAGAAACTGCCAGAAAAGCATTAGCTCTCATTCTCGTTTTTTCCGTCTGAAAACTGCAGTATGGTAAGATGTACATTTGTCAGAAACTGCCAGAGAAGCTTGTTATCAGAATCAGAATCAGAAGTAGTTTATCGCCATTGTCAGTGAGGGTTCACAGACTAGGAATGTTTCGCGGTGAAGTCGTGCTACATCTAAAAGTAATGACAAAATACAAAAATCATACAAGTACAGACACATCAGCAGCAGGAGTGGATACACAGATGTGTACTAGCAGCAGTAAACTAGCGTAATCACGCAGTGCAAATGGAACAGTGCAAGTTGTCAGTCATGAAATGTTCAGGAGTCCGGGACAGAATTATTAAGTGTTCATGAGTCTTACGGCTGAGGGAAAGAAGCTGTTCTTGTGGCGGGAGGTTCTGGTCCGGATGGACCGTAGCCTCCTGCGTGATGGGAGAGGGTCAAAGAATCCATGTCCAGGGTGAGAAGGGTCGGCAGTGATCCGACCTGCACGTCTCCGAGTCCTGGAGACATACAGGTCCTGGAGCGATGGGGCTGTGACTTTCCTGAAGTCGACGATCATCTCCACTGTTTTCTGGCTGTTCAGCTCCAGGTTGTTGCTGCTACACCAGGACACCAGCCGGTCCACTTCCCTCCTATAGGCAGACTCATCACCGTCCGAGATGAGCCCGATGAGGGTGGTGTCGTCCGCAAACTGAATCAGTTTGACGGACTGATGGCTGGAGGTGCAGCAGTTGGTGTACAGGGAGAAGAGCCAGGGGGAAAGTACACAGCCCTGGGGGGATCCGGTGCTGATAGTCAGGGTGTCCGAGACCGTAGACCCTAGCCGCACATGCTGCCTCCGCTCCGTCAGGAAGTCGGTGATCCACCAGCAGAGGGAGTCGGGCACGTCGAGCTGGAGCAGCTTGTCCTGGAGCAGTCCCGGGAGGATGGTGTTGAAAGCTGAGCTGAAGTCCACAAACAGGATCCTGGCGTAGGTTCCTGGGGAGTCCATGTGCTGCAGGATGAAGTGGAGGGCCAGATTGACGTCTACAGACCTGTTGGCTCGGTAGGCGAAATGCAGCGGGTCCAGGAGGGGGGCGGTGAGGGTCTTCAGGTGGTGGAGAACCAGGCGCTCAAAATATTTCATGACTACAGATGTCAGCGCTATCGGTCTGTAGTCATTCAGTCCTGTGATCCTTGGCTTCTTGGGGACAGGAACAATGGTGGAGGACTTGAAGCAGGCTGTCGTGTGTGCAGAAACCGGTTTGGAGTTAAACCAACAATGAGAAGTTACAATGTTGGCTGTAGAAAAGAGGAGAAGAAACATCTGCTAATGTTGAACATGCAAAGTGAGACTTTAGGGGAGGAAAGATGCAATTATTGAGGGCGAGAAGAAAAAAGCAACTTAAAGTAATAGGTAAAGTAATGTAATTACTTTTTCCAGCAAGTAACTAGTAATAACTAATATATTACTGATCTTGAGTAACTTGCCCAACACTGGAAAGATCAAGATAATTCGTTTTGAAATTTGCCAATAGAAATGAATGGGGCTTGAGACCTTTCTGGGATTATGCAGAAATGGCCACAAGAGGCCGGCATGCCGCCTTCTCGTGGCAGTATGGGGCTGCTTCAGTGAAAATCAGAAGTGTGTGAATATAATTTTTCTGTCTTCGACTAAACTATTTTATTTTGTCATCTGCTTTAATCCACACTGAGGTCAAACATCATCACAACTATTCTGTACCACGGAGGAGGGAAAAAAAAGACAACACAGAAGAAATCCTTCCTCAGATCTGCATATATTTTCAATGGAAACATTCAGTCCATCAGCGTTTCAGTGAAGTTTGAAATGTCAGGGAACAATATTCAAGCAATATCCTGGCAGGAGAAGAAGCTAAATGGCAGAGAAGATAAACAATGTATTTGCGCCTGCTGATTTTAGCACCATTAATTTACTGTGGCCAGTTTCAAATAGATCTTTATTTATTAAATCTGTGTCCCGGCCCCCATCTAAAAGAAAGGGCCAAAACCCAGGAGGGTTCATTAGAACGGAGGGACTACAGCAACAGCGCTGGAGGAAACTGATTGGTCTGATACTTTAAACTCCGCCTCTGTCGAGGGGACCTGGTCTTCCTTTAAATCTGCATTTCTGTCTGTAATCGATAAGATATCACCCATAACAGCTGTTCGGGTAGGAGCCCATACAGAACCTTGGATGAAGGGGGAAATATTGAATGCCATCAAGCTCAGAAACAAATGTTACTCTGAGTACAGAAAAACCAACAATGAGGAACTGCTTGGAAAAAGCAGAAAACTATGCAATGTGGTTAACAAAATGATAAAAAAATGCCAAAAATAATTTCTTAAATGAGAACATTGAGGCAAACAAAAGCAACCCACAAAAATTGTGGGAGGCCCTAAAAACTGCCAGAGAAGCTTGTTATGACACTTTCATTAGTGAAATCATAGCATTATCGCTTATTCTTGCTCTTTCCAGACTAAAAACTGCAGTATGGCTGAACAAGATGTTCCTTTGTCAGAAACTGCCAGAGAAGCATTAGCTCTCATTCAGGCTGTATTATGTCTGAAAACTGTAGTATGGCTGAAGAAGATGTATATTTGTCAGAAACTGCCAGAGAAGCTTGTTATGACATGTTCAACTCACAGCATTCTCTCTCATTCTTTTTATTTCAGAATGAGATGTACATTTGTCAGAAACACAACCTGGAATAAAAAGGGCACAACGGCATAAACTACTCGCTGATTTTTAAGTGTTACCAAATGTTTGTTCTATGGTTATGCAAAGACAAAGATTAAACTAGTGAGAAATAAAATCTAAAATACACAATTAAAACTGTGGGAGGCCCTAAAACAATTAGGCTGCAGCAATAGAATCCAAACAAAAACCAGTAATATCTGCATTAATTCAAGTGGTTCACTCCAGACCGACAGGTTGGTGGTAGCTAATTGTTTTAACAGCTTTTTCACCACGATTGCCACCTTGTTGGTCAGCAAACTCCCCCCGCATTCAGGTCTGTACGGTTCTGACCACATCCAAACTCAGTATGAGAAGCTAGGTGTTAAAAAGTACACTTTCTCTTTCACACCTGTAAATACTGTTGATGTGCTAAAAAAACGAATTGCCCTTCAACCTAATTTAGGGAATTTACGTATTTAGATGGGATTCCACAAAGTAATTACATGCAGACACCACTAGGAACGCACTACACTTAGTTTGTTATTGTAATGACTGATTTCAATTGAACGCATCACAACAGTGATGTCACACAACACAGATAAACATGGGATTAGATTGGCTGGGGCGGGACCCCCACCTGGAGGGGGCCGGACTCATGGACATTGAAAGATGCGGACGCAGAGGGCGGCCCTTTGTTCGGACCTGAGACTCACACACGGAGCAGGATCGAATCTCAGCGCTGATATCTGAACCAACTTCTATTGATCTGCATATTATATAAATATCTTAATCATGACCCAAATCCTCTTTATTGACCACGCACCCACACGGAGAAGAAGAACCGGGGAGGGTTAAGGTAAACCCTAACACTAACAAGGCCACAGGCCTTGACAACATACCAACCCGTTTCCTCAGAGCTGTCGCTATCGCTCCAGTAGTAACCCATCTGATAAATTTATCCATCAATCAGTGCCACGTCCCACAGGAATTCAAGACGGTGCGGGTTATCCCTCTATATAAAAAAGGAAACAAATTAGAACCTGGCAACTACCGCCCTGTTTCCATCCTTTGCTCCATCTCAAAGGTTATGGAGAGAATAATCCAGGAGCAAATCAACCGCTACCTTGCCGAGCATAGACTGCTGTTTGAATCCCACTCCACTGACACATGCCTCATATATCTGACCGACTACGTCAAACGTGAAGTAGACTCGGGCAAATATTGTGGCATGGTCATGCTGGACCCCCAGAAGGCCTTTGACACCGTTAACCATTCGATTCTACTGAATAAACTAATTAACTAATTCCTGTGGGCTCACCACCCATAGGAGGGACCAGAGGGGTTGGGTGCAGTGTGAGCTGGGCGGGGAAGGAGCCTGAGCTGGTGTGCGAGGTTGAGAAGTTCCGACTGGATATAGTTGGCCTCACCTCGACACACAGCAAGGACTCCGGAACCACTCTTCTTGAGAGGGGTTGGACTCTCTTCCACTCTGGAGTTGCCACTGGTGAGAGGCGCCGGGTAGGGGTGGCAATACTTATTGCCCCCCCGGCTCGGTGCCTGTATGTTGGAGTTTACCCCAATAAACAAGAGGGTAGCCTCCCTCCACCTTCGGGTGGGGGGACAGATCCTGACTTCGCGGGGGAGGCAGGGGACAATGAGTCCGAGTGGACTATGTTTCGTGCCTCCATTGTCTAAGCGGCCGATCGGTGCTGTGGCCGTAAGGTGGTCGGTGCCAGTTGTGGCAACATCGCATGGACATCGGGGGCAGTGCCTTTGGATTGGCAGACCGGGGTGGTGGTCCCTCTTTATAAGAAGGGGGACCGGAGGGTGTGTTCCAACTATAGAGGGATCACACTCCTCAGCCTCCGCGGTAAGGTCTATTCAGGGGTACTGGAGGAGGGTCCGCCGGATAGTCGAACCTCGGATTCAGGAGGAGCAATGTGGTTTTCGTCGTGGCCGTGGAACTGTGGACCAGCTCTACACCCTCGGCAGGGTCCTTGAGGGTGCATGGGAGTTTGCCCAACCAGTGCAGTGTTTTGTGGATTTGGAGAAGGCATTCGACCGTGTCCCTCGGGGAGTCCTGTGGGGGGTGCTCCGGGAGTATGGGGTGTCGGACCCCCTGATACGGGGTGTCCGCTCCCTATATGACCGGTGCCAGAGCTTGGTCCACATTGCCGGCAATAAGTCGGACCTATTTCCAGTGTGGGTTGGACTCCGCCAGGGCTGCCCTTTGTCATCGATTCTGTTCGTAACTTTTATGGACAGAATTGATAGGTGCAGCCAGGGCATTGAGGGGGTTCGGTTTGGTGACCTCAGGATTGGGTCGCTGCTTTTTGCAGACGACGTGATCCTGTTGGCTTCATCAGGCCGTTCCCTACAGCTCTCACTGGATCGGTTCGCAGCCGCATGTGAAGCGGCCGGGATGAAAATCAGCACCTCTAAATCCGAGGCCATGGTTCTCAGCCGGAAAAGGGTGGAGTGCACCCTCCAAGTGGAGGAGTTCAAGTACCTCGGGGTCTTGTTCACGAGTGAGGGAAGGATGGAGCGAGAGATTGACAGACGGATCGGTGCAGCGTCTGCAGTGATGCGGACTCTGCACAGATCTGTCATGGTGAAGAGAGAGGTCGATCTACTTTCCTACCCTCACCTATGGTCACGAGCTTTGGGTAGTGACCGAAAGAACAAGATCGCGGGTACAAGCGGCTGAAATGACCTTCCTCCGTAGGGTGGCTGGGCTCTCCCTTAGAGATAGCGCGACCCGGCCCCGGATAAGCGGTTGAAAATGGATTGGTTTTGATAGCACATCAGTAAACTGGATGAAATCGTACCTTGAGGGACTAGAACAAATGGTGGACAAAAACGGAACCATGTCCTTGTCCCTCCCGGTGAGCTGTGGGGTTCCTCAAGGAAGCATTCTAGGGCCGTTACTGTTCCTCCTATACATTAACGACATGAATGCTGCCTGTAACTGCAAATTGTTCCTGTTTGCTGATGACTCAGCACTCCTGATTTCGGGAGAGGACAAAGTGCAGGTTGAGGAAGCTCTCAGCTCTGAGGTCACCAAAATCCGAACTTGGCTTACCGATAAACTGTCACTACACCTTGGTAAAACAGAATCTATTGTTTTTGGGTCAAGACACTCTCTGTGAGATAAATGTTGATGATTTCAAGGTCACAGTCGATAATACAGTAATCTCAAGCAAAGAAGAGATTACCTATTTGGGCTGTGTGATCAAAAAAGTCAATCAAAGAACAAGATTTTTGGGCAGCCCCTTTTTGACTATGCTAGCACCTCCTGGTATTCCAACATCAAAATGTCCCTGAAAACCAGGCTCCAAACTTCCCAAAACAAACTCATTCTGCTACTCCTCAATCTGGGGCCCATGACCCACCTTCTTCCTAGACATTTTGCTAGCCTAAAATGGCTCAGGGTAGAAGACAGGGCCTACAACTCAAAATGGGATTGGCATTTAAAATAGTCAATGCAGCTCTGCTCCCAGTCCCCTCCATCCCTGCATACCTGACGAAACACCTCCAAAGATTTAGTGACACCCACAGCCACAATACTAGAGGGAGCTCAAACAACAACCTGGTTACACCCTCCTATAAGACAAACATGGGTAAATCATCTTTTTACAATACTGCCACCCAAGGGTGGAACGGCTTGACTCCTGCCCTCAAAACATGCACCTCTTTGGCCTCCTTCAAAACGCCCCCCCACCCCCTTTTTTGTCCACCTACGTTGTACATATTATGTGTCTTTGTAATTTATTGCTATCTTGCATCTGTGGTGTAATTTCTATTTTTTTTTTATTGTTATTTTGCATCAATTGAGTAATTTAATATTAGTTTTATTGGTATTGTTACATGTTGATGATTTATGTACCAAGGACTTTCAACGGAAACAAGACCGCAAGGGCTTTTTTTGAAATGCTCCTCTTAGACAGCATATTTGACTGTACTTGTACTGTAATACATGCTACTGTGTGACTGTACTAGTACTCCAACATTCTATCTAATAAATATATTCATCATCATCAAGTGCTGTTAGATAGATGGGCGAGGATACATGCATCCTTTCACCCCTGGTGTTCTCTGTACTCCATGTGGGCAAGGTAGTGTAAGCATGCTGAAAGTACATTTTCTAATGGGCTCATATGGATTTAGGGCAGAAGTGACGGGGTCCAGTGCAAGCATAAACACAAAAGTGGCAAAAAATAGAAGATTGAATTAGACTGCAGTGAATTCACACTACTGTGCCAACTTAGTAGAAGGTTCACACAGAATGAAGGGAAATTAAAACAAATAATAAGGGCATATTAAAAATCCCAAAATATATTTTATGTTCATATCTATATATATTTATGAGGTATGTATCCACAAAATAAGAAAACGCCCAAAATTTCAAAAATAGGCAGTCTGTTTTTCACAAATGTGTACTTGCTTGAGATGCCTTAAAGGAGACATTAATGTTAATCTTAATATTACCGTAGTTACAATTTTAAAAAATACAACCAGGAAGCTTTGCTTTCAAACAGTCCTGTATCCTCTTAATCCACTTAACATAAGCAGGATCAATTTGTTCTGCCATCAGGCTGGACCCATTAAGAAAAAACCAAAGCACTTGTCATTGTTGAAAAAACAAAAAGGGAACCCCAAAACCATTGATTTCCCCAAAACGACCTTCTGTCCGAGGTGAATTTTGAGTGTAAAATCGTTGAGGCTGGTAGTATTGGGTGGGGAGTTTGAAGCGACATGAGGATAGCCACAGCCCCCCAAAAAAGTCTTTGTGCAACAATACAAGCCTCCAGATCGAACAAAACAGGAATCAAAGAAGTGGTTGGCCTCCCAGTTAGTCAGGTTGGCGGAGTGGGATCGCTCTCATCTGTAGTCACGCTAGGTACTGCTGCATCGCTGTCTTTGCCCTGACAGACAAAAAAAACATCCTGTTCAGCAATTTAATATCTGTCTGATGATAAAGTCATGTGCTATGATTGACTTTTCAGGCCCACCTGTCACTGATGTTGGGATTAGAGACCTGGCTGAGTTTGTGCAGGATATCCACAAATCCCATCTCCCGCAGCTTGTCCTGATGCTCCTGAGAACCTGATGTCATGATGACACAAGTGAGGAAATTATTAATTAATCTACCAACAATCACATTCCTATCAAAATACAAGCCCTGCAGTCAGCCAATGCAAGGCGTTTGGTATGTGGAAAATTCAAGTGTATCACCTCTAGAAGAGTATGTAGACACGTTTAAATCCAAGCTCCCAGGCAGATGGCCAGTTAGCCTTAGAGGCTACAGTAAAGAAAACTTGAATTTTTGGGTGGACTGATCCTGGAAGAATTTAGTATATTAAAATTGCATTTGGAGACCACATTTACAGATTTAGCTTTTAAATACTTATAGAATGCGTTGTCACTTTGACTACTACTGTACTTTCGGCTTGTGCAAATCATTGTTCTCCACTTCACCCCATCCTTTGCACCGTCCTCCATAACACCAGCCACTCTCATGTCCTCCCTCACTACATCCATGTAACTTCTCCTAGGTCGACCTCTAGCCCTGTTCCCTGGTAAGGTTGGGAAATAATTTTTCTATACCGGTATAGGTTCTTCCAATGATAAGACAATGACTTATCATAATAGATAAGCTAAAACGGCAAAAAAGCAGAGTTGATGCTGTGTTTCTTCTGCGACTGAGCCATCCAACGGTGGCGGAGAAAGGCAGAGGAGAAGCAGATGAAGAAATTGTTGCTAAACGGGGAGGTACCTCTGTAATATGGAAGTGGTTTCGTTTCGATAGAGCAGATGTGGAGCAAGACCATAATATGCACAGTTTGCAAAGCAACAGTGACAGCAAAAGGTGGGAACACAACAAAATCGTTCGACCATCTCAAACACAGTTCAGTACAAAGAGTGCGTCATGAAGCGTGAATGTTAGTAAGGATACAATGTTATGCAGAGGTGTATCATTGACAAATTATACTATTTAAGGTCGCTGTGGAGTGGGGGGGGCACAAAATGTTTTCAGCAAATGACGGGGTGATCAAAGACGCTCTGTCACAATGAGCATTCATGATTAAATGTTTATTTTCCCTGCAGCACATCCTGGATAGAATGTGGAAAGGAAGCAAGGCTAGAAGCTTCGGAGCAGATTCAAGTTATTTTATAATGGAGCAAATGGAAAGAGACCCGGCTCGACGCACTACGTGACTACTCTGCTGTACAATATTTGGTGCTTTAAGTTTAACTTCTATTACAATATTTTAGCATGAAGAATGGGGTTGAAGTTTCCCAGCATGCCTTGGGGCACCAGGCTAAAACACTTACCGGTAATAACCCCTTTTTGTTGCACCTTGACTTAAGTCACTATAGCGAATAATGTCACTCCCTACAAGTTATAAAGATTTGTAAGCCTTTAAATAAAAGCATTTCCTGATTCAGTATTCATCTCTATCTGTCTGCACTGTAAAAGTCCCGGCTCGCCTCAATATTAAATTACTATGTCTTCTCTTTTCCCCTCAGGGATAAATTGCCCATGACACACCCCTCAGTTTGTTTACACCACCACCATGGCTCCATGCTGAAATGTGTGTCACAGGCTATGATGCAAAACTTTGTTGACAGAATTGTGGAAATTTTATATTTATTATAATTTTGTTAAGAATGCTTGTCATGTTTGATCTCCTACAGAAACCATATGAAAACAAAAAATATATCCCCCCCCCCCCCCGCCACTTTTTGCATTTTCATATTTTTTTTAAATAGCTCCAGGGAGCCATTAGGGGGCACTAAAGAGCCATGGGTTGCCAACCCCTGGTTTAGATTATCATAAAAGGCATACGTGTCAAGTGAAAGAGTCCTCTTCTTACCATCAGGGCCCATATTCCATTGACTCTCAGTGCAGGGCTGTCACTCCGAGTTAAACTGTATAGTAATTCAATCACCCCCGACTCCAGGATGGGCTGCACATAACGGAAACAAAAGCTCTCAGGATGTCATGCTGTGTGTGTGTGTGTGTGTGTATGTGAGTGTGTGTACCTCTTTGCTGAGTGAGAACTCCAGCGCAGGATTTGAGTGTCCAGGAGAGGTCAGAGGAGATGTGGATGCCCAGGAATTTAATGTTCTCTACACGCTCCACTGCTTCCCCTCGTATGCACAGAGGGGCGTGTACAGTCTTCCTGGACCTCCTGTAGTCCACTATGACATCATCAGGTTCTGGACCTCCTCTCTGTAGTGGGTCTCATCGTTGTTGGAGATGTGACCCACCACAGTGGTGTCGTCCGCAAACTTCACAACCATCTTTGTGGAGTGGATGAAGAGGGTGAAGAGAGCAGGGCTGAGAACACAACCCTGGGGGGTCCAAGTGTTCAGGATCAGAGGGGAGGATGTGGTGTCTCCTATCCTCACCACCTGGGGCCAGTTGCTGAGGAAGTCTCTGACCCAGGAGCAGAGCGGTGGAGACAGTCCCAGGCTGTGGAGCTTCAGGGCCAGCATGTCCGGTGGGACGGTGTTAAAAGCTGAACTGAAGTCCACAAACAGCATCCTAACGTAGGTGTTAGGCTGCTCCAGGTGAGTCAGGGCCGAGTGCAGTGTCAGCGAGACGGCGTCCTCCGTGGAGCGGTTCCCCCTGTAGGCGAACTGCAGGCTGCCCAACCCAGCAGGGACGGCGTCCTTGATGTGTTTAAGGAGGATCTTCTCGAAGCACTTCATCACCACCGGAGTCAGAGCAACATGGCGGTAATCGTTGAGGCATTTCTTGGGTACAGGCACAATGATAGAGGACTTAAGGCAGGCAGGGACGGTGGACAGCTGCAGGGACAGGTTGAAAATGTCCAGGAAAACCCCTGCCAGTTGGTCAGCACATGACTTCAGTGTCCGGCCTGACACGCCATCTGGTCCCGCAGCCTTGTTGATGTTTATCCTCCTCAGGGCTGAGGAGACCTGGTGCAGCTCCAGGACGAGTGGCTGATGCTGCACCTCAGGCGGCGGGAGATCTACAGTCCTTCTGTTGCTCGGAGAGTCGAAGCGTGAGAAGAATCTTGAAGCCCTGATGCCTTTCCACATGTCACGTGGGTTATTGTTCTCAAAGTGCTCCTCGATGTGCTGCTTGTATCTGTGCTTTGCCAGCTTAATGCCTCTTCTCAGTTCACTTCGTGCCCTGCTATAGGCCAGCCGGTCTCCTGCCCTGTAGGCTGCATCCCGAACTCTGAGCAGAAGACGCACTGTGCTGTCCACCCACGGTTTCTGGTTCGGAAAAACCGTGATCGTCTTTGTGGGAAGGACAGCATCAGTGCAGAAGTGGACATAAGACAGCACAGATGACGTGTACTCCTCAAAATCTGCATCCTCTTTGAATACATCCCAGTCCGTGTGCTCAAAACAGTCCTGCAGGACTGAGGAAGCCTCCTCAGTCCAGACCTGCACTTCTTTGAAGTGATATAGGTAAGGTTCTTGGAATTCAGTGCTGGTACTAAATAACACAATGTTTTAGTGCTTTACTCTTTATAAAGTTATTTTAGCTTTAAAAAGAAAGAAACTTTCAAATTAATCAACAATGATCAATGGTCAATACCATTCAAGTCCAGAACCAACCCTGTGCATTATATCTGGGAGATATTCAATCCATTCCATTATTTGGCTTCATCATCATTTAGACAGAATAAGGCAGCATTTTAATGATTTTTTTCTTCATGCAGATGATCAAGAAAGAGAAGCCTTACCTTACAGCTGCCAAACGCACTTTAATGCTGGATTCCGATAGGCCACTGACTATCCTGTCCATCATGTTCTCTGTCTCTGTGATCTTCAGAACAGGAGGATGATTAGATGGTGGTTAGAATGGAAACATGAGCCAGCAATTATGAATGCAAAAAAAAGAATGGCAACCTTTTTACGAATTTCCTCATCATTAGAGCCTAGCGAGGCGTAAACTCTGCTGTGATGTTTAAGTCATGGAATCGTATTTGGTCTTGTTTTTTTTTTATAGTTCAATGCAATTTTATTCTTATAGTGATTGTGACCGTCACTTACCTTCTTGGCAGACTAGCCTATTTATATTTTATTAGTTTTATTACCTGCTTACCGGGCTTTTAGAGGGCTGTGCACACCGCAGTGAACATACAACATGGACAAACAAAAGGTGACAAATACACAGTGTTCTAAAAAGAAAGTGCAATGGATTTATTTGTGTTCCTTGATTCTATCCCTTTCATCCAACCATCACCAAGAGTTGTTCCAATACACCAGGTTCTCAGTCTCTAGAGGAAAGTCTGGATCATCAAGTTCTCAGGAGATCTGAGGAAAAAGAGGGAGAGCATAGTGAGAGCCACAAACACTAAACCAGCAACCTCCAGCCCGGTGCCCCACCAGCACCCAACACCATGCCCCCCCCCAGCACCCGTCACCATATGGGTGACGATTGAGCGGGTCGTCCTATGATCGAGAGGTTGGCGGTTTGATTCCCAACAAATTACAAATAGGCTCTTTGTGTGGCAAAGGCTGGCTGAAAGAAATTACTGCAGAGTAGCTGTCACACTTAATTCTTTGCAGGGGCACAAGACTACACCTCAAACTACATTGGCTCATTTTCAAAATGACAATCGGCTAAGAAAATGGGTTTCAATAGCACCGAGTCCTTTGATGAGATACACCCAGCCAGTGAGCCTTGCACTGACAAGCAGCCATTTTCTCTGAGTTATTACTGCTGACAGCATCCTGGAGCTCCAGGAGACAAAAACTCAGCCATGTGCATGCGTACACTTACATTCATCTACCGTCAACAGGCACACACACATATGTACAGAATTTACAGCATAGATGTCCACACACACACACAAAAATAGGCAATCAGTGTAGGTTCAAGGTCATTGAATCATGACAAATCTGCACTAAACCTCTCACCTGGCGATGCTGCATAGACAACCCTTCAATGGGAGCACTGTTGGCATTCACCTCATTCTGGGAGGAACAAAATCAGAGGCAGAATTGTGCAAATGCGATTACATCCTTGGTAAATATGAAATCAGAGCTCAATATTGAAAACAATCAATGTGGAGCAATTAGCTGCTTTTGTCAGTTTACAGCAAGTGCTTGACTGCTGATTAAGCTGTATAAAATGAGAATCACAAAATAAACATTCATAAACAATGGCATGATTATTACACAAGTATGATATATGATTGAATTTAAATTTCCCTCTGCCAAGTCTTCACATTCTACAACAGCAGAACAGATGAAGTTTTTTGTCTACAAGAGTCTGATGCTTCTCTAAAATACAAAAATAAATGAATCGTTTTAGTTGAATTAAAATTTAGTGTAAGACAAGACGAGCTAACACATCTTTGGCCTCATCTTTGACCCTTTGTGACTGGAATGGAAAAAGAAATATGCTCATATTCGCAGGTACACAGTGTTACAGTATCGATATGAAAAATGAAAAGAGGAACCAAAATAAATGTAATAATACTTATTTGTATAAACAAAATTGTCTGGATCCCTCACTGTCACTGCTTAATCCGATGTTATGGAGATCTAAACACCATAGACACAATATTGCGGGCCAACATGCAAAACCAAAACAGTACACTGCAAGCTCAAAAATATTCAAAAGAAACGCTGTAAACTTTAACTCTTTCAAAGAAAGGAAACACACTGCAAGAAAACCAGATCCCAAATATTAGATCCCCCTAACCCGACTAAACAGTGTTGAGGGGAGTGACCGACACCCAAAAAACAGACAAACATAAAAATAAGGAGTTAGTCCATCCTTTACAGAGGATGCACTAACAAACATAAGCGAAACCAAAATCACAAGGACAGCAGGATGCCACTGTGCGTCCTGAACCACAGACATTTCTATAATGGGAAATCCTGGTTATCCTGAAACCCTTTCAGGGGACGTATGCCATGCAGAATACAGAACAAACCCATATTATAGATGTGAAATTCCTGCTGCCGTCGTGTGTAAGGATCGACGTACTGACGTGAGCGTATTGTGTCACTTCCTGTTTGCTTGTTTCACGGCTTGGTTGTGCTTCTTTGCCACTGATAAATCATTCACACTTTCTGTTCTTTGCCAACATAAATTTGATAGCTGCTCGTAATATTAATTGATAGCGGATTAGCTGCACACATTTTCACAATTTTACCACCGCTTTTCCAGGGTGGGTCGCGGAGCGAGCAGCCTAAGAGGAGCGGAGATCTCCGCACTCTGACGGAGCATCTCACTCTCTCCGGAGTCTCACACAGGCCTACGGAGGAAGGTCATTTTAGCCACTTTTACGCGCGACCTTCTTCTTTCGGTCACTACCCAAAGCTTGTGACTCCAGGTGAGGGTAGGAACGGAGATCGACTGGTAAATGGAGAGCTTTGCCTTTCGGCTCAGCTTACTCATCACCATGACAGTGAAGAGAGCGCAGACCCAGGGACGCACACACATCTTGTGCACATTTGTGCGAGCGCGATTTCTTCCAGACGTGTTTCAGGAGGTGATTACAGACCTACACAAACTACGAAGGATTGACTGGATGGTTTATTTAGCTGTTTGTGTTGATAAGGATCCAAAATCACCATAATAGTGTGGAAACATGGGAAAAGTGAGTGTTTCATAATATGTCCCCTTTAAGACACTGTCTGAAAATGGAAACTTGGGGCGGGGGCAAAAAACCAATATATTCTTTAATTACTCAAGTAATTGTTTTTTAATATAAAAATAATCAATATATGACAACCCCTCATGGGATAGATGCTTTAACAGTAAATGTCAAATTAGTTTGTAATATGAAACTTTAAAAAAATTAAATTAGCCACATTTTCTGAGAAACAAACAGTAGTAGCTGAAGTAGCAGTGCTTCAGTAATAAATGATACCATAGATTATACATCCAGTTTGCAATAGTTTTCACTATGCCCACAACATACATTGTACTGTATTTCTGCTGATAACCAGCACACATCATATCCAGCTGCTGCAGGAGTGAAGAGATGCAGTAACAATTGCATTGTTATGTAATTATGTAAAATTCTCAGAGGGCAGTCGGCCGGCCGATCGATCAGTTCCGATTTTCTTAATTTTGGGTGATTTCTACGATCTTATCTACCTCCACAAAGGTCTGAAAGTCAGCCCAATGTCTCCTTCTGTTCTGCCATTCAAATCACTGACAGGCTCGTGCAAGTAGGCAGGCATATCTCCCCACCCCCTTTTATTACCCGTTGACTTATGAACATCTTAAATATGCTGATTTTTTTTGTAGACTGTTTGACTTTTAGGAGCTTTTGTCCTGTAAGCTGTTGCCAGTTTTTTTTATTGACAATTTTACATTGAAATAGCCACGAAACTTCTGCATTTGGGCAGTTTTTCTTTTTGCACTACAAGAAAGAAAACCTAAAACTCAGGACACCTTATTGGTGGTTTAGGTTGTTTTGTTATTTTGCCCTGTAGAAAGTTATTTTATTAACGACCTCAAACCTTGTCATTTCCTTTTATCTGCTGTGTACTCAAATATAATTTGAACAATATTTGTTTGGAGTGATTCAGCTTCATGATGGCTCATGATAAAGATAACAGCATGGGTGTACATTAGAATTCCCACAACAGCCAACATGGTTTTGTTGTGGGATAAGAATAACAGTTTAATTATCTCATTTGTTAAATACTTCTTGTTAAATAGATAACCTATCTAATGCCTCACTGATTCTCTTTTGACTTTCACTTCTGCATGAAGATCATTGGTAATCAGCAGCCATGCACTTGCTAGAGATTCAGTGTCTTGCTCAAGGACACTTAAGAGAGGGAATGATGTGTTGTGAGGGCTTAAATCAAGGTCATCCTGTTTAAATACCATCTCCACCATTAGGCCACACGGTAGTGCTCACTGACTATGTTTACATAAACATAATCTTCTTAAAATAGACCTGGAATACATTAACGAAATCCCTGTCAGTAGCAACACCGCTGTTAAATTCTGCATAAAAATACGTTCTTTACAAACCCCATCCATTCATTAACAATCGTTAGGTGTAATCAGCTGGAAGAGACATAAATGATGCTCATGAAAATATCTGTCTTGAAGCAGAGACTTGCAAAAGGCCTCGATGTTTGTAGATTACTCGTGACTTTTGAGAAAGAGTAAGAAGGCAAAAGAAAAAGAAAAACTGTTCAGTGGTCCTTGTGTCACCTAACATCTCAGGTGCTTCTTGCTGGACATGTCATTCCAAATGCGGTGCATCTCCTCCGGGGAGATCTGGTGCACAGTGATAACCCGTCTATACCGGCACAGACTGTAGGCCATTTTCCAGTGATTAAAACCACTGTTCTGATATGGGTGTATACCCAGTTTACGCAGACACAGTCCCACATACACATCCTCCAAGTGTAACAGGCCTGTGTGTAATGAAGTCTTGAAAATCAGCTCAGCTACGTCAGCTGAGAACACGTAGCCGGTGCCCGAGCAGAAAGGAGGGTATTTACTCTCAGGATACAAGTCTCTGGACATGTACCACTTACTGCGCATATCTCTTATGGGCCCGCCATTTATGACATAGCCAGTAAAATATCTCCTCCTGGGCTTGGTGGTGGGCTTCAGGAGTTTATAGATCAGATTGTCCATGTTGACAAAGATGTCGCTGTCAGTCTTCATGATATACTGCGCTTTGGGGCAGAAGGTAGCCACCCACCGCATGCCCATCATGGTCTTGAGGGTCAGGTTGTGATAGGAATCGATAAAATTCTCCACCACAATGTCATGGAAGATCTGGCTCTCCTGCTCCACCATCTGGTTCAGAATGCCGTCTGTGTTCCTGCCAAGCAGAAAGATGGTGAGAATCCGGAAGTCAGCAAAGGTGCTCTCATCTCCCCAGGTTTCCCGGATGGCCTGTCGTGCGTCAAACTCCTTGTGTGTGGTGCTAATGAGGATGACCAGGAAGGGACTGTCACTTTCACACTTCTTTGGCTCATTGATGACAAAGTCAAAGGCATGTGGGTTAAGAGGGCGGGTGCGAATGTTGGTGAAGGTGATGTTTTTGTGAGGCTTAGCAATCTTACGTATTGGAATGGACATATGGCCTACATAAGTGGAAGTTGGGCGAGATATGCTCAAGTACCACAGAGCACTTGCCCAGCACACCACTGTTAACAGGTACAAACATGACACTTTTGAAGGCATCATGCTAGAATAGGTGTACTCTGGTGAGCTGGATCTTGTAAGGCTTTCTTTCCATTAGCGATGTTTCCTCCATTGAGACAGATTGAAGCTGCTCCAGCATGCACTTTGACATTAATTGGCAGTAATGGATTGCTTTAGAGAAGCAAAGCTGCTTGCGTTCTAATGCAGTGCACTTTAAAATCGTATAGATGTCCAATTTCTTTCAGGAACCTTTTTCACTTCTCCATTTACATCTGAAAGAAGAGAGCAAGAGAAATGCTAAATTAATATAAACTACATATACTGTGTCAGACACGTCCTAAAAATGGATTTCTAAATAAATCATGAGGGAAATTGTTACAGTTGTTCAAATCTGAAAAAAATGCAGTAGCTATTCAAAGATTAATAAAACACCACTTTATTATAGTAGCAATATAAACAAACGAGTAAATGTTATGTTATATTTAAATGATGAAATAGCTATTACTGTAGACATACTGCAGAGTCGGGTCAAAATAAGCATCTAGGTAACAGATAAAACCATAATAATCATGCAATAATCAGGATTTTGGCTCAAGGCCAAGAAGGACACATCAGCCCACAAAGTTAAATGATGATGATGATGAATATATTTATTAGATGGAATGTTAGAGCAGTACAAGTTGAGTCAAACAATAGAGTGTATTACAGTATTACTGTTCTACCAAGGTGTTTGTTATCGGTAAGCCAAATACGGATTTTGGTGACCTCAGAGCTGTGAGCTTCTTCATCCTGCAATTTGTCCTCTCCCGAAATCAGGAGTGATTAGTCATAAGCGAACAGGAACAATTTGCAGTTACAGGCAGCATTCATGTCGTTAATGTATAGGAGGAACAGTAACGGCCCTAGAATGCTTCCACAAGGCGAAGACATGGCTCCGTTTATGTCCACCATTTCAAACTCAACCACAAACTCTTCTATCACGTGACCAAGACTTGTCAAGAGGCACAGACACGTGGAGACGTCTGTGCGTCATTCCGCACAGATATCACTTTTCAAAATAAAACATCTTCATAATAATCAATCACATCTTTTTTAAACTGAGCTTCCCCTGCAGAGCAACTCGGAGTGCGCGCTGTACTTCCTCTACTGAAGAGGTGGTGGTGCCAGCGTTACTACGTACAGTTGATCCTGCGTTTGCTCTGGTGAGCTTTCACACTGCTAACGGAACGGAGCAGGGTACTCTTGCAAGGATACCGAGACCCACGTTTTCAGGCAGACTTTTTTGATCCTCTCCAGAGTCCGGATGCGCTTTTACACCAGCCCAAATGGAGCGGATTATCAGAGAAATGGAACTCTAGTCCGTTTAAAGGGGAGCAAACAGTGGCAGTGTGAAAGCACCATAAAAGTCTAAATCCTGCCTAGCACTGTGTTGCTGAAAGCTGCATTTGTGAGCTCTCAGCTGAGGCTTCATCGACCTTGGGACAGAAAAGACCCTGACCATGTGCACATTTTCAAAGCCATTACTGGACCATATGCATTTCTAATTATTTATCCTGTTGTTTTTACTTGCACAGTGTTCCTCTTTACTCCTTTACTCTTCCTACCCGACATGTTAGGTGAATAATTGCATTTACATATTTTATGTGCAAGGCTTAACTAAAAGCTATTCTGCTTTTACAGCAAGCTAAATACTGGAAGAAAATCTAGACTGAAGATATAGTCAATAGAAGGAAAAAGACACCTTCCACTGAGAGTGCTGGCGTCCCTACAATATTATCTCAACTTGAAGAACATGAACACCACTTAATAGATGTTGCTTGGGTGGATCAAAGACAGCTTTCTACTGAATATGTAAGTTTACTGAAACTGACTTCCTAATGAACAGCAAAATCTCGATTCCCGGCTCTGGCACATGTATACACAGACATACTGCAGAGTTGCCCAAGGACTGTTGTGTCTTTGGGCAAGACACTTCATCCACATTGCCTGTGTGAATGTAGTGAGCGAGCGAGCTATAAGTCCAATGCATTATTATTATTATAAGATTAATATCCTCACTACACTTTAATCTAAGACAACTGCATTTCATATTCATATAGTAGACAATATATTTTGTCACCAATTTAGGATGAGAGAGAAAATACAGAAAACCTAATCTACCAAATAGCCTTGGTGGTGTCTTTATCTAGCATTTCCAAAACCAAAAACCCGAGCAGAAATGTGAGGAATGGATAGTGATGTATGGGTCGACATATGATCGGTGGGTTGACCTGCAGATAGAGTGGTATCAGCACATTTTATAAAAAGACTTCAGGCAGGTAGGTAAATAAGCGACAAAGAAGCATCGTGACTACGTTTGTTGATTCATCTAAAACAAAAGCATTTCAGGCAGTAGTGCACCTTTCACCCTCACATCTCTGTCTCTTCACATCATCAAATGACACATCATTTGTTTTAGTGGCGGTTCAGAGTTCATGTCTTTGTTTAGTTATTTTGCAGCTATTTCACAATGAATGACAGCAATAGGCACAGTTTGTCCATTTATTTAGATGAGAGCTTCCCACTAATGTGAGTGGGGGAGTAAGAGAAAACTAAAAAATAACATTGCTGCTCTTGCTGGCAGGATCAGCATCTCAGATGTGTGGCTATGGATCTCACTGCTCCTAGTCTGACGCTACTTAGTTGCCTTTATTGATTGAGTTGGTACGGTATGATTACAAGTTCAAGCAAAGAGACAGCTATATAAGTACCGCTTTACCATGATGGCAAGTTGATAGTGAGCTATACAGCCTGATAAACAAACCATCACCATCACAAAGCAAGCAAAGTAGGTAATGGCATCATGAACCTTGAAAATATTCCACATGCTATATTTCAGTGATAACATAATTTGGAGCAAGAGCCAAAACAGAAGGCTCTGCTGTAAATGAGGTTTAAAAATAATAATAGAAAAAAAAGCTATACTGTTGCACCCAATGTGACCTGTGTCCTAATTGAGATTCACAGTCAGCTAAACTCTCTCTTTTTTTTTTTTATTTAATTTTTAATAAGGACCCAGGATTTCAGGAAAAAGGCTAACAGAGATGTAACACCATGGCCCGCGAGGGCCAGAGGGCCGATGAGCTGACCCGCCGACGCACGCCGCTTTTGTTACGATTGATTTTTTTGACTGCCATGCGTGTCAGAATGTATGTGGCAAATTTGGGATGTTTCCACGGTAATATGTCATTTTCGTATCATGGGAGAGTTTCTTGTTGTCCGTAATAGAATAACATGGGGAACGTCGGCCATTGCCACGGCAACACTGTAAAAACAACATGGTTACGATTGGCTTTATTGATCGGGACCACATGAGGGAATTATCTGCAAAATTTCATTAATTTCTGGCAAACTATTTTGTTTTACTCCTATTAAATATTTGTTCTTGTTCTGTAGGGGGCGCTGTAAGGCCAATTGTCAAAGTTTCACTTTTAAAGCATCCAGGTAGCAAGGGTCAATAGGTGTTTAAAATGTGATTTTGATTGGAGTGTGTATGTGTAAACAGGAGCAATTTTTGGTGTACAAAAAATTGTAAAAATTCGACCTCAAGTTTGGAGCTCCGCCGCACGGAAATCGTAAAATGTGCAAAAATTATTTGGATACCTTTTGATGCTAGCAAGTCTCTAGTCTAGATGGTGTACATGGAATTTCAGCTCATTTGGTGAAACGCCCTCGGAGGAGATATTTCAAATACACTATCAGCGTTAACGCTGACTCAGCAGTTTTTAAGTTTCAATCCAATATGGCCACCTTCCTGTTTGTCTGGGGGCGTGGCCAAAATAATATAATCCTTTGCCCTGACATGGCGCATGTCTGTACCGGATTTAGTGGCTGTCCGACAAAGTTGGCTTCCAACCCCTCCCCATAGGCGCAATGCATTTTGATTTTTGTAGGTGGCGCTGTCGAGCCACTTTTTCATGCCCAATTGTGAAACACATAAAAAAAATGTGTGAAACTGTTTTTCGCTGGATCTGAATTTGGTTCAAAATTCGGTGAGTTTTTGAGTGTGGGAAAGGGGTCAAATTGTTGTTTAAACAGCAGAACAAAGAGAGAAATAAAGATATTATATTATTTATTATTAATATTTTTCTCAAAAATAGCTTTTTTTCTGAGTACGCGATTACTACATAAAATATATATATCGCCCCTCCACCGGACAGGTTCGACACCCCTGCCCTACAGGATTACGGTCAAATGCCTTCTCCAAGTCCACAAAACACTGCACTGGTTGGGCAAACTCCCATGCACCTTCAAGGATCCTGCTGAGGTGTAGAGCTGGTCCACAGTTCCACGGCCAGGACGGAAACCACATTGCTCCTCCTAAATCAGAGGTTCGACAATCCGGCGGACCCTCCTCTCTAGTACCCCTGAATAGACATTACCGGGGAGGCTGAGGAGTGTGATAATCCTATAGTTGGAACACACCCCCCGGCCCCCCTTCTTATAAAGAGTGACCACCACCACGGTCTGCAAATCCAGAGGCACTGCCCCAGATGCCCACGTGATGTTGCAGAGCCGTGTCAATCATGACAGCGCTACAACATCCAGAGCCTTAAGGAACTCTGGGCGGATCTCATCCCCCCTTGCAACTGAGGAGCTTTTTGACTACCTTGGCAACCTCAGCCCCAGAGATAGAAGAGCCCACTCCTGAGTCCCCATGCCCTGCTTCCTCACTGGAAGGCATGTTGTGTCAGGATCCTAGTGTTTTTGTATACAGTAGTCCCTCGATATAATGCGGTTCATCTTCCGCGACCTCGCTGCTTCGCGGAGTTTTTTAATGCAATTTTGCATATTTTTTTTTGCACTTGAATGTGCATTGAACGAGTTCTGTGTCCTGATTGGCTAAGGGACTGTACTGTGCCACTGTCAATCAATCTCCTTGCATCTCCTGTAAAGTACAGAATGTGCTCAACTAGCCAAATTGACATCAGCATATTCCTACATCCGGAGTACTGTATACTGCACTGTACATTGTACAGTATTTGCAAGATCCACAATGCCGACGAAACGTTTTGTGCCGACAAAGGCACCTGTGGTCGCATCCAAAAGGCAGAGGAAGACGCTAACCATCGCACAAAAAGTTGTATTATACTGAAACAATCTATGAAGATTAATGCCTGACTGTTAAAAGTGTATAAAGTGTGTGGTGAGGGGTTTTACAGCCTTAAAACATTTATGTACATGTATAATAATTGTAAAAAAAATAAAAATTACTACATTGCGGATTTCACTTATTGCGGGTTGTTTTTGGAACGTAACCCCCGCGGAAAATGAGGAACTACTGTATATGCATGAGTGTTGCTCTGTTTGCTTTTGACCTGAGAAGAATTGTAATCAGCTTGATAAGTAGAACACATTCTACGGTTTATAATGTATGGCTGCTAAGACTCACTCACATGGATTCAACATGTGTGGGTTAACATCATCCAAGCTGAGAATATTTGCACTCAAAGGATTGACAGTAAACATATGGTAAAGTTTCCTTTTTGCTTCCCAGCTGATTAATATATGAAGTATTCATTGTATATGTTAACAACAACTAGTTTTGTTCATATTTATAGAACGAACGAGGTGACATTTTGGGAGTGATTTGGCATAGTCACTGTGACTTTACAGGCCATACAAATTAAATGCTTAAAGTGATCCCTGACTGTTTTGACAAATCGGTCTAAAATACAAGATTATACCTCTACTGCGTAAATACATAGACAAAAATATATAATTATTTCTTATAAGATATGAACTCCATTTTGTTTGGGGGTCGCCAATGTTGTTTACGTCGCAAGGCATTCTGGGTGTGACGTGAAATGGTTGCAGCATCCAGCTCACTGCTATTGTGGAGTATGGCAGTGATTTTTTAGCAGCGATCAGCTCCTGTGTTCAGCCTTTTCAGTCTGAACCACAGCATCAGCAAAGACATGAGGAAAGTGAGGAAGAAGCCAGAGATGAAAATCGACAGGAGGACTCTAAATTTGGTCATTGTGTTCGGTGTCTCTGTGGAAGCTGCGCAGCCATATATATAAAAATGTATATCCAATTATTTCCCATAAGATATAAAATCCATTTTTTGGGGGGTTTGTCAATGTTGTTTACGTCACAACGCATTCTGCGTGTGACGTCAAACGGTTGCAGCACATTATAGAGAGAGAGAGCGCGTCTGAAAAATAACATTTCAATATTATGCAATATATAATTTTATTGACTTCTAATGGAATTCTTCTCTAATTATCTATTGTGAAGTTGCCAGGAAATGGCTGCCTCGTATGTGTGTGTGAGAGAGAGAGAGAGCGCGAGCGCTAAATTCAATCAAAGTCTTTGCCATGTGTACTGCCTTCAGCCCATTCTTAAAAAAGTCAAGAGATGCCACACATTTCTTAGCAATGAGTGTGTCGAGTTGTGTTTTTAGAGAACAGAACAATCGGGCAGAAATATAGCATGAGAAGAGGCTATGCACACGTCAGTCTATTATTAGAAAACTACGTCCAAACAGCTTTGGGCAAGTAACAATCATGCTATTGTCTTAAAATGATGCAATAACTATTATAGACCTAAATGGAAACATTATGTAACATATAAATGTATTTGTTTCCCGTCAGTATCACAGACCTAAATCAATGCTCATTGATTTAGAACAAATACAAAACATGTTGACAACCTCTAAATAACCCTAGAAGCGACACTAAGAAAAGATGCATTCCATTTTAACCAAGGATTAAGGCTTTAGACTCCCTACACCTAGACTAATTACACCTTGCAGAAATGTGATTACTGACAGCAGCCAAGAAGGCCAAACATACAGACATGCAGTTACAGTATGAACAAAAAGCTCAGCAGCAGTAAAAACAATCACAAGGATGCTTCAGAACGTAAGGTTATCATATCAGCAGATGGTCTTGTCATAGAAACCATCATGTGGTTGAATGAGATAGGTCATTATCTGGATTACATGCTAATGCTAACATACCCCAGTAAAGCCAGTAGGAAGAAGCACAGCTCCTTCAGAGGGCTCGATTACTCATGTTGAACCTGTATACTTATTATTTTCCGGACATATTCTGCTTGTTGAGTGGTGAAATGACTTTCTAAGTTGTGCGTCTAAAAGGACATGTAAAAATGGCACACCTTGTTGAAAATACTCTTCTCTTGCCTGAATGGTTTTTAAAGGTCCCATATTATGAAAAACTCACTTTTCACATGTTTCTACACTATTATGGTGGGTTTGGGTCATTATCAACCCAAAACCAGCTAAATAAACCATCCAGTCAATCCTTCTTCGTATGTGTAGTTCTGTAATCACCGACTGAAACGCGTCTGGCAAAAATCTACGCTCATGTGACGTCACATTGTTAGAACATGCGCAAGATGTGTGTGCACATGCATGCACGTTCATTCAGCCGCGCACGTGCACGCAGCTCAACTTGGGTTTTGGTCTCGCGTTCAGAGGCTTTTCTGACAGAGCTGTTTGAGACAGAAATGACGGATGCTGTCCTGCAGCTTCTGTCTGCCATTTAGAGCAAAGACTATCACAGATATTTCATATAAGTATTTGGGAACTGCGTTAACTTGTGGAAAAAGAGTATAATATGGGATGCTTAATGTTTGCACCTTCCACCAAAAATACCACATTACCGGCATACAGTAAGAAAAAAATATTGAGTCAATTAAATTCAGAATTAAAAAAGCTGGGCAAAGTCATATAATTTCCAAATGACAAGAGCCACAATTATAAAGTTTAGAATAAACCTAACTGAAACTCTGACTTAATGCCATCCAGAATGATTATATATATATTTTTTTTATTGTTCAGGCAGTTAGGGTTAGGGTTAGTCAGAAAACTGACATTACAATTAGCTGTCTAATAGAAAAGACTTCAGTGACAGGTATTATTGTTTCTGGATTTTCTGCAGATTATAAGAATAAAACATTTTATAAATGCAATAATCAATAAAACAAATTTCCCATGACTGAATCATGTGCACTGTCAAACCAGGCTTTTCCAGTAAATATAGTAAATAGCTAAAATATATGGTA